>NC_052526.2:7161875-7817187 GCF_016746365.2 Drosophila yakuba | reverse complement strand
CATTTCTTTTTCGCACACTTGTTTTTGAATATATGTATGGTATATATGTATGTATGTATGTACATGAAACTTTTTGCTTATTATGCTTGGCATAAAGAGTTCGTATATATTCATGTGCATGTGTACATAATGATATTAAGTATATGAAAATGTGTATGATACAGTGGCTGGCAATATTTTAGAAGCGCCTTTATCAAGTGATAAACATTTCTTTTTATATATATTAGTTGATATATACAAAAATCAAGTTTTACATTTATGTTCTCGTTTTTTTGTGATTTTTATTAATGGGCCTAATTATTGTTATTTTTTGCCCAGAGTTGCATAACTCTATGTACACTATGTCATTGCCACATTTGGTGGCTTACCACTTGGTTCGAGTTTTTGGCTAATTCAGGCGTCTTGGCACGCCGAAAGCTTCATTAAGACCAAAAGAATGCGGGAGAGAGGGGCAAGTTGGGTATCTTGGGTAAGTTGGGTAACTTGGGAATGAAATGA
Organism: Drosophila yakuba; assembly: GCF_016746365.2. Taxonomy (NCBI): domain Eukaryota; kingdom Metazoa; phylum Arthropoda; class Insecta; order Diptera; family Drosophilidae; genus Drosophila; species Drosophila yakuba. Next base: position 7,816,689 of record NC_052526.2, on the reverse strand, counting down.
GCGGGTTTTTTGGTGGGTGGTTGGTTGGTTGGTGGGGTTGGAATGGAATCTTTAAAGCCTCGCCAGCCATTTATCAACTGATAGCCAAGTTCTGCGTGTGCCAAGCATAAAAACTAACTTTTAGCTACTTAAAGCGAACTTAAAAACATGAAACAACTCCCTTGTGAACTGCTTCATTTCCCAACGCAGCGACAAGGCAACGCGGCGGCGAAAGAGACGGCCGATGGGGCGGCGAAAGAGATGGAGATAGCAGCAGTGGCAAAGGCGACTGGTTTTTGGGCGAAAAAGTTTCAGTTTGAGTAAATACGAGTACTACTAGACAGCCGTCTACACCAGAAAAAAACATTGCCTCGATACTAGTTCGAAGATCAGCTGAATCAGCTGAATATAAACAATAAGCTATATGCTTGAAGTGCACTGGATGGCCTACGACATTGATCGAAATTCTCTTGGTCATTTACTTGATGAGAAGCTCTTTCTCATACACAGATCCTGATCAGAGTTACATACTCTTCAACGAACCCAGCATGCCCCTGTACCCCACAAGTAGCGGGTATGACAAGTGCAAGCGACCCTTTTGCAACTAAGACTGCTGGTAAACTTTTCCCCCAGTGAGGCAAGGACTCTCGCCAAGTGGAGAGCTCCATCCGCAGAATGGGGAGCCAGAGGACAGGAGCCAGGAGACAGGAGACAGGCGATGGTGTTGGGAATTGTCAGTTGGAGCAGCGCTCGTGGACACGTTGAACGTTTCCAAATTCAATTTGCAAAAGTTGAAAGCTAATGACGACGCCCGAAACTAAGTGGCCACTTGATTTGACTGAAATTTGTTGGCCAAAAAAAAAATCTAGACTCTACCCCTGACCTTTTGGGGAAAAACCCTTTTCCGCTTTCCCGGAAAAGTGTTCAATGCTGCGCGGCTAAGTGCAAGTTTAAACTTGTCAAACGGCTGCGCTCCAAGTGTCAGTGTCGTGGGTGAAAATAAAGAACCCTTAACCCAGAGCGTTCGGTATATTTTTCGCCCCCCTCCCCCACACTTCAAATCGAACGGGCTTACATTTTCCATTTCCACACCTACCCCCTCCTACAACCTACCACCTACCAACTACAACCACCCACCTTCAATTTCTTATTCGCTGCCTTTTAATAAATGATTGCTCTGCGAGGAGCGAGGTCCGCTGAGTTGTTGGCCACTCAACTATCCATTTCGACCCACTCGCACCACCCGCCCCACTTGCTCCACTTGCTCCACTTGCTCCACTAGCTCCACCTCGCCCACAGAGCACCACCAGCCACACCGCTTTCCCCAATCACCTGCATGACATTTGCAAAAGTTTTTACCTCTCGCTTTTTCCGCTCGACTGAAATATGAAGTTCTGCCAATAATTTTTGGCTGTAAGCGAAAAATGCACTCGATGACACAGCAGCAGATCAAGGGATACTGTCCAGTAATGGCCATAATGGAAACGCTTATAAGCGACATAATATGCGAAACAATAGTTGAGATATAGTTGAGATATAGTGGCTATTAAGTTATTTAATGTAATAATTAAGGCTTCTATTGCAAACAATTTTGCCAAGCGAACCAATCGATCTGCATACATATTTTCAAATAAAGCCAGGAGATAAATTAAAAAAAAAATAATGTATATATAGATTTTTTCCCTCTTTACTAAGTAGCTTGTCAGTGGTAGTCGAAGGAGAAGCTTATAATTATCACATTAACCGGCTTTCCCCTTTGACACTTTTCCAGTTCCCCGCATTTTTCCCCTCGGTCCTCGAAAATGATTCGAACATGGTAAAATTACCCATAATTGTCATCGCTCCTTGCAGCCTTTATTCTATAGACCCTGTTTTTTTTTTTATTTTTTTTTTTGCCCAGTTCGTTCATCATGTCGTTGGGATCTTCATAACCACTTTGGGTGACTTTTGTTCCGAGTCAACAGCATGGAATGGTTGCAGTGTGAAAAATTCATTTAAGCAGTCGCTAAACTCCGGCATCATATATCATCCTGGACAGAGGAGAAACCAGGACCGCAAAGTGAAGGGGCCGAGGGGACGAAGGGATGAGGGGATGAGGGGCAGAGCAAGGCAAAGGAGGAATGGCGAAATTGGCAAGGAGCCCGGAGGAGGATTCGAGGAGGAAAGGAGCTGGTCCTGTCCTGGTCCTATATACTTGCGGCCACGCTCGGCGCGCCTAGTTCATAAATCATTAGGCTCGATTGTCTGGCTAACACGCTCAGGTCCCACTTCTCCCCCACAGCACTGGGAGAAAAGTGGGCAGAGAACGCTTAATTCACAAGAAATACAAATAAAATGTGGTATTTAAAGTAAGATATTTATAAAGTAATATATACTACTATAGATAGTAAATATAAAATAATATCTAGAAAAGTGTAAAAGTATTGAATGACTTTCATTATAGTAAACTTGTGTTTACTTATGTGTTTTTTTCTCTTTCTCTTTGGCATTGCAAAGTCTCCAGCATTTTCTCTCCATGTACTTTCGGTGCTTGCCTGGCACACACTAAATTAATAAAGCATTTTGCTATCTCCCACAGTCCCACATCCTCGACCCCCAAAAAAAAAAAAAAGAAGCGACAGAAAAAGTAATCCAAGGAAGCAAAATCCAAAGTAATACGAAAGGTAAGCCCCAAAAATTGCAGCTTCAAAAAAGATAATAAGCAATGAATTATCCTACACGCAACGAATTTCAAAATCAACCTGAACTACAACACCGCCCATATTCCAAGGCACAGATACAGCTATATCGCCATATCGCCATATCGCTACATGGTGTAGATGCTACATATGTAGATGGGTGTGTGTCCTTTTTGGAATTTATCGCACGTTACGCCTGATGCTGAGAGTTGTAATTTTTCATGAACAACCCGGGGAAACACGCAAGTGGAAAACGCTGAGCGAGATGAAGGTGGAGGTGGAGGAAGGAGCAGGGGAAGGACCAGCCAAGGATGGATATGGACAGCGACCTGGAGCTGCAGATGGAGGCGGAGATGGAGATGGAGATGGAGATGAAGATGGAGCGACAGTGCCTCACATGACTGACAAACGATCCAAGGCAAAGTGATGCCAACCGGGCACCAGACAAATACGTTTCATTTCAAAGGGTTATAGATGGTTTGGGATTTCATCTGTGATTTTACACAAGTATTGTACATTTTTTAACAATAAATAACACATTAAATAACAAATTAAATAACAAATTAAATAACAAATTAAGTAACAAATTAAATAACACATTAAATAACACATTAAATAACAAATTAAATCACAATATAAATAACAAATTAAATAACAAATTAAGGCGAGGCTTTGAAAGGCAGCTCATGTTGCGAACAATGTGCCATATCACCACTGACACTTTTGTCGCCCTTTCGCATATGTAAGCAAAACAGGTGCGTTAGTGAGTGTTAGCACGTGTCTGTGTGCGGCGGTGTATGGTGTATGGTGTGTGTGGTGTGTGTGGTGTGTGTGCTGTGCGGTGTGTGACGACAACAAACTTCATGAAAAGGATAAGCTGAGCGAAGAACTCCACACGCGCGCACATAATGCAAGATTAATTTCTGATGTCGTTATAAATAAAAGCCCGAGTATTTTATAGCCACCCCATGCAAAGTAAGGAACGAAAGGAAAAAAAAAGACAGAAAGTCCAAAGGAATTTGCCAGCAGTGGACAAAACACTCACTCACTTATGCACAAACACACACACACAGACACACACACAAGCATAGAAGAGTTAGGTAATATGGGGCGTATACGCAATGCCAATGGAGAGCATGCAAAATGGGACGGCAAACCGAAACCAAAGTCAACGACCACAAGAATAATGTTGCATTTTATTTCTCCCGACAGTAATTCGCGGACGGAACGGTTTTTGTTCACATAATCGGATTTGCGCACAAGCAGACACACCCACACACCCAAACACCCACACACACACATACATTTTTCATTTTGGCCAAGAGACCATCATAAATTCCGCCAAATGACAAAACACATTTAAATGCGCTTTCTTCCATTTTACTCTGTGTCGCTTGTCGCTCGTTCTGGGCCAACTCTCGAAATGGTTAACTAAGGAATGCATAATTGGTTCATTAAGGGCAAATGGCAAAACCCATTTGAACACAAATTGAATGCTGTATAATTCAGTTGAATTAGCGATCTGAAAAACGAAATTGTTAACGAACAAAAAAAAAGGTAGAAAGCTGTTGAATAATGTAAGACATTATCTTTATGCACACTCTTTAGATGGCTGTCAGCAAATGCAGTCACTTGCAAACTGTGATAATCTACAAATTCAGAAACAATTTGCTAATCAAACAGATACCGGCAAAGTTAAACCCATTAAAATTGATGCACTTTTCGGTCGAGTTCTGAACGCTGAACGAGCAAATGTTCGGATTTGAGAGTAGCTCACTCTCTATATATACAAATATACACATATACCGATTGCAATCCATTGGGCAAAACAATTTTAACATCCGCTGGGCGAGCATTAAAAATTAATAACTACACACGAAATATAATTCGCACGAACGGCGGCCGGGAAATCCAATGAATTTTCAAATATATTGAAATGTGCGGTCAGTTTATGGAGGTATATGCTATATATACATATGTATATGTACATACTCGCTGGTTGATAAACCGTTTGTCTGGCCAATTATAAATGCATAAATGAATATGGCGTTGCGAGTAACAGGCAACAATTTTTCATGCCACATTTACGAATTATTATCCCAGACACACCCACACACACACATAGCTACACACAGCTACACACACACTTACGCACTCGCCTAGGCTAATCAAATTTTCCAGGTGCTAACCGAATTTGGCGATAGAGGGAAAGCGAGCGGTGTAGAGCAGGTATTCAATTAGCCAGAGTGAGGATATACATCAATGTTCCACAGCTGCTGGCCCCCAACTTTCACCGCCTTTCTTTCCCACCGCCCCCCCCCCCCCCCCCCTTTTTCTCCACCGCACTTTCCCCTCAGCCCCTTAAGTGGGTTGATGAACTGAAATGAGCCAGTAAACGAGAAGAATGAACAGTGAGAAGAAAAAGAAGTTGGATTCATTTAAGGTATTAAAGAATTACATCGAACGAAAGAAAGTTTATTAAAATTCAAGTTAAGTTTAAGTTCATCGGTTATAATTATTACTTGTGAAAGTGTGCCATAGTTAACCCCACTTTTTTGCAGTGCTCTGTAGTGATGATGAAGAAAAAGGAGGCTAAGCGATGGCCGTTGGCTCACCTGATGACCTGTAAGGCATATTCAGCACTTTTGGCCCATTGTCCCTACCATTTCCCTCTCTACCTCAACTGCTCCCTTATAAACCTGTCCGCTTGTCTGGATGGCAGGACAATGTATTTAGCTTCTACTTGCTGCCTCGACTAGCCATTCATTTTAATGTCCTTGTTGTTGGTGTTGTTCTTGTTGTTCTTGTTGTTCTTGTTGTTCTTGTTGGGCTCTTAGTCCTTCTAATTGTTGCCATTTTTGTTGCATTTCTCAATTTGTTTGCACACTTATCTCACATGGAAGCTCCTGCCGTCCGGACATCGCCGTCTAAAAATCGGTCCAAGCCTCGTTTTCATTAGCTCTCCAGACGGGCAAGATCCTCATGGAGCCTGGAGCCACTTCAATTGAATGAGTCTGATGAATAACTCACGAGTATCATTGACTCGAATCTGTAGAGTTGTGCACTTGAGACAAATGTGAATCTAAACAGTTTGTTTACATTGAACTGGCTACCTTGACTCTGTGTCAAAAAGTTACACTCTTTAGCCTTTAGTAAACATTATTATCTTAGTTCTTATAATATAAGCTATTCATGATTAGCCACATTTAACATTCGAATTAATGCTGCATTTTTAATTCAATTTAATTACCACAAGTTCGTGGCTTTAAGCACTACAGATGTTTTGCTGTTTGCGCAATTTTTCAACGCATTTGAACTCCCATAAATTTGTACACAGCCAAGAAAACATATATCAAATGAAACCGACAACATATTAAGCAGCAACGAAAACTTCGGCCAAGCCAAACTCTTCAAACTAGTCAAAAAAAAAAAAGAAAAAAATACAAAAAAAACATAAACAAAGGCGAAAAAAAAAGAACTTTCAGAGCGAGAAGTGCTCAGGAAAACATTTTCGGCGCTTAGTCACGCACCGAACTTTTTCGAATAATATTATCTGAAGAGGGAGGAAAACTAAAATAAAATAAAACTAAGAAAAACAGATACTCAAAACGCCCACGCGCCACGCCCACACGCTTAACAATTCAATTTGGGCGCCATAAAAAATGGCAAATGCGGCGGGACGAGAGATGTAGATAAACTTGGTACAAAGAAACCAGCAGATAAAAACTGAATGGACTCCAAATTTGTTTTGGGGTTTTCCCCAAAACTTGCCAATGTGTGTGTAAGTGTGTGTGAGTGTGTTGTGTGTGGCTCTTACTTCTTTGGGAATGTGCGAAAGTGCAGCAAATCGTTGCAAGCACCGCCAATCCAGACCGCTTAAGTTGAATCCCCACTTCTGTCCGCGCGCCCGCAAAAGTTTAATTGTTCGCCTTGGACTCACAAAGTCCCTAAAGCGCCCAAAAAAGCCAGCCAAAAAGCCACCCAAAAAGCCACCCAAAAAGCCACCCCAAAATCCACCCAAAAACCCACCCACATCACACACTTCATTGGGGAGCTTTGTTGTTGCGATTGCAACATTTGAAGAAATAAGCAAAAACCGAAAACAAATTTCAAACAAAACGTGCAACACGAGTAAATAAAATTGAGCCAAGCCAAAGCAAAGGCAACAGCATCAAATAACATAAAATGAAATAAAATAAAGTAGCAGCGCCATACACACACAATACGTACATAAATATAAATATAAATAAGAACGGAAACTTCAAGGTTGAGTTGTACGCGTGATCGGCTGGAAATTCCACTCACTCACTCACGATTCTTTATTATCATATTTTTCAGTACGTACTACGTACATAAGAAGCAAGTTCAAGTGCACTATTATCTTATCTATTTAATGCTTGCTTCGCTTGCGAACATGGTCACATTGGTTACGATAAAGCGTTATCGTTACACGGTATTCATTACACTAACGATGTTTGCATTGTTCGAATAATTCTACAAGTGCATATATCTATCACATTGATTTAACACATTTATGTGAATATTAAGTAACTCCGAAATGCTCACTTTATTTAGCCTAAAGTGCATTTTTATTAGTAACGAAATGAAGTAAATAGGTGAATGGATTCGTGACACGACTGCAGCACTTTTAGAATGCTACAAAATTTGCATGGAAAATCGCGATGTCGACGTGGAAAAATGGAAAAGCTGCCACACGACACAGCAACAACAACAACAACAATTGAGGCAAAGGAACAACTGCAATTATTCAACAATTTGCAAGGCTTGCTAGTGGGAAAAAGGGGCGTGGCCGGGGCAGCGGCTGCAGGTGGGCGCCAATGTGATGGGAGTGAAAGTGGGAGTGGCAGGGGGAGTGGCCGGCCTGGAAGAAAAGTTCTTCAAACTTTTGCCATGCAAAAGTATGCTCGAATATATGTATGTGCAGAAATTGTACATACCTTTATATATGTATGTATGGAAAATATAATATTTTCTTTATGCTTTTTATTGCTATTGTTGCGTTTGTTTTCATAGCAATTTTCAGCGAAACTTTGCTCAAACTCTTTGTTGCCAATAATAAATAATAATAGCATAGAAAAATTGCGTATGAAAACAAAATGAAGTACAACAAAAGAGTATTTTTGTTGAACGTCAAGCTCAAGTGTTTTTGTTCCTTTTTCAAAATTAGTTTACTATTAACTATTACTTGAACAAGCTACAAATTTAATATAAATTAATATATAATTGAAGTCATTGCATTTTTTTTAGTGCAATTGTATTAGCACTCTGTCAACTAATTGTTAGAGCTTAGTACAAAAAAAAACATTGATTTGCATAATAGATTCAAAACAAATCGTTGGGCCAAATAACACAAAATTTAATTTTCATACCATTTAAATGAAAATTTGGCCGTCTGTTTATATTTTAATTTGATTAAATCCAAAGCGGATTATTAATTGCATGTTTAAATGCACTTTGCTGTTTCCTAATTTAAAAACTACGTTTAAGCTTTGTTGCTAGTTTAGCTATTGATATTCATTGATGTGTGCAACACGTGTACGTCTTTTACTTGAGTGAAAACGCCTCACTTCATTTTGCAAATGTTCTTAACCCACTAAAGCCCATTCGCCTAAGTCAATCGCCCGATTTTAACCCCAACCCCTGACTCACACAGTTTGTTTCCTGTCCAGGTCGGTGTCTTGTTTACAGCATTTTTTTTTACGGATCTCTACGGTTTTTGGTTTTTTTGTTTAGCAGCTTCATAGTTTTATTTTTTCTGTACCGCTGTCTGTTGGTTTATTTTGCTGTCTTGGCAGAAAACCGTGTAGTCCGATGCAGTGATTCTGCTGCTGTTATAAAATATGAGCTGGAATTAGGCTACCATAGACACACCCATACACTGGCAGCGGCACGCACACACACACACACTCACCAACACACACACACGTACGGAATAGACAGGACATATTTGTGCAAAGTTTTCATATATTTTCGTGCCTGGAGTTTGGCCCGCTCCGAGCGGCAGCTGATAAAAAAGCATGTAAAGTGGATGGGGGAGAGGAGACGCTGAACACGGGACATGGAAACAGGGAACAAGGGAATGGGAACTGGAAACTGGGAACTGGTAAGAGGACATATGTCCTGCAGGGATTCGCCTCCTGGCTCCTGGGCACAGCGAAAGGTGTGAGCGAGTGTGTGTTTTGTCAAATGTGCACTCATTTCTGCTGAAAAATTGAAGTACATGCATGACTGCTTCAACCTGTCACAGGCCACCACCCACTCGACCAGCCTGAAGAGTCCTCATCTACACTGGGAGAAAAATATAGAACAAAGCTGGATCACCTTGAAAAGTAACTTCTATGCTTTAAATAAATATTCATATTATTTACTCTTTGTTACCGAGGTGATATCAAGTCGTTTTGGCTTGTATTTTATTTTCGGTTTCGTTGTTACTTCGTTTCTTAGTTTTTTGTAGATTTCATAAGATTTCCGGTCACTTCACTAATGAGTTTTACAATGCCCCGTAGCACAGAGTCTCGAGCCCTGGAAATTGTTGATACAATGTCCTTGCACAAACAGTCCTTAAATCCAATCCTTTTCTTGGACAAACAGCCATGTGTGTGTCTGTGTGTGCTTAATTTAATTTCCCATTCTTCATCTCGGTCTGGTGGTTGGGTATGAGTGTGAGTATGAGTGTGAGTATGAGTGTGAGTATAAGTGTGAGTATGTGAGTGTGAGTAGAAAGAGGGGCATTTCCATTGAGCCGTGTCTCTGTTTGTCTTCTGTTGGGCGAGGTCATCTTTTACGAAGGAAGCTGCCTCCGCTCAAGGAAAAACTTTACAACAGCTAAGTGCTTAATTTATGTTGCTCGACTAATTCATTGAGATGGTCGTCGCTGGTCAGAGATAAGTTGCAAACTTCCACTCGAAAACCTGACAAAAGACGGAGCTGAGGTGAGGCTGCCACTTTTGGTAGCAAAGTAAATAATTGGGTTGTCGTGTGTGTGTGTGTGTGTGTGAGATGCCGGAAAAGTGCACGATAATATTTAAAATATATACACTTAATTCAATTTGCCACGTAACTCGATAAGATATGGAGTAGCAAAAGCAGAAATTGAAGTCTTTTTGCGGCTAATGGATTATAAAAAACGATACAATGGTAAAACTTTTCGAGCCAATCCCATCCGCTTTATTTTGTAAATTTTAATCAACTTATGAAGAACTGGCTGCTTTTTATGGAAAAACGTTGAGCGTTTTTAATCGAAAAGAAAGTTTTCATTTTGCTTGAGCAGCTTTTAAGTGAACGCATAACTATTATAGACGCTTCAAAACCAATTTGAAGTTTATGGACGAACAAAAGCGTGGAATAATCGTAAAACCCTGGTAATGATTAAACTCCTTCAAGTTTTGCGCCACTTTCTCGTCTGAAAAGTTTGCTCGACTATCGCCTAAATCACAGGCAACTTTTTAGCCGCAAAGTGATTCATTTATAATCTCGAAGAACTCAACTATTTTGTGCATATCTCCGCATAAACCAACTGGCCAAAGTTCATTCATAATCTGAGATTGTTTCGCCAACTATTCGCATATACTTCTTATGCATAATATAATATATATACATACATATATCTATATAAATATATAAAAGTGTACATAAACACTTTGGCACACTGGCTGGGCAGAAGACGAAGAAAGGCGGATTTATCATAAACTTTGCTGCCTTTTAATATTCACATCACACGCTGCGTATGAGTAATTTTTGCCCAGCAAATGGCCAAGTCGTGTTTGTTGGCGAGGGTGGAGCGAGCAGCTTTACGAGTGCTAAGTGGATGAAACAAAGTGAATTAAATCAATCCAATTGAAGCATAACGATTGAAAGTTTTCGTTCCAATGCGGCCTGTAAAACACTCCACACTTTGAATATAAATTATAAACACAACGCACATCATTTTGCAGCTTCAACAATACCCAACTCAAAAGTTGTACAACAAATGTTGGCAGTCTGAAAAGGGCACCTCCGAAATCCAACAGATGTCGGAATATAAATGCGTGCATAAATATTCGCCATGCGACAACAATTGATTCTGTTTGCTTATGCCGTTTGGAAATATGTATATTCTACACTTTAAATAAATAATTATTTACGATCGCAGTGCACGGGTTCAAGGGGCAGGATTGAATGGTGCTGGCATCGAGGATATCACAGGATACTTTGTGTGCAAAGCTATGACAACAAAGGCCTTATATTAGGAAAAAATGTTAAACAATGTATAAATGAAATGAAATATATATTGAGAATATTTAGTACGAAGTGAAGTTACAAATAGCAGCACCACTTGAATTTATTTGAAGTGAGTTCCTGTTTGTTTGGCCTAGTAAACTTCCCCATCACTGCGTGATTGGTATGGGAATCGCTCATAAATCTTAACTGCAACAACCATATTTAATTACAAAACTTTTGCCAACTGTCCGTCGCTTTTCCCCCCGTTCCCCCCTTCCACCACCACCAGCTGTGCAGGACATGGTGGTGCTTTTTGTTTTTCTGGTTTTTACCATCGCGCTGCAGGAAAGGTGGCTTTTCCGAGGGGCGGAAGTGGCGGCGCGGAGCTTTTCATGGCGTTATTATTACGCATACCCACACACACACATACATACAGCCATACGCCCCCTTAGGCTCTTTGCCATTTTTATCGACTGCCAAATGGCCAACACTTGTCCACTCATCCGCTCTCGGCCACATGGCCACTTGGCCACTTGGCCGCTTGGCCTAACACTTCCGGTCCGGGGCCATAAACCGAAATCTCTTGTTTGCACTGGCCCGGAGTCAAGAAGCAATTGCCAAAAATAAACGAAGAACAAAAAAAGGGGGCCTGGCCTGCGAAATCAGTTAACAGGCAATTTCAACTATTTTACAGATTGCGCACGGAATGGCCAAATGAAGCCGGCCAAATGTCAATGCCATCAGTGTAGGCTTAAATGGAGTTCGAAGATCGCCATTAAATCGAATACTTTTATTTATATATAATGATATATTAAAACACATTATTTAAGCATTTAGGAATATGTGAAATATATATTTGAAGGTAGCAAAGTGCAAACTGCGAAGTAAAAAACATGGCACTTTTAGGTTCGACAAAACATGTTGTTTACATGAACAAAGCACGGAACGTAACATTAAACCCACAAGCATATAGCTATTTTGCCCAATTAGCAGAGTGCCGAGCACCATGGGGGATCATGGACGATGTACCCACTCAACGGATCTCAAGTGGTTGCCCACTACACCGGCAAAGATAAAATCGACAGTGGCGAGCGATATAAAAAGAGCGGCAAGTGCAGCAAACAACATTCGCTAACCAGCAGAGAAGTTGAAACTGCTGTAGCAGAGGCATTATCGAACGCAACATGAGAGTTTGTGGGTAGCACCGATCCTGAATCCTCCACAAAAATAACTCAAGGAGTATCCTATTTTTTTTTTTTTGTTTTTTGTTTGTGTGCTTTCTCCTAGACCACTTGCTGCTGATTGGAATCGGTTTGGTGGCCATCGCCGGCGGTCGTGAGGCTCTGGCACATCCACCCAGGTCCGAGGAGCCACCGTGTACTCCTCCTCCTCCGGATCCGTGTACGACAACAACATGTCCACCACCACCGCCTCCACCACCATGCACAACAACAACATGTCCACCACCACCGCCTCCACCACCATGCACAACAACAACATGTGCACCACCACCGCCACCACCATGCACAACAACAACATGTGCACCACCAGAGCCGCCACCGTGCATAACAACAACATGTCCACCACCACCACCACCACCGTGCACAAGGACACCACCACCACCCCCCTGCACCAGAACACCACCACCACCCCCCTGCACCAGAACACCACCACCACCACCCCCCTGCACCAGAACACCACCACCACCACCACCGTGCACCAGGACACCACCACCACCACCGTGCCACAAACCACCACCACCACCACCACCACCACCACCACCACCGTGCACCAAGACACCACCCTGCACCCCACCGTGCACCACGACTCCACCGTGCACCACAACCCCTTGCCCACCCGCGAGCGGTAATGAGGCTAACAACGGCAACAACAATAATACTGAAGAAAGCATTAAACCGGTTATTGAAGCCAAGGTGCTGATCTCGCGCCACGATTGCCGTGGCCAGGACGATGGTGTGTTCCTCGCCGATGTGCGCCACTGTCGCCGCTACTACGTGTGCAGCCGGCAGAGGTCGAAGCGCCAGAGCTGCCCCACCGGCTTCTGGTTCGATCGCCAGCTGAAGGCCTGCCGCCTGGCCAGTCTGGTCAGCAACTGTGACGCCATGCGCAACTGAGGTGTTTATCTACCTGCCAGTGTGGCCATGCGCACATGCAACGCAAATTGGCTTTTCAGAACTTTCCTTTTTTTTTTCCCCCACTATTTCAAAGAGTATATAGCAAAGCAAGTGTGAATTAATTATAAACTATTCCAAAGCAGTAATGAGAAATATTTGAACGATCATACAATAAATAAGTGAGAGCAATCATATGAGCAATTCCAGTTGAACATTACACAACATTTGGGCACACAACAATGTGACCGTATATGGCCAGCACAGGGTTACTTTGATCAATTCAAAGTTCGAACAGCTGTCGAGCCATTAATTTAGTTTCGAAATCAATCAGAAGGCTTTATTAATATATAGCTAAATATAGAACACGAACGATTAAGCTGTCTGGCCCGCTCTCCAATTGTCATCAATTTGCCCGGCGGCGAAATAGAGAGAACTTTCAATCAGCCGACACAAAAATTGCGAAAAAGCAAAACAAGCTCATAAATTTGTCAACACTTTTGCAGCGACATCGAAGTGGTAGTGCCACAAGGGGTGGGGAGGGGCAGCAGAAAAGTATGCCACAGTTTGGTGCACATCCATATCCGTTTTATAGGCGTCAACTTTTCGGTCGAGCACTGGAAGGACCAACAACAACAACAGCAACAACAACAACAACAACAGCAGCAGCAATAACAGTACGACATTTGTGAGTTAGTGTCTGTGTGGCATTACTATGTCAGGCTATTTATTATATCCTGCCACATACCACCGCCACGCCTGAGCCACCCACTTGGACTGTGGATTGTGGACACCATGGTGGTGGTGGTGGTGGTGGTGGTGGTGTTGGTGCAGGGCATTTGACAGGGCAAAGAATTTATTTGTCGATAAGCATCCTTGATATTTTACGTCGGTGGCTCCCAAGTGGGCCCGGCAAAATCTCGCGGCAATCCACAATTCCCCCGCGCCCAAGTCACTAAATCAGCCAGAGAAAAATAGTCCTTGATGGTTATTCATGGCTTGTTGTAGCTTTTACTTCAGATTGATATACGCTGATGTAAGTCGCGCATTTCTGCGAATGTGAATTGCGCAAATGTCTTCATAAAAGTATGGCTTACAAAAATATGCCAAGCTTTACGCAATTCTACAATACTAGAGACCTTTAACTTTACTTGTTATATTACTCACTAGCAAACACATATTGCATGCAGTTTCGTATTTATAAGATTCTTTCTTGTAATTAGTGCCCGTGTGGCGAGAAGTTAAATATTTCACCAGAACCCATTGTCTTGCCAGCGTTCTTATGCAATGTTACACTTGCCTTTTCCCATGACAATTACGAGTATTTTGCATTTTAATAATCCTCTCGCATTCTTGCTGCTACTTGCATTATTTTTTCTGCCTTTAAAAGCGTATATTCCTCTTCCCTTGTACCTACATATAATATTATAATATTCCTCTTCCCTTGTCCCTATAATATTATTATATTCCTCTTCTCTTGTACCTATAATATTATTATATTCCTCTTCCCTTGTACCTATAATATTATAATATTCCTCTTCCCTTGTCCCTATAATATTATTATATTCCTCTTCTCTTGTACCTATAATATTATTATATTCCTCTTCTCTTGTACCTATAATATTATTATATTCCTCTTCCCTTGTACCTATAATATTATAATATTCCTCTTCTCTTGTACCTATAATATTATTATATTCCTCTTCCCTTGTACCTATAATATTATAATATTCCTCTTCCCTTGTCCCTATAATATTATTATATTCCTCTTCTCTTGTACCTATAATATTATTATATTCCTCTTCCCTTGAACCTACATATAATATTATAATATTCCTCTTCCCTTGTACCTATAATATTATTATATTCCTCTTCCTTTGTACGTATAATATTAGTAATATTTTTGGGTTTCCATTTTGGGGTCAGCAACACAAATCAAAACGCAAAGCGCCGCAGCTGAGGACCACGAGGCGTCGCGTCTGACTTTTATCATATTTCACTGGGGCATTCGACGACCGCCAAAAAATAGAGAAGTAGAAGACCAAGGGCCAAACAAAAAAGTAGGCGACGGGAAAAAATTGGGCAGACGAAATTGAAACAACATGGCAGGACCTCGGCTAAGGATACTTTTTGCCATTACTCGCCAAACGGGCCGTGGCAATAAAATGCCCAAAACTTTAAATGCAAAAATGGGTTTTTGGTTGCGTTGCGTTGCGTTTACACACGTGCATATATCTATGTCACTCTGTGTATATGTATTAAATATCTCCGCGCTTTTTTCTGCCGCAAAGTGGCGCGCGAATTGTTTTTGCCCAGTTGGGCGAATGCGAATGTAACGCATTCGTATTCACGCTCACGCCCACACCACCTCACTCACACACACACACACCCACCCACACACACTCACACACACGCACACGTCCATAGGGACAAACATAGATACGCCGGGTGGCCACACACACACGGATACCACATTGGCATCCTGGCCAAGAAAAATCCAGCAAATTTTCGCCATTTATTCAGATTCGAAAATCGTCAACTGACAAAAGCTGTAAATTGATATTAAAACCAGGATTTCACAAATAAATGAAAGTTACTTGAAAAAGCAGTATAAGCAGTAACCAATACACGAAAGAATAACAAATAGTAACAGACACCAGAGTTAATTTGAAAAAAAAAATTCATGAAGCAAGTATTCCAATGATTTCACTTCTAGTAGAAATTTATAAAATAAAATACAAATGTATTTTAAACAGAAATGGCAATACAAATAAAACAAACATCAAATCAAGTCTAAGTAAATTGTAGATAAATGTGCTCTGTAAATTAAATATGAAATGCAATGAAAAAAATGCAATACTGATACAAGAAACACGAGCAGTAAAATGAAACTATTATATCAACTGAGTGATTTCCATTTTCCAGCATTTATGCCGAGAAAAACTACGGAAGAAAGTAATTTGTATGTAGTTGCATTACTATTCAAAAAATAAAAGAATTTATCACAAATGCGTCAAAAACACTCGCATCAATAGACCTATTTTGCCAATGAGAATCATTTTAATTAGAGAGAGTTGAAATTTATATAAAAAAAATTATATGCCAGCAAATATAGTGAATCAATTGGGAAATAATCAAACAGCAGCCTCTCTTTTCAAAATGAAAAAGAATAGAAAATTACTTAATGCTTTCAATTGAAATACAAATCAAACATAAATCCATTTGATTCACTTAAAACTCCCATTTAGACTAGTTCGCATATGCGAATTCAAAACAATCACATTCGTATTATTATTGTATTTAAATTGTTTGTATTTTTTCCCCAGTAATTGCACATTTTTTTAGATAAATTATTTCAATAATAATTGCACATTAAATGTGAAGCTAACAAGGGCAATTGTTTTGTGGCCGCTTAATTTATGGTTTACAAGCAAACATCAAACACATGGATTCACATTTTTGTGGCTTTAGGCGCTTAATTTTGTTGAATTTTTGCGGATATTTTGCGGCATTAATTAATAAGCAGCATATTTAACACTTACCGCAAAAATCCCGACGACGAACAGCAGGGCGTTTGTTAATCATGCGTCATTTATTTTGTTTTTTATTTCCCAGCCAGTCCTTAGATTTTCGAATTCCGAATCCCGAATGCCAGGCACTTCAGATTGTTCTGCAAATAATTAAGCGGAAAACGTTCATCATTTATTTGTGTGGCGCGAATTAAGACAGATCCTATAGATAAATAAATAAATAGAGACTTCGTGTACAGCTGCCAAATGACTCCTTCAGGCTGGAAAATATTTTTTTCACATTTTTTTTTTTTTCGCCCGGTTTTTTGGCTCTTTTTTCAGCCATTTTTGCTTACGGCTCGTTTGGGGGGTTCATTTTGTAGATTGCGCGTTGAATTTTTAATTGCCCGCGCAACGAAAAATGTTCAAAATTACAACTAAACTTTAAATTAAACTTGAAACTGCACACACAGACACACACAGGCGAATGCCCCCAGGGCGTGGTTACGGGGTAAGGAGTCCTTTTGTGCCAGGATATTTGGGGCCCAAAGTGCCGCGCTTTATAACGAGCTCCGCTTTTTCAATTATTAATTAATATCTCGCAGTGCAAAGCGTCGCAGACACATATGCATACGTAGTTAGAACAGCTGTGCTCAAAATAATGGAGCGGAAAAATAAATACAATTAGAATTGAATTTCAAAGCCAACCAACGTGTAAGCCTCGAGCTTAGAACTTTAAAAAACAAAGTGTTAATAATAATGCAATTTGCGCATGGATAAGTGCTTTAATCTGCAGCTAATGAATGAATGATTTTTTGTAGAAATCATGGCTTCTCTTATTTTTTAGCTGCATAACATTATAGATGGTGGCCAACATTGCCGCGCTGGCATACAGTTACTGTGAAAAGTTCGCCACCAGTGGTAAGTGAAAGTTGGAAAGGAAGTAAAATAGTTTTCGAAGCAATTGAAAAACGCTCAACGGAAGGGAAAAACTTTCTGCAGCTCAGTTCATTTTCCCCCGCTGCAAAAGCAACAACAATTAGGGCAAAAACAGCAACAAACACGTACACAACTTGCACAATTTGCGAATGGGATTTTCAAATATTATTTTATTTTATTTTCCTCCCAAACATACATACAAACACATACATATACATACATACACAGTCGGTGCAGGCAAACGAATTCAATTAAGAGCATTCGCGATCAAGAGGATGACGAAAACTTTCGGCGGCACAAATTTCCAAGAATTTCCACAGTCAGCCGCAAAAGTACACGGTCGGAAATCAAAGTGATAATATTTAAAAGAAAAAATGCAAGAGAGCTGCGTAGTAACATTTCCAAAGCGTTCAATTATGGCACTTAAAAAAGTATGAATGATGTGAATGATACTCAATTCGCACACTTACTTCGATTTTATTCAAATTTTTAATAAAAACACACACATACGAGTATGTGTATGTGTAGCGTAATTGAAATGCCTTTGAATGCAAAACGCACACGTATGTGAAATGCATGCCAAAAAGGTGTTAACTGAAATCAAAAATTCGAAATTCAAAATTCAACAAACAAATGAATAAACGCAATTTATGCAAAAAAGACCCTTTCATGGTAATGAAATCCAGCCAAAGGAAAATCCTCGTGTTTATTTAGGTAGTAAATAAAGCCAAGACTAAACTGAAAGCAATGCATATGAAAAGTGTGAATTCCATCAAAAGCCACATTTAATATTTCCCCAAAAAACTACAAAACTTCAACTACAAACTCTTCAAGTCCCGAATTGGCTTACAAAGTGACAGAGAGACTGTATGTTGGTTGCCAACCTTGACGTCTTTAATGCGCTATGTGCACACACAGATATGCAAGTTTATAGCCAACTGAGAATTCCCCGAGTGCTCTGAAATTCACATCATGTTAAAGCTGATTATCGCTGGCAACAAAAGCAGAAACAACAGCAAAGGTCGGCAAAATCATGTGCATACATACTTACACTTACGGGCAAAAAGCGAAAGTGAAAAATGACTTGGATATTGCACCTTAAAGGCGAGGGCAAAATAGAATAAAAAAAAAATTGAATAAAATAAAATAAAATAGCAGACATATGCAGGCAAGCAACACGAATTCTTTGGCAATTTATTATTAGAAAGAAGCAGACGGCACGAGGCCGATAGAAAGAGATGAGAGAGAGATGGCGAAACGCTTGCAAAACACCAAAGAGCAAAGCAGCGACTGTGGCGGTCGCAGGGCCACGACAGCTGTTTGTGTAGTTGTCGCAACAGCAGCACGCAGCAGCAGCAACAGCAACATGCAGCAACATCAGGCGCAACAGCAGCAGACGCAGCAGCACGCAGCAGCTGGGAAAATTCATAGAAACGACCACTTTGATGCCCCCTTAAAAATATTCAATTTAAAATATTGAAAAATTATTTGCTCACAATTCTGACTGTTTATCAGTAATAATTGTGTTTCTTTAAAGTGTTCATAACATATTCAGTGACATGGCCGAAAGTACTCATTACATTAAGCTATTTAAAATAGAAGCACTTGCCATAATTTAAATGAATTCCTTATTAATCAGCTTCGCCTTGGAGGGAAACATCAAATGCTGCGAGTAATAACCGCATCTGCGCAGCAGACACCTTAATTATATTTATGTTTGCATTAAATGCAAATGACGAGGAACATATCGACCCGCCCGCTACCGCGTAGTCGTCTATAAGATATAAATATTTGCCATGTGTTTTAATATAATATTATTTTAGAGATTGCGTTGATTTGGATGGCATGGGGCACTGGGCTGTCTGGTCACACACGCGCCGACCAATGCCCATATTCTTATATTCTTATATTCTCATATTCTCCTATTCTCAGCTTCTCAGAGTCGCCAAGTCTCAGAGACTTTGAGTCTCAGAGTCTCATAGTCTCTTA
Organism: Drosophila yakuba; assembly: GCF_016746365.2. Lineage (NCBI taxonomy): Eukaryota > Metazoa > Arthropoda > Insecta > Diptera > Drosophilidae > Drosophila > Drosophila yakuba. The sequence continues at coordinate 7,797,243 of NC_052526.2, read as the reverse complement.
GTCGCCGTGTCTCATCTTCGCAGTCCTCGTTGCCTAGTCAATATTTCATTTGGCACTTGAACCAAATTCTTTTAGTTTGCTGCGAAGGTTGACGTCAAAGTCGCCGTCGACGGCGCAGTCCACCTTTAGTAATGGATTTTCATTTGTGTATAGTAGCATCGATTTTGCCCGTCTGTTTATTTTATTTAGTAAATTCGCTAATTTAACCCACAGGCCATGTACACATTTATATACATACATATATATAAACCTGATAAGAACAAAAAGAATAGCACTTTGTTCAAAACGCAAAAGATTAGACACAATTGCAACTATTTCCCGTTGACAATGCAGTCTGGCATTTTCACAGTCGAATTTTCCGCACACAAAGCGCTGCAAATAATGGCCATTTTGCGTAGTGCAAAAAAAACAAGTGCATTTCAATACCGAACATGATATGAAATCATAGAGCGAATATATATTTAGCAAATTTGCCAAAATTAAATGCATTGCTGCCCAGCGGGACAGATGTTGTATTATTTGTCGCACGATTACCTCGGGGAACTCGCTGCCAAAATACTTTAATTGATCATAACTTTTTGGTTATCCAAATAACAGGCTTTTGCTTTTTTAATATGCCATTCCATCTCTATCGTTTTTATAGCTCATATTAATATATTTATAAAATATAAATAAAAGCTCAAACTTTTTGTAGTTTTTAGAGAGCAAGTAAATGTAGGTAAGCTTAAATTACTTATACTATATTTCGCTCTTGACACTCTAAGCTTTTCCTCTGATACCGAATACCAAGTCAGAACGACATTGAGAATGTTTTTGTATACCATTGTTTTTCATTTCCTGAAACATTCACTTAAGATCTGAAGGCATAACCGCAATCAGGTCATATAGCCGACAGCTCCCATGACAATGTGCAGATACACACAACATTTACCTATATACATTTATATATATTGTATATATACACGAGATTTTTCACTTTACATCTTTGGCTTTGTTGTGGCCCAAATTTCTGCAGTGGCTGCAGCGTAAAAAAAAAAAATAAATAAATAAGATATATACACAAAAGATAAGAAATATGCCAACGAAACCGCTGTAAAGTGGTTAAGAAAATTTTGTGAAAGATCTATTCTGTGCAGGACAGCAGTTTAAATGCATCATTATAAATAAAAAATGCGAAAAAAAATAATCGAATAAATTACTGCCAACGAGTAGAAGCCAAAAAGTGAAAGAAGTACTTTATCTGGCCATCTCTTTCATTGTGGAAATGGCCATGTTGGTTTTCCATTTTCATGGCATTTTGCATTTCGCTACTGGCTTTTTTTTTCTTCGTTTTTTATTTTCTTATATTTTGGTCAGTTTTCTTTTTCTCCCTTTTTTTTTTTGCTGCTGTAATGAAAGCGATTACAAGCCGACAGCAAAGCAGACGATAATCAGGAGGAAAAGCGGGTTGGCTTGTGGAAAAGCCATTTCCTTTTGCCTCTCCACCATCCGCCCCTTTGTAAAGTTGTCGGGCAAATTTATGACATTTATTGAAATCGTTTTTCTTTTGGCTTTTCCAGCAGCCCGAAAAAAAAAAAACAAAAAAAAATGCCCATACCCATAGCCATTTCCAGAGTTTTCTGCTCTTTTTCCGTTCTGATTAGTTGTTTGCCATTGCGTTTTCCATTCACCCGAGTCCGAATCCGAAACCGAGTCCAGCTGCAATTAGTTTCACATTCCACGGGAAATCGCTGGGAAAATTCCGGACAATGCAAAAAGGCTTTGGGAGCACTTTGCCACGGCCAAAAATAATGCGGCAAAGAAATGAAAATACTACGGAGACACACAAATAATAAATAAGAAGAAATCCCAGCAAATGAGAGGACCTGTTGCTCTGGACACAAAAGAAAATGGGCATTCGGTCGGTGGGTCAAAGGAGGCGGAAGGCAGTTAAGCTAACCGAAAGCGGGAAAATCGCAAAAGGAAGTTTGGGCTTAGCAACATAAACTTTTGGCTTCATTTTATTGAAATAAATGGGTCCAAAAATTGAAAAAATTTAATCTCAGCAAATCTGCAGGGAGATAAAACTAAATGGAGCCAAATGTGGGAAAACTAGAAGGGCAATTACAATCAGGCCGAGAAAATAAAAATGACTGAATAAACAATTAATTACATTAAGAAAATAAGGAGTACTAATAAATATGGCCAATAAATATTGATTTGTAGTAGTTAAATTCTGGGTAATATGTTCTTAAATCAATAAAGTATAAATATTATGATTTACGATTTTGTTAGGAGTAACCACTTTAGTTTAGAGCTTAAAATGCCAAAATAATCCTTTTCCATATTTTATCAGATGGTCAACATGCCATTAATTACCATCGGAGTTTCGCAAAAAAGAAAACCCTTGTGAAAAAAAAAGTTTACCACAACAATTTTGTTTGCCTCGCCCAAATTTATGAGGGCAACATGCTGAAAAAATTTAAGAAAACCAAAATGGGAGCAGCCAAAACTGAACGGAATGAACTGAATGGAAAACGGAAAATGGAAAATGGAAAATGAGAAGCTGAACTAAGAAATCGACGAGGGCGCGGAAAGTGCGTGTATGCGATAGCCTTGAGCCACATATGTGGGAATGGGATGTAGAAGCTCTTCTAGAGCAGACGAGATGAACATAATGCAAAAGTTTGTCGGCCACCAATAGAGAGAGATGGCTGCACGGCGCACGAAAGAGATGGGGCTATTGGATGTCTAGTGAATTCAATGAGATGGCGACAGAATAGAGAAAACACAGGGAAATCACGTTAAAGGGTAATTAAACCCACACAGATACCCTTTAAACAAATTAATTTATTCAATATATTCCATGCTATAAATTATTCATTTTGTTCATTTTTCGACATCCCAAATAATTGTTATCATTTGTGTGGCATAACATCTTTGTTTAGCTTTATAGCTTAGTTCATCAATTCCTAACCCAAACACTGTGTAGCTGCGAGGGTATTTAAAGAAAAGCCGAGGAAAAACCTTCGTCAAAGTTGCCGCCATCGAGATTGTTGTAGTTGTAGTTGTAGCTGGGAAAATCTTTTTCAATAACAGCAGCAGCAACAACAACAACACAAAACACCCATTACGCATATGTAATAATTTTCATTTTTTCCGAATTTTCCCCTGCTTTTTTTTTTGTGTTTCTTTCTCTTCGTGTGATCACAGCTGTGCCGGACAAGGAAAAGCGGGAAAAACGGAAGGGAAAATTTGAGATTGAGAGGGTGAGAGGGTGAGAGAAGGGGATAGCCTGATGGCAGACGTTTAATTTTTGCTCTTGTTTTTGTTGCTGTCTTTTATTAATGAATTTCTCTCATTTCATTTATCCCCAATTCTCTATAGCCTCTGTCCGCTTCTTGTCGTCGGTTTTTAATACAATTTTCCCTCTTCTTCCACTCGTTCCGCTCATGTTTTTTTACTATTTGGGCTATGTCTAAAAATATGTCCGCCAATTCGCTAAGTGGCCCCAAACTTATCTATACGGGATACACAGAAAATACGGCCGAAGTTTCCAAACGAATGCGACAGAATAGTTTAAATTAAACATTCATTTGAAATGACCCAACACATTGCCTATATGTGAATAATAAATAACAAAAAAATGTTCAGTAAAATCGAAAGCCTTTTAATATGTTTCAAAATGTTCAATCGCAAATATATTCCATACAAAACTCTTAAGCACATTAACAATAAATAATATAAGTAAATATTTTCCGAGAAGCACAAACCCTACAAACTGGAGAAAACAAAGATTTAATAAGCACTTACTATGAAATTACAAGAGATTATTTTTAATTGCTTCAGAATCCGCATAATGGACACCTTATGTTCAAAGGAATTTATCAAGCACCCATCCACTTTTTCCCTTTTCTATTCCAAATCGGCTTTTGGCTAAAACAGAGAAAACTTTTACAAATTCAAGCTAAAAGAGACTAATATCACCCTTGGTTCATCGAAGGTTGATTTATGCAAATTTTATTCAGCTATCGCCGCCGTAATGCCTTGATTTGATTAATATATTCGCAAACATATTCATTGCCTATTGTGCTTTATACACGTATTTTTTTATTATACATTGTATTTTTAATACAAATTGCTGTCCTTTGCAACTTAATATTGTCACTAGCGCACTAATTAATTGGTCAATATCGGCAAATAGATTTGTTATTTTATGAAAACGCGGAAATACAATTTGTTTACATTGCAAAGCTGCTACCTAATATACATATAAATGTATTCCTGCATATGCTTAATTTAAATATATATATATATTGGTGTATATATTACTATTTGTGTGTTGTCTCCTTTGGCTGCGTTGCAAAATGTTGTTTTTATTTGTTTTTGTTGCCGCTGCGCTTTGCGAATTTCTCAATTTTTGGCGCGCATTTTTCAAGCCGGCAAGCTTTCCACACACACACTTGCACACTTTTTTCCACACTTGCACTGTGACACAAAAAATCAAACAAAAAAAAATGGGTATTTCTTTTGAGCAAAACCAAAATCCTAAGATTTCAAAATCGTTTCTCCGTGGCTGTTTCTATTAGCCGCAAATCGCGATGTTTTTGGTAGTGAAAATTCGTTGGTAACGAATGTGCTGCCACCGGATAAAAGCGAACCGCGCCGCGTGTCCGTACGCGTGGCCAACTCGACGTAGACTGGGCGTATACGTAATGCCGGAATTTGTGGCTCTGCTGCATCGAGTCTGCCGCTCGACTGTTGCCGCTGCCACGGCGGATGCTGCCACTGCCACTGCCACTGCTGCTGCTGCTGTCCCGCCAGTGCTGCCCACTCAGCTGGCTTTCCCGACAACTCTGGCTAGTTTTTCCGCTAGTTTACTGCTGCTAAGCGCAACCATCTTATTCTCTTCAATCAGTCAAAGAGGATCGTATTTGTATGGTTAATTTATTATATATCCGCTATTCACTATATTCACTACTAGTTCTTTTTTCATTTTTAAAATTCATTTGGTAATAATAAAATTGTACAAAATGTATGCCTATTTATCATCTTTCATACCAAATCTTTTCATTCATCATCTCATTTTCAATCATCTGATTAGCACATAAAACATGAAAAATTCCAAAAATTTTTCTTAATTTTCTATGTTTTAAAATTGTTTACCTAAAAACTGATTTTGGAAATTTTAAGCTTCATATTTTTCCGCTCTGTTTGCTAATACAAAGTTTGTGAAAGTAAAGCCAGTTAAAGGATTTACTTTTCTTTCAAAACCTTCTTGTACATCAGGAACCACAGAATAAACTAGTTTTGAAAAAACTATCCTCAGAGATCTCAAAGTCGGAAGTCGTAGAATCTTCTAACTTATTTAATTTTTGTTTCCTTCCAATATTGTAGTATTATTTATGAGGGATCTAAGCTGTTTGTTTATTCTAATCAACTTTTCAATTTTTCCCTTAACATTCATGTTTTCTTGCTTCTCAGCAAGAATACAGATTATTGAATAATTTTTCAATTGATAATTGGGAAACGTTTCCGACGAATGTTCGATATCCAGTTGCATTTGCTGACATCAACATATGTACATATATTATTGGCCTACTTCCAAGCACATTTTAATATCTTAATTTTGATGGGTGTAAAATATTGATAGTTATTTTACAGAAACTAATTTTATAGTTTTTACCAAAAGGCCAGACTTTGATGAAAATATAAGGGTAGAACGAGGTAAATGAAATGGTAAGCAATAATAAAATAATTATTTTCAGCTTTTTTCCCCCCAAACATTTGGCATCACTGGCGATGCTCCACAGGCACTCGAAGTCGAGTGAGTGGGAATACGAGGCGATTGCCGAGGGCAGCCGAAGTGGGTTCGTGTGTGGCCTGAGTTTCACTCGGAACGGGTGCGAGTGAGACGGATGAGTGGGACTTTTGAGTGAGTTGTAGGTTTTTACTCATTTCCGCTGGCACTTCCGTTCCGTCGTCGTCCTGGGCCAAGGAAGTTGTAGCCACGCTGACAAGGACAACAAAGACTGTCTTCATTTTTTGTTCGGCTTCTTCGCAAAAATATTTTATTTTATTTGCTCTGGTTATATTTTGCTTTCTTAACATTTTTGTTGTTATTCTCTCTTTTATTTTTCTGTTCTGATTTTTTTTTTCACTTTTTTTTTTTTGTTTTTTTGGTTAAATGTCAAATGACATTCCTGGATCACAGACTGTGCAAACTGTTGTGAATGTGGTTTTCTTGAAGCCTCAAGCGTTATGATGTTTCTTTTGCGATTCGTTTGCATACATTCAAAACAAAATGTGTGGCAAAAAAGCGACTTTTGCGGTCTCTCAAAAACTACATTCAATTCATTAATACATTTTTCAATAACTTGAGATACCGCAAAATACGAAAAGTTTCTCTCCAGACAGTTTTAATTGCCTTTATATTAGTTTTCGAAGCGTTGCCCTGACAGAGCAGCGCTTTAAACACCTTAAATAAATAGAAAACACCGCTCATTTAATACGCTTACAAATTGAATAGCTACAAAATCGCCAAAATAATGTAAGCTTTGAAGGCAAAACTAGTATGGCAAACCATCAGCTGTGGACTTGAAATCGATGTAATTACATTAATAGCCAATTAACCCCATGCAAAGAGTATCTTTTGAGTCTGGCAGCTTGAAATTCCAGCGTAAAAAAGTGTTGCCTGCGAAGCAAAGGGACAAAAAGCAGTGCCATGGCTGCGTTTTTGCATCAGGATCTAGGGGCTAAGGAGCAAGGAGAAAGGAGAAAGCAGAGAGGAGAAAGCAGGACCTAGGACAACTGAGACCAAAAGCCGCATTGTGCCAGGCCACAGTATATGGGCAGGTTGGATGGAAGGGGTGGAAGGGGTGGAAGGGGTGGTATGGGGCAGGATGAGCAGAGCAGGATGGAGGGGGCGCGGGGTCGAGACGTTCCTTTGCTTCAATTTGCTGTTCTATTTTGCTATTTTGCCGCTTCCACAGGCCACAGGGCAGCAACAACAACAACGGCGAAAGGCGGTCAAAGGTTGCCAGAGTTACAACCAAATGAGTAAGATGCGAACAAGAAGAGGCGAACAAGAGTAGCACCCACCCACACCCACACACACACACCCACACAAATACACACACACACAGACATGCACACAGAGAGAACGAGAAGTACAACAATGCCGGCAGCAGCTGCCTGTTGCCTCAGTAAAGAATAATTTGGCCGAGTATTTGCCACCCACTCAGGCCGACTTCTGTGCGTTATTATTTGCCTTTCGAATGCAATGTGTGTAATGCCTTCGAGTGTGATTAGCAGCAAATGTACGAGTCATGACCGTAATAACACGCATATATGTATGCGAAAAGGTCCCAGACATCCAGGCAACCGGGCAACCCAAAGGACATTGCAAACGAATGCTAAAGAATGTTAGTTTTGTCGCTTGGTACTGGCGCAAAATTTATTCGCAATCAACGCTATTAAGTGTCAATCGAGCAATGCAATTATTAATCAGCCGTCTCCAAGGATCTAAGGACACTGGCTGTTGCAAATGCAAAAGCCAATGCAACTACAAACTCGAAAGACATTAATTACATAATCAACGAGTTGGGGGCCATCGTTATGCCAGCTCAATCCAATGATGAATTCAAGTGTACGACTATATCTCGGTCCAGTGCAATTGGCCGTAATTGTGGGTGTGTCTGCAAACATATCCATGGCGATGATTTGCCCAGATTCCAAGAATGTATTTATGGATAGCTAACTATGTGAGGCTACTATGGTTTGCATATTCTTCGTTTTAATATTTGCACTCAAATGTTTGTTCATTAAATTTCGCCACAAGCCAGAGATTTAGCTAAATTTATGGCACTGTTTTTGCCTTTTAAATGAATTATGCACATTATGCGCTTAACAAATCGAAAGATCAATTAGTTCATTGTCCATGTATACGATAATCTTGAATGTGAATAGAGCTATGGGTAATAAATGTGACAAAATAGTCACACGAAGTTCCGATAAACGCATTATTGTGGCTTATTTATACACAATTTACAAACAAATTAATTCTTGTGCAATTCAATTATGCAAAGAAAGCTTAATAATTCCGCATTTAACTGATTCCCCTGCTGCATGCATTTTTCTATGGATTTGTAATTCAATTGTTGACATTGTAGATGTCACTTGATGTATCAATGTCAATCGCTGTCACTAAGTTTTCTTTAAGCACTTAAGTACTTAAGTCCAAAGTCCACAAACCGATTGAATCCACGGGCTTCAATCGCAGCTAGACAAACAAATAAGCAAGCAAACAAACAAACAAACAAACAAACGAAAATTTGCAACGATTTGGTCTGCGAAAGTTTTTCTTCCATAAAAGGGAAATTGTCTTGGGGCTATGAGCGAGAAAGTTTCCAATTGCATGGAGCCAACCGAATTCAGAATGCATAATTAAAATTATATTTTTGATAATTGGTAAACTCGACTCAGTCTATCTATGCAAAAGTTTGTCGTAATGAAAAAGGGAAAAACGAATAACGAAAGCCGCAAATGCCGAAAATGCCTAAAAGGACAATACTGCCTACACACAAATACATTAAAAACACACACTTACACACCCACACTTACACACACCTTAGCACTTTCAGGACAATGACTGCTTTACTGAGAGCTGGTACGCTGGATGCAATGGGCACCTGTCGATGGCGATTCAGGAATTCGGGATACAAGTACACTTGAAAAAAATGCGCATCAAAAAAGGTAAGCTCTTGTAAATTTTAAAAATTATAAAAACTTAGCAGAGTTAAACTAATGCTCCTTATTTGTAATACTGAGCTAATAATAATGTAAGCTTTTAAGTAGTTAATTGATTAATTCTGCGCCTTTTTTTCTATTTCAAAGGTTCTGGATATATTTTAAATATTGCCTGTTTCAAGTACTTTGCATATTCAACTTTTGTAACTATATTTTCGCGCAGTGCACTGAACGGCTGGTGAACCGCGCAGCCACATGGCCAGCGGCCTATTAAAGAAACAATGCCAGCGCTCGTCCTGAATTTCCCATTTCTCACTTGACTTGCCGCCACGCCCCTAATGCAACCCCGCCCCCGCCCACTGCTGACCATTTACCGCCGGCTGGCTGGCATATTGCAAATGAACTCGACAACTATTAAACACCTGAAAACGCTGTTGCTGTTGCACGGCAGCAATTGTAAAAAAAATATACAAAATGTCCAACAGCCAAACGAATTGCAGCTACAATAACAGCAGCAACAGCAGCGATAACACAGCCATCAGAGGCACTGGAAAAAAAACAAGAGCAGCATTCGCAGCAGCAAAAAGCCACTAGATTAATGAAAATAAACCAGCAAATCAAACAAGTAGATGCTGCAGCAATGCAACATCAGTGTCACTTTTAAAACTCAAGCTAAATCAGGCTTTAAGTTTTGTGCTGCAAAGCGAGAGGCATTCGATTAAAGCAATCAAAAATATACACCAAATATATATTTAAATAGAAGAAATGCAGCAAATTTGTTGAATGTGGAAAATCGTAGAAGTCAGACGTACGTTTAATCTTGTGGCAGCAGCAGCAGCAGCTGCAACCTCAGCAATCTCGCTCTAAACAAAAGAAGCCAGAGCAGCAACAGTTGCAACATTGCTGCCACAAGCAACATCACATGCTCCAGCAGCAAAAGCCGCAACTGCAAGTGCGAGTGTAACTGCAACTGAAATTGCAAGTGCAAGTGCAACAGCAGCAACCATAACAAAGTTAATGGCAGCAAAAGCAAAGGCAATAACAACTTGAAACGGCAGCAACAACTGGCAGCAACAGACACATTTTGGGGCAGCAAAAATTGCAGAAAATTGAAAAATTCATAACGACCAAGAGCTGTGAATATAAAAAAAAAAATAAAATAAAGGGACGTAACCATTTAAGCCAGTGACCAAAACCAAACCAAAACCAGAACCCAAAAGCAACAGACAACAGAAAACAAGCAACAGACAACAGAAAACAAGCAACAGAGAGCGGAGAACACTGGACAACACGGTGTTTGGAACCGCAGCGGCAGCAACAGCAGGTGGCATAAAACATGTCTGCCAAAAGTGTGCTCAGCGGCAAGGACTTGCCATGTGTCCTTGTGCCATGTGTCCTGCGTTCGGTGGGTTAAGGGGTTTCGCTGGTTTGGTGGGCGGCAGGAGGGTTAAACGGCTGGCGAGCAGCGACAAAAGCGAAATGAAGCGACTTACAAAGGGCTTACACACCGCGCAGCCAACATGAGCAGGTAAGCCAAAATCGTAACAAAAAGTAACCGGAAATGCAAACAAACAAAAACACAAATATAAATATATATATATACAATATTATATAGAGCAGATGGAAAATTGTAAACAATAAAGAGAAAGAGAAAGAGAGTGGCGGCGAGAAAGAAAAGTTGTTTTACAGGGGATTTGGCAAAACGAAAAGCAGGATTAGCAATGCGAATAGCATAAAAATGGTAATTTTTCATGCACATTTCAAATTTATGAACACAACTGCAACATCTGCTTAAATCTGTTTTGTTATGTATTTCGCTTTTGAGCAACTTTATCATTATGTCATGGCAATTTTGCATCCGCTTATGTGGCGTTAACATGATCAACAAATCACCAAAAATAAAAAAACAAAAAAAAAACCAAACTCACAGGCACTCTCGATTTCCCAATTAATATTTTCGAAAGCGTTTCAGAGCGGAAACTGCGTACTAGAACCTCTTTTTTTTTAGCTACGAACTTGAAACTATTCCGACCGGCAATAAATCTAATTGCCAAATGCCAGCAAAATTTCGCAAAAGCCAAGGGAAAATATCAACTGAAATGAAATAAATAAACTGAACAAATCTCACCTGTGGTTTCGTGTGTTTGCGTCTCCTGCAGATGCTACACAAAATGCTACCAACTACCAACATTTTCTTCACCACCTAAAGTGTTGTTTTTCAAAAGGAAGAATACCCAAAACCGGGTACATAATACATACAACAAATTCTAAACAAGAAATGTGTCAGAATGGTGCTACAAACCATTGAGTTTCCTTTATGTTGCTTTATTTAATAATTCATAGTAGTATTTCACTATTTCATGTATATAATGATGAATGAATTAATTCACTTTTTCATGTATATAATGATGAATGAATTAATTCACTATTTCATGTATATAATGATGAATGAATTAATTCACTATTTCATGTATATAATGATGAATGAATTAATTCACTATTTCATGTATATAATGATGAATCAATCAATTTGAATGTGCAAAAAGAAAATGAAGACAATTCGAAATTAATACTTCATATCGTAAAGTATACGGTAGCTGATTTGTACTTCTCGTTTAGGTTTAAGCTGGGCATCGGGCAGTGTATGCCCGCGACGGGGCAGGATTACAGGGTATTGGGAAAACAAACCGAAAGTAACTGAGGAGGAAACGTGTAGCGGACAATCCAAGCAACCGCATCGGTCGACAACGACAACGACAACGAACCTGCTCAGACATCAGACATCAGACTTCAGACGCAGTGTCAACAATGTCTGACGAATTGTCGCAAAACCGCAAAATGCGGTGCTCGTTGTTGTCGCTGGTAATGTGAACGAGCAGCAAGGACGAACAGGATGTGCAAAGACAAGTGCCCAAAAAGGGATGAGAAACACTCATTTATGTCTCGTAAACACCCGGGTGTCTGGTAGACACTCGAGTGCCTGTGGTAACATAATTACTCAAAATGGAAAAATAGATTATGTGCAAAATCTGTAGATAGTCTCCTTTTTTAGCATTATTTTTACAGAAATTTAAACAACACGAAATAGACATTTCTTTTTTATATATTATATTATTAGCTTTGTACTCACCCCTTTTCTCAATCTCTTTCCACGTCACAGCTGACAGCTGGTTGTCGCTCCTGGAAAATAGCTGGCTCGGGCACTTTCTCCAGTAGGTCGAAATCACATTATTGGTATCCTCTGCTGCCACTTAAAATCACTGCACCACTCACTCACATTTAGTATTTTTTATTTGAAAAACATCGAAAAAGTGGTTTGCTTACGTAGGACTTTTGAGAAGCGCAGAGGAGGGCACTAATATTTTGGTATTATTTAGTATTATTTGGTATTAAGTATTTAGTATTATTTAGTATTTCGTATTATTTAGTATTTAGAACTTAGTATTATTTAGTATTTAGTACCTAGTATTTTTTAGTATTTAGTATTAATCATTATTTTCTTTTCTAATACTTTTCTTAATACTTTCAGCATTCTTACGTATATTATATATAGCGGTTCAAAAGGCCTATAAATTAAAAAAAAGCTTGACCGGATTCACTTTGTTAAAAGTATACTTTTTTGGAAAAAAATGCATCCACATATACTTATTTCCCTGAGGTATTATATATTGCTGAGACACCCGGTGTTAAGCGGGTGCACTTAGAGTGCCGGTGGCTTGCTGCAGTTCTGCACAACGGAACTTGCCACAGGATTGTGTGCGGACAATTTGCGGGCGAGAAATTTGTACGCTTTTTTTCGGCGATATTTTATTGTTATCATTTCTATGTACGCATCGCCGGCCAGCGACAATAAAGCATGCATTTTCCGACGCCGGATATGCTGCGCTGAGAAATTTGTCAACGAGCTGAAGGCCAGCGAGCACTTGACCACTTGACCAGTTCAACACTTGACTATACTCCACTCACCAGTCACCATTGTTGGCCACATGCTGATCCAAGCTGCTTCAATTCTTCTGTAGCTCTTCGTCTTTCGTCGCGCGATCTCAGTGTGCAGAAACTGTAGCATACTTTTTGGGGCAGCTGAGTAAAAGGAACATTTTTTTGCATTGAGTGCATAAAAATGTGAATATGCATGTGCAAAAACAAGAAACAAAACATTAATAAGCACAAATCCTTACCGCTTTCGTCACTTGCAGGCAATCTTGTTTCAATTTCCGTTGGAAAACACACGAAGATGACCCTTTGCAGGTGCGGTTTGCTGCCAATTCAGCGTTAATTGCTGGCCACTCACTTCCGCCCGTCCCCGGGGTTTTTCCCCTGCTTGATTCACTTTATGCCCATTTTGTGTGAACTTTGCACCGCATAAGCTGGTCAGGGGAATGGTAAAGGAAAAGAAGGAATTGGCCGAACAAGCGAACAACCGAGCAAATGCAATTGTCATTCAATCATTCACTTCCTACCCCGATAGGCGTTGCGGTTTGATTGTTTGTTTCGCTCTCACTCACTCACTCACTCGGTGATGGGGGGCGGTTTTTCACCACCACGCCCCCCGGCGTTTTTCCGCCCACAGGCTTTTCATGCTTTTGCGGCTACTCAAGCGGATTTTTGCAAGCGTTGAAAATTTATGCAGAAATATTTTAATTGAATTGTCACCGCGATTTTATTGTTGCCGCCGCGCGTTGCCATTTGATGTGTTTTTTGTCGTCCTTCCTGCTGCACTCAAAAACAAATTTAAAAAACAGAAATAGAAACAGTCTACGCTTGTAAATTTGAAATGTGTTTCGTAATTTTGAGAGTTATTTTACAATGCTTACTTATTTCACAATAATTTCAGTAACGGTAAAGTTAGAAGCAAGTTTTCATTACACATTCCAGCACATATGAATGTTATCATGCTGAATTCTATTTTGTTTTGCCCAGTGTAATCGTCATTTGTTGTTGCCACACCGACACAGCCATGTTGTTAACCACTTTGTGTGAGTACTTTGCTCATTTCGCTCATTTCATTATTTTGTAAGCTTTTAAATTTAATTTAATTTTTAAACACCTTTTGTGTGTTGTATTTGATGTTTAACGTTGTCATTGCCGGCGACACTCGGTTTGCTGTCACGAGTGTTGATGAAATATTCACCAGTACACCAGTTCGGCAGTTCAGCAGATTGCGTACCCATTCCGCACAAAAGTCACACTGTCACACAGCCAAAGAGCCAAAGAGCGCCACATTGGCCCAGAGCCAATGCCAATAATGACAGGCATGTTAATGACACCGACAATTGGCCAATTATGGCGGAATGGGAATGCGGCCAGGGTCGAAACCAGAAATTCAAACCACGCAAAATGCCCCACACTCTCCGCAGCCCAACTCGCAATCTGAAAACCGAAAGTGGCGCCTGAGCCTCTGAGGAATGTTTTGCGGCATCCCGAATGCTCCCGAAATTGGTTAAACTGCTGCCCATGATTTGCACTTTTTTCGTCTACATTTTTCAATTCAATTTCTTTTTTTTTGCAACACAGAAAGTATGGGAAAAACCTATGGCATCATTCGCCCAGAATCGCACAATGCCCAGAAAATCTCGATGAGCTGAGGAAAATAAGAAAAGTGGCGGCAAAGCTGAAACCGAAACAATTTCCTCAGATGCAAATGAATATTTCAGTCCAGAAACACCTGCTAAACGCACGTACACGTGTGCAGTAATTTGTGCACTGAGCGAAAGTGCTGTGCAATTGATTGACTTACAATATATATTCCTCTTTTTTACTTATTTTTTTTGGAAATTACTTTGATTGGTTTTAACTTGTTTATAAGTAATTTATTAATATTATGATATTCCACACAATCTTACGTAATTTTTTTTGCAGTGCATATTTTTGTGGCTGTGTGAGCACATGTCCCTATAGCCCTTTTTGCAAATTTCGATTACCAGACGGATATGGCGGCATTGCCATGATAAGTAAACTTTGCTCCGCTTTTGCTTTACTTTCCCTCACTTTCCTTTGCTGCTTTCTCCTGCTTTCTCCGGCGCCCCCTTTCACTTTGGCTCCGCCCCCTTTTGCCAGCCGCTCAGCGCTTTTCAATTACCCGGAATTGCCGAAAAAAATGAGAAGTAAAAAGGTTTATGAATGCGCCCAGCTTATCCGATGTTATCCCAGGGTATGTGATAGGCATTACATTAAGCACCTACTATGCAAAACATAAATCAATTTTACATACGCGTATATCCTATAATTCACTGAGCATTTGATATTACACCTACAGCTAAATAATATGCAAAATATATTAGTTAAAACAATTTCGCTTGCAATTGAAAGCTTTGAGTATTATATTACTCAACTATGTTAGGATGCATAAAAAGTCGGTCAATGGCAAACTGTCTGGTTTCCACGGGTAGTTAAACAGTAGGATAAACACTTGAACTGGCAAAGGAACTTTTAGCATTTGCATATAATTGCAGTGAATTATTTTTGCTGGCGCAATATTTCTAGAAACTCCACCATCCATCCACCCCATGTCCTTTGTGCGCCCTGCACATCCTGAATCCGAATCCGAATTTGAATCCGAATTTGAATCCTGCTGTGCTGTTTTCTTTTTTTCGCCCAGCGTGGTGTGCTCATCAAATCTTTGTGCTAATCTGCAGGCAGCCAGGTGGCAGGCTAAATAAACAAACAAACAATTAAAGCCCAAATGCAAAATGCGGCAACAAAGGGAGCAGCTAAATGGCAGTGCGGTGGCTGCACTGATAGAAAATCCTATGCTCTTTCTGGCAATGTAAGTATGTAAGTATTAAACAGATAATCCATTCTAATTCAATTCGAACTGCATAAAATAGCTGATTGAGGAAAGTTTTGTTATGTTGGAAATGTAATCCCTGAAGTACTCAATTGCATTGGAAATGTTTGCTATTTTTTTTTCGGTGCTGACAAAAAAGGCAGATTTACAACGGTGGCAAAGTGGGTGGCAAAATGGGGGGGGGGGACAGACTGGAGCGCTGTCATCATTTTGCAAGGCAACCACAATGCGCCGCCTTAAGATGTTAAGCCTTGTTTTTGCTTCACTTCAATTTCACTTGGATGAGTTTGCGGTTGACGTGCAAATAAAAATAACATTCACAATAACAATAATCTCTCCCGCTCGCACATGTGTAATTACAACGGCGGGAAAAGCGGCGGGAAAACCCAGTCATGCCTTTGGCTAACAATGTTTGGCGTGCTAAGTCGGCGAGCTGCTTGCGAAGCCTTGCGGATTATCCCTATTGCTTAGCACTTTCACTTTCACTCACACTGCGCCACTTTCACCCGCTCACTTTCTCCGCTGTGTAATTAAATTTCGGCGCTGAAAAGGACCCGAAAAGTTCGCTTTCATTGCGATTAAATGGCAATTGTTTTGTGCATGCTTATGCAAAGATAACAATTAAGTGCGGAAAATCCTCGTTTGTTCATTTCATAATCGCTGATGAAAACTGTGTGGGGGAGGGGGGGTGGAAAACTGTGTCTTTTTGTGGCACCCCGTTGCCTGAAAATGGATATAGCCACTTTTGTTTTTGATTGTGTAGAAGGGCTAAGAAATAAGCACAATTTTTCAAATGTAATTATTTCTTTTGTCCTCATTCAATTGTGTTGTAGTATTAGGTATTTGAATTAGAACATTGAATTTGCAATGTAATTCCGAATTAATTCTTCTGCTAAAATGTCATGTGACTCTTCAACTTTCGCAGCTGCAAGCATATTATTTTACATTTAGTTTTTTTAATGACAAATTTGATGTGACATATAATAGTGAGTAGTTTGCTTTACATTTGACTGAAAGTCCCGAAATGCATTTGTGCCCGAAATGAATTACGCATTCGTGGTTTTGCATGTGCGCAATGGCACAATTTTCAGCTGATTATCCTTTGGTACATGTGCAGTATGGCTGGCATAAAGTTGCCAAATTGTTCACTTATTAATATTGACTGCGTTGTGCTTGAACAATAATTTAAAATTGTTTGCTCTTTCCGCCTGACTCCGCCGGCAGGTCAGGAAAACTCACACCCCCTTTCCCCTCTCCTCTCCTTTCCCTTCCGTTCCCCCCAATTCAGTGACTCATTTCCACCTCGATTCCTCATAAAGCGACACGCAGACAAACATTTGCAATACACTTTTATATGTACATATATGTATATATGTTCGACAAAAACTGTTAACTCCGAGCGGAACTGATGTGCGTGTGTGTGTGTGCGAGTGCGTGTTTGTGTGTGTGTGTGTGTTGCGTTTGAGTTGTGTGCGTGCAATTTTAAATATTGAATCTTTGATTCAATATAATCAGACTTGTAATGGCCTTCACGCTCCGATTCGCAGTCAATGGCATAGTAACACAAATACAAACAAACCAAGGACATGTACGACTGCACTGAGAGAAACAGGAGCTCATTGTTTGTTTGTTTAGTACCACATTAGATTTTGACTAATTTTCTTATAAATTACAAATATATTGGCTTAAAAACTAGCTCACGCACCAAACTAATGGGACAGTAACTATGATTGGCTAACTAGTTTTCTCCCAGTGTGCGTGTGCGTGTGTGAGAATGCGCCTAGCAGTGCGTGCGTGCGTGTGTAAGTGTGCGTGTGTATGTGTGCGTTAAGTATGTGCAAACAGCTGTCGCGTGTCACCGGCTGCCGTTCGCTGAAACGGAAACGGAAATTACGTGCACGATGGCAGCAGCAACAAACTGGAACGTGTGCAGCGCCATGAACAAGACAGAGAGAGAGAGAGAGAGGGAGAGGGAGAGAGAGACAGCAATCGGTCGGCATCATCGGCTATTAAATGGCAGCGCCAATTCATCGATGTTTCGTCGATGCCTCCACCAACTTCCCCCTCCAGCTTCCTAGGCCAACATGCGAAGCATTCACCTGCAATCTCCAGCGCCTCCGGTGCCCAACTCCTCACACCTTTCCGCCCACTCAGGCTTTAATTAAATCGCAAAAGACGCGCCATCGTCATCAACTTAATGAACATCATCATTTATCGATGTGCCCAGTTGTATATATACACACATACATACACAGACCTACCTACATTCGTTCATACCCTGTAGTTAACTGGCACCACGAATCGTTGTTTTAATCATCAGCACACTGTTATTTCATTTCACTGAATTTTGTGAGTTGCGCTAGAGAAATGATTTCGAAATGTAATGGTTTTAAGTTACTATACAAATCAGTGTTTTCAACAAATTTCAATTTCTATTAGAAATATGCGCACTTCTTTACTATAAACTTGAAGCCAAAACAAAACTTCCTATATCAAAAATAATAATAACAATTCCAAGTAAAACCTGATTAATTGGCTCAAGTGCAACATTTTTCACGTTTAATTACATCCGCTGAGCACAACTATTTTCTGGGCGGCAAAAGGGAACTGAAGTTCTTCGGTTGCTTAAAATAATTAAAATTCCATTTAAACCTGAGCAGATTATCTCCCTCAGAGAAGAAACACCTACGCAGGGCAAGGGAACAGAGAACAATGGGGTAAATATTGTTATTTTGCATTATTCAGGTAAACTCAGGTAATTTACGAGCGCTCGCTTCCGGCAGGATCTCCCAAAAAGGACTTGCAGAAAGGACTCGCCGTCCGTGGATGGGCCTTAACTGTAACTGAAACTGAAACTGAAACGGTTAATGTAAATGACACAGGCCAACGGGAGTTTGCTCACCGTTTGAGCAGTTGAACAAAAGCGAGCGGGCCGACGGGTCGTATGAGTAATTTGAAGATAGCAAGCAATTAATTTCAGCCCAGCCTGAACTGAACTGAGCTGAGCTGAGCCGAAGTGATCTGAGTCCCGCTCCACACTCCACGGCCATTTAATAGTCCCATAAAACACGCAATGCCTGCATAAAGCAGCCAGACTCAAGTAGTCGACTGCGAAGTACCCATTACTGTGTGTTATCTTGTGCACCAGCTAAAGCATCATAGCAATAAATCTTTATAACTTTAGCGTTTTGTATACCAATTGCTTAGCATTTAAATTTTTTCTTTAATGCCAACTGCTAGTTTGTGGTTTTATATTTATTATATACAAATATATTATATATTCATTTGCATATTTAAATTCATGGCCAGAGAAACCCTTTAACTGGCAGTTTATATTTCGATTTAAATAACAACTACAGGATACTATCAGTTGTTTTCAATCACTCCGAGCCATTCAATTCGAGAGCTGCAGGGAAGCGCGTTAATGCGGAAAAACAATCGAGGGAAAATAAGGGAAAATAAGGGAAAATAGGGGAAAATTGAGGCAGCGGAGTAAAAGCAGAGGAATGGCAAACAAACTACACCCACTGCTGGGCATTAAATTCAAGGCTCTGCCACGCCCATCGATAGTCCATTAATTTATGTATAAATTGTATTTCAGTTTTTTCTTCTTTTATTTTCTTTTTTTTTGTGTTTAATTCTCCACTTCGCACAATGGTCAACAATGGAAATTTATGCGCAGCGTGTAAATTCGATTGGAAAAACTACCGACATTTGACCAATGAATTTTGCTCACATATTCACATATTCATTTCCACATTAAATCAGACAAGCAGCAAAATAAGCTTAATAATGCATGTTCGCGTGAAAGAGCACTTGGTGCAAAAGTGAATTAAACAAATTGAATTGAAATAAATGAATTGTCGTATGAATGCAATTTGCAGCCAGCCAAAAAGGATTTTCCCCTGCACCATAACGATTTGAATTTCAACTCAGATTAGAGCCCACTGTCGCCTAAGTTCATGGAGTTCATGGATTTTATGGATTGTCTTTGCACACAAACGACACCAAATAAATTGGTGGCAGCATAAGCTCCTAATAGTGTTAACAGCATCAATAAATGTTTTATCCCCATTTCGATTTTGTCTTTCCTTTTTTCTATTTTTTTTTTTTGCTTCTCAATGAGTCGCTGCAGGCCACTTCAATGTCTTGTAATTTATGTTTAACTTTGTGGCTCGTTTTTGCTTCGTTTTTGGTTAGACATTTCCAGCTCCGTACTTCTGTCATCGTTCGTTGACCAGTTCCGTTTGGTTTGGTTTGCTCTTGCTCTTGGCCGAAACTAATTAACCGACTTGAAAAAGTAATTAAGTCATTTGTCTGCAACCCCAGACGATTGCCCATCCCTCGCCCGCTTTTCCCGCTTTTCACTTGAGCTAATTGTGGTCCCAAAATAGGAAAATTACCCAAAGTCACTCGCAAACTTCTACCTGAAAAGCTGGCACAAAGCAGCCATCTAAAGTAATGCAAGAGTACTTTTAGATGAGCTACAAAACTTGGAATTTGCTGTATTTAATGAATATAATAGCATGTATTTTAGTTCGATTATTTCCCAAGCAGCTTGATTATCGAAAGAGACATTTTGCAGGAATTAATAAGTTTGTGATGTTAGTGTGCCAACTCGAATCATTTTGCAGTAAGTGGGATAGCATAAATTGAAAGTGGAAACTCATTAATTAAATTGCGATCAATCTAATCAGCATGGATACGATGCGAAAATTTCCTGGAAAATGTTCACTCTTCACATCAATGTCACCGTCGTCTTCTTGTTGTCCTGTCACGTTTGTCAGGGACTTTTCCTCAACAACAATGAGAAATACTCAAATTTTCGGGCACGAAAAAGTTTAAACTCAAAGACGAAACTTTTCTGGGGCTCGACGTTCAGTTGAGTTGAGTTGGTGGTGGAAAATTGTAAGTGTAAGTGTAAGTGTAAGTGTAAGTAAAAGTAAAAGTGTTAAGTTCGTGCGCTTTTCCTTTTTCCACACTAATTGATCTCAACGGGCGGATTAGGAGAGCAAACTAAATTGATAGGTTTAAAACTGAAACTTTGATGTATGTATGTATGTATGTATGTGTACTGTGTACACTGTACACCGAAATGATGCACAAACAAACACACTAACACACACATCCTGTTTGGAAAGCTGCAAGTTTCTGGTGTGGAAAATGAGTCGACTCCATTCTAGTGTCTTGTGCCAGTCTTAGGAAAAGTGTAGTAGATGGCTGCATTTGGGAATTTCCAACACCCAAATAGGCCAAGCATTAAGTGGCTTTGCCTGCTGATGATCAACTTTTGCCACCGGTAGTAACAGGTTGAAGTTGCACTAGTTGCCAGTTGGGAGCTGCGTTATTTGATTTTGCATTTTTGTGCTCTGCAAAACTTGGCTAAAATTGGGGCTTTATGCTTGCGCTCATAAGTAGGCTATTGTTTATGGGGGGTTTCATTATCAATCCAAAGACACTCTTCAGGTTTCAGGCCAGTAATATAAGCAGAAATCAGCAAAAATCAGAGACATTCATTGTTTTTCATACTTTTTGTATGATCCTTACGAGAGGCCTGTAAGGTAATTCCTGCGATAAAAACCTTTTTACTTCCTTGGCCCACCTGTCAGGGATTTTTATGAGAGAGCACCATCAAAATTGGGCCTGCTGATGATGCTGGTGATGCTGATGATGCTGATGAGGGTTGGACTAACTCAATCTCAGTTTGAATTTAAGCGCCGGCAATTATTAGCGCTGTCAAGCGAACCCTTTGGCCCTTTTCATGCATCTTTCATACGCTTAGCGTGTTAATTATACAGAAATTCGGTCTATTAAAGTTTCAGCAGCCGCAGAAGATACCAGTGCCTACCTACCGCCCACCTTTCCAACTCGAAACGTAATTAATGGAAGCGCACTTAAATCATTTTCGTGTGCGTGGGCCCCAAATTTCCCAACAGCTTCCCTCAAAAAAAAAAATGTATATATATACATATATATATGTATAGAAAAGCAGAGGAAAATCAAGGGAAAAAATACAATTAGTTAACGAGCGAGAGAGAGAGAGAGCTGAGGAATACCCAAAAATCCGGGAGCGCTAAAACGTTTCAATTTTTCATAAATATTCAAAAAGGTAACCAAAAGCGGGCTGCTTTTTGGGTGGCGGATAACAACAGCTGCCCCTGTTTTTCTGCATTGCTGTGTATTTCTTTTTTGTTAATTTTTTCCACTTCTTTTTTTGTTGTTTTTTAATATTTTTTTTTTTTTTGGTTTTTTTCCTTTTTTTTGGTGGGTTTACAAGGAGCCGGATTCGCCATTCAACGGTCAGCTCGGAGTTTCGGCTTCGTTATCGCCTTTGTGTTTTTTGTAGGTGTTGTTGTCGCCCCCGCCGGTAACCTCACGCCGTCCAGGATCCTCAGCCTTCCTTTAGCAGCCCCCCCCCCCCTCCCCCCTCGCAGGACCCTCTTCACGCCGCTGGAGTGGACAACAAATAAGATACAGGAGCTGCCTGCTTTACGGCGAACTCTCAATGCTCTTAAAATTAAGTGATAATTAGATATACAAGAATATTCAATAAATGATAAATGTCTCATGAATATTATGTATTGTAGTAGTAAGCAATATTACACATACTTTGTATGTCACAAGTTGTCTTTCTCACTAAATGTGCCCTAAGAAAGGGTATCTGTATAAACAACAGCAGCAGCAGCAACAGCAGCTCAAGCTCGCAAAAAAAAAAAAAATAAGGAAAACTTTTTCGATTTAAGCAATTTTTATGCTCGCCGTGCTTACTGGGTAGCACTACGCGGTATCACGGATACTTTGGACAGCACGGACTTGACTGCAATTGTGGAAAGTGGAAAGATAAACGGTTCGTAGAAGAAAAGCTATGATTTGACAAATGCTTGTTATATTTTAAATCGCGCATATTTGACAGCGAGGTACTCGGCTATTCGACTACTTGCAGCGAACTCTCGTCCTTTTTTGGCTCTCTCCATGTGCTTGTGTATGTGTGCTGCATGCATATAGAATGGTCTTTTTCTGGAGCAGAGTGCTAGGCTAAGGCGGCCAAAGAGCGTCCGAAAATTAATGCAAATTTATATCGTGGAAAACTTTTCAATTTGTTTTCACTTTTTCCCCACCACCACCAACACCAACACCACGACATCTGTGTCATTTGTTGCTGGGTTGCTGCAACACAGCCACATCCTCCAATGGTTGGTTTATCGCAGTCTGGTAAGTATTTTGTATTTAACATGCACAATTTGGCCATTTTCGTGCCATAATTAACGTGCCTCCAATGCATAGAGATCCAGGGCTCCAAGGACGTCGGTCAGCGAAGGGAATCCAGGAGCAGCAGGATAAGCAGGACGAAGGTGTCTGCCAAGTCGGGCATTCGGCCATTACGGCCACCTTGAATTACTCCGCCTGGATTTGGATGCCTGGACTATGGAGCACTGCAAGAAATAAGAAGCAAGTTGATATCGTATTAGCACTAGCTATTTACCCTTTTAGCTTCATTACTTGGTACATCACTTACAAGTGTATAGAAGCTACTTAAAGATATCAAAACTAGAGTATGAATTATGTGCAAACAAAATGTATCAGTACAATTTACCTCAGTGTACTTTATATCGCCATCAGCCAGCGTCGCAAAATGAAAAGAAGGCGAACCCAACGTTAAGTTGGCCAGGAGATTGGCATGGAAAAGGCAACTCGGAGACGGAGACGGAGAAGGAGACGAAGATGTAGACAGGCCGCCAAATGCCGCAATCAAGTTATTATTAAGTTTTCTATTTATCCAACATAATTCATAATTTGTTTACAAAGCGTATAATAATATTAACGTCTTGTCACCGCTCCTCCTGCGCCTCAACTCCGAGTTGCTGGCCATAAACTGCTCCCACTTCCTACTTGCCACTTGCCACTTGCCACTTTCCACTTGCCACTGGCCACTAAGTCCGCTGTCAGCGCGGCAAGATAATCAGCTCCGAACTCGACGTGGACTTTCCTCATTTTATCTCCGGCTGCCCGGTGACTTCTTTTCATTTTAGTGAAAATATTTTCCTCTTTTTTTCTCTTTTTTCCTTTTTTTTTTTGGTTTGCCAGCGTGGAAATCACATTAAGGCTCACATAAAAAAAAAATAGCAAGGAGGCTGGAAGTTACTTGCTCGCAATTAGAGATGGTTATTATAATTGGGAAAAAGTTGTGCTCTATTATGATGATTTTTGTATGCATATGATATTTTTTTGTATAGTTTTATTTAAATATTTTAAACAACAAAAGTAGATGAATGTTTATGGATATTTGCCATTTATGTTTCATAACACCATATTTGGCTAGCAAAACTAACATTCACCAACCATTTATTTTAAGATACAAAAACGGAAAGATTTCAGAGATCAGCAGTCGGCTTATTTTTTATTATAATTTCAGGAGCAGGAGGTCCTGGTCTCTGCTCTAAGCAAGGACAAAGGACCTACACATTCCAGGCCCGCATAATCGCATTAGGCAAAGTGAACTGGCGACTAGGGGCATTCGGTGGATGTATGTAGATCTGAGTATCTAAGTATCTGTGTATCTGAGTATCTGAGCATCTGTGTTTCTGAGTATCTGTGTATCTGAGTATCTGTGTATCCGAGTATCTGTGTATCTGAGTATCTGTGTATCTATGTATATATGTATCTGAGTATCTGTGTATCTGAGTATCTGAGTATCTGTGTATCTATGTATATATGTATCTGAGTATCTGTGTATACTTTTTATTGGCCCACTTCCGGTGAAAGTTTGCTTGCCACAGCCACGACCGTACTCAACTTAGGTTCCTCACATTCTCTACTACTTTTTTGGTGGATTTTTTTTTTTTTTTTTTTAGGTTTTTGACAGCTGAATTTTTAACGCTTTTGTATTTAAGTTCTATTTTGTCTAGGCCTGACACTTTTCCTTTTCGTGGCCCCGAAAGGAAGTGCACACGGTTGAGTGGCTGAGGCTGCAGACGTGCCAAAAATCGCTTTAAATAAATAAAAAATAAATGACTAGGTGCCCGGAAAATGCGCATCAGAAAGGGGGAAAGGGGGAGGGGGGAAAAAACACCTCCCCCCAGCAGCTTATGCAAACGAGAATTAACTTAATTGAGTAGCGCGAACAGCAGAAAGCAGGAGAGAATGAGGCACTGGGAGCTCCAAGGTTGCCTCACACTGACTACCAGACACTGGACGCATTTATTTATCAAATTGCTCATTTAACATGTTTTGCAACTATTTTTAAACGCTATTTGTTATTTATTACAGTTTCTTTGGTTATTCATTTTGCTGCAAATAAACTTGCATTTATACTATATCTTGCACCTTAAGTAATATTTGAGTTATAGAATTTATAACTCACCTTAAAAGTGTTTTAACTGCAATAGCTTTATTTTTGACATTCGAAATGCAACTCATTAATGAGGAGAGCGCGTCTCGAATGCTTTTGCTATTTTCGATAGTGTCATTCAGCCATAATCAGCAGCCCAAGGAGGAGCAGCTGCCAGGAGCAGAGGATTGTGGAGGAGACTCGGAATCAGAATCAGAAACAGAAACAGAATCAGAATCAGGAGTCGCCTTGAAGGAAGAGGATTCAGCGAGGAGCTGGCGGATGTCCTTGGGAGGGGTGCAAGTGGCAGATGGGAATGGGGAAATGGAGAAATGGAGAAATGGGGAAACAGGAATGGGACTGAGAAGCCAAGGTTACTGTCTCCCCCGCGTAATTGCGCATAAAAATGAAGCGATTTATATGCGCGTATTTTTAATGTTTCATAATTGGGTAAGCCCATCAGCTGAGGCAGCTGAAGGAGCTGAGGGAGCTGAGGGAGCTGAGGGAGCTGAAGGATCCCAAGGAGCAGGATCTGCCCCAGATGTATGCGTGTGTATGCATGTGTGTGTGTGTGTGCCGCCTTATCTGCGCTGTAAAGTGATATGTTAATGTTTGTCATACGCACACACGCGTGTCGCTCTTCCTTCAGCTGAAAACTTAAATAGTAACATGGGCAAGCAATTTAAAGGTTAAATGTAATATTCTGTGTCCTGCTAAATAAAACTAGGGATTTAAAGGGGCAACAAAAAAGCAGGAAATTAATTGTGCGCAAGAGGCGAGCAATTAAAACTTCATCATCATCGATGGCCACGATGATATGCCGCTTTGCAATTACAATCGCTCACAGAGACTCGCTGAGACTCAAAGCGGATAAATTCACTTTGTAATGGCAAAAAGCGAGCGATAGCATCGCAACTGAAAGTGTCAAACAGTTGGCTATTTATTGGCCGATAAGGTGAAATTGCAATTGCACAAATGAATGAGTGCCAAAAACTTTCTGCACCGATGGCGATGGCGATGGCGATGGCGATTATGATAATCCCGCGCTGATGGTTTCCATAAATAAGCCGTAATTCATTTCACAAATTTGACAACATAATGCCCGGCGTTATTTGTATTCATTTTCTTGCAAGTCCATTTCCCCGCGTTTTTGCGCTTTTGCGCTTTTGGGTGGGGGCTGTTCATTAAAATTGAAAAATGCCACTTTAATGAATTTATTTGCGACACTTAACACAAGCGCAAGTAAACAGAAACGGACACACAAACAGAGAAAAATGATGTTCATTAACATTAAAATGTCGCTTCTTCCACTACAGTGGCCATTGTAATAATGGTCGCCCCGACTCCAGATGCTCAGTCACCCATTGGCATACACTCGAAACAATCGCCATCGAATTTGATCTTAAGTTTCATCAAAACTTTCCTAAAAATGCTCACAAGGCAAAAAAAAAACAGTTTTATAAAGCGGTTTGCATTCCATTTCACTTTTTTGCGGACTTTTTTTTTCTCGTTTTTTACACTTCATCATCAAAAATTGCACAAAAATTGAAAAAATTGGATCTTAATTTTTGAACACAGTTCGATTGCGGATTTAATTACGAACTCAACGAGGTATGGCATTCCATATTTGGACAACTATTTCGAGTGCTGTGATCAAAATACTGATAATTATTAAGGCAAAAAACAGAAAATCGATTTTTGCCAAAATTTCAATATTTACGATTGGTATTTTCTGCATAACTTGGCTAAAAATGGTCAGAAAGCGAAAAGAATTACAGTTTTGTACTCCTAATTACCAATACTAACCAACCAAATCACTTTTGGACCGACTGTGTTAAAATAATTTTTGGCCATTTTTTCGCTTTTTTTGTAAGGGGTACCATCATCAAAATTTGCAAAAAATTGGAATGACATAGAAATTTTTTTTGAAAACACAGTTCGATTGGAAATTTAATTACGAACTTAACGAGGTATGGCATTCTATATTTGGACCACTATTTCGAATGCTGTGATAAAAATACTGATAATTTATTACGCAAAAAAACAGAAAATCGATTTTTGCCAAAATTTCAATATTTACGATTGGTATTTTCTGCATAACTTGGCTAAAAATGGTCAGAAAGCGAAAAGAATTACAGTTTTGTACTCCTAATTACCAATACTAACCAACCAAATCACTTTTGGACCGACTGTGTTAAAATAATTTTTGGCCATTTTTTCGCTTTTTTTGTAAAGGTAAGGTACCATCATCAAAATTTGCAAAAAATTGGAATGACAAAGAAATTTTTTTTGAAAACACAGTTCGATTGGAAATTTAATTACGAACTTAACGAGGTATGGCACTCCATACTTGAAGCCATATTTTGCTTTTCCCAGCCAATATTCGTGTAATTCTTAGTCAAAAACTGTATTCAAAGTTCAAGGAATGAATGATGATTTTTTCGAGTGTCCTGGCAGCGAGGCTCTCAGTCTACCAGGAAGTTGGCAGTTGGGGGAGTTGTTGGGGTTTGCGGACTCGTCTTGGAGCTGGCAATTGTCATTACTGTTTGGAAATTGCTGTATTGTCAAAGCTGTTGGCCTGCAATTGATGAGTCAATATGTCAATATGTCAACGAGTGACAGGTCACGATGCATCGCACCCCGCCATTAACTCGGCCTGATAACTCTGTTTAAACTCTCCACCCGAAGACTGAAACACTTTCGCATTAATTTTCAAACAGTTAACATTCAGACATTTATATCCGGGGGCAATTGCTTGTGAGGTAATTTAATTAATGCGAATCTCAATCGGCCAATGAGTTGGGCAAAAGGCATTCATTTCACTGCTGATTACGAACACATTTATGATTGATTTATTTGGCTCGAGCGATTTGGTAGCGATTTGGAAGCGATTTGGTAGCGATTTGGAAGCGATTTGGTAGCGATTTGGAAGCGATTTGGAAGCGATTTGGAAGCGATTTGGTAGCGATTTGGAAGCGATTTGGAAGCGATGTGACAAGTAAGCAGAGCTTTTAATCTTTCAATGATATTCTATTAGGTTGAACTAGTAACCATTCAGTTAAGCACGAACATGGACATTGACACATTACTCATATATCAGATGTATATATGTATATATATATATATCTTCTAAATATATCCACCCACTTCCCTCGGCCAGCCACTCAAATCAACTCAAGAGGCGGTAAGTTGTCCCCGAAGCTGTTGGCCCAAAGTCGGCTGGCCGTAATCGAAACTGTAAACTCGTTGGCACTCGCATGTGTTTATTGGACGGATGTGCAGGGTGGTGGCAAAGGGAAGAGGCGGGGGCGGTGGCGGTGGCGAGGGCGGGGCTGATGGGTCAAGAGGTCAGGCTGCTGGCAATTACATTTGACTTGTTGTTCCTGCTGCTAGTTGCACTCAAACCATTCGGGGTACTTGCTACTGAGCCAATTGAGCATTTTAAGGAATATGCAGTAAAATCTAGTTATTGGAAATAAATTAAACAATTATTCATTAATTCAACAAATACAAACTAAAACAATGAAATTAAATCATAAGCTTTATAAAAATGTGGCTGCGATTGAGGAAATTGCAATTATTTTCAGTGCACTCCAATCGCTGTCGAGAAGCGTCAGAGATCGGGATTCCTGTTGTCCAAAGGGTAAAGGGTAAGGGGGCAAAGGGGTAAAGGGTAGCGAGGTAAAGGCTAATTCAATTGCTTAGGCGCTCAATGAACAGAACCAACAATGCGCCCGGCAAATTGCTTAATGCTCCAAGTCACGTGTTCGCCCGCTCACCATATTGCCACCGCTTTGTGCGGTTAATTTGCCACATCGACGTCCGCCACAAGCGACGCCCCCCTCACCACCACTTCCACTTCCACCACCACCGAAAATCCCTGGGCTTGGCATGCTCCACTTACCCGTGGCTTTTGGCCACATTTTGTCCATCGCGTCCACCAGCCAGCAGTCAGCAGTCAGCAGAGATTGCCGCCAGGAGCTGCCAGAGATCGAGTGATTTTTTTGGGGTCCAGTGAGGCTGTCCTGCATCGCCACTCGATCCGATGGCGATGCAATGCAACTGAAACGTGAGCTGGCGTATGAGCGATTTTTTAATAACCAAACCAAGCGCCTGAAATTATAGAAGACACAAAAAAACGGGAACTACAGTGCAAATAATATTAGTCAGTTATTGGATTTGTTTTTGCAATATGCACTAAGCTCATATATAAATTAATTAAACAAGTAGTACCCAAAAGTCTGTTAATAATTTAATAGTTCATAATTAATGATTTTAATTGGCTAAAGGTATATATTTTCATAAAATGAGTACAAGGAATGTTTGGCTGCATATTCAAAATGCGCGCCAGGTGGCCAAGCAGTTTCGCCAAGTAGAGAACTGCTTAATTTGACGGGACTGCACTTTTAGTGCTCTTACTGTGCCCTTTACTGTTTTAGTACCAAAATTGGCACCAAGCTAAGGATAACATTTTAGTACAGTTCTAAGCTTCCCTACGGATTTAAAAGTAAGCAGTTTGGCCAGTAAGCAGTATTCTTATTGGAAAAGGAAGTAAGAGGTAAAGATTTTGTTGAATTTTATTTAACTAGCATGCCATCTCTTTTCTTTCCATGTTAATTACCCCAATTACTTTAGATTCCTTTGAAAATTATAAAACAAGAATTGAACAACATTTTATGTTATTGTGTTTATGTTTATTGTTTGTCAGCTGATGAATAGCAATGAAAATGAAAATAAAAATGCTTATTAATTACAAATTGTAACCACTTATTGGAAATATGAAGCCCCAGT
Source organism: Drosophila yakuba (assembly GCF_016746365.2). Taxonomy (NCBI): domain Eukaryota; kingdom Metazoa; phylum Arthropoda; class Insecta; order Diptera; family Drosophilidae; genus Drosophila; species Drosophila yakuba. The sequence goes on along the minus strand of NC_052526.2, from coordinate 7,767,610 downwards.
TTGGATTTTTTGCAGTTTTCCCCTTACTTTGCCCGCCAATTCATTAATTTTCTATCTCCTTCGAAGATGTAGATGTACAATGTTCTAGTCGTTTTGCCCCACCCAAAAAAAGCGCTACCCACTTCGAGGGGTAGATCGCATCGTAGGGGTCTAAGTTCCTTAACTAAATTCGTATCTAAAGTAAATGTATAGTTTTAGTTCCGTGTGGGATTTGGTTCGGGTTCTGTTGCCGCTGCAGAGACACATCCTCGCTAGCAATCATTGGACTTCTTGTTGTTGTTGCGTGTCGCTGGAGTGGCGGCAGTGGGCTAGAATATGGTGCTCTCCGCTGGCTTCCGGTAGACGCGTCCCTTCTTGCGCATGTACTGGTTGATGAAATCGTAGGACTTGTGCTTCACTGACTCCGTGCAGGACAGGGGATTGCCGGTGAGGTCGCAGTACCGCACCTCCTTGGTGGTAATATGATGGCTTAGCTGTGCGTCGAAAGATGAATCGGAATAAGTGAAATGTGGTAGCAGGAAACAGAACACAGGAAAGGAATGTGCCACAGCTTACCCTCTTAATCAGGAACTTGTAATCCTCATCGCTGGTGATGCGACCCAGCTGGCAGCTCTCCTTGCGATACGGACGCAGGAAATCGGCCACATGACCGCTGATCTCGAAGCGGAACTTCTCGTGCGCCTCGCGTCCACTGGTGGTGGTCAGGAGACTCTGGCCACTGCAAGCACACAGATAGCATAGATTACAATAAGTCCAACAATAGACTCCAAGTGTGGACTCACCCCGTGCCCTTCTTGCTCCGCTGTTCCTGCCGATGCTTCTTGACCGAAACACTTGGTGGCATGGGTAGCTTCCGCTTGGCAGCCGCACCCACAGCGCTCGGCTGCATCGCCTGGGCCACTGACTTGCCCAGAGCCGCCAGGGCGGCGTGACTGGTACTCGGTGCCAGGTTCAATGATTCCTGCTCCTCGTCCGGCGCCACAGTACCCTCGGCGGCACCGGCGGTCAGTTCCGCTGCTGGTGCTTCAGTCGCTTCCTCGTCGGAGGAGTACAAGTAGGCCTGAATGGTCAGCGGCTTGCCGGGCAGAGCATCCTCCGCGTTGGCAGAGGCATCTGGTGGGGCGTCGAGTTTGCGGCGTCGATAGAGCTCCTTGCGTCGCCGGATCTTCTCCTTGTTCTCCTTGTACTTGCGGGACTCCAACTGATTGTACAGCCGATCCTCATCCCTTCGTGGACTAATCAGTCGAATGGAGACCAGCCGACTGCGACGCAGCTCACGACGCTCACGCACCTTGGCCTCTACGTACTGCGCCAGGGATTTGGAACTGAGCGAGCCCACGTAGTCCATGTCAACCTGAATCAGCTCGTTGGCCAGGAGCGCGGGATCGATCTGCAGCTCGTGCAGCGGCTGCTGCGTGGTATCCTCCTCCAACAGCGTCTGCAGGCGCTGCTCCGGACTGGGTGGCTCCCATTGCGATATGCGTTCGCGCAGATTGTAGTAGTAGATGTCGCCGTCGCTGGTCATCCGCCAGTGCCAGGCGGGCGGCAGGGGATCCACACCAGCCGGTAGTTTATACTCGACGGCAGGAACGGCCTGGCCACCATCCATTTCGGGTGAGAGCAGCGCCTGCGACAGGAGCTCTGTGCGCGGTGGCGCTGGGACGGGCATGTCGTCGCTGTTGAACCACTCGCCAGTGTCCGCGTTCTGGTAGAAGGGCAGCTGCTTGGGATCCGTGTTCAGATCGGCGCCAAAGAACTCACAGCGCAGCTCGTGCTCGCGCCAGTCCTCGCTGCACACCCGCCTCTCCGCCTCATCCAGAGCCACCTGGAAAGTGGCATAGATTATGGTTAATACAGTTGATACAGTCATACAGCCATGTGCTACTCACCTTCCTCTCGAACAGACTGCGTCGCAGCTCCTTGGACAGCGTACGCCTGGGCTCTGTGGAGGGTCCCATGTCGGAGCGGCGACGATTGTCGCTCCTGGCCATGCCGTCCATGGCGCCGTTGCTGCCCTTCTGCTGCGTGGTGATCGTGCATATCGTATTGTTGCCGCTCATGCGAATGGGTTTGCTTATGCGACTGCTCGTCGTGTCGCGACGGAAGCGGTCCTGCCTGAAGCGATCGTTGCTGCTCTCCCGTTCCCGCTGATCCTCCAGCGCGGTGCTGGCATGGACGTGCTTCTGCTGGCGATCCGCCTCCCGTTCGTGCTCCTTCATCTGCTCGATGCGTTCGCGCTTGGGTATGCGAAAGATCTCCGGCAGAGCTTGCCACTTTTGCAGCAGCGCCACCATCCGTTTGTGCAGCGCCGCCTGCGATGCATGTGCCACTGTAGCTTGCTGCTGCTCCAGACTGTTGCTCCAGAGTTGGACGCTCTGGTAGACGCGACTGTCATTCAGCATGGTGCGATTCGGTATGGGCAGCGATTCGAGGGTGTCCAGCAGGGCCACTCTCAACTGGTCATCGTTGCCATTCTCGCTTATCCAGGCATGCAGCAATCTCAGGCCGTGATAGTCGAGGAAGAGACGACGACATGGCAGCTCGCCACGCGTCAGCACACCGAGCAGTTGGAGACGTGTGTGGAGCAGCTTGGCACGAACCATGCAACGCGAGAAGCGCAGCGTGTCCAGCTGGTTCTTCAGCCCGCTGCGACTGAGCAGCGAGAGTTCTTCGAGCACATCGGGATCCTCGAGCATTGCATGGAATTTGTTGACCTTCGGCTTCCTCGAGGCCTTCTCCGCCGATGATGGGCCGCCAGCGGAGGGTTTCAGCCAGCGGCCGGCTTTGTACTCGCGATCCTTGGGCTTCGGCTGCTCCTTGCGCTTGCGACTGCTGGCCAGCGGTAGTTTCGCCTTGAGCTTCGCCTTCGCCTTTGCCGCCTTCGCCGATGTCTTGCGCGACTGGCCCTCCTCCGCCTCCGGCTCGGCCTCCAGCTCCTCCTCGTCCAACTCAGCATCGCTGTCAGTGTCCACATCCAGTTGCTCGCCCTCATCCGAGTCCGGTTCGCCGCCAATCCAGCCCCGGCAGTTGGCTGCCTCGCAGTAGCAACGCTGGGCATCTCGGCCATACCGCTGATACTGGTAATCGAAGGTGATCTCCTCGCCGGGCTGAATGGGCTTCACGCTGAAGAAGCCAATGCGCAGCTCACCGTTGACCGTCCACTTTTGCGTCTCGGCATTGGGATCGCAACTGTGGTTGATGTACCGCGAGATGTTGCCCTTGGAGGTGGCATCGATGATGGCCTCGCCACGCAGCGCCATGAAATAGTAGTGACGATTGCGATCCTTCGAGTACAGATGCTGTCGTCGCTCGAACTCCTCGCTGTCGATCACCTCGCCCACATACTCCATGATGAATTCGCCCGGCGGTATTTGCAGTTCCGCCGTAATGCCGCAACCCTTCTTCTCCGTGCGGAAAACGCGACATGGCCAGCACTGGTGCTGCTGGAAGCGCTTGTTCGTGCAGCGTGCACCATTCGTGCACAGTGGGCCGCACTCGATCATCAGCATTCGGTTGATGCAGCCGGCGCCGCAGCTTAGATGACCCTGCGCCTCCTCGTCGCCGGTGAGAAAGCAGTCGCACTGCATCTCGGCGTTCTCCTGGCTCACCTAAGGCACACACAAATATGATGGGTGGATTGAGTGCTAGTGCTGCTGAATGGTGGACGCAATCGATACTCACCTGCCTGGCGCAACGATAGTAGTTCTCCTTTAGCAGCTGGAACGTGTTGAGACCCTCGCTGCGCAGGAACTGCTCATTGATCGCCTCGATGTTGGCCAGCTCGGCCAGCTGCTCGTCCATGCTGATCGGTGCCAGCGCCATGCTGGCCACACCTCTGCCCTGGCTGGCGCGTTGTCCCTGCGGCTTCTGCTTAATGCGATGCGAGCGACGCACTCCGCCGCCGGTGTTGCTCTCCTGCAGAATGGTCGTGGTGCTGGCCGAGTCCTCTGGATTCGATTGCGTGGGCGATGGAGAGGGTGTTGTGGCCGGGGTTTCCATATTGGCCACGCGCTGCGCGAATTCATCCTCCTCGGTATTTGCCTCGCGTTTCACTTCATCCTGCCCCTCCTCGCGTTGGTCTTCCTCCACCTTGTAGTCGCGCTTGAGAAGATTGACGCCGTCTTCGATGAACTTGGCAATATCGCTGAGCGGATTGGTAGCCTCCAGTTCCGGCGAGGTTTGCACATCCCAGCGGCGCATTTTGCTGCCCGATGATGTGGACTCGGACGACTCCGTTTCCAAGAGAGCCGCATTCAGGGCATCGGCAGACTTTTGGGCCTTCTTTTTCGTTGCCCCTTGCGAGGCACTCGAACTGGAGTCCAGCGAACTCTGGCGGCTGAGTGACTCCTTGCCACCCTTGCGGCCCCGCTTCCTGCCCGACGTGCGCAGTAGGGTGTCGTGCAGCGGATTCGCGGATGCCTTGGGATGCATCGAGAAGCGGCGCTTGGTCAGCGGCACTGGTATGGCTGTGTCGGCTTGACGATCCTCGCAGATGGTGTTGCGTCGCTGGTCCAACTTGGAGCCACCGGGCAGCTGCTCGGTACTCGAGGTGCGCTTGGCGGCGTTGCGCTTCGAGGAGGAATCCGATGAGGTGGAAACTGGCGAGCTGGCGGCCACCTCCTCGGTGGGTGTGCTGCTCGTGCTCGCTCTGAGATCCTTTGCCTCCTCACAAATCGTGCTGCGTCGCGGATTAAGCTTCTTCTTGGCCTTCGATCGCTTCAACTTGCTGCTGGCCGTGGTGTTTGCCTGCGCGGAATCGGAGCTGGGCGAACTGTGCCTGTCCTGCTTGGGTGAGTCCTCGTACACGGTGTTCCTGCGCGAACTGGCCTTGCTTGCCAGCGACTTTTTGTGGCCAGGAACCGGCATGGCGGCACTGGGCATGGGCACTGGACTGGGTGCCTCCACCTTGGGCGGCACCTTCTTCAGCTTCTTCTTGCTCTTCTCCTCGAGACGCATCTGGGCATTGGCCTTGTCCATGGCCTTGAACATGGCATCGCACTCAACGAAGCCGGCCGCGAGTTTCTCCTTGGCCTTGGTGGATGCCACCGTTGTTGTGGCATTGTCGGCAAGCGGTTTCTTTGCTGCCAGCTCCTCTTTGGGTGCATCCTCTTTGGGCGCGGAACCAGCAGCTTCATTCGATGTGGTTTTCGAGATCTCTGACTGTGCAGATTCTTGTTGTGGTTTGGTGCTGCTCCTCTCCAAAATAGGGAGCAGCGGTGGGCATGGGGCAGTATTTTTATCCTTTTTAGGGGTAAAATCAACGGAGGATTTGTCCAGTTCATCCAGAGCTAAGGATGCATCATCCTTTGCTGACGACTTCTCCTTTTCAGCTTCCTTCTTCGCAGCGGCTTCCTTTGCAGCTTTTGCAGTCTCTTTTTGTTTGGCAGGAGTTACGGACTCTTTTGTGGATTTAACGACCTCCTTTTCTCTCTCGGCTACACGTTCCTTTTTGGCCCCAGCTGCTGGTGAGGATCTGGCTGGTTTCTCAAGTTCCTTCTCCCTCTTGGATGCAGTTTCGGCGAGGGGTTTCTTGCGCTCCTTCATCTCTGGCATCGGTGCTTTCTTGTGCTCCTTCATCTCCAGCACAGCTGCTTTACTCTGCTCCTGATTGCTCTCGCTATCTTCGCGGGATTTGGGCTCATTCGATGTGTCTTCTGCTGGAGCGACCAGTGATCTATCCGCCTCAATCTTTCGTGCAGTGATTTCAGTTGGGAGGAACTCAGTTATTTCCCCCTTTGTGTTTGACTTTTCTACTGCTGACAGTGACGTTTGGTCGTCGTGTGCTTCTCCGATTGCTCTATCTCGGGTGTCATGAACAAAAAGCACTGGTGGAGCCGCTTTTGCTTTCACTTCAATAGGTGGAATTCGTTCGGAGTCGGGAATAGTTTCCGCTGTCTGTGATGCGGGCTGATCTTCCTCCGCTGGCTTTGCAGCGGCTTCATCTTTTGGTGGCGTCTCCTTTGCGACTTCTAAGGTTGGTTTCGTTTCTGCAATGATGGTTTCTGTAGGTGGTTTTGTTGGTTTGGTTGGTTGTTCATGTAGTTGCTCCATGGTTTCAGCAATTCCTTGTGCAATAGAAGATCTCTCAACAGTGACCAATTCTGGCTTCGGAACCACTGCGCTGGCCAATTCCTCGTTCCGTGTGGCTTTAGTTGCCACTTTTGGCTCGGGAATTACTTCTTTTACGGTTGCAGCATTTATGTCAGACTCTGAAAATGCTTGTTCTGCCTTCGAAGCAACTGAACTGGTTTCTGTAACCAAATCCGGCTTGGATTCAAGGACTACATCCAACGGGTTATCCTCGACTACGATTTCTTCTGCCAGCTCCGTGTGCTCGATAATGGGGGACACCGACGACGTGACCTCTGGCTCACTTAGCGTGTCTTCGATGAGATCTATCAGTATGTGCTGCTCCTCCTGATCCTGTGACTCCTCCGCCTCCAGGATCTGCTTGCTGCTCTCGGCGGCTATCTCGGCGAAGGTCTCCTCGAGAGTCTTCCCCTGGCGACTGCTGCCACTCAACGGCGCTGAGCGCCTGCTGCGCCGTGGCGCTGGTGAGGAGGAGTCTGCTGCCGGTTCGTTTTCCGGTGGCGTGGCTCTTTGGACTGTCACATCCTCCTCCTCCTCGGCTTCGTCGTCCGCTGACCAGAGGCTGGGTGGCCCACTGAGCACCTCCACCATAATCTCATCTAGATCTTGTTCCGGGTCGGGTGTGGGTCCCTGCTTGGCCAGCTCGATGTCGATGTCGATCAGTTCTTGTGGCTCCACTTCGACTGGCCGTTCCTCTTCCTGCTCCTCCTGCTCCTCCTGCCCCTTGGGGCTCTCCGTTTCGATCTCGATGAAAATGATCTGTGAGTCGGAATCGGATGTCTCCTCGGCAACGACCATTCCGGACAGGTTCTGCTCCTGATCCGGCTGCTCGTCCAGAGCATTCTCATCCTGCAGTGCTGGTGGCTCCACCTCTGGCGAAGAAGACGATGGCGAGTTTCCCGAATCGGAGGACGCCTGCCGTCTGGACAGATTCAGGCGTTTGAGCGAGACGCGCAACTTGGACTTGGGCTTCCGTTTGGGAAAACCTGGTAGCTCGCCGCTGTCACTGCTCATGTTGGAAGTGGTGGTGCTGGTGGAGTTCGTATCCGAATCGGAGCAGCTGGGTGCAATGACAGTTGGAACTATGGCCACCTCCGCTGGTTGGCTCTTACGCGGACGACCCCGCTTGCGAGGTGTCACCGCTGGCTGATTGGCCATCGGCTGTACGGGATGTCCGCCACCGACAGCCGATGGTTCGCTGGTCACCTGGGCGACAATCAGACTCTGTGTGGGCCTGGGCTTGGCGAAGATCTCGAGAGCGGGCGGCGGCGGTGGTGGCGGCAGCGATTGGTGGCTCATCTCGAACATGGAGAACAAACGGCTCACGGACGCGGCTGAGTTTCCAGATGCGGCTGATGCGGCTGATGCTATGGTCGCGGATGTGGTTGCGCCAGTTGTGCCCGCCGACTGGCCGGGACTGGGATTCGAGTCGATGCGTGCCTCGATCTGGATTTTGTGCGCCTTGCGATTCTTGTTGAGCAAATCCCGGACATCGAACTTAATGATCTTCTTGCGCGAACTGCGCCGGCACTCGCTCTGTCCGGAATCCTGATCCTCTGCCGGCGTGGGCGATGCCTCTGCATCGGCATTCTTTAGCGCTGCCATGGCTGGAGGCGCCACTTTCGGTGGGCGACCACGTCCGCGGCCACGTGACGCAACCGCAGACGGATTGCTTGGCAGACCGGACTCCTCCATTTGTGGGCGAATCGAGGGCTGGGGGGGGGTTGCGCGGTGGGCTGGCCACAGCCTCCGAATGCCAAATCGCTCAGTCCAACGCAGGGGGTGGGAAGGATGCGGTATCGTGTGGAATTCGCAGTGGAATCTACTTTTTGGGTGCCATCTCAAGGCCCTGAAACGTTTACAGTTAGAAACTAACTGCACTTGCTGTCACATGCACACGGCGAGACACCAATAGCGATACCAATACCAATGCAGTGCGCAACTTCGATTTTTCTCCCCGTTGTAGCTCTTCTTCTTTCTTGTTGTTTATGCACTGGCGCGCAGTGTTGGTAAGTGGCAGTTCTTTCGGTCGACGACGCACAGGGTGGGTGTGCTTGCTAAGTGAGACTGCCTGTGGCTGTGGCATTGCATTGGCCCGCCTGGCCTGGTCACACTGCGTGCGAGATAACAACAGAGAGCGAGCGAGAGAGCTTGAGTGGAAAATTCAAAAATAAACGTTCGCCTATTTCTTTTGGCTTTTCCAAACAAAGTTAACAATTATTCATAATTATTATAATTTATTCAGTTCGCTGGCCAACAAAGCCGGTCGTTACCGAATGCCACGCACATGGGCCACTTAGCGCTGCCGAAGAATCGAAAAATCGAAGTGCGTTAAATGTCAAGGACAACGGAAAAGCCACAACAAAAACCAAAGAAAATCAAAGGAAAATCCACAAAGAGAGCGAGAGAGAGAGCAGCTCAGCTGGGAAAGTTTTGAAGCGAGGAAAGCAAGAAATATTGGTAAAATACTCGCGAAGAAGCCGTAAATATGTCGAATCCGGCGCACGGAAAACCGCCCAATAGCATGGGCTCATCATCCGCATCCTCGCCAGCTTCGGTGTCCCTGCAAACGGGTGGCACTGGGAACAGCTCCTCATCCTCCACCAGCTCCTACTCCTCCTCCAGCGCCTACGCCTCATCGCTGGGCGGCGGAATCCTCAAGGACAAGGCGGGTCTGCCGCCGGTCTACCTCAATCTGAATGATGTAAGCCGGCTGGAATCGTTCATCCAATGATAATGCTAATGCCCTGCATCCCCAGAATGCCAAGGATCAGACACCAGGCAGCCCCGGTTCACCGCTGCAAAGCTGGGATGACGCCCGCACCGCCGACGTCTGGCTGTCCTCGCTGCACAGCGTCATCTTCATCATCACCTGCGCCCTGGCCGCCTTCATTCTGTTCCGCAACGTGCTCACCTGGTAACTATCCGGATTCTGGCTGGGAATGCGCTTCCTCCCGCCTTCTGGCACCTCTCCTCGTTTAGGGCTTGGCAATTTTCACACAGTTCTTCAATCGCACTGGAAGCTTCTGGACCAACTCACTCAATTAGTAGAGATAATAGATAAAAGATAATAGCAATTTTGGAGGCAATGATTGGATTATTAGATAAGCATTAGTATCATACTTATTATTGATATTATTGCAATAATTTCAAACAGTATTCCAAGTCGATAGCCCTTGTGACCTCAGAGTGGACCATTATATAAAACTTGCATTAGATTTCACTATATACGCAGGTGAAGAGAATGGCATAATAATCAGCTTGTTTGTTTAGCTTTTCGTTTAAGCGTATACTCTTGATTGCGGTAGGGTATAAGATAGATTGAAAGTACAATCATGAAATCAGCCATTTGCATTTCGAGATAAGCAAAGCATAGCATCCGTAGCATAGATTCCCAGAGAGCAAATCACTTGGCAGGGTATCCACAGTTCGGATGCCCGAAGGGGGCTTTCTTCGCCACACACTCTCTTTCGCATTTTTGGCGAGAGTCTGGAAGCAAGTTGAGCTTTGGTTGTGCGAGCTGCGCTTTTCCATGCGATCGAAATCGCCAGTTGCTTTTGCGACGCTCGGCAGCGAAGACACGCAGTTTGGCGTGAAGAAAGCGAGCGAAAGAGCGAAGAATCGGGGAGAAAGCGAATTCTGCAAGAACCAGAAGCAAAACCATAACCAGAACATATATACAGAGATTGCGAACCATGGAGGATAAATTCATGGAGGTTTCTTACATCTATGCCAGGCATCTGCAGAGCTTTTGGGGCGCCTCCGGTGATTTCTGGCAGTCGCAATGGGACAAATTCATCGACTCGTTCGGTAAGTGCATCCAACAACTAATGTATCCACAGCAAGGGCATACAAGAATGGAGAAGTTCACAGGTAAACGTCGAGGGGAAACAACTAAACTTTGCCCCCTCTCTTTGTGATTGTGTGCAAATTGCAACTCTCTGCCACTGGCGACACAACAAAATGTCAACATCAACTGTTTTGTTTACTAATTCCATCGCACAGACACCAACACACACAAAGCCACACACCGACACACAGGCACAAAGATACAAAGAGACACATGCAAAAGATACAGATACAAATGCAGCCAGAAGTGCTGCCAATTAGGCGAAATGAATCGCCGCGTTACTCACTCAATTTTGAATTCTTCAGCAAACAAATGTGCAGTATCCACATATAAGTTCCAATCCGGGTTAGCTATACATTTTTTTGAATTTACCATAACTCTGTTTGGCCAGTGCAAATACGAGTATAAACGCATTGCACAATGTTCAATGGCTTGGCAGTGGATTTTGCTGAAGCTCAAAGTCGGATGCTGAATAAACAGGGTTCATAGGCGCGTTTAATTTGTGTTTTCCTAACAGCGCTCACAATTTGTAATTGCAGCTAGAACTTTATGCAAAGGATATCTTTGTAAATTCAGGAATTTCATAAAATATGTAGATTCACATAGTCCGGATTGCAAATAGATTGTTGCATACTTTAAGGCACCTTTGCATTATCATTTGAAATCACTTACAAACTCTTTTATGACAGCAATGAACTCAATTTGAAATGCACATATCTTGCAGGCGACGAGCCCATGGTGCTCTGGGTCTTTGGCACCACCATATTCACGATGCTCGTCTACTGGACCGTGGGCACACTGTACACCTTCATGGACCTGACCAATCGGCCCGCCTGTCTGCGCAAGTACAAGATCCAGCCGGGCACCAATGAGCCCGTCGAAGTTCGCCGTCTGCTCAAGGTATGGAATTTTTCACTGATTCAATTGACCCCACGACTGACCTGCCAATTTTAGGTGATCTGGTGCGTGGTCTGCAACCAGATATTCGTGGGCATACCATTGGCCTACGCCAGCTACCGTCTGATGGAGATCCGTGGACTGAGCGACATCCGCGACCTGCCCACATTCCATTGGGTCTGCTTCGAGCTGACCGTGTGCATTCTGATGGAGGAGCTGGGATTCTACTACTCGCACCGTCTGCTGCACCACAAGCACATCTACAAGTACATCCACAAGCAGCATCACGAGTGGACGGCACCCATCTCGGTGACGGCCATCTATTGCCATCCCATTGAGCACATCTTCAGCAACCTGCTGCCGCCCTTCCTGGGCGTCTTTCTCATGGGCAGCCATGTGGCCACCGCGTGGATGTGGTTCGCCCTGGCGATCCTCTCCACACTGAACGCCCACTCCGGCTATCACCTGCCGTTCTTTCCCAGTCCCGAGGCGCATGATTTTCACCATTTAAAGTAATTGCTTGGAAATTGCCGATATAATCGTAACTGATATGTTGTTTTCCCTGCTGACCACCGACAGGTTCAACAACTGTTTCGGCGTGCTGGGCGTCTTGGATCGCCTCCATGGCACCGACTCCCTCTTCCGGGCCACCAAGTCGTATGCGCGACACATCATGATGCTGAGCTTCAAGCCGCCGCGCGATGCTTTTCCCGATCCGGCGATGAAGTGATGCAGTGATGCAGTGATGCAGTGATGAAGTGATGCAGTGACGCAGTGATGCAGTGACGCACTGATGCAGTGAGCAGGCAATGTGGAAGTTCTCTTGTGCATGGCAGCAAGCATTTCTCTATCTGTGTATACAACTTTTAATTGTGATATGACAAGGCAGATCCTATTTTGTACACCTCATATGTATGTGGACGTGGTGCAGACCCCTAGAATCCCTAGTATCCCTAGAATCCCTAGAATCCCTAGTATCCCTAGAATCCCTAGTATCCCTAGAATCCCTAGAATTCCGCACATATGCGAGCACCGCTCCCAGAGCGAATCCCCCACAAATGTTAATCGAGTCGAATAAAGCGTAAATGTAAATGTCTAGCCAAAGGCGAGCATGTTTCTGTTCCATGTCGGCGAGAAAAAGGCGATATTTTAACAATCATTAGAGTACTTTATATACGAACAATTAGAATACATATTTAACAACTAAGTTTTATTATTATATATAGGTTTTTTTTTTTTTTGCTTTCGTAGGGTTTAACAAATGAGCATTACTTGACACAAATGGTAGGGTTAACACAAATGGTAGGGTTAAAACACGTGTGATGGGTGGTACGCTAAAAACTTATTGGATATGAAGAGCAAGTATAATCACAAAAATACAATATCTGTAGAGCGTACAAAAAAAAAAAAAGAATCAGATTAAATAGTCGATGGTCTTAGGGAACTAAACACGTTTGGCGGCATCTATTGCTTCACCGCCCGCTGCTGCTGCCCACTGCCAGTGCCCTTCAGCTTGGCCTCGAACTCGCCGAGCACCTCCTTGTAGTGGGGACCCAGCTCCTCGCGCACCGTCTCGTACCATCGCGCCAGCTTGTTGCGGTTCTGGAACGCATTGTAGCCAATGGACTCTGCAATGGAATTCCGGATTAGTACCAGGTGTTACCAGCAGGAGCTGGAATGGGTTACTCACTGGGCTGATCGATCTCGCAGATGGCGCTAAGGTCCGCATAGGATATGTTGTCGCCCATCATGAACTTGCGGGAGTTGAGGAATAGCTGCTCGAACTCATTGAGCGTGTGCTCCAGCTGCTTCCCGGCGAGATTCACCTGCAATTCCCATGGACAGTGATTAGTTTGAGTTGCCTCATTTGGAATTTAGCTACCAGGATGACTTACCGCATTATCGGCTGGCCGGGTCTTTTGTAGATACGGCACCAGCCACTTTTGCTGGAAGTACTCCGTGGTGGCCACACCCATGTTGGTCTGCTGCCAGGCGAGGTACTCGTCGATGCGACTGCGTCCGAGATGGCGCCGCGGATACCAGTGCTCCGGCACCAGTTTCTCGCGTGCCAGATGCCGGAAGATGGCCACGTTCTCGGACAGCTGGTAGCCGTGATCTATGATCGCCGGCAGCTTGCGGAACCGGTTCACATTGTCCCGGAACTCGCCAGTCAGGTGCTCGCCTGGAATCGCCCAGGAGAAGGTTAGATATCGAGTTATAGTCTTGTAAAATGAATATCCAGATAAGCGGCTTTAAAAACCCCTAATTGGCTTTATAATGAACAAAAAAATCACATATTGTGGAACTGAACAGTACAATATATATATGTATATATCTGAAAACAAACACAAATTTCTCGCCTAATTAATAAGCAGGTTTTATTTTTAACTTTTAATCTTGCAGTTGCGTGTTTTGGTCTTCCGATCGCTGGATCGCTGGATCGCTGGATCGCCTGATCCCAACGAGATATTGCTGCACGAGGCAACTACTGCTGCCGAATTCGAAAACCTGATAACGAGCGATAAGAGAATTTGGACTTGGAATTGGGCATGGAGCAATGAGTGCCCTCAAAAGAGGGGCGTGTCTGGCAAAGTCAGTGTCAATGTCGCCTGTTTGGAGTGCGTTTCTTTCCACTGTTTCCAATGTTTCCACTGTTTGTCCAGCCCATCAAGGTCATCGTGGGCGTGGAGCAGTGCGGCACTTGCAAGGCATCCGGCTCTAAAAATACCCCGTTCTGGTTTTCGCATCTGGATGGGTGCACAAGCAAATTGAATGCCCACATCCACACGCAAACGAGGTGCCAATCCACGCCAGCGCATCATGATTTTGGGGCTGGTGTGAATGAGCAGAGAAATTAACTGGCCAACTGCTGGTGGAAGCCTAATTGATTAGTCAGCCAGCAGTTGGCAGTTGGAAGTTGGCAGTTAGTAGTTAGTAGTTAGTGGTGAGCTGTGATTCCCGACAGTCGGCTGATTAGATTGCGAATGGGCGGCGGCAATTTTTCAATTTTTCAATTTTATAATTTTTCAATTTTATAATTGCTGCCATTTGGGAAATTAAAGTGGGCCCATCCAAGCAATGGGCAATGTGAGATTCGTGATTGATCAAGATCTGTGCTGACCCACGGATCACAAAATGAAAGGGCAGCCGGAAGCTCGGGAGGATTATTATTATTATCGCAGGTGCATTTAGCTTTATGGCTGCAGCTAATTAAAAGAACTGCTCTTATCGCGCTGCTAGCTTATTACCCATAATCATCCATAAATCCCATCATCAGTAGATATAGTACATATGCTCCTCGTTCTCTATTCCCACCAACCAACTATAACCCGTCTAACCAGCTCCGAGCCCGGGTAACTCAGCTACTGGCCCATGGAGTGCAGTCCAAGTGGGTATAGCTACATTTAGAAAGGCATAGAAACTGCATAGTAAAACTAACTAACCTAATAACCTAATATGACCTCTGGGAACTTGGCTCAAAGAGCGCAGATTGCTGTGCAAATCGGTAGGAGCACTCGTAGATAGCCAACTGAAGGGCATACCAAATTGGGTTGGAAAACATCAATGTTTATGGTGTCAATAGCTCCATTCGATTTCCACTTGATCCGCAGTGCAGTGGAGCTCGTAAACTTCCCGCCAGATTAGATTCCTTGCGTCATGCCCCGTCGGCATGTAAACCGGGTGAGCTCAGCAGTAGCAACACCCATGGAGCTATAGTACATATGTATGTACATACTACATATCTACATGTGTTTGCTGAAAAACTACTACTGAAAAAGTGCTGGCCCCCGCTTTGGAGTCTTTAACCTCCACAAGGTTGTCTTGTTGCCACCACTCGCAAATGCAGCGACGACTCTGATTTCTAAGCGCTGCCACCAACTGGCTGAGTGGCGGAGTGCAAAGTCCAAAGATGAAAACCTATCTGGGATTCGGACATTGTATAGCAGCAGTTTTGGATTAGTAGCTATAGTAGTTGGTATCCCAATATAACCATGTAACATCAACTTACCAGCTGCCAACTAACCAGACATTATCCACATATCGTGATTATATATGCAGCCGTTAATGTGGCCACTGATTGCATCCACGCATCAATTCTGCACTTTATGGCGTTTCCGCAACCTTGACCAAGTGCAAAACGACCAAGAGGCAAACAACACACATGTGAAGACCTACTCCTAAATGGCTTAAATGGATACCACATACGAGTGTGTGGCTTAAATGGATACCAAACACGAGTGTGTGTATGTGGTCTTCAAAAAGTGCTAAGCGCACGCGCAGCTTGGTAAACAGAAAAACAAACACATCAACAACAAAGGTTGAAAGGAAAACAAAACTCAAGCGATGGGTAAAGATAAAGATAAAGATACATATACAGATACATATACAGATACAGATACATATACATATACATATACATATACAGATACATATACAGATACATATACAAATACATATACAGATAAAGTTAATGGTAAAGCAATAACAATGTGGCAAACAAATCGAATATTTGATAAGTGTCCCAGTTTGGCGAGCAGGTGATAAAACCAGCGCAAAGATCGGTTTCTAGATTTCTAGATTTCTAGATTCCCCCGCGGCGTAAACACGATCAAAGTGCAGCCTGGATTTTGGGTACAGTCGAACTACACTAACTAGAACCCACTACCACAGTACTGAATCAAGATGAATATATAGAATATATGCATTAACCTGAAGATGTTACCAAGATTTTCAGCAAACACGTTCACAGCAAACACGATCACTACTGAATAAAATGAATATACTTTTGCACACACTTCAGAGGTATCCTCACGTTCGAATCGAATTCCTTAATCTTATCTAGCATTAGCAAAGAAATTATATTTGAGAACAATCACGTTTGCATTGAACTCATATGTGCGACTAATCTATGTTCCACATATGTATTTCCACAATTGTTTTCAGATTGAGTGACACTAATTTCGAATAACGAACGTCTGCCCGCTTTCTCGCCTTGGAAACTTTTCGTTTGGATTGTGGAATTTTTAACGAGCGGAAAATTTATTTGGAAACTCCCCAATCGACTTGAAAAAAAATATCGGAACACAAAGGGCAGCATAAAAATGCATAGGAATGTGTGTAAGTTGCTCGTTGGTTTTTACAGTTCCATCGGTCGATTTTGGTTCGACCTTTGGGCCCTCGAAAAAAAATTTCTTATAGATGTGACTGGCTGTGTGTGCCACCGCTCACGTACTCCCAGCCCAATACTCCCTACTAGCTACCCCCTACTCCAGACTACCCACTCCCCACTCCCCACTCCCCTACTCCACACTCACCTTTGAGCATCGATATGGGTATGGCCTCGAAGGGGATCTTGGAGGCCTCCAGGAGGATGTAGAGCGCCCGGCTCGATTGGTTCAGGAAATCGAAGTAGAACTTGAGTGGCTGCGACATCTCGCTGATATATATATATGTATATATATGTACGTATGTATATATAGCTCCAAGTGACTAGAGTACAACAACGGAAAAAAAAATGCACTGCAGTACAATCCAAATTCGAAATTCCAGATCGGGGATTCAAATCGAAATCGAAATCGAAACTGAAACTGAAACTGAGACTGAGATTGAAACTGAGATCGGATCGCTTTGGAACCGGACTGCTGGACTTTTGCTGCTAGACTGAGCTCCGCAGCGCCGTCGCTGCGACATTTTAAACGCAGTGCCGCTGCGTCGACGCCGACTGCGCAGCTGAGTGGTGGGTGGGGGTGGGGTGGGGAGTTGTGCGGTGTGATGGTGTGCGTTGAGGTGGTGTGCGGAGTGTGGGGGGGAAACGGGGTTTACGGGGCGCATTCATTAAATGCGCCGCAAAAACAAGCCAACGGAGCAGCGAAGCAGCGTAGCGATCACAACAAGATGCTAACGAAAAAAAGAGGCGAACACAAAAACAAAAACAGAGACAAAAAAGACCGGCTTCTTGTTCATATGTACATTGCATACGGGGCCCCGCACTCCCCAACCCCCCCGCATTGCTGCTCCTCTGCGCCGCCTCTGCTGACACTGGCTGTACTCTTTCGCAGAGTTGGGGACTTTGCGACTGGCATGGCCCTTGGAAAAGAGGGTGTGGCCCGCAGCAAAATAGAGCGAAATAGGCAGAAACCAACTATCGTAACTCGGCTATTACCACTCGGTTGTTGGTGAAAATTAGTGGCAGGACTTATTACTGCTATTCCTGGCCGCATACCAAAATTCATACTGAAATTCACATAAATGCCTTAGTTACAAGCAGTTTACATATGACGCATAGAAGTCGTATGAAGTGCATATAGATGCACTTGAAGCTAGCAAGCTAGCAAACTCAATGCATTTACTTAGGACCTTGAGAACACTTGGCTTGAGTTCATATGTTAGGGATTTTCTAATTTTAATAGGGTATTTCGAGTGTGGCTCGCTGCTCGATTTTATCGCTGTTTGTTTTGCTTTCAGTGTTTTGTTGCTGCTGCGGCTTTTCTTGTTTTTGTTTTTATTTTTGTTTTTGTTTCTGTTTTGCTGGTTTCTTTTTGACTCTGCCTGCTGCCTTTGTACTGGACTAGCTTTGATATATTCGGACTGGGGCGTTATCTGGCGACGATTTCCAATCAGAAAATGCTTAGTAATAATCAGTATTTTGAGTATTTTGAGGATCCCCGCGATCCACTTTCCGAATCATCGATGTGCCATCTTATCTTGTTTACCGCAAACGGGGCCAATAACAGAAATGCCAACAAGAACAACTATGTGTACCAACCATATCGGTCAGCGAATTGTTGTTGTTCGAACTGCAGAGCTGATAAAACTGGCCCGAAGTGCCAGCCAAAGTGCCTTGTCTTCGGATGTATCTGTATCTCTAAGATGCATTCGCTGTCACAAGTGTCCGCTGTCCGTACAAGGTGGCTCAAAGATACTTGCCAAGATAATGGCTCTCGAGAGTCCACCTCACTGCATTTTGCTTGGCTCTTTTCGCTTTCTGATCAGCTGTCCATTTCGTGCATCTTCAGGAATGTAACTACGTTTATTCCATACAACTAAAAGTAATACTTAAGGAGTTGGAAACATGCAATCTTTAAATCTATTCAATCGAGATATATTCTAAAGATATTCCAATACATTATTCGGTATCCTATAATTTTGTATATTCATATGCTAACATATTTAAGTGGCTGACTATTTAACGAGATTCGTGTTTTTAGACACAGCCACCCAAAAGTATGCTCAAACAAAAGATACTCTGTTAATCAATTTCAAACTAAACTAGCTGCTTATAGATAGCCGATAGATGGCGCTAGCTATTCTGCGGGGGCGCCAAACTTTCAATTTCATTGCGAAATGTATCTCAAATATATATTTATGGGAAATAAGATGATTATATGATGATATGAGATGATGAAGGTGAAAAATAACGTATTTATAGAGCATAGGTTCTTGAGTTTTGTCATCGTTTATTCATCGCTTATCGACTAGGTTACAGGTATAGTATACAGCTTGATTCGGGTTAGGATCTACAGCCTAGGCCTACAACCTAGGTTCTACTGACGGTTTCAGTTTCAGGTTCAGGTTCAGGTTCAGATTAGCTTTAGTCACAGCTCAGCTCGGCTGCTGCCCTCGTGCCTCTCGTGCCGCTTTTACCTCCAAGAACACTTCGATCACTTACTCACTTACTCGCTAATAAATGCATTTCGCCTCCGGTACGTTTTCAACTAATTCCAGCCACTTGCATGGGGAATTCTCTCGATCTCGATCTCGATCTCAATCTCAATCTCTTTTGATCCTAGTCTAAATTTTTGTAGTTGGTAATTTTGCCTTGCTTTCGATGCTGCTTGGAAGTAAAAGCGCAAAAAGACGATTCATAGCTTCAAAATGAAACAAACACAAAAAAAAAAAAATAGGTAACACACATACACGCAAAACTAAAAATATGAAAATAATTTGGAAAACTATAAATAACATTGAACCAGTTGGAATTATGTACAATTCGAATTCCTCACATAAATAAATAAATATACATTTAAATGCAACTTAACGAATCGGCCCTAGACTTATATACTACTATATTATATATTTATATATATATCCAATATATAATATATCTGCATATGCAAGCATATAGCTAAATGCACAATAAACGAAACAAATTCGAGCACATTGGCAACCCACAAAACACTTGGCACTAAATCCTACTAATACACGGTACGGGAAAGGGATGGGATGGGATGGGCCTGGGGGGAAACAAAGGGGAGCAGCTGTGGGTGGATAGTTTCTGGGCGGGATTGGCGACTTAGTCGATCACCACCGACCACGGATGATCCACGCGACCGTACTGAATGTCGGTGAGCGTCTCGCGGATGAGCTCGTGTACGGGCTTCTCCTGCTCCATGGTGGGTATATACAGATCTTGGCCCAGGTAGCTGATCCTGTTCACGGGGCTAACCACGCACGCCGTTCCCGCTCCAAAGAGCTCCAGCAGCTGTGTCAAGAGAGGCAATTTAGGAGTGGACTCAAAGAAGACTACTGTAAGTGTACTTACCCTTCCCTGGTTGAGGAGCTCGCAGACCATGGGCATGGTGATGTTCGCCTCGCTAACCTTGAACTTGCCCCACTGGCGGGTCATGCGCAGGATGGAGTCGCGGGTGATGCCGGGCAGGATGAGGCCGCTCAGCGGTGGTGTTACCAGTTCCTTTTCTGCAAAATGCCAAAGCACCGATATCCATTTAGGCTCAAGCAATGCCAAAATACGCAGGACACTTACCTCCTTGCTCGTTCACGTAGAACATGAAGATGTTCATGGTGCCCACCTCGGTGAGCTGGTGATCCTCGCCATAGAGCCACAGCACCTGCTGCAGTCCCTTGGCGGCCGCCTCCTTCTGCACATTGATCGTGGGCGCATAGTTGGAGCCCATCTTGCGATTGCCCACGCCGCCGGGCCAGGCGCGCACATAACTGGGATCGGCCAGCAGGGAAACGGCGCCGGAGGAGCCCGTCTTGAAGTAACTGCCCACGGGGCTGAGGATCGTGTAGAGCAGGGCCGAGTCAGAGGATGCCACTCCCAGTGTGGGCTGCCAATGGGAATGGAAATAGTTAAGCCAATGATATTAGAGGTTAGAGATTAGATGTACTCACATCAATGCCGATCAGTGTGGGGCGGATGTACAAGCTGGCGGTGTCCGTGTGGGGCACCCACTCGGAATCGATGGACAGCAGGCGGGAGAGGCACTGGACGAACTCCTTGCCCTCGAAGGTGGGCAGTCCGGAACGCTGGGCGGCCAGGTTCATGCGGTTCATGTTCATGTCCGGCCGGAAGATGCGAATCTTGCCATCGACGCCGCGGTACGCCTTCATGCCCTCAAAGAGCTGCAATATGGAAAGAATGGCATAGAGTTGATAACAGCACATTGGCAACAGTCGCTGATTTCGATTTCGATTTCGATTTGGGTTCAGACTGCACTATACTATATGTACATAGGTATATACTATATATCTGCATGACGTTGGTTCACAGGCCACACGTGCGACTTGTTTACAGAGATTACGGACTTGGTGACTTGGTGACTTGGGGATTACAAAGCGTTTTCAAGTCACGTAAATATTTGCAAAGTCGAGGAGCAAATCGTTGCTGCTAGCTGCTCTACTCAAAAGTTGAACATTGAGGTATTTAAAGTAATATCTTGAGTTGAAGATTAATGTATTTAAAGTAATATCTCGACTTAACTAAAAGTTTATGCATTTTAGTTCTGTATTATTATAATCTATAAGTTGCAAAACCAAGCTGAAGGACTCTGCGGCTTACCTCAACGGCGTAGTGCAGCACCTTGGCGGCTGGGTGCATCACTAGGTTCTCCAGCGGCGTGATCTCCGGTCGCTGCCAGCCACCGAGGCTCTTGTGGTAGTAGATCTTGAGCATGTGATCGGTGAAGAGGCGCCCGAAGCCCAGTTCGCCATCGTTGTCCGGCTTCGGCTGCAGTTGCTCCGGCGCGGCCAAACGCACGGACAACTGGGAGGCACGGAACTGGTGGCCCAGATTCTTGTCATGCTTGATGGGCTCCGGTGCACTGGTATATTGGGCGTCCACCGAGGCGGTGATCTCAAAGTCCACCGACGACGATTTCTGTTGCTGCTGTTGGGCGGCTTTCAGTGACTGGTTGCTGCACAACCGGATCGACTGCTCCAGGAAGCGAATCAAACGGTGCTGGTTGCGGAAAATATCCTGCAAATATTATACAATTTTATAAATATATAATAAATTGCCTATTATTTGGAATAACAATGTTCTAGTCAATAAATAAATGCGTTAAATAAAACCACACTGCCCATCACTGATTTGTATGCTAATTTGGGTCTAGACCCTAACCGAAAATCGCTGATTTGCCGAAAATGATTTGCACATTAATTAATTCTCAATTTGCAAGGCAGACGGTCTCATTTGCTTGGACTGATGTAACCCCATATACATCCATATATATGGTCTGAATTGCAGGTCAGACGAGAAGTCAGCGGTTTTCGATTCGATTCCGGCTTAGCTTCGATTCCAAAGCCTAATCTTTCTGTAGTATTATTCGTTTTGATTCGATTACATCTTAGATGGCTGATGAAATCGGCCAAGCTGGCGACTAAGCCAAAAAGTTGACATCCGTGGTCGCCATTGCATCAGCCAAAGCAAACAACAAACACTAAAAAGTTGATTTAAACTACTCGAAAAACTGCCCAAAAAACTAGTTCGAAAATCGGAATACAAACAGCCCGAAAATGTCGTCTATAAGTCTGCCTGCCCATAGCACTTATCACTGTTCTTTTTTCTATTTTTTTGTTTTTTTTTTGGTGGAAAGCGATAAGAACAGGCCATAAATGTCCAAAATAAAGTATTAATGGGCTCTATTCTATTTATACACAAGTGGTCTGGAGTGCTGGGCGCGTGTCAGGTTGTTCGAAAAGATAATCTACCCATAAAAAATAAAAGTCTGGATTTCGTAGCATCAAAAGTTTTCGAGTTTGCCAACATTTGCGTATAATTCAAATGGATTGCTATTTTTAAACAACCACTTTCAACTGGCATATTTAGGAAACAAAGAAATCGCTCTGAAAATAATATATTACTTGAAATTAAGAGCTGGAGTGGTGACTTTTTTGGATTGATAAACAAATCAAGCGGAGGATTGATTCTATATATTTAATCCGATTTCGCTCTGTTGCTAGCCTGTAAGCAATTAAAATTCTGATTTCCTGAGGGCGCTACAAATTGTGATGATGATGATTGAGTTGATAGTGATGATGTTGGATTTCAGGATCTCATGATTTCTTGATTTTCGACTACAAACCTTTGCGTTTATTGCCATTTTGGTTGTCATCTTGCTGGACTTGGCTGTGGAACTTTATGTCTCGCTACTTGCAGATACTTTTGTGTTTAGACTCCAGGTCTCTTTTTTGCTGCTCTACGAAAGACGCGTCTTTTTTATCGCTCTTTTTAGCGTCTCTTGCACTCGCACTTTGCCGCACTCACGCGAACCGATAAATATTGTATTTCTTGGTTTTGCTACTTGAATGAGTTTAATGCGCAAGGGAACTGCACTTTGCACAGTAAAAAAAAATGTTGTCAGCCACACACAGTTGCGTTTTAATTCGTTGCTCGAAGTTACTTTCTTTTTCTTCTGCTGGTTTTCTTGTGTTTTCTTTTCTTTTCTATTCAACTCGATCTTCACGGCACGAAGTCTCTGCAAGAAATGAGCTCCCGCCGCCGAGATATAGTAATATATATAGAGCCGATCCGCGTTGCGCATGTGTGCGTGTGGGTGTGTGTGAGCGAATCGTATGATTACCGTTCGAGCGCCATTTTAAGAGAATTGCGCAGGAATGGCCGCTAAGAGAGCGGAAGAGAGAGGCTACACTGCGATAAGAACTATTTACTTGTTTTTTTTACGCCAATTTAATTATTTATTATTTACTGCGATGGCAGCACATGATTGGCAGCAATATTTATGTATTTCATTACATTTTCTAAATATATGTGAGTTTATTTGCAATAATCAATTACCTGTAAAAATATTAAATACATGTCAAAATAATCTTTTTCAGCCTCGAAAATATATTTTTCCTAATTTATATATTTAATGTTCATAAATGTCAACTTGGCCATTGCAAGAAAATAAACACAAATCATTGTTTTTAATTACAAGCAATTTATTAACATCAATTGCAACACAAGTTGTTACAATTTAAAGCAGCATTTTGTAATATAATAGATGCTAATATAATAGATGCTAATAGAATATATGCTAATAGAATATATGCTAATAAAATATATGCTAATAGAATATATGCTAAAAGAATATATGCTTTTTTTATTAGTGTAGCAAAAACATAAGATGCCGAAAATCGAATGATTTCTTGGCTCCCTTAGCGAATCTCTTGCTTTTCGGGTTTTATACGATTGATAGATCGGCTCAACGTCTTGTAGCCACCCCCTCCCCCCCCCCCCCCCATTAGAAAGGGGGGATATGTTTCTGTGGGGGTGGGGAGGGGGGTGAGGTGGTTGGACCCCATGTATACCCCCCATGGGCTGCGTACTTATTTGGGCGCCGCGATCGGCGATTTCGGCCCACATAGTGCTTTTATTTCTCGTTTTTTAGCAGCTTTTTTTTTATTTTTTTTTGCTGCCAGCGATTTTTGCCTCGACAATTATTTCTGCTAAATTTGTCAGCTTTTTTGACATTTTTGCTCCGCGTTGAGTTTTGGATTTTTGCTGGGTTCTCGATGGGTTCTCTGCTGGCTGTAGTTCTTTGTTTGCGCCGCCCCAACGTGTGTACTTTTCCATTGAAAGTGAGTACACAATGGTTGCTATATTATATAGTTTATATACTATCCACTTGGATTTGTGTCTGCAGAATATTAGTTTGTTTTATCTAGTTAATCCAGACCTTAGACTTAAAGCTACAACTCCGAATATACAAAGTTACGAAGCTTTTATATGTTTTTGTTCGTAAATAGTCAGTTGCTTTTGGTTTTTAAAGTGTTTCATAGTTTATAGTTATAAACATCATTTTTTCATATATCGTATATCTACGGTTTCCTGCGGTTTCAAGTGCGTTTTCAATAGATTTTGGGCTGGAAATTTTGGTTTTTTACGACGCACATATGGCATCAATATCGGGCAATATAGGACTTCCTTCTTCACTTCCTGCTACCTGCCGAATTGCTGCTTCTTTTTTACCACGCAAATGTATTGGATGGAAAATGAAAAATGTGGAAAACATGATGTGCACGTTTTTTATTTTCCTGTTTTTTCCAGCCCGTAGTTTCCCAACTGATAAGGCAGCTCGGCTTTGGCATTAGATTTCAATTTGGATGACTTACATGAGTGTCTGTGTGTGTGTGTGTGTTTAGTTGATTGTGCAATACAGATTTGAGCTAGGCACACAAACAAACAAAAATAAAAATATGAAAACTGAGTTGAGTTGAAATCCCCCTGTAATCCTGGCTGATGCAATATCTAAATTAGCTACATCACAACCACTGCCTGATGCTGATAAGAGGAAAATCAAGTTTTCTTGCGCATTTCTCACGCCATGTGATTGGCCTCACATTTAAGAGAGTTTCCAACTGCTCCGAAGAGCTGTGGGAAAATGAAAATCTACCAAACACATTTTACATTTTACATGCGTCTCTTGTGGTAATTGTAATTTGCTGGTCTCGATCTAAATCTGGGTGCTCTTCTCAACTGACTGATAAACACATAAATTAGTGGCTTTCAATGCCAATGGACAGCGCACTCGGTCACCCGGTAAGCAGTTAATCTTCTATACTTTCGCTCCTGGTCACTGGGTCATCCGGATATTCGTCCTTGATGGTAGCAAGTTGATACCTTGAAGGGTTTTTGTGAATGTAAAGTTGCATATTCAAGGTGAAATCCCGCATTGGAGAAGGGAGTAATATATGTAAATGAGATATTAACATCCTTAAAGTAATAAATCTAAAGTCTAAATCTTGAAATCATACCACGATATTCGATACTCTTACTTTCGGAACAGCAGCAAAAGAAAAAACAAACAACTTGATAAACCACGTAACTCGAAGCAAACAAGTCAGGGTGCCGTTCACTGAGAGAAAAACAGTGGTTTTGGGGTGCGGTCTCTTGGGCGTCACTTCCATTCGGAGTACAACATTATAATTATAACCGACTGGCGAAACGAGAGCAAAAGTCATCGAACTTACATTGTTACATTGTTTTTGTGCACGATCAAGGACACCTTAAAAACTTAAGTGAGTGTGTGTGTGTGTGTGTGTGATTTTGTATCTGTGAGATGGAGGGGTGTGTCGTGTATCTCGCTCACTGCGGAATGCATATGTGTGTGTGTTTTGGAGGCCCGTTCGCTGAAACGGGCCCACTTTTCGTACAGCCACAGATACAGATACAGATACAAGCACAGATGCACAGATACACAGATACACACAGCAGTGCGCAAAATAATAGTATTCGCAATCTTGCAGAGGAACATAAGTACATATAGCTTCAATATAATGTCGTACCATTTATAGTTCAGCTTGGATTATTTATTTATTTAATTTTAATTTTAATTTATTACTAACAATCTTTGATAGTTCGAGTGCAAGCTCACAACTATTATTTTGCAGTTGGTTGTATGTATCTTAATTGATCGCGTACCATGCGGCGTATGCGCAATATACCAGTAAACCGCTGGTCACCTTTATTTTCGCCGGGATTTGGTTGACTTGTTTTCGCCACTTGGCACTTACAATCATTCTGTTATTGTTATTGTTTTGATGCCTTTCTGCGGGAATTTGTTTTCGTTACCTTGACGGCTGGCAACCGCGTCATCCGAGCGCCTTGTTATTTGTGGTTTATTCTCGTAAGATATATATACATAAGTGTACATACATATATGCCTGTCAACCTGTCGCATAAGAGAATGTGCACCCTATCCTGTAATTAAATTGACTTAAGTTACGCACTCGAAAAGGGAGCATTTGGGGGCCAGGGACGAGGCACTCGGTGACGTCAAATCAGAGTTCTCAATCCACAAGCCCACTCGCTTTAATCGCAACCAACTGTGTCGAGGTAATTGGAATGGGAATTGGATTGGATTGGATTGGATTGAATTGAATCGATCACGCGTCGCGATTCGTTTTGTTTGCAGGGAAACGCAATTAAAAACACAAAAATTCAAAACATTTGGTGGACTGAAGGGTTCACAGACCACGTCGCATTGCCAATCGATCGTTTGATATTCAGTTGCGAACCTTGCAGACTTCTATCAAACCAAATTCCAGCTATTTGAAGCGATTATATATTTAAATTTGACGCCCACTTATGCATCATTATATTTTAAACAATTCTAGAATAAATTTATATTCAAGAACTGAAGGTTATAGTTACGTTTATAATCATAGTTACTAGGCCTTATTTGTATTTTTATAAAGATATACTTAATCTCTTTGTTTATCCCTTCATATTTTGAGTTACGTGCTATGTAAACATTAATCCAAATTTAGACTTAAGCTTTACACCGCTTTCGTGCAGTGTTTATTGTAAGCTTCTATCTGAGGATGATCCTATCTCCTGGGTGGGCTTATCGACCCATTGACGTCAGGGCCCAGCACACGCCCCCCGAAACGAGAAACTGACTAGATTCTATGGCTTCTATAGGTGCTTCTATAAGTTATCAGTTAGCACCTCAGCCACTCCCTCCTGCGATCACAAGATACACGTTTCCGGAGCTTAAGCTGTCACTGGAGTCGTCGTTCCGCCCACCGAACTGTGAGATACACTACATAGATACAGATACGGGAGCAGATACAGGAGCACATGATCGCGATCGGTGGGTGGACTCGGGTTTGCTCGGGT
Organism: Drosophila yakuba; assembly: GCF_016746365.2. Taxonomy (NCBI): domain Eukaryota; kingdom Metazoa; phylum Arthropoda; class Insecta; order Diptera; family Drosophilidae; genus Drosophila; species Drosophila yakuba. The sequence continues at coordinate 7,740,905 of NC_052526.2, read as the reverse complement.
TGATGAATGCGTTTTTATCGCCACAGAGATAGATACTCGAACTACCCATCCGCCGAAATAATCATTCACGGGCAAAACAACAGTGATAAGGCATTTAGTCATCCGCTTTGATTACGGATTTGCAAGTCAGCATCGAATATGAATACGGATGTCAAACATTGGTAATTGGTCAGGCGATTTATCTAATTGCGAATTTTTATTCGACATTTATGTGGCTGCTATTTATTTTTATCATTTGAATGCGCCGAATTTGGATGTTCTTAATGCGATTCTTTGGGCTTGTTAAGTGGTAGCGAGTTGTCCAATAATTCTGTTTGCTTGTTGTTTAGCAAATAAAACTTAACAGTTTTTCCCGATTATATAATGCATTTCAGCAGGCAAATAACATATATGAATAAATCAGAGCTTTACTTTGATTAACTCAAGATATTGTAGTAAATAGATAAGGGACAAATATTGAAATAAGGATGGTACAGCAAAGATGCCTTCGCAAAGTAGGATCATTGATCTGTTGAAAAGTCTCGCAATAATTTTGTACCTCCACAATAATAGCGCACATTTGTGTGGAGCTACACAGACATCCCCATACCATCTACCATTTACCATCTACTGCCATATTTATGGGGTCCAAAAAACGTGGGCGTTGGCAAGAGATTTATTTGCTTACGCGAGCTTTCTTTATTTTCTTGTCCGCATCGGCGAACACATTTTTTACTGCTCAAGGTCCCAGGCCCCTTCAGAATTTTCACTGCCGATCTTTGGCATTCAAAAATAGCGCCAGTGCCAGCGAAATGAAAAGAAACTCACACAAAATTTCTGCTGTTTACCAGCCGCCGCGACTATCTCTCTAATTGATTTCGCTTTTCTTACTTTTTTTTTTTTTGCTAAAAAGCATACCCCCACGAAAATATTGCTTACGCTTTTTCAAGGTTGGGGTCGGTACCACAAAGAGTAGAAAACAGAAAGATAGAGATATATTAATGAAATGGTAGATAAGGAAAAAGGGGCAGCTTTACGATCCTTTTAACGATCGCGCTTTATGGCCAAACTCGTGGCTAAGTCGCGTGCTGAGAGACAAGCCCCCATTTTATTTATTTTTAAAGTCTCTCTGAACAAAAAAAAGGAGTAATATGCATTCGATTCATAAGGCTGAATGGTGTTTATTGGCGAGTCAGCGGCACGTGTGGCTCTCCAAGTGGAAAACAAAAAGGGAACGGCAAGAATACACCAGAAGTATATATGGAAATGTGTATTTGTTTTATGCTCAAGTGTTCGATTCTGATCGTATTTGTGTCTCTTTATAACGCTTTTACTTTTTGCCGGCTTTTGTTGCCGCCATTCGAAACTTTGAGGGTATTTTAAAGGAGTATGCGGTATTACACCTGAAAAAATATTGTATTAAATACTACTTATATTTAATACTAGCTAAAAGCAACTAAGTAAGTTTAAAGAGCAGAATTTCATCAAATTGTGAGAAGCTTTCAATTGAATTAGTGCATTTATACTAATAATTATTTACACAAAAAAACAGAAAATCGATTTTTGCCAAAATTTCAATATTTACGATTGGTACTTTTGGTGTAACTAGGCTGAAAATGGTCAGAAAGCGAAAAGAATTACAGTTTTGTACTCCTAATTACCAATACTAACCAACCAAATCACTTTTTGACCGATTCTGTTAAAATAATTTTTGGCCAAATTTTCGCATTTTTTGTAAGGGGTACATCATCAAAATTTGCAAAAAATTTGAAAGACAAAAAATTTTTTTTTGAAAACACTGTTCGATTGGATATTTAATTACGAACTCAACAAGGTATGACATTCCATATTTGGACCACTATTTCGAATGCTGTGATCAAAATACTGATATTTATAGTAGCAAAAACCAGAAAAACGATTTTCAGCCAATATTCAAAAATCATCATCAAAAATTGCAAAAAATGTGAAAAAATGTAAATTTTTGTTGAAAACGCAGTAGATCTGCAGAGCAGATTGTGCATTTCCGTTTCACCGCACAAGTAGGCTATACTTCTGTGCAAAGCCCCTGCACATACCCTCTACTTTCGCTGGGTACCAACTAGTTGATCATTACATTTGGCGAATCCCTTGCCATACAAATGTATGCTAAAGAGTTACACACACATGGAGTAGCAATTCACTTGCGCGTGGCTGCCCGGCACTCGAGTTAAACCAAATAAAAATGAAAAAAGGGGGCAACAAAAAATAAAATGTGTAAAAAAAACCAAACCGACAGAAACCCAAAATAAAAATAACATGGCACCATGCAAAATGTGCCTAGTTGGCAGAGTGAGTCGATGAATCCGTCAGGTCGCCAGACACCAGTGTCCAATTTAAGTGCCATACAAACATAGATATCGAAATACATACCACCATCGAGATCTCCAGAGGCGAGTGTATGGGTTGTGGGCTGTGGCACCTGTTCACCAGTTGCGCAAATTATATATACAGATATAGATTCACGCTCTTTGCCCGACGCGACTCTTTGCCGCTTTTACAGAAACTTTTCGCGCGTGTGTTGCTCTCAACTCAACGCTCACTTTTTTGCTTATATAACAAGCTTGCAATATGGCCATACACCGCGAGAATCGGGAGTTTAAGAAGAATGCTTTCAAAGTAACAGGAGTGCTTCATATAATTGAAAAGATCAATAATACTTTATACAGATACAGGATTGTACCACATTGGTACTCTAAGATATATTTTATAAATAAGTGTATATAGTATGAATATTTCTCTCTCTGTACGTAGGTTCTGCATTTGTATACTCGTATTTTTATCATTACTGTAAGACCACAAGTGGACGAGCCCTGGAAATCGACCAATCCGCGAGCTCTGAGCGATGGCTGCGGATTATCGCCAGCTATCATGCATGACAGATGACGCAGTGCGTCAGGAGATATGATCCAAGAAGAATAAGAACTAAGACAGCTTTTAGAATGTAGCCGGTCCAATTTAATCCATTAATGCTGTAACATCGCCGTTTTGATACCCATGACTTTACATATCACGCATACGCCCCGTAAACGTAAGTAAAATTTAAGCATTTATTTTCATTGCAAATATATTTAAGTTATGTTATATATTGTGTGATATGTTACATGTTATGTTATTATAGTTTAAATAAACCAACATATTAAAGGTAATTTTCTCTGTATTGAAAAATGAATTCAAGTGGCAAACTCCTATTATAAATTCAAACCGAAAATTCCAAACGGTATCGAATCTGTTTTTTTTTTTGTTTTGCGTCAGGCGGCCTCAAACAAACAAGATTAGGTTGCTAGGTAGCGAGAAGAAATCGAGAATTAATCTTCTCAGTCAGAAAACTGGTTCGTGAAGATCCCAACTGGTCTTTCTTGCCAAATCGCAAGACTCGACAGAAACACACATAAGTATATGCAAACAGAAAAGTAAGCAAAATCCAAACACAATTTAAGCGAAATACAAACGAATCGATGCGAGGCGAAGACAAGAAACTCGGAATTTATTCCACTTTTTTTTTACCCAAAAGGAACTCGACTTTGTTGCCATCCACATGGCATTGAATCGTATCTCTCAGTCGCCTAGTTCCATTTTTTTTTTTGGCAACTTTCATTATCAATGTCAAGCACGATTCTAATTAAACGCTCTTGAAATCAAAAGAGAAGTCCACCAGATAAGGCCTGTCAGCTGCTCTTTTCATTAATGGATATGAGGAGGGCATCGAAAAGAACTCTCCACGCACTCCCGATCTTTGATAGCCGTTCCTATGGGAGAGCATGACTGGATGACGTGTTGCCAAAATATTTTCATGATACGATAAGTGTCTCTTAAATGTGGTTGCCTCAAATCAAATCTAAAAAATAATAAAGCCTTTTCACTAGTGATTTAGATATTTAGATGATTTAGTTTAATGATACATTTCTTTATCTATTTTTTGTCAGTGTAATCTCCTGCAGCCTCGACACACCGCTAATTAATTTCAGTTAGAATCTTTGAAAGTCAAATCAGCTAAATTGGCCATTCGTGGGTTCAGTTATAGAACAGAAACCCTCACGTGTCCATCTATATTTATAGCTATACATTTTCTAATGATGCGTTCACTGGCTTCTTATCACTGGTATGGTTATATGTTCTATGAATAATTTTAAGACCGCTGCCAAGCAGAGCTTATCAGGTGGAAACAACTAAGAAGGTAGGCTTGGCATCGCCTCCAATCTCAACGCATCACATCGCATCGCCTGTTTGGTAGCCCGACTGTTGCTAGAGGGAAAATCTTATCACCTTTGACGAACTGGACGTGCGTCATCGGCACGGGCTTCCATTCCACAGTTCCATCTTCATCTCCGCGTTTAGTTAGTCCTCTTGTGGCTAAGCCTCTCAACCGATAGCGCAGCTACCAAACTGATTGGTAATGTACAATAATTCACAGTTTGTTGGTCTCTGTACACGGGCTCGTCTGTATTTACAAGGTTTTCGGTTTGGTAATAAATAGTTACAAGGAAATGAGGAGGGCCAGCGGCTGGCGCAGGGTTAGGGAATCTTCTTTAGATGCGAATGCGACTGTTTGTGCTTGACCTTTGAGGTCAGCACATCGTAGCCCAGGCTGATGATGTTGTCGTAGAAGATGCGATAATGGGTGGGGATCCAGTAGAAGTTGACAAACTGCGCCACCGGCCACACAGTCCATTCGGCGGCGTACAGCTTCCAGGCCTTCTCCTTGATCTCCTCCCACACTTCGTGCTTGGTCTTCCGCTCCAGCAGGCCCAGAGTGACGAAAAAGGCACTGATGTAAATGGGCGAGCAGATCAGCTGGTCGAGCACGATCTTCTTGGCCACCACGCGCATACTGCGTCCGGGCATACGTTTGTCCAGCATCTTGTACCAATAATGACAGATCACGCCCACCGTTACACCACTGATGGCCATGTGGGCAGTGCGCGTGGACTCGAAGCGTTCGATCTCGCCGCAATAGATTTCCAAATGCTGTTCGAGGATGTCACCCACACAGCTGAGGGTCAGCGAGATGCCCACGTTGGTGAAGAGCAGGAAGCGGCTGCTGAATGCACTCGCATGCCATTCCCGCAGCTTCTGAATCGCTCCATTGCCAATGGTGCTGGCGGTTGTGGTGCTGCTGCCTCCACCGGGCGCTGCTCCTCCAGCTTTTCCAGTCGCGCCGCTATTCCGTGGCCAACTCATTCGCAGGCTGCGCTGGCCGCGAATTGCTCTGGACAGGATCAGGCCACGGGCCGGGCAGCAACGCAAGGATTGCATGCTGTCCGGCTCAGATTTCTCAATCTTTTGAGGTCGGTTGTGTTGTGTTCTTCTCTTCGCAAGCCGTTTATGCGATATTTACATGCCCACCACCTGCGGGCCGGCCATTATGTTAGCGGTGTCCAAAAATGGGATGTTCTTTTCGGGTTCTGGAGTGAGTTTAGAAAATTATACACATTGTTTTTCGAATTTTTGTATCTTGATTTGACTTTTGAAAGGCAATCCGGACACACGCAACAGCAACAACAACAACTATCACGTGTAGCCAACAGCTGTTACGACGAGGGCTAGTTGGTTCAAGTTATCGATAGTTAAATAATCGTAGTCAACGGAATTTAAAAAGATACCAATAATGCCTTGCTTGTCTGGTTGAAAATATATATGTAAAATATAAACAAAAAAATGAGATATAAAATCAATAAAAACGTAACACAAATGAGCAATATTTATTACATTCAAATATTTTGCAATTCTCTATGTACCCATCCCTAAATCCACTTGCTTTCGATAGCTTTGCATCGATATCGCAGAATGCAGCGACAACCCTAGAAAGCATTCCACAGTGTTTTGTTGTTTTTTTGTGCAAGCGTCGCATTAGCCGTGTTCTATATTCAAATCGGGCATATATATATCTACCATTTCGGATTGCAAGTGCCCAGGAGCTCAAGGACCATCCCCTGCGGACACCAGTCGAGGATTCCCCCAGTGGAGTCATCTCCAAACAGCTGAGTATGTTAATGCGTTGTAGTTGTTATTCCTGGGTTTCACAATTGGAGCCCTAAACAAAAGCGCATCGCAGATATAGATAAGGAGTAATTACAAGGCCAGGAAGTAATCGGCACTACCCGTATTATTACCCGCATTTTATAGGAACAAAGGAAGAGCACAACAAACACACGCATACACACACGTACACGGGAGAGCGAGCGAGACGGGGTGCGACTAGAAGAGCGAGAGAGGTAGAGGGAGCACAATGGGTCGCATTTTCTTGGAACATCTTGGGGGTCTGAAACTCTTCAATTGCGCCCAATGCCACACGAACCTGACCAACCGCAGTCAATTGATCAGTACCCGATTCACGGGCGCAACAGGTGAGTCTTCCAAGTGCATCTCCCACTGTGATTATGTAATACTAATCCGATCGAATCCCCACAGGACGCGCCTATCTCTTTAAGCGTGTGGTCAACCTGACCTTCAGCAACATCCAGGAACGGGTCATGCTCACGGGACGCCACATGGTGCGCGACGTCATGTGCAAGAACTGTGGCGCCAAACTTGGCTGGATGTACGAGTTTGCCACCGAGGAATCACAGAAGTGAGTAAGAGCGGACAGGCAGCTTGTCAGTAGGGATTCTGGGATGCACAAGTAGTTACTAACTTCACGAATTCTAAGAATTTAAGATCAAGCTTTGTATTCTATAATTATAATTTCAATTTGTAACTTCGTGCGACAGCAACCAATCAAGACATCTTACTAATACTCCAATCCATCTTTTAGGTACAAGGAGGGCCGTGTTATCCTGGAGTACGCCCTGATCACAGAGGCAGAGGGCTTTCCGTCGGAGGCAGCGGCAACGAGTCATTGAGCCGATTGAATAACCAGTCGGAAAACGAAAACCACGCATTGGCGAACCTTGTGTAGCCCTAAGTATTGAGTAGAAGGCCACAGGCGATGGCCTCTATGCATTAGACCTAGTTTAGAGATCGCCGTAGTCAGCTCCGGTGTTCGGGATACCGAAGTATCGGTTGCACATCCGCCACGGAGCACCTACGTCTACGGCCCTGTCTTAACGTGACTTAAACGTAGTTGTAGGCACATCTAGCACGTAAGCAGCTGCGGCGCCCAATTCTACCATTAAAATGTCATGAGGCTGAAGTGCTAAAACGAAAAAGGTCCTGTTACTCAGTTGAAACTTATTCGGAACTGATGATCCACACATGTCTTTTTCAAACAAGATCTCTAGACCGTAATCAATCAGCAATAAAGTACCACAATAATCGAATAGTAGATAATAATCGTCGGGATTCCGTCAACGCGTTTCTTTACTCAGCTATTTTGACAAATGCAGGAAAATGCATCATCTCAGTTGTCTAAACTAGTTAAGATTGTTTGTAACAGCTATAACACCTAAAGTTTGCCAGTCTTTTGAGCCATGGCCAAGGCGTTCTCGTTGGCAATGACTTGGAACTCCTGGAAGCGCTGCGAGACGCGCTGGTTCATCTTCAGGTACTTTTCCATGCAGTTCAGCGAGCACTTCTCCTGCAGAATACATGGACATATTAAAATTAATGATTCCCACATGGAGCTACAGGGCACTTACCTCGGAATCCTTGACATCCCGCGATGTAAAGTCGCGTATGCAATCCGTGAAGCAAATCTCGGACAGTTTGTTGTAGGACATCAGGAAGTCGGAAAACTGAAAGGTAGAACCACACATATCAAATGAAAACCACATTGCATCACTTGGTGCCGCCGGTTTTTGGTGTGGGATGGTCTCTCCATGCCCACTTTGCTCACCGTCTTCATTTGATCCTTGTCCAGCTGATCCAGGGCTATGTTTTCCGGTGTCTTAGCCATCTTGTGCTACGATATTTTATTCAAAATTCTCAAAACGAACTGGGGGCCAATAATAATGTGCCTATATAATAGGGACAGCTGGTTGTGCAGGGTTGCCAGATGTTAAAATTGCCCCCTATGTTCTACATTTATCGATATGTTATTTCCTTATATATGTTCGTGAAATTTTTGGTTCTGCCGATCCTAATTATAATAAAATTTAATCTATTTTTACTTTAACAAAAGTTTTATGAAAATAGGCAGCCTATTGTTTAACAGTTTAAAAAATTTGATTTAGTCAAAAAAATGTTCTTTAATTTCAAAAAATAAACGAACTTCGAATTTTGTCGTTTTATTTATACACAAAACACATATTCCATCTGGCTTAAAATATTGACCATATAAAATAAAAGGTAGTTAATTTTTATGTTTTCCTTTCCGGACATTTTTCGTATTGTATTGGGTTTTTTCACAAATTGTTTGCTTCAAACTAATAATAGCCGAACAGCGTTTGCGTGGAAAATGGTGCAATTTGAATCGAAACATAAATAACATTCTTTGGTTTAATCAGTTTGTTTTTGTTATTGTGGTAGTATCTAGGTACTCCCCAACACCGTACTTTAACAACATTAACAAACATTTCATTTAAAACATTAAAGGGAATTAAATGAATTTTGGAAGATCGTGACCTATCAAATATCGATAACCGAATATTTTCTGGGCACCGCTGAATAGTACTGCCCACTCGCGCACTTTTCAACACTATACGGCACGCCATCTTTTTTTCCTCACAAACATTTTTTTCTCGTCCTGCTTTGTGGGTGTGTTCTTTGGAAAACCAAGGAAAAATCGCACGGAATACCATCAAAACAAAGGGAAAAGTCGCACTTAAAACCAGCTCAGTGGTATACCGAATACCACAAATCAGTTACAGAGCCGAAGGAGCAGCAGCTCCAGCCACATACATATTCATACATAATGCCACGCTACCGCGAATGGGATTTGGCCTGCAAAGTGTACGTGGGCAATCTGGGATCCTCGGCCTCCAAATACGAGATCGAGAACGCCTTCAGCAAATACGGACCCTTGCGCAACGTCTGGGTGGCCCGCAATCCGCCCGGTTTCGCCTTCGTCGAGTTCGAGGATCGTCGCGACGCTGAGGATGCGACCCGTGGCCTGGACGGCACCCGCTGCTGTGGCACCCGCATCCGTGTTGAGATGTCTTCGGGTCGTTCACGGGAGGGTCGCGGCGGCGGCGGAGGAGGTGGCGGCGGCGGTGGAGGAGGCGGTTCCGGTGGCGGGGGCCGCGGTGGTGGCAGTGGCGCCCGTGCTGGAGGCGGTGGAAGAGCTGGCGATGGCGGCGGTCGCTATAGGTGAGTACAGCACAATATCATTACATTTTGCATCCCCAGTGAAAACAAACCAACCAAACCAAAGCACCCACTTACCACAGCCCCAATCTCGATTATGAAATCATAATTTTTGCCATAATGTGCAAAAAAGTATGCAAAAATATATATATAAACCTATATATGTATATATTTATATAGCGTGTGTGTTTGTGTGTATGTATGCATGTGAAAAATCGATTCGCGTATACATACAAAAGCGGTGCCAGCCAAAATACACACAGTCATACACATTCGGTGGGACACCACTGTAAGCCATACATAAACACACACAGTGGCGTCCGTGAAAAGAACAGTCCTAGCGTGCGCACACAGTGGCGTCCGTGGCCAACAGTCGTCCTGATTGCTTTTGCTATTTCAATCGATTTTCATAGCTCGTTAATGTTTTTTTTTTTTTTAAGGGAAATCTAGTTTTAGTACCACATTTCATTGCTCATTATATGCACCCCGAGGTCCATAGTTTAAAGTTCAAAGAGTATAGCTTTAACTAGAGAAAACGTTTTGTTTGTTGTTTTTAGTACAATTACAAAAAAATACAAGAAAAAATGAAAAGTAAAAATACAAGAAAACTTAGTAAAAACAAAGTAAATCGAACGCTTGGAGCCAATTTTAATGTGGTCTCACAATCATTTTGCAGGATAAAGTCTTCTTCTTCTACTACAACAAGCACAACAAGAACTACTACAACAACAACATCAATAATAATAATAATAATAATTAAAAGAACAACAAAGAAAAAAGAAAAAACAACAACAGCTACTACTACTAGAACTTCTACTACTCCTCTTCCTTCAACAACAACAACAACTACAACCAAAAGAACAACAACAACAGCTACTACAAGAACAACTAGTACAACAGCAGATCCTGCTCCTCCTATTACACACATTTCACCACCACCACCTCCAACAACAACTACTACAACAACAAAAACAACAGCCACCACACCACCACCACCATGCAATAACAATTTGTTGTGCGGCCCTAACCAGAAATTCAACAAATTCGATATATTCCGCTGACCACAAAACCAAGAACCACAACCAAACCGAACGACCGCAACACTACACCCCCTCCACCACCTGTTCAGCTCGACCCAGGCAAAAACAAAAAAAAAAAACAAAGAACAGAAAAAAAAATGAATCATCAGCAACGTCTCCGGCTCCGCAGCTTCAAGAATAATGCACCCAAAACCAGACCGAACCACTCACAATCACCTAACCATACATTCCACTCTGGGGCACACGACTAGCTCTTTAGAACCATAGAAAAGAAAGCAATTTATATTAGTTTTATGAACAAGAATTATCGTCAATCTATGCATATTTTCTAAAGGAATTAGCTGTCAAAAGTTTGGTCTTTTTTCTTTGTGCAATAAGAGAATATTGCATTGGAATAAAAATAGGATTTAGCAAACAAGGATGGTCGTTTGCCCCAGAGTGCATTCCACATTTCCACATCATTTATAGTCTGTTAGTTGGCAACATCTTCAGGCTACACAACAGACACTCACAAACACAAAACACACTGACACTGACACACACAAACTGCCATTAACCACACTAATCACCAAGAACCAGAGCGAACCGGGCGTCGGCGTTCAACAGAGCAACTTCATCAAGAATCCAACTCCAAAATGTATCAATTGCATATTTATATATATATACACACTCACCAGTCCAGCAACGCTTCAAAATGTCAAAAGTCAACTTCCTACGTCTCCAAGTTGTGCGGTTGTCTTCAGCCTGCTCCTACGTCCCCAACAAACCACCCACCACCTCATCATCCGTCATCTTTAGTGCAGCTACAGCATCAGCAACAAGCTACAGCTACAGCAAAGACCAACTGCAACTACAGCTTCTACTTCTACTACTACTACTACTACTACTTCTACTACTACAACAACAAGAACATCTGGCAGACGGTCAGCAAATTGATCTCGAGGCCGAAAAGTCTTTTGTAGATCTTTTGTTGGTTCCACCACTCAGTAGTTGCACCTTTCCCTTGCAATCAAACCAGATTGAGGCTGCTTCACGCTAATTCCTTCAATCGCAGCAAGTATGAAACCTTGGGCCGCCACCAACAACACTGTCCCTCGAACAGAAACGCAAACGTAACGCCTCAAACAAAATCCGTTTGTTATAATTGTAATTATGGTTTCTGATAATGTTTTTTTTTTTTTTTTGTTCTTGTATCCTAACATCTACTGAGATAATGTTGTTCGCGCTAACAGTCTGCTCTCTGTGTATATATATATTGTGGTAAATGTGTTTATGCATTGATCCGATCAGCTCGAACTCACAGTCAGACAGTTCACCAACCAAACGACCCCACCACCAATCGACCAAGCACCAGCAGCATCAGCAAAGGCAGGGCAGGGCAGGGCAGTGTCTTCTTCAAGCTCGCATCTCCACAGCGCGGATGGTCGGAGCAGCAGCACCGCCACCACCACCACAACCACCACCACCAAACCACAACCACCACCTGATCCTCTCTTGCTGCTAACTGATGCTTCCCCACCAACTGCTTCTTCATACGACCTACGTTCTTCGGCTGCTGCAACAGAATAGAATGATTCACCAATTTATATCCACCAACAACACACACCAAAAAAAAAAAAGAATATAACAAAAACACAACACAGCCACCCTAGTCACCAGTCAATCAGCTCAATATCGTATCAACAACAACAGCCCAAACTACAACAGCTCAACAAGAACCTACTACTATTACTACTACAACAACTACTACTACTACTACTATTACTACAATTCAACAACAACAACTACAACAACAGTCTTCTCAGTCTGCTCTGCTCATCAACCAACTAAGCAACCTACCAACAAACCAATCAGCCAACCAATCCAACCAACCACCACCAATTACTTTATGTAAATGTCACACCAACGCTTTCGTTACTGGGGCCAAAAAAAAATAAATATATATATTATATATATATATATATCAGCTATATCTCCACCACCTTCAAGCACCTTCAGCCACCAAAAAAAAAAAAAAAAAAAAACAGAAAAGAAATACTGCCAGCTCTCAGCTCCGCTCAGCCCAAATTAAAGCTCCAATATCAGCTCTCCGATCCGTATCCGATCCACCAGATCCGTCAGCCCAAGTTGTGTGTTGTTTGATCGAGACCACTCTATCAACTTTACGTATCTTAAGGAATTGTTATCTTACTACACGCCTAGTTAAGTTACTCATTGGTGCAAAATCTATTTAATTTGTATTTTCTCTCTCTCTCTCTCTCTCTCTCTTTCTTTCTCACCTCTCTCTCTTTCTGTATCCTGTCTGTGTGTCGTGCCCAATATGTTTTCCCGAAACGCCACCCATCTCATTGCAGATCCCGCTCACCCCGCCGCTCGAGGACACGCAGCCGCAGCTTTTCGCGGGATCGTCGCAGTCGCTCCGACTCCAGGGATCGCCATTAGATGAGGATAGTGGGATGCAGCAGCCCCGATCCGGACTACACAACACACACACACATATATATATATATATATATACAGAGATATATAATGCAGCCACAGAGTTGGGGCCAAAAAGTATCTGTTTTGCCCCCACGAAAAGAAAACTCCAGATTCCTTAAGTTTGACTCAAAAATTTGTCCCATATAATCCCCTCCCCCAAGAAAAGAAAACAACCAAAAAGCAAAAAGAAAAAAAATCGAGCAACTTCACAAAAGACCACCTCACAACCCAGCCATCTCCGATCTGAATGGATCGCAAGTATAGCCACAGTACAAGTACGGTACACATTGGTTTTTAGGCCTTAAGACTTTGGTAGATTTTAATTCAGAAAGTGAAAATGAAAAATGAAGAGCAAGCAATGCAGCCACCAGCAACTACAAACAACATCCGATCGAACGGATGGATGTCAAAGGTAAATGCTATTCTACGTCCGCGAAACCCAATTATTTATCCATTTGTTTTTCTCCGAATCTGTCGCCACACAAAATATGTCAAGAGAAAAATGAAAGGTACGGAGGCGTAAGAACGTAAGAACGTAAGAAGTTTCTATATACGATTGATTGGCGGAAGTGCAAGTAGTTAAGTCGTGAAATGAGAACCAATAAATTGAACATAATTTAAAACCGAAATATACAACATGGTCTTATTGGGAAGGTTGGATTTTTAGCTTAATTGCAAGACATTATAAAAGGATTTTCATTTCCCAAACTGAAAACATTGCAGAGCTCGTTTAACAATAATATTTATTTATTTTCAAAGTTTCTTTTCTTGGCTATAACAATTAGTAATGACTTGAACGCACACACATCATATGTTTTCGTGATCGATACGGGTTAAGCACATGCAGGGCTATATATATTTATATATATATATGTATATATAAATATGCGGATAAATATACACAATGCAAATAACTTTCGTTCAGAACAATATCAGAATTTTCAATTTTGCGCCAACCAAAAGATGGTAAACTACTTTTGGTTCTAACAAAAATTATTGTCAAATCTCCGCCAGGAGTATTCATTCAATAGTGAATCAAAGACTACATGGTTAAGTGGGTTAATTGCTAACTGGAAACGTGATCGTAGTGATAAAACCTGCGCGGGATGGGTTTACAAATCATGGGGATTTAAAAACGTGTTTTATATATTTTATATATAAAGAAGAGCATAGAATCGTTCATTCAACTATGACACAATAACAAAGAGAAAGAAAAAAAAATGATTAAGGTAATTTAGATTTTAATCCTAAGCCGGAGGATCGACACTTAACACAGGGATCGAGGACGGGGTAGTGGGAAGCAGATCTACTTGTACTTCTTCATGAACTCGGTGTGGAACACGCGGAACTTCTCCATCATCAGCTTCAGTTTGTCCGTTTGCGGGAGGATCGTGCTGCGGAAATGCCAAGTGCCTGCCTTCTGACCAAATCCACTGCCAGGAACAATGCAAATGCCTGTGGAAAATAAGCAATTAAATGAAGATCGAACCAAATGGGGCCAACCAATGAACTCACCGCTCGTCTCAAGCAGCTCAAATGCGTAGAAGACATCGGGGGCCATGCCCTTGGCCTTGGCGGCCTCGATCGCCTTGGGCGGGATCACGATCTGGGGGAAGACGTACATGGCGCCCTGCACGGGATTCACCTTGTAGCCCTCGAAGCTGTTCAGTGCCTTGTGGACGAGCTCGGCCCGTTCCTTCAGAGCGGCCAGAATGGCATCGCGCTCCTTCTTGTACAGCTCGTAGGAGGGCTCGCCCGGCTGCGGTGGATTGACCAGGGCACTCACGGCCACCTGGCCAGCGGTGGTGCTGCAGAGCGCCGCCGTTATCGATTTGGTCAGCATGGCCTTGACCTTGGGATCGAGATTGAGGACCTCCATGTAGCCACCGCGAATGCCGCACTCGCCCAGATAGCCCTTCGAGGTGGACAGGAAACTGACCATTTCGAGGCTGCGATAGGGCTCGCCCATTTCGTAGGCCACCTTCTTGAACGACCAGAACTTGGAGTTCTTGTCGTAGACATTGTCCTGGTACACCTCATCGGCCAGCACCAGCACCTTGTTATCGTGGGCGAACTTGATGATCTCCTCGATGTTCTCGCGCGTTAGCACCTGTCCGGTGGGATTGCCCGGATTGATCACGACCAGGGCACGCGGATTGCAGATCTTCTTCGCCTCGTCGAAGGAACGTTGCAGCTCCTTCCTGCCCAGACTCCAGCCGGTCTCCTCCTCCAGGTAGTAGTCCACCTTGGTCATGCCGTATTCGGAGATGGTGGCCGAGTACAGTGGGTACTGCGGAATGGGCACCATGACGCCTGGTGGCTTGCTGCCCACCTCGGAGCTGGAAAAAAAAAAACCAATGAATTAGCAAATATGCAGTAGTACATATTTCATAAACAAAGTGTTTTAAAAATACTACTGAGCAATAAACGCCTAATAATAGTTATCTATCTTGCTACCACAGAAGTTGTCAGCCCAAGAAAGTGACAATTTGGGCCATATCTCTGGTAAATCTCTGGTTTTAACTGATAACTCTCGAAAGAAGCGCCATATCATGGGCCCCATAAAGATGTTGCCCCCGGACGTACTTGATCATGGAGAGAATGCTCTTGATGCCGGGAGAGGCGCCAGCAGTGAGGTAGATGTTCTGCCAATCGGCTGCGATGCCGCCATCCCTCCTCTCGATGTACTGGGCCACCTGGCGACGCACCACCTCCAGACCGGCGGAGTCCGTGTACGAGCCCACCGACTGACCCTGGCAGCCGTCCAAAATGGCACAGGCGCGCTTCTTCACGTCCTCGGGATAGTCGGGCGAGTCCAGCAGTCGTGTCTCGAAGGTCAGCGCCATTAGCTAATAAGTTAATAGTACATTTAATTAAATTATTATCATTATCATTATCATATAATTTAGGGGGCCAAACTCACCTGTCGCAGGAAGGTCAAGGGCTGCTGACCCATCGCATGGCAATCGCCGATGTTGGCACGGATCACCTGGTCGAATGGCTTCTTGACACCCTGCAATCAAATTCAATCGGCACGGACATGGTAAATTAGCCATTTGAAATTACTCATATTGTTGCTTTCGGTGGCCAAATGAAATCGTGATTGTGGCTGGCGGATCAAATGGTCATTTAATTTGTGCCTTTCGCCATGCAAATTACCCTCAAGTGGTTCGCAAACTGAATTAGCCCAGTGCCACAATTTAATTTCTAATTCTAATTCAATCAAATATTTATCAGTTACGAGTCATTGTTGGTTTTAGCAAATAGTATTCTCTTTCAAATAGTTTACTAGACACGACTGCCAAATGAGAGACATTTAAACTAGTTTACATCAATATACAGTAGTTTATCAATGGAAACTATATTCTGTGGATAGAAAAATATACTTTTGGGCAGATGTTGGGGATTCCCCATTAACCCAATTTAAGTATAGCTACCCCTAGTAGTTACATATGTACATAGTTTCTCGCACGTATGGAGGTCACTGTAATTGACAGTGGAAACTGTCAGCAGAGCAACACACAATTTGCAGGGCACATGCAAGTTGCACTCGTTTATCCAGCGTCGTCGTCTCGGGTTCCATTTAACCACGCTCAAATGGCCAATTTACCACATAATGTCACGGAGCTGGCAGGAGATGGTATTTCTATTGGATGGTATTGTGTGTGTGTGTGTGTGTGTTTGTTTTTCCAAAGGCGAAACAATGCAAATTGCGCCATGCAAGTGGGCGTGCTGACGTCACTTGTGTGTGCGCCTGACAATGTAATAATTGGAAAATTATGGAATTCACAGCCCAACACGGATGCTAAATTATCCAGTGTTCCGAGTGCGGGATACTATAATCGCCAACTTCTCACCGTGCAAACGTGTTGGCCGCCGGCAATCGCGCCACCTTATCGAATTCAGTTAATTGCTTCTTTTTTTTTTTAATTTCAAAAATTACTGATAAAAGTGAGGGGTTGTGTTTGTATTGCTTGTGGAAATATCCATAGAAATGGGGCCTATCGCATCGCAGGGCAAACATTGCAGGTGGAAATGCTATGCCAAAGGAGGTTTATTAATACATTTATTAAAACCACAAAACCGCAGATCTAGTGTTAAAAAATCAATTGGGAAGCCATTAGATTGCTAGTTAGTTATCAGCATCGTTTGTATATGGCTACTAATTAAGTGACCTGCGCTGTTCGCACCTAAAGAATTGCCTCAGATTCTCCCGTTTAAATATTCTTACTATTTCCACACCCCTTCATCACAGCTCGCACTTGAATTCGCTGTAAACAAACTTTTTGTGCTAAGTGGCAATATAATTGATAACCATATAGTCGTATAATCATATAGGCCCTGTATAGAAGGCGTTGGCAACACAGACTTTATCGCTAGTACGAATCGGAAGACTAATAGTACGTTGGCGAATGTTAATGTCAAAAGGAAGTCAAAATAAACAGAGGGAAAATGGGTATGATATGGAATTAGGAATGATTAGGACATGGTTAATACTATATCAACTGAATTAGGCATTTCTCATAGTGCAACAAATTTCAGATAAATTTCAGATAAATTTCAGTGATAAGAATGCCTGCGGCTGACAGGCGATGAGTTCCTTTTGGATTGCTGCCAAATCCGTATGGTGAATCTGTGCGCAAGTGAAGGAATTTGATAAAACGCAGAATGAGCAGCACATCAGATTCAGTCGTGCGGATAAGGAAATCAATCGCAGCGGGAAAACTGAGGAGGGAAAATCAAATGGCTGGCTGTCAGCGGCATTAAAACGCGCACACAGAATGTGAAAAGTCAGCGGGGCCCACAATGGACTTAACTATATACTTATATACATATATACATATATATTCTCACATATTGTAAACATATAGTATCGTTGCGGGTCAGAAAAGTTCGAAGAGAATTGTGCTGAGTGTGTACAACACATATTTTCCCACAGCTCATGCGCATGTTCGTTCTTTGTTATGATTTTTCACTTTCCCAGTGATAAGAAAAAAGGTCCACGGAAACAGAATCCAACCCACGCACGCCCACAATTTGCGCGCTTATGTAAGCCAAGTTGAAGGTCGTTCAGTGAACCCGATACGCGTAGGTCGCTCTTCATCAACTAAGAAGATACCAGAAGCACCATTTCGAATAATTACAAAACATTAAATGGCAATTAAGAGCATGACTCGTTGTGGAAAACATCGGAGTAACTTCTCAGTTTTTAAGACGAGCAAAGAAAAGAAAACCGGGTAAGCGGCATTTGGCGAACTCGCCAGGGCAAAATCATGCACATGCCACATTCCAAGCCGCCGAGCAGTACTTAAATTAATTAGTTTATTGCCTTGTTTGCTCTGGCCCCAAAAAAGTGTAATTTCCTCCCAAACTCAAAGTTCACCTATAAAGAAACATATTCCGCTTTAGATAAGTTTCGATATTTTTTTATTAGCCGCCTGATTACAATTCCAGGTCTTATCTGAACTTTTGGATTACTTCTGATAGCTTTATTGTTCCCTAAATTCTTGGGCATAAGCTCTATTTTTGGCACATTTAATTGGTCTAGTACAAGTGTTTTAAACACTACTTAAAATTCTTGTTTTGCTCAAAATAGATATAAAACATATGGCATTTTACTTTGCCGTCTGTTTTCATAAGCTTTTTATGTTTGTGAAAAAACAAATAGGTTTGGGAACTGGTTTTTTTTTGCTTTGCAAAAATGTGTTTTTTCAAAACAAACCCTTATCGCATAAAACCTGTGAATCAACAAAAAGCTACATTTGCATGATTTTAAGTATAAAGTGTCTTACATTCTTGTTTTTTGCCAAACTAATTTGATTACTGCCCCAACCTGCAACTCTTTGGCATGTTTTTAGCACACTCCTAGTTTTCTAGTTTTTCCCAACTTTATGACTTCATTTTGTGGGCGTATTTTCCAACAGGTGTCCTTGAAAAAGGGTAATTTCGATTGCCAAACGAAGATGAATGATTCAGCGGTGCGTTCCCGCCCATTCAAGCGTGAATGAAAATATAAAAGGGCGGCAAAAAACAAACACAGACGCAGCTCACACTTGATACATATATACGTTCACATACATACGTACACGTGTATGTACGTTACTCACTTATGTATGTACAAACGTACATGTGCATAGAGATATAGCGTGCTTAGACATTAAAATGCGGGCTTTGAATTGCCATCAAATTGGGTGAATCGAAGGGGGACGGGGGTGAGTTTAGCAGAACGCTATTTAATGGCGTCGCATTTGGCGCTCTGTTTTTGCCATTACTTGTGGATCAATTCCCCCCCCCCCCCTCCGTAATTAAGAACAACAACAACACTAGCACACTTACCTTTTCCAGTTCCTTTTCGATTTCACCGGCACGAATCACCAGAGGACCGCGAACCGCATATTCCATGGCAATGAAGTTGGGATTTATGTTATCCAGTGTGAGCGCTTTCGACGACGACGGCATTTTGTGGCTGGTTGAGAAGGAACTGAGAAACAAACAAAAAAAAACGGCGTTGATATTCACTTGGCAATCGGGTAAACACTGAATATTAATATTAATGTTTTTTGTTTTTTTGTTCGTTTTTAATAACGTTCTTTTTTCAGCGAACGAAACTAACCGGCGGACGTCTAACGGTTGAATGAAATCGCCGCTTGTGCCGTGGCGCTGCGACGTCGCTGCCACTGCCGCCGTTGACGCTGCTGTTGATTTCGCCGCACGTCGGTTGGCATTGTTGCTGTTGTTGTGCAGGAACGATTTCCAGCGGCGAATAACGTACTGTTGCTGCTGGCGCTGCTGCTGCTGCAAAGCGGCAGAAACTGTGGCAGCAGCAGGCTTAATTAGCATTCGACTCATTATTTCTGCAACGAAAAGGTAGCCAGTTAATAATTACACAAAACGAAAGACACACCACGCTTAAATGCCAAATAATTAGCACCACAAAAAACAGCGAAATGGAAGAAGCAGAGAAATGAAGGGTGTGTGCGTGTATAAGAGTCCGGCTCACAATTATAAGAGCGGCGAATTGAAAGACACAGCTGTTATCACTGCACCGAAAGAAATGAGTTTCGATTTAAAGCAGTGCTCAATTTACTATTCTACTTATCTAGTTCGATTTTTTCCTCTGTGTATCTGTATCTTATCAAAAACAAGGCGTGGTATTATTGACAAGTTTAGTGCTTATCAATGGCATTGCTTGTGGTTCGATACTTAATTTATTGCCTTTCTGTTGCAAAGTAAATATTTACGATCGCTGCAAACTTTTCATTTAAATTTGCCGCTCTGTGCATTTAGCCTGGACTCAAACCCCGATGCACTCGTCGCAAGGCGCGCATTTCAAAACTGCAACTATGCATTTCTTATCTGAGTTTCCGATACTGCAAAATATACTCAAAAATATATTTAATTATATGGGGCTTATATTTATATACATTTATTGAAAATATAAAAACGGTTACCAGCTGTGTGTGCTATCATTGAATAAAATGGGTGCCATAAAGCCTAATCTCAAGAACATTTATGGCTTTACCATTCAGCACAAGAAGAAATTTTAATTAAAAATGGAAACGCCTAAATTCAACTTGTGTGTGCTATATGCTATATATGTATGTATTTGACTATATTTCTTATCTTGGTGGAACTTTTTTTTTTAGAGGCAGTTAACGGATTTTGGGGCCATTTACTCAGGCATTATGTATGTGATTTAATAGCTCTATTTCTCCATAAAATCCAGTGGCTTGCCATCCATTGGCAGTGGTCACTATCAGTTGAGCGTACTTTTGACTTTGAGCTAATTCCGTGGAGCTTATCAGTGACGTCCCATTCCCAGCTTACGAATCCCATTCCCCATCTTTCAATTGAATATATGTTTCTGATTTCTGCACTTTGAAACGGCAATTGAGTAATGCAAAAAAATTAGAAAACGAACAAAGAAATTTTTAAGAAACATGACAATGACCAGAAATCGGCATTACCTCCAACATCATATACTTTTCGCACTCAAATCAGCGTCAATCAGCCGCAGATTGTTTGCTTTCTTTTTAGCGACAGCGAATTTTTAGAAATTCAAAATGTGCTATAAAAATATACAAATGTATACGCACATATCTTTGGAATATATATGTATATATATATATATATATATTGGTTATTGGCCAAACTCGTTGGGAATAATTTTGTGGTTCGACTTGGCGATTCTTTGAAAACCGGTTTTAATGGGATATATGTATATATAGAGAGAATTTGGGATCTAGCGAGGTAAATAAACATCAAAACAGTGATCTCTACTTAAATTAGAAATATCGTTTTAGAACCCATATCTATAGAGATAAGTAAAACATATTGTACGATTTAATAGAATTTTTATAGGCTAATCATTTGTATTTTGGTATCTATATCGCAAAAGCTTAGAAACATCTTTACTTTATTTACTTTACTTTACTTTTTTCACATGATAACTTTACAAATTAAAACCTTTATTTTTAGAGACACAACTTTTGGGAGTCACTGTTTATCTGCGATATTTTGTTTGTGATTTGTTTTGACAACAAAACTGCCTTATGCAACGAGCTGTTTAATAATTCTGGGACTGGGTGCACTTTGCTCCATGGTTAGACCAGCCCCCCGCTCCCCCCCCCCCCCCCCCCACCAGCTATCATCCCCCGCAAAGGGGGATTATCAGACGTATCCCAACTGGATAAGATAGTAACGATAAGGAATCCAATTAGAACACGGCCATTCGGATTCACATTAATCATGACTTTTGCCAACCGCCAGCAAATTGTATTGTAACTCGATTGACACGTAGAAAACGCAACGAAACAGCAAAAAAACAACAAAAAAAACAGAAATAATGGATAAAGGGGGTGTTTTGATGTGCTAATTGGGTTGCTAAACAGCTGTTAACGCCGCACAAATTGAGCACCAAAAACAACAAAACAGCGCGGCACGCAATTCAATTAGGGAAACACGCAAAACGATAAACAAAATCAGAGTACTACTTTGTATTAGATTTTCTTTTTTTTTTTTTGGGCGCACAAATCACTTTCACTGTCACTTCCTCGCTGCTCCCAATTAGAATTTCTCGGCCACGGTGTTTATATATATACATATATATATGTATGTAGATAGTTCAAGAGCAAAAAATCGATTTTTCGCTGCACTTTTTAATCGTTTCACCTTGATGGGCGCAAGTGGGCGTGGCGATTATCTAACGGCGTTTGTTGTGATCCCAAGAAACTTGCATAAACTTATTAATAAACCTTTCATACGCGATATCTGTCTGTATATAATATACCTAATAAAAACGTGTGTTCTCGTGTGTGTGCTCGAGTGTGTGTGTGTGTGTGTGTATGGAGGAAAGTGTGCGGCGTGCGAGTTCCAATCAGGAACGTATTAGAAATTCAAAGCTCTTTGGCCGCTAGACGCAATTGGGGAACTGACATAAAACTGAAACCGAACCGAAATGGAAAATGAAGTGCTGGCAGTATTTACCGACTATATGTTTTGCTTGCGGGCCAAAAGTCACGATGAAGCGGGCAGCGATTAAGTTTTAAAAATATCCCGTCTGCAGCCCTGGCAGCTAAACTTTCGATAGACGGCGATAGATCGATAGACCAGCGATTGTACCAACACCGAAAAGCTCAGAACATCGAAAGTTACGAAAATGGTTCAAAAATAGATCTTTTTAAATGGAAATTAATTATTAATCAAATAATAACGGCGTTAACTTATCATTTGCAACTCACCTCTATTCTTTAACATATTTTCTATGGTTATTCGTGTAAAACTTTAAATTTACTTAAACAATTCAGCTGTCTTTGTACGCATCTTCATATATTAGAGGATTTGAATGTTATAGAGTGTTCCATCGAATTAATTTTGTTTCAGTCCCGACTTTGTAGACTCAATTCTATACAGGCTCGGATATTTATAAAGAAACTATGTCATACATTTTAACCGTGGTCTACTAAGATTTAACCTATGTTCATATGTTTATGGGATTCTTTTTAATCTTGATAGGAAAAGTTCTAGAATTAAGAAAGTTTTTTTTTATATTCAATACTTTTTTTTAGTTTTTCTTATATTCAATACTTTTTCGCTTGTTTTATTTCACTCGAAACTTATTGCTATTCAAAAAAAGGGTTTTTTCCTAATTCTAGATTTATGTACAGAGTGTATTTGGAAAAAAACTAAGGGTAATGAAACCCTGAGAACCCACGGCTACGTGCTGATGCCCATGATGGACTCAATGGAGAAGCTCAGCTTGGGCTTCTTTCCAGTGGCGGAGGAGGAGACGGAGGAGGAGGCGGTGACCGCGGGCGTGGTCATTGCTGGATTTGTGGGCGGTATCGTTAGCGGTATCGTCGGCGGCAACGATGGGTAAATGTGCTGCTCCTGGTGAAGAACGGGGGCGCAGGCGGCGGCGGCGGCGGCAACGGTGGCAAAGTACAAAGCGTTCCCGCCCAGCGTCGCCTCCATGACGTGGTTCAGTTCCGGATCGGCGAACGCCCGCCGTTTGCGCATGCGCTCCATCAATGGCGAGCTGAACGTGGGAAATCGCTGTTTGTACTCTGTAAAGGATCGGTAGAAATGGACGAAATTAGTGAGGTTGACGGGGGGCGTTATCACTACAAATTGCCGCGATTCGTTATGAGTATGGGTATTCTCGATTGAAGCAATTTGTTATTGGGTAATCCGAGACACGCGTCTCTGGGCCAGACAGCCAGACAGCCTGGCACCGTGTTTGTTTCCACATCGAGGATCGTTTCGGGATCTCCACTTATTCAGAAACCAGATGGAAAACCCAAAGAAGTCAATTGCTGTTGCCACATTTGCCACTTTCGTTCGTTCTTGTCGAATTGGGTTTTTCCGTTTTTGGTCGCGTCTCAGTTTACCGAATGTGACTCCCTCAAGTGATTGGAAAATGTGCGTACACTGGCACTGCGCACACATTTCGAGGCATACGATCCGATTTCAATTGTTTTTCGTCAGTCGTATAATTGCTGTTGTTATTGTTGGGCATCAGTCATTTCCTGTCCACATCCACGTCCATGGACAGTGGAAAAGGGATGGGAATACGGGTTACGGGAGACAGAAGATAGCAGACAGGAGACAGGAGAGGATCTCCGATTACGAACACCGCCAGACAGTCTGGCACCGTATGGAAAGTATGGGCAAGCTGGGTACACGTCGTCCACTTGACGACGTCCATGTCCACTCACTACCAAATTGGAAAGTCGGACTTATAGATATGTATAGATAGTCTACTAACCTTCCATGGCAGCGGTGATGTGGAGCGTGGACTGCTGCAGGCTGCGTAGTCGCTGCTTGTAGATCCTCTTCTGGGCCAGCAGAGCCTGGCGGGTGGCGGATGAGGATGAGGTGCTAGCGCAAGATGGTGGATGCGGATGTGGTTGGGGATGGCTATGTGCCGGCGGTGGTGAGGTGGAGGCCAGCGAATCCTCGCCCTCGCTGCTGGAGCTATTGGCGCTGGCCGGCGGTATGAGCGTTGATTTTGTCGCCGATGTGGTGGTGGTGGTGGCCTCCAGGGCCTCCATCGTTTGCTGGCGTCGCAGGGCCACCTGGGCGGCCATAACACGCTGGCGATCGACGACCAGTTGGCAATTGGGGCAACAGCATTCGCGCCAGCGGCACAAACGCTTGTGACCTTTGACACAGGAGATGACGCCGTGATTGCGACACCTGGCACACTTGGGCGTACGCAGGAGACGTCGTTCCCGCTGCTGGCAAATCCTAACACTCGCGTCCTTGCTCATCCTCACTTGCTGATCGACTAAAAGGATGCGGACCGGGGCGCGAACATTTAAGCACTGCCAACCGCAGCTACTTGTCGCCGTCAGACTGTCTGGCAGCGTCAAGTGGTTTCCGTCCTCGTCGTCGTGTCCCAGGGGATCCGAAACCGGGCATCCATAGCAGCCGAGCATCCAAGCATCCGAGGAACCGAGGGATCGGGATCGGGATCGGCATCGGCAGCGGTCGCTTGCCTGCCATTGGCTGCTAATCGCTGGCTCTAAATTTAGAAGATCCAATGGCCGCCCAGATGTCTCGCATCAGCAGCCGAAAGATACATTCTGCTACAGTAGGAACTCTTTGAGAGCGACATTTTAAATCTTACTAATATATATAAAATATATACATAATAATATATATATATAGACGCACCTTAAACGTGTTGAACAGTAAAAGTGAGCAAGAATCGTTGATGGTTCGCCTTGGGCACGTTCCACTGTACCTTTCCCATCCGCACATCTTTGTTTGGACTCCGTATTTCGTCAATGTGCATATGGATTTCTGGCTGTCTTCCGTTAATATCTTTATTCGTTTATTTGACTCAATTTCGGTTTACTTGTATAACAATTTGTAGCATTCATTATCTTATATAGCACGTACATATATAGATATACATATGTGTACATATATATGTATATATTTCAGTATAAATACAAATTCAACACGAGTTTAGCTTTATCATTTCATTAGCTAATAGTACGTAAAAAAAAGAAAAAAAATTCTCTGCGATTTATATATACTAGAGGGGGAGGGGAAAGGGAAAGGACTTTCCACTTAATGCCTTTTAAATGCCTTCTTTATATATGTTTGTGTAAATATATATATATGTATGTATGTATATATTTGTGGTACAGCGCGTTTCACAAGTAACATTTCTAAAAATCTCGGCACAAATGATGGCCAAACCTTTTGGCGATTGTCAAATAATTTCAAATTCAGCCGACTTTTAATTAGGATATGTAATCGAATCCACCACCAAAGGTGTCAAAATGGGAAATCGCGTTCTTTGAACCGAAATAAAATACATTCTACTATCTCACTCCATATACATAATTGTGAAACGCACTGTCCCTCTGCATATAGCATGTATTCATGTATGTATTGTATGTATGTATGTATATCCATTTAGTAAGTGTGATTTAAAAAACGTTACCGAGTTCTATTATTTTGAGGAGTACATTGATTAAAGCTTGAGCTAGAAATGTGCCAGGTTTTTTTTGGTCAAAATACAGGTGCCACTAGGAAAGTACTGCCAAGGACTAATCGTGATTTCGAGTGCGTTCTATTACGATCTATATTTATAAGGTTTGAGCGGACAATCTGTTAATATCTGGTTAATGGTTGAATTTTTCGGGCCAACGGCAAACTTTGACAAATGTTTAATAATTATAATTATGTACGAGTACTTGGGTTTTACATGGGAATCATATGGTAAATGCTTGCAAAGTTATTGTCCTTTACTGTATACAAAACTCGCTCTAAATGGAAATCTATATGTGTCCGTATTAACGGTGTGTATATATTTATATATATAATTCTGTTTAAAAAAGTTTTGATCCTTGAACCAACTAAATCTAATTACAAAACACGCGGCCCTACAAAAATTTGAACGAATTAAAAACACAAATCACAAATGTGTACAAACATTACATATAGCACATACATATATCATCAATAATAATATTATATAGATCGCCTATGGATCGTAAATACTTTGATTTTCTGCGGTTACGATTCTTCGCTCTTCACAAAGACAAAGACGCACTCTGAATACACTTCATTCGCTATTATATCATATCACAATGCTTAAAGGGCTCACCGCTTCTCGATTCGCGATTCTCAGTTTCGAGTTTTGATTTCGTTTGGGCTTCAAATTCAACAACGATCTATCCACAGAGTTCGAACATATAACAGGCACACTGCCATACAGCGCGCGAAATAATTGTATTTCCACCTATCAGTTTCCATTGGGTGCGTTAAAGTGGGAAATCTGAGCTGCCAAGTGGCAGATGATTCCCATCTTTGTCGAATGGGAAAATAATATGAGCACTGAAATGTAGCCAAGTAAGATAAACAGTTCATTTTTGTTACTTACTCCTACCAATCTTTAGGTTTCTGTTATATTAAGTACAATACAATTATTTCGCGCGCTGTATGCGCTAAATTGCAACAAGTGTGTGACTCTTTTGCTTTTGTTCGATCGATATAATATAATATAGCACTCGGTTCACTAAAGATCGGTTCATAACAATAGTGCGCTGAAATTGGGTTATTTAAGTTACTAGTTAACAGGATCGTTTGTCCTTTGGTGCGGGTTTTTAGTTTTTAGTTTTTAGATTTTAGATTTTAGATTTTAAATTACATGGCTGCAGATTGATAATACTTCTGGTTGTGTGTGTGTGTGTGTGTGTGTGTCTTGGTAAGCAGTAGAAAAGTAAGAAAGTCTCTTGGCTAGAGTGTGGTAAATGCAATTTTCCACAAGGTTCTACTCTCTGTTTCTCTCTCTCTAAAGTTTTTCCAGCAACCGAAGGGGGCGTTGTATGCAGCGCCAGTGAGGCGGAAAATTTCGCCGTTGATGTGAGCCGCCGTTGGTGTGAGTCGCCAGTACCACTAGTACCACTAGTACCGCCCTGTGATCTCCGCGAGACTCCTAGACGATGCTGTTCCGCTTGGCGGTGGAGCGTTGCAGGGTGTTTTGCATGGCGGCCACCACCGCCTCGGCGCCGCCCGTGAATATCGGCTGATTGACCGCCCGCCGCAGGACATGCCACATGGCCACCGGTTTCCTCAGCGACGACAGCATCTGGTGCCAGTGGCGCAAGCCCTTGCCCACCGCACAGCTGCCGGCGACGATGTGTCCCAATGGTGTGACACCGCCACTGGTGGTCACACCGAACACGGTCACACGCAGCTGGGTGGTGGTCAGACTGGGTGGCGGCACACTGAAGATCATCGATTCGTTGAAGATCGGACTGCGATCCTTGCGCTTCAGCGAGGTGCGCTTCTTCAGCACCTTGCGATCCTTGTCCATCAGATAGACCTAATGATTAGAATATTCAATAAATGAAAGGTTAATGCTTAACCCTAATATAGAGAATCCTAAGAACTCACCTTGACGAAGACGCTGTGCACCGTGTCCGCGGTTTCCGGCGCCGGCTGCTCGCCGTCCAGCTTGAGATTCCGTGCCTTGACCACCACAATGGTCAGTCGCTCCGCCGTGGGCAGATAGCTGAGGGAGAACATCAGCTCGCCCCAGCGGGCGTTGCATTTGCGCGAATCGGAGAGCGGTATCCATGTGGTGATGGGGCGTGGCATCTCCCCAATTTCCATCTCCGCCTCCCCAATGAGCGTGTGGGCGGGGCCGTTGTGATAGAGATGAAACCAGAGCGAATGACGCGCCTGTCGCTTGTGCAGCCAGAAATCGAAGCTTTCGTTGTAGTTGGGCGTCACTGCTCCCCTGACCACCTGGAATGGTTAATGACAAATGAATCGTTTAATTACTTTATTTATGTATATAAATATAGTATATATATAGTACCTTGGTTTGCATAGCGCCCGGATGATCGGGCACCAAGTAGATGCGCACAAAGGTGTCGAGCGACTCGACGCTGAATGGACAGATGAGTCCCTTGGCCTCCAGGACACTGACAGTCAGTTCCATGCCCTCGTTGCTAATGCTCATCCTGTGAAAGGAATATATGATTATCATATAATTAGAGATACTTTCGGTAACTAAACTTACTGATCGTAGTTAAGGCCAACGCATAGATAGCCGGTTATCTGCGTGTAGGGCTGATCCAATTGATCCAGGAATAGAGTGGAATCCGAAGTTACCGAATCGCAGGAGATGGCCCTCTCCAGATTGATGCCATCCATGGAGCCAGGTATCGAACCCGCATGCGATGCATCCAGCGACACCTGCGAGCTATTCCTTCTGCCCAAACCCAAACCCATGCCCATGCCCAGACTCAATGTGGAGTCCTGTCGCAAGAGGGAGCGTCCAAAGGACCAAGTGCCATTGCCATTGCCATTCACATGACCTGATCCCGATCCTGGTGCTGCTACCGTACCATTGCCATTGGCCATCGGAGCATTGACGCCCAACTTTCGAAAGAGATAATCCTCGGAGATGGTCTTCTGCAGCAGATGCGGACCCTTGACGCGCTGCGAGATGCCCGTGAATGGATTCGTTGTGTTGTGGAGCTTCAGCAGTCTGCTGGACAGGCTTTGGCTTTGGCTTTGGCTCTCCACGAAGGGATTGCCATTGTGACTGATGCTGATGGGTGGCGCATCCGCAGCAGCAGGCGCAGTTGGAGCAGTTATGGGTGTACTTTCACTTGCAGAAATGTGGTTACTTTCCAGAGAAGCCACAGTGGTGGAAATGGGATTACTGGGCAGCTGCTCGGTGGACTCGCACAGGAAGGGATTGGTGCTGGAGTTGCGACGCTTCAAGGCAGGCGCTTTCCGCTCACCCGCCCTCCCCTCCGTCGGGGTCACCACGCCGTTGACCACGTGCTGCTCCGGCTGGCCACCGCCGCCATTGATGGCCGGCTGCAGGGACACCTGCCGCTTGGCAATGGGCCTGGGAATCGCCGTGCCCGACAGGTTCACCGACGTCGAGGTGGTGAGTCGTGGCGGCGGTGGTGCCTCCAGTGGCTGCGGCAGCACACCAACTCCAGCAGATGCACCATTTTGGCGCAGGCAGGAGCCACGCTCCTGATCGTTGGTGGTCAGCAGCTCGCTGGGCGTGGTGACCTCGTTGACCTGGCTCAAGGAGAAGGTAACCGTTTTGCCGGCTGCTGCGGCGCTATTCGGCGATGGTGCTGGTCGATCGGGCGGTGGTGGTATCTTGATGCCCGAACGCGGCAGATGCCACATGGCTGTGGTGGCCTGGAGGGCACTGGATGAGCCGGTTATCGATACCGCACCGCCGCCGTTCATCAGGAAGAGGTGCGTCTGGTGCGACTGATGCGACTGTTGCGACTGTTGCGACTGCTGGGAGCGATTGTAGTCCTCCTTGTCGATGGTGTCGAAGCGCTTGAAGCTGCCGCTGGTGCTCAGCAGGAACTCGGAGCCAGATTGTATCTGTGATTAAGTAAGCATATATAATTCTTGAGATATATAATAGAAAAATTCGCAGGATACTTACACTGGCCATATAGCCATTGGCATGGAAGAGCTTCTGCTTGTGGTTGGACAGGCCGATCTTTTCCTCCTTGCTGGATCGCATACGCATCCAGTTGGCGGCCCTCGGACCCAGACAGTGGCAGGCGAACAGGATGCCCAGGATCAGAACTGCCAGGAGCAGTAGCGCCAAGGAAATGGTGAAGCTCATCATATCCGTACGTGTGCCATTCGCTTACCACTTCTACCAATCGCAATGCATATCCTCGTTCCTCTCCTGATGGAATATAATATCAAAAACTTTAATCAGCTTTTAGTTGGATTTCCTCGTTTTCAACGGGCTAAGAATGACTCATCTATGCGCAGTTTTTGCTCGTCTAAAAACGAAAATAAAACCCAAATGTTTTCATCGGAAACTGATGACAATGGGGGATAATAGGTGGAGGGGGTTTGGTATTCTAGAGATTTGATCAAAAAAAAAAAAGAAACACTTTCATCTCGCATCGCTTTACACTCAGCAATTTGCCTCATCATTGCGATGTGGGGGCGTGTATGTGGGGCTTTCTTTTGGGGGGGCGGGGCAGTTGGAGGGGGGCTTTCTTTCGGCGGGGACAGGTGCTCGTTCTCGTTCTCAATCACAAACTTTGACAGTTTCTCAATTGAATTTGTAACCGAAGACGCAGCATTGCCACTTCAAAGCGGCGGCAACCAGAAGGGCTGACATGGCATACAAGTGTTCATCAAGGATGAGGATGAAGAGGTGGATGGTGGATGGTGGATGGTGTCCACCATTGACATGGATCATTCCGTTGACAGACCGCCGAATCTCTTTATCACCCACGTTATCATCCGGTCTGGGCTGACGTCGTCAGGCATTCAACGAGCTTAGGTAACTTGCTTATGACGGATTACAGTCAAACCTCGTCAAGGTGAACAAAGAGGTGGCACACAACGAAGTGCACTATAAACTTTCACTTCCCTCTTTCTGATTTACATCAATTTGCCATAACAATTCACCTTTTATAGAGCAATTGTGTAATTTTCTTAGTTGAAATGCCAGGTGAGCTAAAATGCCAACATTTTGTCCATTTTGTATTGGAAATATTGGTCCAAACATGGAGTGTATTACCTCGTTAAGCTCGTAATTACATTCCCAATCGATTTGCATTCAAATCTGGAGATGTTAATTTTTTGGCAATTTTTGCAAATTTTGATGATGGTACCCCTAAAAAAAATGCAAAAATTGGCCAAAAAAATTATTTCTCTAAATCCGTCAAAAAGTGATTGGGATGGTAATTAGCTGTTAAAAAATGTTATCCTTTCACCTATATGACAATTTTCAGCCAAGTTATGATTAAAATCCTCATAGTAAATACAGCTTTTTTGCGAAAAGTCGTTTTTCCGAATTTTTGTCATTAAATAATCAGTTTTTTTGTCACAACTTTAAAAATAATTGTCTGAATATGGAATGTTATACCTCGTTGAGTTCGTAATTAAATTTCCAATCGAACTGTGTTTTCAAAAAATTCTATGTCTTTAAAATTTTTTGCAAATTTTGATGATGGTACCCCTTACAAAAAAAGCGAAAAAATGGCCAAAAATTATTTTAACACAGTCGGTCAAAAAGTGATTTGGTTGGTTAGTATTGGTAATTAGGAGTACAAAACTGTAATTCATTTTGATTTCTGACCATTTTCAGCCAAGTTATACAGAAAATACCAATCGTAAATATGGAAATTTTGGCGAAAATCATTTTTCTGTTTTTTTGCGTAAATAATTATTAGTATTTTGATCATAATATTCGAAATATTGGTCCAAATATGGAATGTTATACCTCGTTGAGTGCGTAATTAAATTTCCAATCAAACTGTGTTAAAAAAAAAAATTCTTTTATTTTCACATTTTTTGCAATTTTTGATGATGTTCCCCTTATAAAAAATGCTAAGATGGGTCAAAAATTTAATTTTCCCAAATCCGTCACAAAAGTGATGCGAATAGTTAGCATTAGTAATCAGCTGCTCAACACAGTTAATTTCTTATCTATGTGACCTTTTTACATGATTAATTGTTGTATTGCAGTATTCAGTATTAGTAATAACCTATACAAAACAAATCGCATATTGCCATCTATTAAAATGGTCCCTAAAAATGGAGCAATCAATGTGCAAATAAAATACACACTTCTACTTTTACTGGTTAACCGTAAATTGAATGTAGGGAAGCTGCACTGTATCCTAGCAAAGCTAATAAATGGAAGTGTTTGCTAAGCCTGGCTATTTATTTTCTCTACTCTCGGTACATATTAATTTGCTCGGAGGTGCATCGTATCCAGTTCATTGAGCTGGGAGTAAAATCGGTTTAATTATACATGTGCCTCGGGTAAAAGAGCATTACATTAATGTATCAACGCATAGGGTCGCCTATAGGATACCGTGCAATACGAGAAAGTAGTAATTATTACCAATAGCAGGTTGCTTAATGTCATTTACAAGGTTAGTTAACATTTCTAGCCATATAAAAAACAATGAATTTGTATGAAATATTTGTATGAAATAATAATTAAATGAAATAAGATAAAATGTACAAATTAAAGCAACTTTAACAGGGCTTTCGGTGCTCCATTTATCAACGGTATTTTGTGTGCAAAAAGTTAACAAAATAAGAGAATGTACAAAATCGGTTTTATAATCCCCATAAACCAATGCCCGCAGAGGCAGTAAAAAGAGCATTTTATTCCGTGAAACTGTGGGTAATTTCACTCGTAATTGGCCATTAAAATTTGGCTAGTGTAGCAGGGCCAAGTTGGTCGCACAACGTTGTGGCTTAGGAGAACTTTTAGCCGGGCCAAGAGCTATAAGGCAGCAGCCAGCAGTCAGCTGAAGTGCCACTTTTCATTAACCTACTAGGAGGTCATTCCACTGGCTTTGCTCTGTCTTTTGTTGCTGCAGGTGCACACATACTAACACACGCAGGCTCTTCCGATATCTGATATATATACTATATATACTATATGTACTATATACAATAGTTGGTGTTTGGGCCCGAAAGTGTCGCCCCGAATTAGCCAGAGATGACCTCTTTTGGGCCATCAGAAATGGGACAGGCTGCGAAGTGAACGCCAGTCACGTTCGGCGAGTGACAACTGTAGCCCTTAGCCCATTTTCCATTTCCAGCGAAAACAAAGAGCAGAATTCAAAAAAAACCAAACGCACCGAAACTTTTCACTGTGAAATGGAGAGTGAAAAGCAGG
This sequence comes from Drosophila yakuba, assembly GCF_016746365.2. Classification (NCBI taxonomy): domain Eukaryota; kingdom Metazoa; phylum Arthropoda; class Insecta; order Diptera; family Drosophilidae; genus Drosophila; species Drosophila yakuba. Next base: position 7,708,007 of record NC_052526.2, on the reverse strand, counting down.
CGAAAGTCAAAGTAATCAGAAGTGGGAAAGAGGGAAGAGGGAAGAGGAAAGTGGGAAGTGGGAAGAGACAGGAGAGATGGAGGCCCAAGATAAAAGGCCAAAAATCTAGAGCAACGCACACACAGACACACCGAAACGCAGCTCATTTGGATTTTCCTGCAATTTTCCCACTCGCACTCGCACTTTCACCAAACAAAACAAAACAGAAAAAAAATACGTAGCAATTTCTTACCTTTATTGATGCACGCTAATCATTTGGCTACGATTAAGTGGTAAATATTTTATCACACTGATTTACTGATTTAACAGCACAAATAATAACAAGTAGTGGCGCAGCGGGAGGAGGAAGAGCGGGAAGCGGAAGTGCGGGCGGAAAATTCGCACATTTTCGTAGACCGTTCGGTGCCAAAACTCGCGGCCAACTGGGGGAAAGCTGGCCAACTTTGGCCAACAGCAACAACTTTGCTCCACTTTCGCATGGCAATGCGTTTTCCCAGCTTTAAGTTTTCCCAATTTGAAAACAAACCAAGCTTCGTCCTATTTCATGAACTTTGCGGCAGTGAAAAGCCAGCTTTTGGCCAAGGAGCTTCGCCATAAAGGATAATTATAGAGGTGAAAAGCCAGCTTTTGGGCCATAAGGGATAATTATAGAGGTGAAGAGCCAGCTTTGGGATAAGCTCCGCCATAAAAGAAAATTATAGCAGGGAAAATTATAGCAGTGAAAAGCCAGCTTTTGGGACAAGCTTCGCTATAAAGGATACTTATAGCAAATGCTGTGGCAAATGAATGTATGGCAGTGCAAAATACACAACATTTAAATTGCACAGCGAGAAATGCAACAAACCTTGCTATAAAAATAAATAAAAGTGCCATAAACGGATGATGAGAAATAGTTATGGCGTGCTTTTTATGGTTAAATTGGCTGCTATTTAAACTTTGTATTTAAAAAAATATAATTTCTTAAAAGAGAGTATAATTTGTAGTGCAATACGCGGCAATGGAATTACTTTAGTTGAAAAGCATAAAATTAAACCTTCTTCCTGTTACATACTTCTCAACGAATCTAGTATACCCTTCTATTCTACGAGTAACGGGTGTATAAAAAGTAGTAATATGTTGTGGACGATAGTTTCCAGTTGCCTCGTGTCACGACTTCCACCACGTCGCATATCTGTCCTACGAAGGGACGGAAATCGGCTTGGAAGTCGTATGACACTTAGCCTCACCGTTATACGCTCGCTCACCCGTTATACTCGGCAGTGCCGTTGTACAGCATCCCCAACTTCCGTTAACAGCGGCACTTCGGCTACTTTCCCCAAGTGTTAGCTCCCCACCTCCCCTCGCTGTTGGCCATGTTGCTGCGTGCTGTGGAACGCAAGCTGTATAACAGTTTGACCTTACTCAATGTTACTGCACTCGCGTAGCCTGGAATTTTAACATTTGCCGAAAACGAAAACGACAACGAATCCGTATCCGTATCCGAATCCGAAACGCTTTAAGCGGATTAAGAAAACTAAAAGAATGATAGGTGCTGCTAGGACTTCCCCCTTCTCTTTTTTTTCGGTGGGGTAGGGCATGGTAAAAGGGGCGGGGGGCAGGGGGGGAGGGGTTGGGGTCTTAAAACCTGAATAATAGATAGATACACACACAAGGGTCGGCCTTTCGGCCGATAATGGCTTTAATTCGTGGTCAATCTAGCGTGACTCCCCAAAGGATGCAAAGGATGTTCGGCGCGAAATGTTTTTACATCTCTCGCACTCGCTCTCTCTCTCTCTCTCTCTATATATATCTCTCTCTTTCTCTCTCTCTCTGGTTGCCCCGAAGCGCCTAATAAATTTCACATTTTGCAACTTGCCGCATTTTGATTTTGCGGCCATTACGCAATTTTTGGCACTGCCCAAAATGCCAAAAAGCGTACATATCCCCAATCCCCAATCCCCAATCCCCAATCTCCAATCCCCAGCTGAGCCACGCCGCACTGAAAGTGCAAAAAGAAATGCTAAATAAACACAACAAAAAATTAAAATGAAAATGAAAAAAAAAAAAGGAAAAACCAGCAACGATTAAAAGCACACTCAGTTGGGATAATTTTCACAGAATCATTTCGCAATTCCTCTGACAGCAGCAATCAGCAGATTGTTGGCCAAATCAAATTGCTTTCAATCGACACTTTGCCGCACGATACTTCCTTGCCACCGGACACGGCGGTTATAGCCCCGATGCTCGATGCTCCATCCTCGATACTCTCGATTGTCGGTCAAATCTTGGGGGGCATGAAAATCTACAAAAAAATACAGAAAGAAATAGAAAATATACAAAATAAATAAAAGAAATACGAAAAGAATAGAAAAAGATACAATAAAATGAAATAAAATAAGAGAAATAAAATGATAGAAATAAAATGATAGAAAAAATGGTAGAAATAAAATGGTAGAGATAAAATGGTAGAAATAAAATGAGAGAAATAAAATACGACAAATAAAATAATAGGAATAAAATGATAGTAATAAAATGATAGAAATAAAATGATAGTAATGAAATTCTAGAAATAAAATTATAGAAAAAATGGTAGAAATAAAATGGTAGAGATAAAATGATAGAAATAAAATGAGAGAAATAAAATACGACAAATAAAATAATAGGAATAAAATGATAGTAATAAAATGATAGAAATAAAATGATAGTAATGAAATTCTAGAAATAAAATGATAGTAATAAAATTCTAGAAAAAATGATAGAAATAAAATGATAGAAATAAAATGAGAGAAATAAAATGAGAAAAAAAAAAATGATAGAAATAAAATGAAAGAAATAAAATGATAGTAATAAAATGATAGAAATAAAATGATAGTAATAAAATTCTAGAAAAAATGATAGAAATAAAATGCTGGAAAAAATGATAGAACTAAAATCATAGAAATAAAATGATAGAAAAAAAAGCGGTAGAAATAAAATGAGAGAAATAAATTGATAGAAATAAAATGAGTGAAATAAAATGGGGAAAAGAAGGCAAACCGCATTTCAGGCTCAAATGAAACAATAAAAATGAGTGCTGGGGCGCAAAACTGAAAAGGTCTAAATTGCAAATGAAATGCAACCGAATCAAATAAATTACAAAAAAAAAGAAAAAAGAGGGGGAAAAAAAAAACAAAAAACAGAAAACAGAAAAACAAAGGGGCATTCCCGAGTTGAAGAGTCAAAGGGAAAGCAAATAAATTGTGCAAATTGTGGTAAATTGCGACTAACACAAACAGCAACTATGTTGTGAGTGCTTCTGTATAGAATGTATAATAATGCCAAATGCCGAATGCCGAAATGATTTCAAATGCAATTTCAATTGAATTTGCAAACAGGCTTTTCCGAAACTAACCAGAACCCCCCACTCACCACTCCTCACCCCCCCGCTGATCGGGCATTACGAAAAAGTTTTAGGCCATACAAATAACGGCAAAGTACCAAACCCCCAACGCTCCACCTCCAATTTCCCATTTTGCCATTTCCCCATCGAATGCCTATCAACGAGCCCGTCAATTCATGGCAAAATATTGCACAAATGCTAAGAGACAGGGGATGGGGCGGAAAAAACACAAAAAAAAAAGGAGAAAAGTTAAGTAAAGCAAAGGGTAGGGGTAACATAGGGGGGATGTGCTGGGAGGGGGGGGGGGGGGGTTGCTTAACAGAGGGATTTTCCTGGGGATACAGCGGCAGATGCAGCAGCAGCAGCAGCCTGCATGAAAACTCGTTGGCCAACAAAGTTTTCCACCCTTTGGGCCCTTCCAATCCCATTACCATTACCATTGCCATTTCCCAGCCTCAATCCATCCAAGCCGAAGACCACCCACCGCCCACCGCCCACCGCCCCTTACTACTTCCAGTTGCAGTTCCAGTTCCAGTTTCCCCACCCCCCACCCCCTACCCCCTTCCCGTTCCCGTTCAATTGACAGTCCAATTAACCGGGAATTACCCGAAGTATGTGGGCCCGTGGAAGTAATCCCCATTCAACGTCCCGAGTCCCATTTATCGCCAACTCAACTGGGCCCCTTAGAAGTGTTGTAATTACATAAGCACCGCCATTTCATTTTCTCATTTTCATTTCTTTATTTTTTTTTTTTTATTTTCCCCCTCATTTTTTTCTCATTTTCCGCCTGCAGTTTGCAGTTTGCAGTTTGCCGTTTTTCCGCCCACGCGGAATTGTTATAATTACAAATGAAAAGCTTTAAAAACGAGCACAACACATTTTATTCATCATCAGCTCAGTAAGCATAATTAAAATGGCACAGCTCTTTAAATATAAATATATATATATAACTATATATATAATTATTATATATATTTATATAGTTATGTAGATATAGCACATTATGTATGGAAAAAAGGGGAGTTCATTTGGCCAGCGGTTCAATGAACTGCAGCTGCGATTTTCAGCAACTGCAGCAGACTGAATTTTTTCATCCTTTCATCTTTGCCGCTCTCCCTTTTGTCGCTCATAATTATAAATAAATGTTTTTAAAGCAGCTAACACAAGCACAGGAATTGGCCCAGTTTAAATGGCCAAAAATGCATTTTACTTTGCTCCCCTTTTTTTTTTTTTGCAGAGTTTCAATAAATTTCGCCCGACATTTTTATGTTTATCTAACCATTTCTTTGTGCTCTCTGCGATCGTAATTAAATATTTGCTAGCAAATATTGTGCTGCAGTTAAACAAATATAGTTTTCTCTTTCACAAATCTCAAAGGCAATATTTCAAATAGAAAAAATATTTCATTAAAATAGCAGCAATTTTGGGGCAACTTCAAAATCAGTTAAGTTTGTTCAAAGTTCAATGAACTTTGCTGTCACTCACAGTTGTCCACTTTCAGTCAGCTACTCGTACTTCCAAAAAGTGTCAACAACAGCAGCCTTTTTATTACTTTCGAATTTAATCGATATTACGTAGTTGCTGCCCTGCCATCCAAAAAACAAAAAAGTTGCTAGTTTCATTTTCGAAAAGAGAGTGCAAGTGTAAGTAATTTAAGTTTCCACTTCGCGCAAACTTCTTGCCAAGTGATATAAACTGTCAGGGAAACTGTGGCCTCCGCAATTTATCAGTGATTTTATTAAAACACAAAGTTGCACTCATTATGCTCGAGGAAGGGAAATTGTAATCAAATAATATGTATTATCAGTTCGTGGCGATTAAACTTCTTAAAAACTGCATGTTCCTTTGGTATTTACTAAGTGAGTTATGTGAGTTAAGTATAAGTTAGTTTTAAAATGTTTCTGCTGAATGTGAAGATATAAATGCCACACAATGCATTTCCATTGATGATGAGTGTGAACTAAAGTCCGTGCATTTTTGTTGTGTGTGTGAAAAGGCAAAAGTGAAATGGGAGACGCCGAGCTTTTCCCCTTTTTAATTTTCCTCCAAACTGGTAATGTAAGTTTTCAGCGGCTCAAAAGCGAACTGAATCTGGCGCAACAACAAATATTCTGTAAATTCAATTCAAAGGCTGCACACACACACCTGCACACACCTGCACACACACACACACACACACACACCTACACACAGAGAGAGAGCCCTATATATTTTTTAAAGAACCCGAGAATGCCGGCTCTGTGATAAGCTTTCAGGGCATAGGCGGGATTAGTTTCCATTCATGATAATTCCTTTTTTTTGTGCAAACCCCACTGCATCCCCAACCCATCTAGTGATATATATCACTATATATGCCATATATGTGTGTATATTTTTTGCAGCCCTTTTGCGCCGCGCGGCTTACCTTTCGCTGGCTGGCAGACAGGGTGGGGTTAAGGTTTAGGGGTTGCTGGCTAAGGGGTTAAGGGGTTAGGGGGTTAGGGGTTAAGGGTGCACCTCACCCCTCCCACATGTACGCCCCTGCGCCCGAGGCCTTCATTATAAGCGTAATCTAGTCATCGTGCCTTCAAACTCGTCCATTGATGCAGTGACTCTTTGTGTCTTTCATTGCCAGGCGCACACACACTCACACACACACACACCCGCACTCACACACACACACACACACACATGCAGGCGGCAAAAAAATGTGCACCGAATGCGGGTTAATCTGGTCTTATTTCGGATCGGATTTCCCACAGAGCCAGCTGAATATATTTTTTTAATTGATATGCCCTCAAATATTTAAGCAGTTCCATGTTTTATTTTTTATACATATCAGTAGTATCAATAACCAAAAAAATTACACTTCTTTTGAACTTTTTCAGTTGATTGTTCAGAGGGGCCACAGTGCGTATGAGTGTTGAGGGGCCACAGTGCGTATGAGTAATGCAAGTTATTGGCAACACAAATTAAAGAATTAGTTAATAAGTTTATTCATTTTGGGTTTAATTTATATAAAACAATGCTGTCAGTTTATTATTAAGCTGGCTTAGCTAAATGGTATTCTTAGTTTATAGAAATTAAAATTAAAAAGCTTAAAAAAAGGTTTATTTACTCGATAAATAGTAAGCTGTTGCTCTCTAATCAACTTACAAATTTAATTTCAATTGTTATTCTTATAAAATATATCTTAACAATTGTAATTTTATATGAATGAATTTCATAATAAATAAATTTTATTATGAATGAATATTACAATGAATGAGTTTTATAATGAATGAATAATATAATGAATGAATACTATAATGAATGAATTTTATAATGAATAAATATTATAAAGAAAGAATATTATAATAAATTAATATAAAAATGAATATTATAATGAATGTTATATATAATAAATTTCTTTCTGATTTGCGATGACATATTGCTGCTCTTTTATGAATCGTTTTCCGTGTCTTTGCTACCCTTTTTTTGCCCAGTGCAGGTACACATGTAACCAAACTAGTTTTGAGCGCATCAAAACGGGGGGCGTTACGGCGCACTTTTGGGGGGCGGGGCAGGTGGTCCGGGTGGACCAGGTGCACTTCCAAGTGCCAGATGACGTTGCCCCAGCATCGGCATATCCGTTGCCCGGCTGAATGAATGATATACCAGTTGCCTGCTGGACAATGGACAATGGACAGTTGACAATGGGTCCACTGCCACCTGGCTGACTGACTGACTGCGGCTGGCCCCAGCCACGCCCCCACTTTCCGCCCCCAGCACACACACACACACACACCAGCTCGGACACACACACATACACCAGCTCGGGCACACACACATACACCAGCTCACACACGCATAGAATGATTTGTCAACAAAGGCCGACGAAGCAAAAAAAAAAACCAAATGCAAAGGAGGGGGTACCACATTAAAAAACAAAAATACAAAAATATACGAATATGCAAAAAAAAAAGAGAAAAAAAAAAGAAAGTAAAATGAAAAAATGAAATGAAAGAGCGCAAAGAAATCGGAAAAAGTGCGCCGGAAAGGTGGCAAGGAAGTGGGCATTGTAGAGTCCCTTGGCCGGATTCGCATTGCTACTCCGGTCCGGAGACCATTTGTCGTCCTCGTCGTCGTCGTCGTCGTTGGTAGAGATTCCAGGCAGCGACGGACATGTGTCCTCGATGGCCATCGATGTAGACGTCGATGTCAGCCAGATGGCCCCACGATTGTGGTCGCTTTTCATGACGTCGGTCCCTGCGTTTCTATGGCCGGCTGTTCCTTTTTTGTTCCCAGTCGGCTGTAGTCAGTGGCACCCCCAGCTGGCTTTCCCAGCCATTTTCATTTTCATTCTGATTTTTGCTGGGGTGTGCCCCCCTTTCACCCCCCTGCAGCCCCTGCTCCCTGCCAAACTGATCACTGCTGACGTTGGCGTGACTTTTGTGACTTTGGGTGTGACCCCAGCGGAGATGCGATGATTGTTCAAAGGGGGTTTTAGCCATGAGATTTATTCGGCCGGAACTGAGAACTGAGAGCTGGTAACTGGAAACTGGTAACTGGGAACTGGTAACTGGTAACTGGGAACTGTTAGCTGGTAACTGGGATTTTATATGTTTGGCCTGGCCAGAGCAAAAAAAAAAAAAAAGAAAAAGAAAAGAAAAACCAGAAGAAAAAGATGACAAAAAGTAGTAGGTGGCGTTTTTGCCGGAACTGAGATTTCATATTCAGCCAGATGGCAATTTACGGGGGAACAAAGTTGATTTGTCACACGAGTATCCCGTGGTCTTTATTTACTTTCCGATAAATGCTGTTTTTATTAACTGGCCATTGCAAATGGGCCCGAACTTTTGGCATTTCGCAACGGGCGGCTTTTCACATGGCTTGTACTGAAAGTCATGGGGATTTTTGAAAACACGCATAAAGTGTTTAACAGCATGCAAAAATTATATCAAATTTAATACGTTTAATATCTTTGCACAAATAAATAATATACATATATTAAATGTAAGCTATTCTTTGCAGAAACTTTTGCTTAAAGCGCTGCTAATCGCAAAAACCTAAAGTGCTTTTGGCATTATTTTCGGTTGAGTTTTCTAACAGCCTTGTTCGACTAAAATATTTTTTGGCACATGCCGCAACGAAAGTCGAAACATTGTCCTTTAGCATTTAATTTTTATTGTCGAAAATGTCCTGGCCAAATATTGATTCGCCAAATGGGGCTGCTGGGCTACCAGAAACTCAACCGTAGACAGGAAGTGGCACGAAATAATTATATGTACTTAGGACTGTTGTCTCAAGCTCCGGTTAACTCGAAAGTGTCAGGTGGAGCAGTTTTCAGCTGGCATAAAACGGGCCAGCTATATATCTCATATATATATATATATATATATGAAATGGGAGGCCATAAAGTAGGGAATATAAACAATTGGAGGGCCCAGGATGAAGCTGAAGCTGAAGCTAAAGCTACCTACACATTTCATAAAAATCTCCTTTCTGATATGAAATTGTTGCAAAAACACACAGCTCATCGCCAAAACGAGCCGAGTCGAGTTGAGTTGAGTTGAGTCGAGGCAAGTATTGTGGTGGGAATTGTCCTGGAGAGGGTGCTTCAGTTGCTCTCCAGGCAACATGGATGTGTCAGCATAAATAACAAGTGCCATACACTTTCTGCTTTTTTGCCGGGTTTAACTGCAACATTAAGCTCAGCTGTGGAGCGGCGCAAAATGGGCCTTAAAATGTAAACAACAAGTTGACAGACAAATGACATAAACTACACTCGAAAGTCGTCGTCGTCGTCATCTTGCACTAAATGTAACTTTAATTTGATGCTGACTTTTACGGGGCCCGTGGGAGAAGCACTCGACATGGATTTTATTCCATTGTGACTGCCATTAAATGTCGTCATGATTCAGTTGGCAAAAAACCAAACAAGGATATATAAAAAAAAAACCAAAGCTAGTTTAATTTATGAAGTCATTAAGTCTTTACTGTAATTTATAGTGCTTACTTATGCGTCGGCTATTTGCGAAATGAAATATACTTATATTACTCGTTCGCAATTGAATGTGTGTTTTCAATGTTATATGTTATATGTTATGTATATGTATGCCTTGCAATTATGTTGACTATGTTAAGTAGAAAACATTTGACCCACTAATTTAATATTCGATTTTGCGTGTGTGTGTGTGTTTCATGCGTTTCTTGGCAACACTTCAATAAATATTTGATTTAATAATGACTTGTGGCAACAACAATTTGTTTAATTAAATACAATTATTAATTTTTAATGAACTCGTTACTCGCACTAACACATACTACATGGAATTTATGTGTGTTTATCAAACGTTTTGGCAATTAAGTGAGCTAATCAGCAGAATTTGCAGCAATTTCATTAGCACAACAATGCGGCATTATTGATTCTGCGACAAATTGACAAATTCAATTTATGAAAGTTATTTAATCATCACACATTCAAGTGCCACCGCCCTCATTTTGTTTTTGTTTTTTTTTTGTAATTAGAGCTGCTAATCATTAGCGTTTGTTGTTTGCTAATAAAACAAAGAAGAAAAAAAAAATACAAATACACGACTGCGATGACAGTTTTATTTGCAAATGGGGCGTATTCCATTTGTTGACTGTCACTGCCAACATTTCACATTTCTACATTTCCACATTTCCACATTTCCACATTTCTACATTTCCACATTTTCTATTTTCTATTTTCTATTTGCTGCGACATAAACGCACATGTACATAAGTACTATACATGTTAGTCCCTTCATTAGTTAACCAACTTTTATGCTCTCATAGTCGAGAGCTCTTCTGTTTATCTTTTCATGTAAGCCAATATTCCGGCCAAAAACTTTTGCTGGCACCGCATAATAAACGAGGGGGGGAACAAGAGGTAGGGGGGGTATAAAAAAAAAAAAATATAAGGCAAAATGCGACATATAGTAGGAGAGAACTTGATACTCAAACTGAAGTAAAACGTACATGCTGCATCTTTAATGGGCCTTGCGAAAAATGAAACCAAACGAAATGAACACAAATGAAGCCAAATGAAATGAAATGAATTGAAATGAAATGGACTGACAGTGAGCAGCTGAATTTATTATACTAAAGCCGGCGAATGACTTATGTAAGTGTCAAGGGGGCGGGTGGCAAACGGGGGGGGAGGGGGAGGGGCAACAGCTTTAACCCTCCAGTGGGCCAACGCCCCGAAAATCCATCGATGAGCGAAAGAGCAAAAGGCGTTGCATACTTATGTGGGCAGGGCAAAAGTTATTAAAATCAACAGCAATAAATTAGCATATTTTATGCTACACCCACCCATCTGTGTGTGTATGTGTGTATGTGTGCATGTGTGTGTTTGTGCTTGTGTAAAGTTTTTGGCTCACTACTCAGTGTTTAGTGCTGAGAAAATGTGGCTGGCCAAAAAACTAGAAAATACTGATACTCTTGGACTGTTGGAATGGGGATTGCTGGTCGAGAAGAAGAAGGACCAGGCGACAGAAATGCAGCAGGCACATAAATCAGGACAAAGCAAAGACAAGGGAGCAGTATACCCCCCACCCCCCCTTCGTTGGAGCACCCACAAAAATATTAGGAAAATGGAGGGGAAATGGAAAATGCAGAAAGAGACAGAGAGAGAGAGTTGCTCTTGCCAATGGACAAACAAGTGAGGATTTTACATTTTGCTGGCCAAAAACAAGAAAAAAAAAGGAAAAGAAAAAAGAATTTATGCAAAACAATTGTCAACAATGAGGGACAGAGTTTTCCACAGCGAGAAGAGGAGACGAGCGAGGGGGGTATAAGGGATTAGTGGCAAAAATATGAAGGGGGGGGCTAAAGGAAAATGCCAGGGATTGGGCCCAAAAACGAGTGCATTGTTCTCGTTACCCCACAACCCCAAAAAAAAACAAAAAAAAAAAACCCGGGAAAATCAACTGCAAATGCGTAACGCCTTCGCAGACCGAAAATAATATAAATTTTGGACCCGGAGCATTGGCCACAAATTTTTGCGACCCTAAACCACACTGCAATGTGACATTATCTGCTTTAATTGCATAATAAAGCACTTTTAATTAGGTTTTTACATAAGAGCCTCGACCGGAGCAGCGGCCACGCCCACTCCAAAATACCACCCACCGCCCGAAAAACCGCACAAGTCGTTAAATGCGAAAGGGGTTTTCGCGGGGGGGGGGGGGGGGGGAGGTCGGAATTTGCTGGGAATTCGACTATAGGATCTGTGAACATAAAACAGAATCTCATTTAAAAACTGCTTAAAGAAGAAGCGGTTTGGGTGTGGTCGCTGCACTGAGAGAAACAATCGAATCCAATCGATTCTAAAATTCTAAAATACACCTGTTTCATTGGCATAATAAAACATTTTTTTCTCGAATTGTTCTATATTCTACACTGCTTTTTTGCAGCTTAGAAAGAATTTTTTCAATTTTCCACCGCTCAATGGATTTGCAAATCTCCTTTGACAAGAGAGTTTTGATGTTTTCCTTTGGAATTCGATGGCTGCAAGTTATTGCAGTGACAAACGTGAAAACTTAATGGATAGCAGTGGAAAAGCGAGTGGGAAATCTGAATGTGAAATACCCTGACCCTTTGGCTAATGAAATGGTTCAATTAACGAAAGTGTGCAAAGGTCAGAAGGCAAGAGATTTTCCTTTTCAGTTTTCATTACGCTTAATACCAATCAATCGATATGAATGCAGCAGTATTTTATACATTATATGTTTACTTTTCTTTTTTTTTTGTTTGAAAGCACATGCAAACATGTTGCTGGCAAATAAAAATAAAAAAATATAAAAAAAATAAATATATAAATAAAAAAGGAAAATGGTAAATGGTAAACAACCAAGCAAGCATTCGTGTAAATTTTTTGAAGTATTTAACACCTCGTGGCAAACAGCAGCGAATGCAGTGCACTTTTATTGACAATTAATTTCGAACCTTTCAGCTGCTTTTGGCATTACATTTTCCATTGTTTATTTATTGCGATTTCGCTGGCGGGACGCAGCTGGAAAAATAATTTTTATATTTTTGTACGAGTGAGGGAAATCGATTTGAACCAACAATTTGGTTCGATTGACTGGTACGAGTATTCATTTAATTCTATTCATTTACTTCTGTGTGTTTTCAATGTGTTTTTTTTTTTTTCGACTGTGTCGTGCAAAGATGCGGGCTGCGGAAAAAGGCGTGACACAAAAGTTTTTGGCTGTCTATATTCCCATATCCTTTATATCCTTTTCTTTTTCGGTGCGCAAAAAACAACGAGCAGGATGAGCAGGAGGAGGGAAAGGACGAGGAGCGGGTGAAAAAGTGAAAAACTTAATCCAAGTCCAGTCGAGCTGCATGCACGCAATGTTAACTTTTGCCAAAAGGCGTGGTGACAGCGGGCGGGGGGCGGTGGGCGGGCAAGGATGTCGCTTGGTTAAGGAATAAAAGGGGTTCCTGGGCCATGGGCTCTTCCGGGAGGTAGTGGGGGACTTGGCCCAAAAACGACCTTGCCATACTGGCAGAAGCTGAGGCTAAAACTGAAACTGAAACTGAGGCGGAGGCTGAGGCTGGAGCTCCGCTTCTGTCGCTGTTTGTGCTTCAATTATGCCAAAAATGCGCACTGACACGTAAAAATAATGCATACTTCAAGGCGCGCCACCGAAACCGCATACTACAATATATATATATATATATATATATATATATAAATGTGTGGCTGCAGTGGAACCAGCCTAAGTGCGCACACTTGCACTCGAAAGCAGGCGATGCCTACCAAACACTTTGGCCAAATATTTATGGTCATGTTTTGATTACTTACAAATGTCTATAAAATAATTAAAAGGTGGCAACATTTGAATGATATATTATAAATATTTAATAATTTTGGAAATTTTCGAAACAGCAAATTAGAAAAGTTCGGGTTAGGGCAGTTGGCCCGTACATGTATGGCACACATATAAATGTGGCACATGGGTATGAGGCAAAAAAAAAGAAAAAAAAAAGGGGGACCAAGTTGACAATGCCCGAGGAGACGGACGGACACGGGAAGAATCGAGAGAAGGCTGCCTGATGAGGGCGACGGGGGTAGCAAAGGGGAAGGGGAAGCGGGAAGCGGGAAAAGCGGTGAAAAGCGGAGGAAAGTGGGGGTCGCTGAAGTGAAATGAGGAAAAGCGGCAGCACCGGCAGCCATGGCAATGCATATAACATTTTAATTTCCTGCTTATTAGCTGGGCCACACCCACAAAAGGCGGCCCACGCAAACTAACCCAAGCTCACAACCACAGACACACACGCTGACATACTCGCACACACACACGCACACACACTCACACTCACTCACACTCTGACATGCTCGCAGACACACACGCACACAAGCCCGCATGCACCCACACTAGCACGTCACTAAGCACACACACTCACACACACACACACACACACACTAGCGCACCAACACAGCTAACGAGCCCGCACACTCACACACGTGGGCCACTCACTCACACCCACACTCACACCCACACTCACACCCACACGCACACCCACACCCGCACAAATAATACAATACAAACAACGACTTGGAGTGCACTCTGCGAAGAGATTAAAAATAGATTTGAAGAAAGCGCTTAAATGGAGCAAATATAAGCCGAGAAAGCGCTGTGGAAAACCTCGCAAGAGGAATGGAAACAGCGAAGAGACGAAAGCAAAGCCGATAAGTGCCAGAACAAGAACCTTCAAAGATTTAAGGACAGTCACTCAAACAATATACTCGCATACTCGCACTGCACCGACATCACAAATATATTGCATTTTGGCCAAGAAATGCGGATTTCGAAGAATTTCGATCATATTTTAATTAATTTTCTATCACAAATGAGAAATATCATTGGAATTCTTGTAAAACGATCAGCTAAACTATCATTAAAAGAGAAAAAATCACATTTTGTTGCATACTTTTCAGCACTTTTAAAACTGCATACGTGTTTGTAGAGATTTTTGCTCGATTCTGTTGGTTTAGTTGCAATAAAGTACAAATTATGATAAGCAAAACTTAGTTTCAATAAAGTAGCAATTATTAAAAGTAAAACTTAGGTTCATTAAAGTAGCAATTATGATAAGTAAAACTTAGATTCATTAAAGTAGCAATTATGATAAGTAAAACTTAGATTCATTAAAGTAGCAATTAAGATAAGCAAAACTTGGAAAATTACATTCTACCAAATCTTTGAAGTAATAAACATGTGAAGAGTATTGTAAATGCATTTTCAGACTTTTCTACTGGAGTTTTAAAGTTGAAACCTAATTAAAGCCACCGCAAAGGGAGTGGCCAATATCAGGGCAAAAAAAAAATAAAAAAAAGAAAGAAAAGGGGACTGTAAAAATACAAGATGGGCACTTGAGAATCGTTGAGAACAGACGGCGCAAAAACCCCGACGAAGAAAAGAAATCCGATAAGTAGACGGGCAAGAAATGGCACAGATTACAAGATATTTGCCCATAAGCAGATATCTTTTCCACTTTTTCTTTAAACAAAAAAAAAAAAAAAAAAATTACAAGTGTGCCTTAATATGCAAAAACCACAAGTTGAAAATGAATGCATATGGATGGAATGGTGGTAGGTCTGCCATTTTTATGGCTAATATATTTGCAACTTAATTAAAGCGAATGGAGCAAACGGAAAAGCTTTAAGGCAATTTGCAAAATATATGCAAATGGAAAACCGACTCTTATCTGAAATTTGCATTTCACTCGTGTACATAATTTTTACACCAAAGGGCACATGAAGTTTACTCGAAAGTTTTTTGTGCTTGGGGACTACTGACTAGTTTTTCCTTTTCTTTATTAGTTTTCGTTTCATTTTTGGTGAAAGGAGGTAAAGAAGGTGGAAAAGCTGGAAATCTTCAGTTTATTTGGCTTGTATCCCATTAGTGGCGTGTACAATGCACATACATATGCGAGTATATACGAGTATATATATTTAGCTATTTCAGCCTTAACCAAAATCAAATAGTTTTTGCTCGCCAAAAAAGATGTTGTATAAATAAAAACAATGTGGGCTAAAAACATGCTTTTTAATTGGCTGTACAACATTGACCTGGCGTACGTGACGTATGAGTGATATTTATGTGTATTTGTGAATGACTTGCACAAATAGCCGAGAGAAATGGCCGAGAACAAGAGACGGTTAAATGCCGGCCAGGATGCGGGATGCAAAAGGGAATGGGGGATAAAAATGGTTGGCAAAACGGATGAGGAAGGGGAAAAGGCAAAGGGAAAGGGAAAGGGAAAAGGATGCAAAAGGAGCCAAACGAGCAGGACGAGAAAATCCACTAGCGAATCTACCCGGTGACCCAGGCGACTAACGGGACATGCGAAGATGCAGTGGCAAAGATACAAGTACAGGCTGACAGGGCTCCTCATGCACACAGATACTCAGCTGCAGGATACACTCACTCACTCACACACACTCACTCACACACACTCACTCACACACACTCACTCACACACACTCACTCACACACACACACACAGACACGCTAAGCGAGACACACACACTTACGGGCCAGCTCACACAGACACGTACTCACACACGCAGCGCACATAAATGCAGGCATTAGTACACTGCGGCAAAAGCACATGGCATTTGGTTTTGATAGTTAATAAATACAATAATATCATAAACGAATATATACAAAAAAGTATATAAATTTGCAACAAAAACGGATTACCATTATAAACACATTTTGAGTAACTCTTTTAAACACAAGTTAGCATTTAGTGTTTTCAGTTGACCAAGTTCACTCTTTAAGCTAATTAGTATTAATTGGTAGATGTTAGGCAACTCACTGCTTGATTTCTTGCGGTGTGTGCGTGTGTGTGTGTGATGCGTTTTGTTTGTCATGAGCGCGGTTGGCATCCAGCCTACGAGACCCCACATCCGCTTCCCTCTTATCCAGGCAGGAGGACCTCCACCTCCACCTCCACCTCGTGCTCCACCTCATGCTCCACCTCGTGCTCCAGCTGCTGCTGCACCTCCTCACATCATTCCCACATGCCCCACGTGCCCACATGCCCACATGCCCACACCATGGCAATTGTCCCTCTGCATCGCTCGTTTTCCTGTCATACCCCACACATTTTTCATTACACACTCTGTCCCTTGCAGCAAACGAAATTTTTGGATGCGCCTCGCGCGTCTTGCCACGGCGGCTTGTACTTTGCCACACACACACACACACACACACACACTTGCTCAGTGAGCCACTCTCACACACACATAGCAGCACACTCGACCACACACACACACACACACAGCAATGCGACACCAATACAGATGGCCATAGTGAAACACACACATGTGGCCAAACAATATAAATCACCAGCACTCACACACAAACGTGTCTGCGAGTGCGACAGTGGTGGAGTTTTGAGGGGCGCCGACCGACCGAAAGACCGACCGACCAGGAAGTAGGATGAAATATCGATTTAATATAAGCCGGCGAAATGTACTTGTATATACATATTTGGAGAATTATACCAAAACGTGACTGAAACATATACAAAAAGCAGAGACGTTCGGTCAAAAACAGCAAAACGCCCCGTTACGTAATCTGCCGCAATGAACATTTATTTTTTTTTTGCCCCATCGGCTGGCCGCATAAAATGTGCAATGCGATATCGCCATATCCATATAACCACATATATATAAATATATATACATTGACATATATACAATTTTATGCACGTTTTTAGCCACATTTTATAGGCAATACATTTAGTTTTTATTTTCAATCCGCAGCTATAAACTTTAGTTTTCATACGAGATCGTCGGCCACAAAAAGCATGCAGGTGCAGCTTTACCTTAATTTTTTCATTTAAAACACTTTCACATTTTTCGGTTTAAAATAGGCAGTGAATTTGAGAAAAATAGACACACACACACAGACTCCTGCAAATTGAACAAGCCAAGAGAACATAATGTCCAATGAAACATCTTTTTTGTTTCCTGGTTTCCTCTTTTCCCAACATGTTTGCATTTAATTAATGCGTACACATGGCTTAAAAGCTGATTATCCTTAATTAGTGTTGTCTTTGGCCACACATTCTACCTGAGAGCATTCGGCGTAGGCTAGATTTCAGTTTCAGCCGGCGTACGTGGCGTATGAGTGATTTCAGCTCGGTGTCACTCGGTCGCCGTGAGTTCGCCTTGGAATTTAAAGCTTTTTCAAAACAGATTTGCTTTAAATATGCAATACGTATAAGTAACTTTTAAGATTTCCTTACTGATTAATTGATATGGAAGTAGCTAAAAGACAAAATATAATACAAATATGTATTAAAGTTGCTCACAGGCTGCTTTCGAAAGCATTTATATTTATATTATAAATTTATATTATATTTATATTATCAATTAACATTATTATTTATATTATCAATTTATATTATTATTTATATTATCAATTTATATTATTATTATAAATAAAGTCTAATAAATATTGTATTTTATTTGTAGCCATAATATATTCTACACAAACAAAATTACTGGGTATTTTGGCTTCGATGCACTTGACTCCGACTCCACTGACTCTTATGGCTCTCTTTTGGGCTCAATGACCGTCCATTTACCCCCCGCCCCCCTTTTTGGGCACGCCCCTGGACAAATGCATCGTGGACAAGACTAACGGCCAGGTCACCAGGGTGTGCTGACCGCACTCCGGGTTGCCCCAGCTCCGTGGTCCCTGGTCCTTGGTCCTCTCGTCCTCGTTCTCGTCCTCATCAGAGTCCAAGTCCTGGTGCAACGGCATTGAAAATGTTGATAATTGAATTCACACGTGAATGATCACAATCTTGAAGCCTTTACTTGCTTGCGCCTATTGGCCTGCTCCGCTCCTAGGCTCCTACGCTCCTCTGCTCTGCTCCTCTGCTCCCCGTCTCCTTGGCTCGCAGGACCACTGGGGCAGCAGGATATGGTTTTTGGGGATTCGGGATGTTGCATGGTTGCATGGTGGATTAATGGGTTTGGCTTCTCTGGCCGCATGGCTGCAGCAGGCCCAGATTGAATCGCTGCCTTTTTGGCAATGGCCAAAAGGAAAATGCCAAAGCCAAAGCCAAGCCCAAGCCCAAAACCGAGACCAAAAGCCAAGTAATTATGATCGTAAATTGATTAGGCAACGAGAGAGAGAGAGAGAGAGGCGTACAAAGCGGGCTAAAAGTGGGCGTGGACCGCACAAAAGGGGTTAATGGAATTAGTGTTACATAATCTCTGTTGTTCCACTGCCTGTACTTGTTACCACGATGATGATGATGATGTTGTTGTTGATGATGTTGCTAGTGATGCTGCTGATTTTGCCGCCGGGTTAAGCCACAAAAAAACAGCACAGGCAGCCCTTCCACCAAAATCACCTAAAAACTTTTTGGATAGCTTAACTTTTTATAACCACTGCGCTCATAGTTCTGCAGCCACTTTGCGCATAAAAAAGATAACAACTTTTATTGATCTCAAGAGTCTTGGCGAAAATAGAGAGACACAGATTGAGTTTCAGTTGAACGTGGAGATGGAGATGGTGAAGGTGATGGAGATGGAGACCACTAGAAACTTCAGCACAAACAAACTGAAATACTTAAATTTTTTACGGCGAAAGGTAACGAAACAAGAAGTCGCCACTTGAGACAGCAGCTTCCTATTTGTAAATGGTTTTCAGTAAGATGTGATTATTGCACAAAGTGTCGAAAGTTCAACAAATAATGCAAATGGGATTATGCAAATAAATAAATGCGAATATAAGTTAATTAGTTGCTACAGCACATTTATAAGGTACATTTAATAAGCAATAAAGAATTAATGTTAAATTGCATGGGCGAATAAGACATTGTACAGATAACTAAAGTTGAATATTGCTCATACGCCATGTATGCCACTTTTTCCCTATGCTCTACACTCTTCACTTGAAAGACTGTCCATATATTCGAATTTCGATCCGATGGCAATGGCGGTAACCTTCGTCACGCGGCAAAAGAAACGAGAAGCATCCATTTAGCGAATGGGGCGTACTGTTCGAAAACCCTCGAGACCTCAAAAGGGTTAAGGCAGCCAAGGCGACGCACTTGCAGCTGCAGTGTTTTTGCACTCAAATCGAGAGCACTCAATTAGAAACGTTAAGCTAACGACCGATGCGATTCGATTCGATGCGATGCGATTCGATTCCCATTTCATTCGACTTGATTCGATCGACGGTACGTGAATCCGAGGGGGATAGCTATACATAGTTCGCACTCTTCTTCGATCTGCGACGACAATCAGAAGAGAAAATTCCATTGCAGTTCGTATCGAATTAATTTGCCTAAAATGTGGCACAAATCTCAATTGCAGCAGTGCACATCAATAAACAAAAACGCCAGAAAGGAGCAAAAAAACAAAAAAACGAGCAAAGGAGCAAAGGACATGTGAGATTGATTACACAATCGAACAGGTAAGAGCGAGACAGAGGGAGAGAGAGAGAGAGAGAGGGCGAGGCAAGCGGATGGCGATGGGAGGAGGAGGTGAGGGTCGCTGACTGCCAAATGGAAAATGGATTTCAGTATTAATTTCGCTGACGACGACGAGGACGAGGACAACTGCGACTGCGACTAGAAGGATGAGGATGAAGCTGAGGATGAGGTTGAGAATGAGGATGAGGACATGGATACGGAAGATGACGAAGTGGAGCGAAGGCACGTTGGCAACATCAAAAGCGAGGCATATCCGTCTTGACATTCCGTCCGGGCTGCAGATGCAGATGCTGCTGTTGCTGCTGCTGCTGCTGCTGCTGTAGGATGCTGGCGGTTTCCGGGGGTGTTACATTTTGAGCGGGGGGGAATACGGGTATACACGGGGCATCCGTCCACGGGTATTTGGTATTCGGCATGCCGTGGAATGGGATGGAATGGGTTGGAATGGGTTGGGTTTCGGGATGATGACGGAATGTAGAGATGAAGAACCGGAGCAAAACTGCGGTTTGCCATCACTGCAATGCGCCGGACCCCGGAGCCGGAATCTAACTTCAATGATGGCAAAAGTACAAGGTAGGGGCGAGAAACAACAAGAAAAATGCACGTGGGTAAGCCGAAAGTGATGATGATGATGCTGGGTACACCGCATTTCCCTAATCCGGCGTAAGGTACAAGGTACACCGATTGCAAAACGGTTAGATGATATATGAAACTCTAACCATATTGAATAATAGTATTAAGTACAGATGCATTATAAGCAATTGCAACCGATTCAAGTTAGTCCTAGTGCTAATTCACACTCTAAAGTGCTGAAGAATTCGCGTTTTTGGTGATACATAAATATCTAGGAATTAAAGGCTTCCCATGAGTTTTCAGCACAGATAGCGGGATGCTTTATAAAACCTGACTGTTTATATATGTTTTCAAAACCAGACAAGGTCGTAAACACTGGACCAAAGTACCTAGGAACCGCCTAGACACTGTCCATCACTGATCCTAACCATGTCAGCCGCAATGCTCGCCGCGCTTTCGCTGCTTTCCGTTCAACTTTGCCGAGGCCCTTACTCCTGCTCCTGCTGCTCCTGCTGCTGCTCCTCCTCCTCCTGGACCCGCCTGGTCCATTGGTTTTCGCTTTTATGGCGCGGGCACACCTATTTTCCAAAAGGATTTCCCAGCATTTGCGGCAAAATGAAGCAACAACAATGTTGCAAAAACAAAAAGGGATGGCGAAAAAATAAACTAACGCCAAGTTGGCTCTTTGTTATTTGGGCGTTTGGCAAGTTTCTCGTTGCCTTTCCGTTTTTTATACCCTTGCTGAGGGTATTAGAACTTGGATTAGGAGTTTCCGGCTCAGTGAACGAGATATTTGTGAACCTAAAAAGTCATTTCTGCATAAGCTGTCTGCCTCAACGCGGATTTGTTCGCTACTATAAAATCAATAGGGATGAATTTTTGCCCCCAGCTCATCGACTTACTCACATTGTAGCACTGGAACTGTTCGATTTAGCCAGGTATGTTTGGATATAGCTCTAATATGATGAAGAACTTACAGCTGCACTGTATTTGTATCTATATTTGTAACTACTTTCATCCATATTTGTGAAGATATTGGCGAAATCTTTAACGTATATTGTTATAAAATTGAATCTGTCAATAGTTAGTAACCTTTAAGGGTATTTGCAGTTGCGGTCTTTTAAGCTAGCCCTAGTTATTTTTTTGGCTCTCCTACTTGTCGTCGTCATACAAAATAAATGGAATATCTTCGCGTTCTTCCCCTTCAGGCACTTCCTCATCCTCCTCCAGTGCTTTTTCCCTCCCCCCCCAACTTTTCCTGCGGTTCCATCCGTCATGCCTTGTACTTCTTACCCATTTTTTTTTGTTTTTTGCTCCTCCTCCGTTTTAGATGAAAAGTGCAAACGGTCTGGGGACGGACTCTGTTGCAACTTATGCAAAATATTTGCACCGAAAAGGGTCCGCTAAGAGCGTTGGCGTACACATAAATAATTTATGAGCATGGGACAAATTGAAATTAGCATAATAAGGAGACAATACAGAAATCACTGCTTTGTTTTTTCCATCTACTCGAACTTTAATTGGATGCATTTTACCCCTGGCGCGCTCGCTTGCGTTCCTGATAGCGTGCCACCGCTGCCTCGAAGACCTCGCCCACGGTCCTTTTGCGCCAGATGAGTGTGCGGTCGACGGGAGGCTTGGTGACTGTCGGCACGGGTAGATCCTTCTCGTCCACGTCGCCATTGGAATTTTCTGCTTTTTTGGAGGGCGATTGTTGCGAGGCCTCGGGTTCTTTGGCTTTAGCGGGCTCAGAACTTTCCGGTGCCTTGTCCTTATCCTCCTTTTTGTCCTGGGACAGCTTCTCCTTCCCCTTTTCCTCCTTTTCCTTCTTTTGCCCCTTCTCCTCTTCCTCATCGCTGGAGTCGTCTATGCTAAAATCGGAATCGGCATCTATGTTGTTGGTCAAATGTGCCTGTGCTGGCTTGCTTTCCGCCTGATCCGTTGACTTTGTGGATTCCGAGCCTTGGCCTGACTTGCCCTTCGTCTGCTCCTCTTCCTCCTCGGAGGAGCGACGTCTTCGATAGCTTCTGTGCTTTGCCGCCTCAGCCTTGATAGGTTTGTACGCCACCTCGTCAGTGGTGGGCGCCGTCTTGGGCTTGACGACATCCTGCTGGGCGGGACCGCCCATTTTCTGTTCGTAGAGATGGCGATAGAAGCCGTCCAGATCCTTCTGCTTGGTGACATCGCCAATGGCCTCGAGGTACTCATCCCGTTGCTCCTGCTCCTGCATCTGGCGTATGGACTCGAGTTTCTTGCGATAGGCGGCAGTCACATAGGTATCCTTGTCCTTGTACATCTCGCCCTCGGCCTCGCGATCCTTCTGCACCTGCCGTTCGATGCGCAGCTCCTTCTCCAGCTTCCTGCGCTCGGCATGCTCCATCAGCCGGCCGATGTACTTGGGTTTCCGCGGCTCCTGGCTCTTCGTCTGCTTGGCCTCCTCGCGTTTGCTGTCCATGTCGTCGTACAGCTCATCGTACTGGAATATGGTTGGATCCTCGGCCAGGGCCTTCTCCTGCTGCCGCCGGGCCACGCGGCGCTCCATTAGACTGGGACCCAAGGACATGCCGCTGGTTTTCGGCTTCAATTGCGGAGCATTTTGGTCATCATCGCTTTCGGACTCGGAGCTCTCGTCGAAAATCGAGGGCCTTTCGGGCCGTTTTGGAGGGGCCTTCTTCTGCTGGCCGGGTATAATAAGGCCATATCTGCGTGGTGTTAAAATAGTCATTAGAAACCGCGCAAATTGTTTATTATTAACAAATTACTTACTGTTTGGACATGTTTGTTTATTTATGAATTCTTAGTATGACCGTTTGCTGCGGCTACAGAAATGCCTTATGTATGCGGCAACACTGCAGCGAGCAACGCTGTGCCGGCTGAAAGAACAGTTTCAATATACATCGATAGTTATACATGTCGATAGTTTTTAGATAATAGTTTAAAACACGGATGGTAAAATCAAACTTTTTATTTCAATTTATCACTTTATTTTTAATTAGCTTGTAATTAGTTGTGTTGAGATTGTTTAATAATTGTTTTAATATCTTTTTTATTCCAAAAACTATGGCTTTTATCCACACATTGAAACTATATTATTGCTACTTTGATGATGCAAAATACGCATTCCAATATGGCAAATTATTTTATAAAGCGTATAATACTAAAACGTTCAATTTATAAAATGATTATTTTAATTAAACGTTTATTTATCCATGGTCAGCTGGCATTTTAGCCATGCCTCCAACCGTGGCCTGCGTCCGGCTAACTATCGATAGGCACTTCGAGCTTAGCCACTTTTGCCACGACCGGCCACACTGTTCTGTGTCTTTTTCCTTCCGTTTCCCTTTCTTTTCCCTTTTCACGTTTGCGTGAGTGCGTGTTCTCCGCGGTTTTGTTCACCGAATTTGTACTTAAACCAATTTTATTTCCTCTATTTACAGCGGTCGTGTAAAACAGTGTTTGCAAACCAATCCCAGGTAAATGCCGCTTCCATTGGACCCGTTTTCAGCGCGAAAATGAAGCCAGATTAGATTGGCGGCGATCGCCGGCCGAAACATGTGCAAATCCACCCAACTCTTTTTTTTTATTACAAATTTTTTTTACTGTGCGCCAAAGTGCCAAAGTTGAGCAGTTTACCGTGTAAACAATGCATGAAATGCCTCGCTAAATGCGGCATGTATATATATACATACTTTTTTTTTGGTTATAATTTTTTTAATGTGCAAAAGAATATGAAGTGAGAAATTCGGCCCAAGTGTGTTGCACAGTGTTGTGGTGCATGTGTGTGTGTGTGTGTGTGTGATTGGCTTAAAAATGTGGCAAAAAGTCGGAAATTCAATTGAAACGAATGCAGCACCCAAAACCGGCTAAATTTAACTAATTTTAACACATTTCGATGGGAAAACTTACCCGAAATAGTTGTTGTTTACAGCCACTTGCACGCACACACACACACGCGCAGAAACACAGACAGTAACTTTTTTTTTCTCTCCTGGCATTTCGCACGTGTTTTACTTGCTGTTTCTGCTTCTTGTTCAATGTTCCGTTACTCGCTGAGTTAAAAAGTAAAGCCATAATCTGTTTAAAATCATAATCAGCATTAAAAAACGTTTCGTCTGTCCGCGTAAATTTCGTGGGAAGAGCCACGCCTCCTGCAGAAAGTAGCCACCTGTATTTGATAGTTTTTGTGGTATTTATAATGCTAAAATGGTATCATATGTGTTAGGATCACTTTATGGCTCCATGTTTAGCTTAACTTGTCAAACTTTTGTGTTCTAAGAGTTCGTCTAGTTTCAAGAGCTGTTACTTTTTCTTTGAATAAGGCTTCAGCATCGTTTGCCAACTTAATTGATATAGGTAAAACTTGTATAGTAGTTTTAATATGTAATTTATTAAGCTGCTTTTGATAGTCAGCTCTGAAGATCAGTAACACACGTTTGTAATGTTTATAAGAGCACAGAGTAGCTGTTACGCCCAAGTCGGCCCTCTCGACTATACTCCCTACCCGTTCTATTTGGTACCGTGCATTTCGGACTTGTTAAGCCCACGACTAATTGTGTTCCCACAAACATTTTGCAGCCATGGTGCGTATGAACGTATTGGCCGATGCCCTGAAGTGCATCAACAACGCCGAGAAGCGTGGCAAGCGCCAGGTGCTGCTGCGTCCCTGCTCCAAGGTGATCATCAAGTTCCTGACCGTGATGATGAAGCATGGCTACATTGGTGAATTCGAGATCGTTGACGATCACCGTTCCGGCAAGATCGTGGTCAACCTAACTGGTCGCCTGAACAAGTGCGGCGTCATCTCGCCCCGCTTCGATGTGCCCATCAACGACATCGAGAAGTGGACCAACAATCTGCTGCCCTCCCGTCAGTTTGGCTACGTTGTGCTCACCACCTCTGGCGGCATCATGGACCACGAGGAGGCCAGGAGAAAACATTTGGGAGGCAAGATCCTCGGCTTCTTCTTCTAGAGGCACTCGAGTTGACATTGAAGAGAGTCTTGTGTGTGCTGCTGAGGAGTTTGATATGTAGATTGACGTTTTATTTCACCGACCATGCATCCAACTATGTATTTTGTGTACAAACAACAAAAAGGGCGAGAACACGCTGCTACATTCATTCAGAGACAACCAACGACGATGAATGTTCACAAAAGTAACGCGAAATAAAATGATTGATACATAATAATTTTAATAACGATTTTGTTTACGATCTACTTATATACTATGTAAAGCGGTACAGTGATAAAACAATAGCGACAGTAAATCGATCTGTTAAGATAAAACCCACACTCTGTGTATAATCTAAACTGGACCGGAGTTCCTTATATCTGGATATAGCGTCAAGTTCATGACCAAAATCAAGGCAGATCAGAACTTCGCTAATGCCGCAAGCCATGTGGTTTCTTTTGAGGTGTTCAGCTTCGGTTACGTGCTTCTCATAATGAAAATAAGGAAATTGATCACCTTCTTGATACCTTAGAGCCAAAAACTATTAAGTAAGCAATATCATATGGTTATTTAGTTTTATTAGAACTTCTTCAGCATGAAAACCTTAACTTCTATTGTTATTTGTTTATGAAACAAATATTGCTTGGTAGGATTGGGTGTAAATGGAGTTTGAGAACATTCTGAAGATTACATTTTGCCTAAAAACTGTATTAGTCCCTCCTTTAACAGTTTTTATTTACTATATGCTCTAGAAAACTGCTCAATATGAAAATTGATAGAAAAAGATAGTATTTATAGCTGATAAAGCAAATGTTGAGTAAAAATTAATTTCAATTGTTATGGCATTTATTTACCCGATAACTCAAAGTTGATATTATCGATAGTTATCACTAAGAAGTACCTGGATTGCTTTTCAAATTTTGCCATTATTTTTTATCAACATTTAAAATTTTTGCGGGCAAGTTGCAGCCCTCGAGTTCAGTGCTGCAAAACAGGTAAGGTGCTCACCCAACATTTGAGTCCTATACAGCACTGCATTTCATGAACAATTCATTGCATACTTTGCAGCGCATTTGCGATTGGCTGTTAGATTTGAATTGATTCCAAATGCAAAACTCAATTATCCGATCAGTGTGCTGACTCAAATAGGAGTCTCATTTGTGCCGGCACAATTGCCATGTCATTAAGTACAATTACATTTCATATTGACTACCGATCGATATCGGTGTTGCGTGCGGCTTAAGAAACAAATATATATAATTGATGAGTCCATGCGGCGTTATCTACTTCATGTTTTTGGTGGCGACCCCAACTACAACTTGGCCATTACCCTGGCCAATACACACCCCCCCCACCCGTTTCCTTATCGCAAAGGTACTTGAAAGGTCAAGCTTAGCCCAATATGGCGGAGTTTGTCATATTTCGAGCATGGCATTCCGCACGACCCATTCCCACTGATATCACTAAGACCACGGAAAAAGCCGCCCGATTACCACTTATCAGTCTATAAAATAATCAAATTACGCCACAGACAGCAGTTCGAAGCATAGCACTCAATGTTGTTGTCACACAAATAGTGTCCACTTTCTAAAAAACATCATCAAAAATTGCAAAAAATGTGAAAAAAAATTACTTTTTTTTTTTAAACACAGTTTGATTGGAAATTTAATTACGAACTCATAGAGGTATGGCAATCCATATTTGGAGAACTATTTTGAATGTTCTGATCAAAATACTGATAATTATTTACGTAAAAAAACAGAAAATCAATTTTCGCCAAAATTTCAATATTTACGATTGGTATTTTCTGTATAACTTGGCTAAAAATGGTCAGAAAGCGAAAAGAATTACAGTTTTGTACTCCTAATTACCAATACTAACTAACCAAATCACTTTTTGACCGACTGTGTTAAAATAATTTTTGGCCATTTTTTCGCTTTTTTTGTAAGGGGTACCATCATCAAAATTTGCAAAAAATCGAAAAGAAATAGAATTTTTTTTTGAAAACACAGTTTGGTTGGAAATTTAATTACGAACTTAACGAGGTATGACATTCCATATTTGGACCACTATTTCGAATGCTGTGATCAAATTACTGATAAGAACTCCTTTTTTGTCTTAATTTTACAAAAATTAACACAACACGAAATAGACATTTCTTTTTATATATTATTTTATTTGCTTTGCTGAAATTTGTAATATTTGATTCCCATATTTTTTTTAAATGTACAATTTTTCTTTTTTAAAATGATAAAAAAAAAAAGCAGCCACAAAAGCCGCATCCAAAAGACAGAAAGTAAAGCGTCCCTCTCCATTTGGCCCAGGTACTCACCCCTTTCCTCAAGCTCTCCACTCTTCCACGTCAGAGCAGACAGCTGGTTGTAGCTCCTAGAAAATAGCTGGCTCAGGCACTTCCTCCAGTAGGTCGCAATCACATTATTGATACCCTCTGCTGCCACATAAAATCACTGCACCACTCACTCACATTTAGTATTTTTTATTTGAAAAACATCGAAAAAGTGGTTTGCTTACGTAGGACTTTTGAGAAGCGCAGAGGAGGGCACTAATATTTTGGTATTATTTAGTATTATTTGGTATTAAGTTTTTAGTATTTAGTTCTTAGTATTATTCATTATTTCCTTTTAATTTAACGCATTACTTTCAGCTACTTTACTTATAATTTTATAATTCCACTTTGAATGCCAGCTAGAAGAATATAAATAGAATAGTGTTAATTAAGTTTAAATATTATTTAATAATATAAAATATTGTTGTTTGTTAACTGGCAAAACACCCGGGTGTTTGTTATTGTCGCAAATAAAGTGTCAACAAACACCCGGGTGCTGAAACACCCAGTGTTTAGAGGGTGCACTTAGAGTGCCGGTGGCTTGCTGCCATTTTTTGATTCGTAGGCGAATTAATTTGTTAAAATAATTTTTGGCCAAATTTTCGCATTTTTTGTAAGGGGTACCATCATCAAAATTTGCAAAAAATCGAAGAGAAATAGAATTTTTTTGCAAACACAGTTTGATTGGAAATTTAATTACGAACTCAACGAGGCATGACATTCCATATTTGGACCATTATTTCCAAAGTTGTGGCAACAAAACTGATCATTTTTGGGCTAAAAATCAAAAAAACGAATTCTTGACCTTTAACCAACATTGCACTGCTAAAATATTATTTTATTTTTAATTTCAAATATGGTGTTACTTCAAAACACTTAATATAATCATAGTGGTAAGTTAGTTATTTAACAGAGTATTATTAATTATATAGTTATAATTAAACTGCAGTTATTGCTATTGCTTCGCCCGCAGCTGTATGTACATATGTATGTATGCATGTACTAGTTTTCCGGATACCGACTGCCAGCGATTGGCAAATCGAGAATATCCCAGGCATTTCCCACCCATTTCCCATCGCAGCATTCATTATTGGAAGTGCGTTTTTCTGCCACCCAATTATCATCGATCTGGACTCGAAATGGAAAATAGGAAATGGGAGTTGCAAGTGGAATCACAGCCATTGAAAGTCACCGACAATGACATTTGCAACGCCCTCAATGGAGGCACATTGTAACCGTTGGCATAGAAATCGGCACTTGGCCTATTGTATAGTACATAGTACATAGTATATAGTATAGTAGTCGATGTAGCTTTTTGTGCCGCTTTGGCCAGACTTTGACTGCCATGATTCAGCAGAAGCAATCTCTTTTTGCAGCTGTCGTGCGGCTGGCTGATGAATATGAATAGAGCGTTTTCTGTACAGCTTGGCAAACAAGCTCAGGTAAAAACGAATTTCAATTGTCCAATTCCCAGCATCACGAAGATGGGTTGCTCTTTTTCTGGCAATTTATATATGCAATCCTTTCATAGAATATGTACTTTCATTGCATTGCTTTAAACTAACAACATATTACGTGTGCTGTGGATTTTTTGAACTCAAAGTAAAAATATTGCTCATACGCCGTGATGTACCACACTTCTGTACCTCTCTTCTACTTCAAGGAACTTCTCTAACGTCTTTTATCCAATTCATAAGGTATAAGTACATATATATTCTTAGTTTATTAGTAACTTTCACAACGAAAGGTGCCAAGAGCTGGGGGAATAGGAAGTGCCATTGTGTGTGCAGTGAACTTGAGTAATCGGGCGCAATTAGCAGACTGATAATGATAATGGCCACTATGGCCGCTATGAGCCATCAAGTCGGCTATGCCCCGCCGATCTAGCGGCAGTGAACAAAATGGCAAAAACAAAAACTAACGACGTAACGTGCGCAGCGATCTGATCGCACCACTTGACTTTCGGAAAGGGTTCTGTTTCTGTTTCTGTTTCGGTTTCTGTTACTATTTCTGTTTCCAGTAGGTTCCACAGGCAGTAAATAAACTCGCCGAGCAGCTGGCCATATGTAGCTAGAGGTAGTTGGGTAGTCGGTTATAATACATATGCATATGTATGACCTGGAGAAACTGGTTTTATGGTGAAAGAGATCCCAAGACACCTCGTGTGATGCGCCGCAAGCTACACGTAATAGTTGAACCGAGGATCACAAAGGGGGCCTCAAATCAGGCAGACCTATATATATGTTTATATATATATATATACTATATAGCGATAGAGTCAAAAGACTCGTTTAATATGCGAGACATCCACGTCGACTAGACGACTCTCGCTTGCACTTCACATTGAAATGGCTGGGAGATGGCGGCAAAACGGGAATTGTGCACTCGGTTACTGTGTCACCAACAGCTGTTGCTGCACTGCGAGAAAATGCCACCCATGTAAGAGTGTACAGAACAGCTGTAAATCCATGTTAGAGATATCATCTATAAGTCATTTAAGTTGTGCATTGCCTATGTCAAGGCATTCGCAGCATTCTGATTCAGTCTATTTGCCATTTCGCAATTGCCAGACGCAGACGGTGATAAGTCGCCCACTGCGGTTTTCTTCGCTGTTTTGTGTGGAAATGTTTCCCCGGATGATAAGCGCAGAGGTTTGAGGCGAAAGTCCGCCCGCCACCCCCTGATAAAGAGCCACGTGCTTCGACTTCTCTTCCGTACAATCGTTTATTGTGGTGAATTACAAAAAAAGCACACAAAAAAAAAAAGGTAAAAAATAATCACTTTCCGCTTAGCGTCTGCAGGTGTTTCTCTTCTCTTCTCCTTTTTTTTGTGGTTGCCTGTTGCAGGGAAAGATGCCTCACAGTGTTCTCTTCTCTCTACGCTCTAGGGTTAATATGTAGGATATATAATGTATATGTGGTTTTTTGTTTTCGAACGGGTTGGGTGGCGCGATTCGAATACGCTCCCACTCGCCAGGAGCAGCCCCGTCCAGCGAACAGTTGGTTAGCCTCTTTAGGAGGTGGTCTCGAAGTACTCCTTGGACTTGGTGGGATCGGCCACCATGGTCTTCTGGCCGGGCTTCCAGTTGGCGGGGCACACCTCGCCGTACTTATCGGTGTACTGGAAGGCCTGAACGAGACGCAGTGTCTCCTCCACGCTGCGACCCACGGGCAGATCGTTGACGGTGATCTGGCGCAAGTTCTGCTTGTCATCGATGATGAACAGGCCGCGGAATGGGATGCCGGTCTCCTCATCGAGCACACCATAATCGCGGGCCACCTTCATCGACTTGTCGGCCAGCAGGGGAATGTCCATGCTGCCCAGACCGCCCTGCTTCCTGGGCGTGTTGATCCACGCCAAGTGGGTGAACTGGCTGTCCGTGGAGCAACCGATCACCTCGCAATTGATCTTGCGAAACTCGGCGGCGCTCTCCGAGAATGCGATAATCTCCGTGGGGCACACGAAGGTGAAGTCCAGCGGATAGAAGAACAGCACCAGGTACTTGCCCTTGTAGTCGCTCAGCTTGATGTCCTTGAACACACCATTGACGACGGCGGTGCCGGCGAATCCGGGAGCGGGCTTCTGTAGCTGGGGCATCTATTAAGTGGATGGATGAATGGTTGGGGAATTAGGAACACGTTTCTTCAAGTTAGTGAGAAATTAACACTGGCGTAGTACTTATTCACCTTCACTTAAGAACTAAAATGGAAAATCCCACATATCTCCCTTTAAAATCTCCCTATGACTGATATTTCCTCTTTCGCCTCATAATTTCGTAATCTAATCTCTCTATCAAGAGATTCCTTCGGAGCCATAAAAAATTTCATCACTCCAGCGTTGGATTATTACAAGATAAAAGTGAGTTCATAAATTCCATTTATGGAGGCTTGTAAAAACATGTATTATTCATTATTCCAATTTATATTTCACAAGCTCTCTTAATGGAAATATTAAATATTTACAAAACTAGAAATTTATCACATGCAATCGATCTTTTTTTGTTGCAAGCTAAAAGTTTTAAGGGCTACTTTGTAATTTGTAATATTTCTAATAACTGTGCAAATCAATGGAACTTCAAATTGGTTTTTAGTTGTTAGGCAAGTAAACGTGAAGCTAATTTCAGTGGGGAAAAGTCTCTATAAATCGGAGTTCTAATGCGGCAATTACTAACGATTATGGGCAATTACCCTTGACTTCCAGATGTTTCGCCGCCAACTGGAGAGATCAAAGAGGAGCAAGGAGAGAGGAGAATGGGGAGAGAGGGGTGCAAGCTGAACTCTACAAAATGGCCGCCGAACGAAGCGAAATGGAAGAAACCCGGAATAATAAATTAGCCAAATTTTTCGGCTGCTCCCATTTATGCGATTGAATTTATTGAACTTTCGGCACGTTCGCGTTTTTCATGTAATGGATGCGAATTAATTACAAATCACAAAATTTATTTCTGAATTCGCAAATATTTTCCTCTCGTTTTGATTTCATTTCTTTGCCCTTTTTTTTCGCCGGCTATTCATGTGGCTGTGTGTGTGTGTGTGTGACGGACGTGCCAATCAAGTGAAAAAGAACAAAATGTGAAAAAAAGCGAAGAACTATGCTCTCGGTGCAAAAAGTTGTGAAATAATCTCGAGTCGGCCGACCGAACATCATTATCTTTTGCTCATCGAAAAACAGCAAAAACCCAACAACAACAACAGCGATTCTAATTTCTAATCTTACGCTCCGCAGTTTCTCCCCAACTTTGCCCAGAATCAGCGACCTGTTCAACGCCCCCCAAGAGCACTCACTTTAACAGTTGTTGTTTGGTTTTTTCTCTTAGTAATTCTCGGTAATTGCTCGACTTCCGCGTGGGCTTCCTCTTTCGCTCGCAGCTGCAGCTTTCGCACAAACCTTTCGGCACGAGTTGAAATTCGCGAATGGATTGAAATTTAGTGGTATGCTGGTAACCAGGGCTGGCGCAACATGGATGCCGCTTGCGATAGGCAGCGCCGATAGGCGCCACTTATCGATAGCTTGCGGGTGCTTAAAGCGCCATCTGTCGACTATGGGCGCGCTTTTCAAACATGGATTCTACATTTTAAAGAGCAACACCGTGCTTTCACGTAAGTTTTCTATTTAAGTAGTAATAAGTTTTAATACTCTGGAAAACAAGTATTTATTTATATATACCAATGAAGTATACACTTATAATGTAATATATATATATATGTAATATATGTAATATATAATGTGCAGTACTTCTGGTATAATGCGGTTGCTGAACGGCCACACTTATTTCTCATTTTGGCGCCAAAATGAAAAAGCCGCGCTTTTTTGAATTTGAAAATGCAGTTAAAGTACTGACCAAGTACTATTTTTTTATGTATTAAGCTAAACCAATGTTTTAGCTCACCCCACAGGTAAATTGAAAGAAGTACGTTCGTTGTTTCTGGTTTAACTGAATTTAATAGTGCACAATTAGTAGTATTTAGTAGGTAGTCGCATAACCATTATATTAAAAACGTAGTCTAAGTTCTTGTTGGGTGTTCACTTCTTAGTTACTTTTCGTATCGTTACGATCGACAGTGTTAACTGCCTTGTGGGGATTATCTCCAACTATACGGGTCTTGCTAGGACTCGCCAAACGTGAATTTTTGTTTATTTGTTTTGGATAAATAAATTACACTACAGCAGCAGCTCATATATATATGCCAGGCTATATATCTCCTATATATGTAGGCGTATATCGTATATCGTATATAGTAAAAATATGTGTATGCATATTGTGATTTCAGTCTTTGATTTTAAACTTAAGGGGTTAAATGTACGCAAACTGTTAGCAAAAAAAAAAAACAAAAAAAATGTATAACTTAGCCTAGGAATTGGGGATTATTTCGATTCGGAAATTGGAAATGTCTTTGTCTTTTGGGGCTCAGCCCCAAAAACCCCCGTGTAGAAACGTATGGATATAGATATCATCCCATCAGGATGCTTTGCCTTCCTCCGTCGCCTCGGCTGGATCTTCGCTAGAAACGGGTGACTGAATGGCCTCCGCTTTTGCCTTCGCCTCCATGGATGCGTGCAGCTCCACAAAGATATCAATGAGATTGTTGATACCGATGAGATAGCCATCCTCGTGGTTGCCCACTTTCCAGGCGGAGTAGTGATCGATACGCAGCTGCGGCGGCAGCTCCACCGTCTTGGCGAAGTCAATCAGCCAAATGCTGGCGTGGGTCTGGTCGTGGACGAAGAGCAGGGAGCTGCCGATGACCTCGTGGGTCTGGAAGAATTCCGATACCGCCAGCGTGGCCCTTATGGCTCGCAAACGCTGTATGTAGCGCGGCTGTTGAATACAACGAAAAAAAAATAAAAAAAATATATATATATAAAATATAAAAGAACAAACAGCGCAGTGAATCCCCTCCCACAAGTTAATGCCATTCGATGCTTTGAATTTGAATACGCACCAAAATATGTGGATGACCGCTGAGGAACTCGAGAAAGGCCAACTTGATTTGTTCGCGTGACTTCGTCGTTTTGAAATCTTTGGAACTGGTGCCATCGCTCTTCTTGATGCCCTGCAAACGAAGTTTTACACGATTTCATTAATGACTTGCCATTAACGTTTTTGGAATAATTTATAACAAATGGATAATGATAGTGATATTTGCTAAGGATGTTTAGCTTGTAGTTTGCTCATGCATACACATGTATGTAAATGAATGGTTTCGATTTTGGATTGGCTATTAGGTGCTCACCTCGATGCGGAATCCCAGCGTGGCCGTGCTGGAGATGGTCTCACGCCAGACCATATAGCGTGGCTTGGTCACCGCCTTGGCCGCGTGCTCCTCGGCGGTGGGGGCGTGGCTATCGATCTGGATCATCTTGTCGTACATGTCCTTGCGCAGCTTGGGCTTCTCCTTCGCCTTGGACAGCTCCTCCTCCAGATAGGTGCGCACGCCCACCTTGCAGTCCATCACGCACGGCTGCACATAGTCACTGAGCAGATCCTGCAGCTGCAAATAAACTGTGTGTGGTATTTTTAGATAATACTATGTTTCGTCCTTAAAGGGTAATAACTGAAGATACTCACGTTCGCCATCCTCGCTGGTCACCTGACCCTTGTAGACGGGCACATAGGGGCGCAGCAGATCGTGCATGAGGATCTGGAAGCACTCCTCCTCCTTGGGGCAGAGCTTCTTGAGCACGGTGCCCGGCTCGGGACCGGCCTTGAAGTTGCCCTGGTGTCCGGCCAGTTGGACCCATGGATAGCGCTGCTTCTTGTACGTCTGGAAGAAGGGCGTCCACTGCACGATGTTGCGGATCTTTCGCCAGCCGGAGCTCTGCAAAAATCGTGGGCGATGGAAATCAATTACTCAGGAGGATGTCAGAGATAGCAGTTTACTTTGAGCACTTATAACAATTTCGTATACGTTAAATCAATTAGTAAATAGCAATTAATAATGTTACAGACTGTCGCTACATTTCGCCCATACTCGTTCGTACTGCATACACTAATTAATTTTTGTTTGTTTATTGGAAACGAAACGGTTTACATGAGACAGCTGGCTAATGACCCATTTTTATGCCCTGATTTTTTTCAGCTGAGTTGTTATCACTCGATCACATGTGCATACACGTTCAACTTGATGAGTCGCAAAATCACGTGGATATACAAAGTGTGCTCTTTGTGCTCCAAACTCGTTTGCAGTTTTAGTTTAATAACAACACAATGACAAATCCTGGCAAAGATCAGGATCTATACCCATCCTACCTTCTTGCCGCTCGCGGCCTGAGATGCGGCACCCGATCCTGTGGCGGAGCCGGCCGCTGATGTGGACACATCCGAGTCCCACTCGGAGCTGAGATCATCGCTGCTGGCGTAGCCGTAGTCCCGCGGCATCGGCACCTCCAGCAGCGACTTGGAGTACTGGATGTAGCCGGGGCACAAACTCTGACCCAGCGGCGAGTGTGAACGTCGTGGTCCCGGATTCATGGGCGATGTGGGCGTGCTGGGTGAGCCCAGTGGCAGCGAATGCTGCTGCGATAGCTTGCGTCCCAGATTTAAGCGCAGCCCACAATTGTGGGCCACATGCTCACCCGAATTGGCCGTAATGCTAATGGTCGGCATCGATAGCTTCTTCTCCGCCCGCTGGCGTATGCCGTGTGCCTGGGCGAAGGCCAAACTGCATTTCCGTGGCTGCATATTGTTGCCGGAGAGTTTGCGGCGAAAGATCTTCTTGGATGTGCTTGGTATTGCGTTGGCATTGCTGGCACCGCCACTTGATTCCGACTTTTGGCCCGCATCCTCGCTGTCCGCCGATGTGGGTCTACGTCCGCTATCGCTATCCTCGTCGGCCTCCTCGCCCTTGTCCTCGCCATCATCTTCGTCACCATCTCCGTTGCCATCATCATTTCCATCCTCCTCCTCCTCCTCGTCGTCGTCGTCGTCGTCGAATTTCAGTTTGGATATCTCCTCGGGGGGAACGTCGGGAAAGTGCAGCAGTTTCACGGTCACCTTCTTGCCCGCCTCATTGTAGTACACCTCCTTGGCGCTCATCCTGTCGAAGTCCTCGTAGATCCGTACCTGCGGCGAGGGCGGCGGTGTGGGTGGCGTTACGGAGCCCTTGGCTTTGCCGTTCAGTGTTATGCCACTTCCGTTTCCGTTTACGATGCCACTTCCGTTTCCGGTTGCCAAGGCCAGCAGTTTCGCTGGCCCGTTCTTCTGCTTTTGATTCTGATTTGGATTATTCGGCGGCTGTGGCTGGCTGAGGGCGCACACGGACATCTTACATGGATTCTGGCCCACGGCACTCGGTGCAGTGCATCAGTGGTACCTGCTAGCTGCTAGCGAATGCAACTATGTATGTATGTATGTACTTCTGCAATTGGGTAATGAAAATTCGCCGATTGAGTTACACAGATCGGAGATCGAGTCGCTGGAGAGAGATGACAGAGACAGAGAGTTGGAGAGCCGAACCCGTTCGCGCCTAAAAACCACATCATATTTCCCCTTTCCCTTCTCCTTTCCCATTTTGCCACAGAGCACCACTGGCCACTGATCTCCAAGCCAACCATATACCCTTCCTTCTTATCACTAAAAGGATCTCAAAATCACTAAACAGCATTCTCTTTAGAGTATTTAGCGCAATCTGCTTGCTTGCCCAGTAAAACCCATTGAGAATTTTACTTTCCCATGTCAGCTACTAGTTCTTTTAGGAATCATCAGGGAATCATCACTTCGTTGCAGCTGAGTCTTTGGCTTTCGACTGCTTTTGGGTGTATATAGATGTGATGGCTGCTGCTGCGGCTGTAATGCGCACACATCAATCAAAATTGATTAAATTTACCACATACATATGTATGTGCCATGTAGCGCAGTGCGCAAAAAGTGAGGAAAGACGAAACTAAGTAGGCATTGTCGGAGCGTGTTGGCATCTTGTCATCTTGGCAGCTCCATCTGCGGCAGCCGCAGCTAGAAGATGGGGAAACTGGCCAATGGTCACCAGCAACAGCAAGTGGCAACAAGTGGCAATCAGCGACACCATCGTGCGGCAGCCACAAGCGAAACCGCCCAGTGTCTTGCAACGCAAGGCAATCGAATCGAATCGAATTGAATCGAATTGAATCGAATCGAATGGAATCGAATCCAATTCAATACATTTCAATCCAATCCAATGCGAAACCCAAATCGAACAGCACATTATGATAATAATGGAAATGCCAGCGACGCGGCTATCCAGTTACGCCAGTGCACAACAGCAACAACAAGTATTGTTGTACACACACACACACACACACACACACACACACACACACACACTATCTCCTGCCATGCAAATACATATGCAAGTGTGCGTATATAAGTATGCACATGTACATATATGCGAACTTAAAATTTCTTTATAACATTTGACGTCATTGGCAAATGTTGACGCCGTCGCCGCGAGGCGATAACGAAGCAGCAACAGCAACATGAGCAACACAAGCAACATGAGCAACACAACACCAGCAGCAACAACATGAACAACCTTGTTTCTCCGACATCCAGAGAACTATGGCAGTACACCCATATCAACCATAGATCTCTCCGTACTTAACGTACTTAACTCGCAGCTCAGAGCGATCGTCTACTATATATAAATTTGGCTTATCTAATTCTGATTCAAGTCAAGGGTTGCAATTGCAAGGGCTTGAATACTAAGTGCTCGTAAGTGGGACAAGGGTTTCGAGCTTATCAGCAATTCCAGAATATTCACAGCTCTAACAAAAACGTTACTACACAGTTTTCCGCTCATTTCGCCGAGTGTGTTAATTGATAATATCTTTCTAGTTGCAGGTTATCAGATAGCTATATCTATATCTCAACTCTGTGGTTGTAAAACAGTTCCATTTTAAGGGCGCAAAGTATCTGAGTACTAAGATCTTAGTAAAGAACTCCAGCAGTAAATGCACTTTAAGGGCTTGACTTGCTTTAAACTCAAGTGGTAATATTATCACCATTGTTTCCATCTACAATCTTTATTTTTTCCTACTCGCTTTCCTCCTTTCTTTTGCTAACTCTGGTTTTTATTAATAGCGCTGGCATACGTGACGTATGTGTGATATTTCTTAAGTTAATGCTACTTGCGCGCTTGTACACAATCAGTTATTTATAAAGTCCATTATTCAATAAGCTAAATTGGATTAAAAGCACTCACTTCATATAAGAAAATTAGATCTTTGGAACTTTCCTAATAGCATTTAATTGATCTGTGATATTCCATTCCTTCGCTTATCTCCTGATATATGTATGTATATATTTGCTTTGTATTTCCATCTAGCTGGGCTTGGTTTCGGATTGCGAACCGTCCTTAAATACAAATTTGCGTGTTATCTAATAAAAACAATTGTACAATCTTCGATGCCGTCAACACCAACAGAAAAAAAGACAGAAAAAAAACAGAAAAAAAAGCAGAAACCTACGTCGACGATAACGACTCGATATATCGCGCTGTGTACTATGCATATAGATACATTGGATCGTGTGCCTAGACATATGTACACATGTACATACACATGTATGTATGTACTAGGTGTGGGGGTACGTAGTGCCTGCACTCGCCACCCCCCCCCTAAAAAAAACTCCCCCCTTCAATTAACAGCACCACCCACTCTGCAAAGTGGACACTACCCGCTTAATGCCCACCATTCACATTCGCCTAACAATTTCTCTCAGTATTTGTGCTTCTTTTTTTTTACTTTTCTACAAACTACCGAAAGCTTAAAATTAATAAAGTAAACAGTTTGTTGTCCACCGCCCTCTCGCTCTTTACCACCTCTTCGCTCTCACATTTTCGCTGAGTGTGAGTCTTTGTTTCTCTTCTTCTATTCGCACACTGAAAACTATTGCGCTGGCTTTTCAAATGCTTGAGATATTTAACACACGAATGTGCCATTAAAAATATCACAGAGATAGCACTGAAAATAAATAATTCATAGAACACTAAAAGCTACCGAATATATTTCGAATTTTTTTCAAAGAATAGATCTCAATTCCCCCATTTAAATGTATGCACCAATTTCAGCAATTGGTCATGCCCAATTTAATTTAATAATTGCTTTTCTCTGATAGCTATACATATATTTCATACGAAATTCGTTGCTTTTTATGGCTGACCATTAACAAACCCCAATTGATGATCACTTCTGCTTTTTTTTTTTTGCAGTGTGCCATTGACGCACAGAATTTGGATTTGGATTTTGGCTGTGGCTTTGGGTTTGGGTTTCGGATTCGGATTCGGATACGGTCTTGGGCCTCCAATTGCGAGTGGGGCTGTGAATGTGGGTGGCTGGGCGGATGTTATTGAAACGATCAAGCACCAATTATGGTGGCGCGGGGGTTGGGTGCTTGGGGGGGGGGAGGGGTTTGAGGTGATTTAGTTCCATTTTCGGCTACTTAATGAGCTTCAATTGCCGAATTCGCTGTACGTACGCAAATGAGCACGATTTGTGAAGGTGCTGCCTCTTCACTTATATAATTCGCATTAAATTTTCTTGTTTTTTTGTGGGTGGGTGGGTGCTGCTCCTCCAATTGCGTAGCACCTAACTCTGAATAGCGGTGCAGGGGGGGGGGAGGGTTTGTTTGGGTGGGGTGGGGTGTCTGGGCGGGTGGGGCGGTATTGACGTCGTCGTTTATATAGTGTGTAAATGTTTACATAAACGTGAATACTCGGATTTTCGGTGCAAAAGTCAGTTCGCTATTTCAGTCATCTAGTATAAGAATTCTGCCTGTCTGCCTCCCTCTCTCCCTCTCTTTTGCTCCAACTTTTGCTCTCTCTTTCGCTCCAACTCTCGCTCTCTCTGTCGCTCCAACTCTTGCCCTCTCTTTCGCTCTGTCGTCTCTTTGGGAGCTTTGGCGCGTGCTTCAATTAACACACTCTACAATGACAGCAGCAGCAACACGAAACAGCAGCAACACATCGCAGATTCCTACAACTTGCCACTTGATTCTTTTGAAATGTTTGCTTGACTCGGAAGGGAAACATGCACAGTACACAAAAAAAAAAAATAATGCACACACATGCACAAGTAATTAATTGTCACTGCAAAAAAAAAGGCGGAAAAGTTGTAATTTATGCATTTCCATTTGTTTGGCCTTTTGTGTTGAAAATTCCAAAAAAATTTGATTTAGCATTTGTCTTTTGGTTTTTTCAATATTTTATGATTTATTTGTATTATTTTACGCTCTTATTTTAGTGTGCAATAGTTTGTTATTAAAATTGAGAATAAACACGCAATTTAGCAATTAGCATGCAATTAGGAATTTTATTTGTGCAAAATTTTGACTGGACTTTTTTATTTACGATTCAAATATTTTGAGTGTATGTAAGCAAGTTATTTGATTTAAGGATATGCTGATTGTTTTGAATTTTTCTGGGATATAAATAAAATGTTGTAGAAACACACAGGGCTCTTAGCAATTAACTGTTAATTAAGAACATTTATACATTTTAGTGGAATTTTCCCAGCTTTCTTTCTTTCGCTGACTTGGCGCTGAATTCAAAATGAAAATACATAATGTGACAGGCATACGCAACCAAACGCCATAAATTAATTAAAAAAAACAAACTGGCAAGAAAATTATAATATTTTCGGAATACAGCTCTGCTTAATAATATTGCTGCTGAGCTGTGTTGCTGTTTATTATTAATTTTTGTGTGTTTTTTTTTTTTGGTTTTTTCTGTTTTTTTTTCGGTTTTTTTGGTGGGCCGTTTGACGCGGTCTCTGGCATTGGCTTGACACACAGAGAGAAAGAGAGGGGCGCTCCGAAAACACAGATATACAAATTGATATACAAATGTGTTTATATACAAATATATATATATATATATGTATATATATATGTATATATATATATATATGTATATATAGGCATATATGTACATATAGACGCGGCGGCGAGAGATATGTGGAAGCACACGCGGAAAGTCGGCGGCGATACGGGCAACAGCACTACCAATAGCAATATAGCAATATAAAAATAACAATAACAATAACAATAATAACATTAACAATGACAAAAACCCACAGACCGAGACCCCGAGCCAGCCGCACGCGATCGCAGCAAAAGCTCAACTGGTCGACTCTGCTCCAAAAAAACGGAACCCAAACGAGCCAAACCGAACCGAACTCGCCGAGAGCTCCGCCGGCGATGAGCAGCAGCAGCAGCAGCAGCAGCAACAGCAACAGCAGCAGCAACAGTCGCAGCAGCCGCAGCAGCAGCAACAGCAACAGCCGCATCAGCATCAGCTTTCATTTACGAGAGTCCTACCAATAAATCCTAGCAATAAATCCCATTGCAATGCAGTCCGAAAGCCGCGATCTCCGACTGATAAGGCAGATTAGGCAGATTTGGGCTGTAACACTGACAAAAATAACCGAGTAACTAGACAAATACCGATTAAATAAACCGCATGACACCGCATAGAAACAGAGTTCTTGGCAAATAATATCCATGCTGATAAAAGCAACTTACAAAGCCAAGGTAAACCTAATTACTATTATTTCTCTAAGGAAATAGTTTAGTTTTTTTTTTTCCCGGTGTACCTAGGCGCAAAATTATCACCTGGAAGTGAGAGCGAGTGAGAGAGAGAGAGAGCGAGAGCGAGCGAGAGAGAGGGGTCCCAACCTGGGGAACAAAGCTCATTAGTTGGCCTAGACTCACCCGAGATGACGTAGTTTAATGACCAAGGCCACCGGGCCGTGACGTCAATGATAACAAGATAGGATCAGCGGAAAATGCCATTACGATATGCCCAAGCTCCTTGTTTTTTCCAGGGAAAACATATTATAATTGGCTTTTCTTTTTTGAAAGAAAAAAAAACGTTAAAGCAAACAGCCATCAATAGTACATTTTATCT
Organism: Drosophila yakuba; assembly: GCF_016746365.2. Taxonomy (NCBI): domain Eukaryota; kingdom Metazoa; phylum Arthropoda; class Insecta; order Diptera; family Drosophilidae; genus Drosophila; species Drosophila yakuba. Next base: position 7,665,938 of record NC_052526.2, on the reverse strand, counting down.
ATAACAACAATATCTAAAGCAAGGGAAGTTTCTTGCCAAATTAAGCAGCAAATTTCTGTGAAATGTTTACAGCTTGCACGATTTGTGTATTTCTCTTCGTCGAAAACTGAGAAAAACACAGCCTAATATTGTTGCTTATTGTTATATGAATAAATTGCATATCATTGTTTGTTTGTGGGAACTACAAACTGGAAACTGGGGAAGTTGGCTTTTGTTAATTCAGCGAACATGGTCTGCAATGTAAATAAACAAAATGGGCAATGGGCGCCAATGAAGAGTCACCAAAAATCATTAAAAAACTTTCGTAAGATCACAGGCAAGATCCTTATTAAATATGACTCACAAATCACTTTCACCGGGAGAAAGTTTAGGGCGCTTAAAGTAAATTGAATACAAATTGCATAAGCAACATATGCATCTTCATCTTTGCGAGATCTACAATGAATCTTCCTGGCAGGAGAAGAGCCAGCTTAGAACGCTCTCTTCAGCGGAATCTTGCGAATCTTACCGAATCTCAAGGCCTCCGCCCCCCGCCGTCTTCCCTGCTCCCCACTCCCCGCTCCCATTTCGCTTATCAGTTGAACGATCTCATTTTCACACGATCCACGCTTTACGCATGAGCGGCTTCTCCCCGTCTCCCTCTCTCTCTCTCTCTGTCCCTCTTTCTCTCTCATACGAGCTCCCTCTCTCTCTCTTGCGCTCGTTCACTATCTCGGATGCCAGTGACGTCAATGGGATGGAAGTGGAGCTTTCCAGCTGGACCGGTCCAAGAGTCCAAGCCGCAGCGCTGTGCTTTTGGCCATTAAATAGCTAGATCACATAGTCACATTATTTACCTATACCAATAAATACAAGTATTACTATTTTGTCGCATGTTTCTAAGGTACTTCCTAAATTCAAAGAACATTAGAACTTTGCTTATGAAAATATATCCAGCCTATAGTTGTTACCTTCATAAATACAATTACAATTTGTTAAGGAAAGTGCTGTGTTTAACTAAAGAGTTATTAATACCATCTTAAGCTGGCATTTTATTTTCGTTCGATTTGACTCTTTTTCACCTGTCATTTCTGCCAACACTGATGGAAACCCAACACCCGATTAGGAGCTTCTTTGTAGCGAAGACAACCTCCACAGGTGAAGCTTTCGTGGAAAGCTAAATAACGATCGTGGGTATCACATAGCTATGGTTTATAAAGAGTATTACTAACTCAGCTGGGAGTTCATTTTTTGCATATAACTAGTAACTTATGTTCAGCAGATTTATACCTACCACTAATAACAGCAATTTTATAAAATATTTTACGATTTTCTTATAATTACAATTACTTATGCCGTGTAGGTTGTACAAAAATATATACACTTGCTATAATTAAAACCAATATGGTACGCATCTCATGGTAAGGAAGTACCAACATGGCTTACCTTCTTCTTCGCCGCCTCGGCGGCACTAATCACGTAGAGATCGACGATGCCCAGCAGGCAGTCGTCGCAGCGGCAGACATCCTCGCCAAAGGCCAGCGAGCCCAGGCTGCTGGTGGAGTCCAAGGAGTCGGTGCGTCGCAGGCGGCTAACCACGCCCACGCCCATGCCCATGCCCAGGCCCAAACCCAAGCCCAGAGTCATGGGCAGGGGCAGTGGCAGTGGTAGGGCGATGCCGACGCCCCCGGGCGGATTGGGTGATGTGGGCGAGGGCGTGGCCGAGCCGGAAGCGGAAGCAGAAGCGGTAGGAGTTGCGGGAGCGGTGGAGGGAGCGCCGCCCGCAGCGGCAGCCGCCTCAATCTTGCGGGCCAGCAGCTGCTCCATGAGCGTGCGCGGCCGCGAAGAGGATGGATACAGGGCCATGTCCGCCAGCCGATTGCCGCCCACTGTGGCAGCTGCCCCTGCACCAGCTTCTTCTCCTGCCACCGCGCCTCCTCCTCCTCCTCCCCCGCCTCCTCCCGCTGCCGCTGCCGCTCCTCCTGGTCCTCCGCCGTCCACCTCCGCAGGCGGCGAGTTCTTTGCCTAAGTCTTTCGTTTGCTCCTTCGCGACGCGATTTGTTTCTAACTCGAATCGAGATTGCGATAATCTCAGTTTCTAGCTAAGCGAGAGTTGGCACATACCTGCAAGTAAAATGAAAAACAAATTTGAGTTAATTCGTTGTAATTTTTATATATAAATTATTTTAAAAATATGAATACTTGGTTAAAATCTATCAAAAACCCATTGCCACTCTTCTAATACATGTTCATAATTTAATTTGAATTTATTCAAGTGTTTTTTTTTACCGCCGCAAAACTAAACTTTCCAATAAATCATTTTAATCGCTTTTCGGTTGACATTTTCAATTTCAATATTGAACTCCGCCGCCCAAATAGCTGAAAACACACACACACTTATCTCTCCACTGACTTCTCTGGACAAGCTATAATTTATGGACACCAAGAGATTACTTTAATTGATCAGCCATTAAAAAAATAATCCATAGTCGCCCATGCACAAATTTACGACCTCCAATAGTTTATAGTTTTTAAAAATGTTTAAATTAATGACTACCATCCATATGGTTTGAATGTTGTATAGTTTTAAAGTTCGTCGAGCGCAAATGAAATTAATCATTTAAATCCGTTACCACGCTACATTTGTTGCATTTTCTCATTCGAATGTTTTGCGTTTAATTTCCGCTGCTGATTGCTAAATTATGTTTATCTGCAGTTGGCCATTTCCCAATCTCGCGGATAATCGCTGCAATCTATTTCAGTCGACTTGAGATAGCTTATAAATTCGCCAAATTAGTGTAATCAACGCAATCTCTTGCGGCTGACACGAACCATATCAATATGGAATATTCGAATTGAATTCCGTCACACGATCTAAGATCTCCGATCTGCAATCTCTGATCTGCAATCTGCAATCTGCAATCTCCGATCTGCAATCTCCGCACCCAAGCCAATCTTATCTTCGCGTGGCTTCTTTGGACATTCGCCAAAATGCACAAGTTTATGGACCACAATTTGTTGTGTGTCGGCTGCTTATCTGAATGGATGTGAATGGATCTGAATGGCTGGGTGGATGGGTGAACTGGTGGGCCATATGATACCATGGATGGACGGATGGAGAGGAGGAGTGATCTGGGATTGGGGCGTTAGAAGTGGCATTCGCTTAATCGGCGTGCTGATAAAAGTTTCTTGTTAATTAACATGAAAGTGCAGCAGACACGGTCGAGATTTTATTTTTCCACCTTCTTTTTTTTTCGTTTATTGCTCTCTCTCTCTCTCTGTTGCATTGAAGACGGAAAATTGAAAACCCGTCGGTGGGTTTTGTAAACTGGCTCGAGCCTCCTTAGCCAGTTTGCGAAGTCGTCATCGGCATCATATCGCCGCATTTATGCGCACATAAAAGTTAAATAATAGATCCAAAAGATACATTTGCCGTGGCCGAGAGCAACTCCGACTTCGACTGCGACTCCACTGCATCCAACTGCATCCAACTGCATCCAACTGCAACTCCAATTGCAGTGCCGACCAGTTGTTGTTAGCCAAATGATTTATAAGCGGCATAGGCAGCGATATTTGTTGTTATACCCTGGCCATAAATCCGAAATGGATAGTACGATTTAATAGCCGCGTCCTGCAGATCATCTACCCTAATAAATAAATACACTGAGTCCACAATTGAGCGGGCTCAAAACAGCAAATATTCTGTTGCTACCAGCTACATTTACCATAAACTTATCTATTTAATAATAAACGCATTCAGTAATAATGTAAAAATAATACACAATAATTGGCCAAAAACCCCCAATAATTGGTAATAATGGTAATGCGCTTTTATACGACTTAAAAATTCATTATTTTTTCGAAAGCATGCCACTGATTGCCACAGTTGAAAAATTTAGAAATAAATATCTATTGATGTGAGATTATATCTGAAAGTCATACTTTTATCTATTGATATGAGAATACATGTAAATCATACTTTTTCCATTAATTGGGATGCAATAAGTATAGCTAAAATTCTAGCAATGAATTAATAAATTCCTTATGAATATATAATAAATACTAAATAAAAGAAAAAGAAATAATAAATTTAATAGTACTATCTTTGGATTCCGCATGCTTGGTAGTGCAAATAAAATTCGTGTTGTTTGCCCAGCAATTCATCGTCAATTTTCCCCGCAACCAAACGCTGGCTTCGCTTCAGTTTTTCCAGCTTTTCCGGCGCCCCTCCCCCTCGTCGGTTTTCAGCACCCCTCTCTTCTCCTCTCCTCTCCCCTTTCCTGGCCATTTGTTTGGCTGTTGTATTGCTTAAGCCAACTGTCTTGTACTTTTATGGGCGCTCGTCTTATCAATAATTTATGTCAGATTATACCGTTATGTCACAATAAATTAAAGTTGGCAACTTATTTTCCAGACTCCACACTCGCTCTTGTATTTGGCTTTTAAATTTTTTATTATGGCCAAATCTGTCAGTTTAGCGGCACATTTGGAAAAGTGCCTGCTCCTCCTCCTTCTCGTCTCTCTGCGCTGCCTCCTTGCCTCTAGCAAATTTTACTGGCTGATCCAGTTGAGATATATACTTATACACTCATATATATATATATATTTACCTATATAAAGGTATATATGTATATATTTGGCTGTTGGCATGCGGTGGCAAATTTCACTGTCACGCCTCGTTTTCAATTAACTTGTTGGCGGTCCGCCGCAGTGGCCATAAATCAAATGAGAGCTCCCTCTTAAAAAAAAAAAAAGAAACAAAAAAAGGGGGAAAAAAAAAGAAAAAGAAAAGAAGCACTACGGGTTTTCCCATATTTTCCACTGCCTTTGGCCCGCTTTGATTTATGAAGATCGCTTCATTCGGCTGCCGCTTACATGTCAAAGTTTATCGACTTCTGATTAATGCCTTTGTCGGCGCCTCGCAGGCCCCACTGTCCCCCCCTCTGCTCCTTGCTACCTCTGTTCCTCTGTCCGCAGTGTCCACTGTATTTCGACCATAAACGACATAAGGCAACTGCCAGTGCCACTGCAACTGCAACTGCAACTGCAAGTGCTGTTTATGGTAGTTGCATGTCTGCAGTGGTCACCAGGCCCCTAGGGTCAGTTTTTAAAATATACACTCGTACGTATAGCTATGCTATCTATGCTATCTCTGGCAGATGGATAAACCTGCTGCACACACACACATATATATACATATGCACACACTTAAACACACAGGGAAAAAAACCCACTCACTGCTCACTGGGAATCCTCCAACTTCGCGGACAAGAATAAATAAATGAGAAACGGTTTAATGCCACGCAAAGTAAATAAAAATAATGAAACCGAGCACAAAAAATTGTTGTTTTCACGAGTTTTTTGTTTGTTTGTTTTTTTTTCTTTCGATATCGGGTACCGTATCGTATCGTATGGTATAGTATGGTGCTATGGCATGGTATGGTATGGTATACAGTATAGGGTATATGGGGGGCCGTATCGAAACGCAATGGATCCGGAGCTGCGATCGACCGCTTGTTGACTTTGGAACGGCACTCGGGCAACTGAGGCGACGCCGTTACAGCGGCAACAAGCAAAGCTATCCGGCTATCCAAACTAACAACCGATTGCTGCCGCACCACGAAGTTCAACAGCGAAAAGTGATCGGCGCCGCAGCAGCGATCGTGTGCACACACATGCAGCTTGGGTGGAGGGGGGTTATCGGAGGAGGGGCGAGGGGTATGGGGTTAGGGGATAACTATCCTTGGTCCTTAGACCAACGCAAAGCCAAGGAAGTGAGCCTAATCGGCACATAAATCAGGCGGCGAGACTGCGACAACGTGATGGAATAATGACGCTGATTGAAACATGCGAAAATCTGGCGACAAACACGGCAAAGGGATCTGGACGCCCCAGCCGGTGGCAATTGCCCAACTACACTGACAGAAATATATTACAAATAATATGTTTAAACAAAATATATAATAATATAAATATTTAAAGCCTTACAACATAATAATGCCTGGCTTTAAATAGCCGATAAGTTGTGATGCATTTGGGTTATCAAATTGCATATTTAATCTAAATGCATAGCTTATTTCTTGCGGTGTACGATCGAATGCGAAGTCGAACTCCTTGTCGCCGATCCTCTGACAAGGCGACTAATTGCGGCGGCAAATTGCCGCTGCCATTTGATTTGCATAATGCAAATTGCCGGCGTCTCTAATCGTTAGCTCTCCATCTTCTCCGCCCTGCGATATATATATGTATATATATATATATATATATATATATATATATGTATATGTAGTTAAACTTGGCTTTATGACGAGCGCGCGGCTGTCACAATATTTGTGTGCTATTAATTGACCACTTGGCACCCGCCCCCTGCCGGCCACGCCCCCGAATTGAGCCTATGGATATACTAAGTGTTTTATGGAGTCGCTCTGATGGCTTGAAACGATAAGCAGGCAGCTGGACGTGAATGCTGGATGTGGATATGGCTGTGGAGTGCCCAATTCCAATTTCAATTCCAAGTCCAATTTCCATCCCAATCCTATGCAAAATCCAATTCCTAGGCTGCGACTCATACTCATACTCATAGCCTGTCATATGTCCGCCGAAGTGGAGTGCAAAAGCCGCAAAAAGATGCAAAGATACAAAGATACATACGGAATGAGCCGGACTCTGGGATTGGGAATGGATCTGGCTATCTGGGGAGTTGGTTGGAAAAATTAAGTGTTCTATTATCGCTGCCTGTGCAGGCGAAATGGGCAATAAAAAATATGAAACATCCACAAACTAAAATCCATACCAAATGTGTGGTGCAACCAAAGTGAAGAAAATGCACTAAGATAACCTGGTAAATAGTAAATTCAATAGTAAATACTTGTTCGTAAAGTTTGCTATGTCACAGTATGTAAAAAGGCAACTTTTTCCCAGTGTAACCCCCCGCCACACCCCCTCATCGAAGGCATGCCTATCCAATTTCTCTATCTGTTCTTCGGTTATCTCAACTGTGGCCATCTAATATTAGAAGGCGATATCTATTGCCTTGTACAAGTGCACTTGTTTCGCCTTATCAGCAATTGCCAAAACATGTTCGCATTTAGGGTGCGTCTTTGGGGGCCTTACTGTACTGGAGGATTGCGGTATGAATTGTGAATTGAGGCAAATGAAAAATATTTGCTAATTTATTTATTGCACCGCCATGGAAAAATTCAGCACAGCTATTTTTGCCACTATTTTATCATACATTGCACATGTCAAGGTGCCCACATTTCGTTTATTAAACTCACAACTGTAACATTTTATGAAAAAGGTGTTAAGTAGTAAAAAAACAATTTCGATTTTTGCTTAATATCTTTGAAATATAGCACCTGATTTTATCTAATTTTTCTGGTGTGGCAGATCAACTGACTTTGAAATTGTTTTGTTAACATTGTCTGATTCTTTTATTTTTCGAGTGAGTGCAGCTGCAATTAACTGCAATCGAATTAAGCAAATATTTTTGGTTTGTTTTGGCGATTACGCCACTTTGGAAACCGGGAAATTCTGGTTATTGCCAAGCCAATTCAGTTAAGAACTAAGATATTGCGGAAACGAAAGCGCAGCAGGCGAGTGTAAATCAAAGCCCATCCCACGAGTATGTTGCATGTTGCATGTTGCTGGTGGCGCGTGTGTTTCGGGTGCCATCGCTTGGGGACATGCAACACGGCTACATAACCTTTAATGGGTCCGAAAGAGGGGTAGGGGGAGGTGGGCGGGGAACGGCTAGTTGGGGCTAGTTGTGGCTAGTAAGGGGTTAAGAGGGGGCAGGGAACTGCCTGCACTTACAGGAATGACAAATATGCCGGCACGCAAGCTGCAGTGCACCGAGAAAAATGATTTAAAATTAAATAATATATATAAATAAAAATAATATGAATATAATAAATAATATAAATAAAAAAAATATATATTACGAAAATTAATGTATTGAAAATTAAACTAACTTTACATTAAAAGGAAATAAGGAATAATACTAAATCCTAAATATTACTAAGTACTAAATACTAAATACTAAATACTAAATACTAAATACTAAATACTAAATACTAAATACTAAATACTAAATACTAAATACTAAATACTAAATAATACTAAATACTTAATACTAAAAAATACCAAAATATTAGTGCCCTCCTCTGCGCTTCTCAAAAGTCCTACATAAGCAAACCACTTTTTCGATGTTTTTCAAAAAAAAAATACTAAATGTGAGTGAGTGGTGCAGTGATTTTATGTGGTAGCAGAGGATATCAATAATGTGATTTCGACCTACTGGAGGAAGTGCCTGAGCCAGCTATTTTCCAGGAGCTACAACCAGCTGTAACGTGGAAGAGAGGAGAGCTTGAGGAAAGGGGTGAGTACCTGAGGGAAATGGAGAGGAACGCTTAACTCTCAGAATTTTGGTTGCGACTTCTGTGGCTGCTTGTTTTTTTAAATTTTATAAAAGTTTAATTTATAAAGTTAAATTTGCCCTCTCTGTTCTTTGTTATGAGTGGCCAGTGTGATCGGTGATTCCGATATCTTTGAGAGTACAGACTAGACAACCATTTTTTCCTGTGTAGAGTGCTGGTCCCGCGAGATCGACGACTCGGATACAATTCAGTGGAAATTGCAAACGAGAAACAAACAAAACCAGCCTTGGAATCGGAGAACCAGCTGAAAAACAAAACAAAAACTGAGACCAACTAACAACTGCGACAAGAACAAATGACGCAAATTGCGTACACCCGACAATCGAAGTGAAATCCAAAGGGTTTCCGATTCAGGATTAAAATTGAATCTTTGGACTGCAAAAAAAATAAATAAACGGCTCAATAACTAAACTTGTTGTGCATTTCGATTGCAATGAACTTTGACACTTAAAATCAATTAATGTCAATTTTTATGTTTACTTTTTCTGTCCAAGCTGTTCGACGTTTTCACAACAATCGATCAATCAGTGTCTTTCTCGAGTTTTATTACCGATAATTTCGATAGCCAGCGCTCCGATTGATAAAAACCGATAAGTTATGACATTCCTTGTTGCTTTTCGGGCGACTTTAATTGCCACTTATTTCGATTACCGACATTTTTTCGACAGCAACACATGATTCTATACAATTATTGTGATAACACATAACCCATTTGCGGTATCAAACACACCTCCAAAATGCTCTGGCATTATTTGCCGATTATTTCGATAGGCAACACCCGTTTATATTACAATATAAATTATGAATCATTTTTGTTACCCAAAGTTCAAAGACAGCAATTAAAAAATGGCATATATAACCAATAGAACGATGACTCACTTTTATGATCACTTTTCGATCTTCTGATTCGGAGGCAAACCCCAAATGAGAGTGCCTAATATGACCTCAGTTTCACTTCGGTTTCTAGGGTATCTGGAGTTGGTCTGCAACTCCTGAGGGTATTCGTTGCCACTTCCGGAGGGCGAAAAAGGGCTAGGGTATAGGAATGTGGTTGGAGGAGGTGGTCGGAGGGGGTTGGAGGGAGGAGCAATGTAATTCACTTGTGACGATCTTCGGCGCGATCGCTGATGGGCGACAACCGCTGACGTCAACGGAAGTTGTCGCTTGAGCGAAGGTCAACGGATCGCAGCAAAGAGTACTCCCAGATACGACTTACATGCGGCTTTGCGATCTGGATGGAGGGTGGAGATCTCGCCGCTAAATCGATTTCTCACACAATTAGTGGGCGTCATAATTCCCATTCCCATACCCATACCCAATTCCATTTCAATTCCTCTGACGGATTGCCCCGCTACCCACTACCCACTTTATGTCCGTCGCTCTGGCCAATGTGTTGATTAGATATGACGCTGGGAATGGGTCTGGAAATGGGAATGGGAATGTGAATGGAAATGGGACTGGGACTGGGACTGGCTGATCGGACTGTGACGGATGTGCACGACCCACAGAGACCATAAAAGCTATTAAAACAAAATAGCACCACACGATCCATCCAATCCAATCATGGTGGTAAATGTTCGTTGGACGTCAGACTAAGATCAGCTATGCTTCTCCTCAAATAGGTTATATTGCAGCGAATATACTATAAGTTTTTATTACATCTTGAGAATACGCAAATCTTTACATTTTACACAGTAATATTAACCAGTTTGAAACTAAACAAAACCCATAAGGAACCACATTGAACCGCATTTATATACTGTTAAACAGAAACGTTAAGTTCAAAGACACGATTTCCATGAAATGGTTGCCAACTTATGCGAAAAATGGGGAAATCTTTATTCAAAACTAATTTCATTTTATAAAACTTATAATCTTATCTTACGGATAATATTCAACCAACTGATTCATTATAGATTTCTATGCACGCTTCTCGAATGCTATCTTTATATGCCCTTTAAGATATTATAAATTAAATTGGTTTAAAGAAGTGCGAATATACAATGCTATTCACTCTGACACATTGTCTTAATTTATACTATTTATCAGTGTACTATTGACAATGCCCCATATAGAAGACACTATCTTATTGTGGTTTTAAATATACATTAAGTAATCTTTAAAATGGCCAAATTGCACTCTTATCAAATGCAATAAATGAGCTCATTAAATATAAGAGTATAAGTATGTGGAAATGTTTTTATTCAAATCATTTACAATAAATCGCAGTAAAGCCATTTATTTCAAAGTGTTTCCAGTATGATTTATGCTTCAAAGCTAATAAATTAATATAACAAATATTATATTAGGTATAATTTAAAACAAAAGGTTATATATAATCTATATATATATAGGAATTTTCTGGCACATCCCATCTGAAATACGGTATCTGCGTCACATTTCCTGTTTATTATGTTATGATATAATTTGTATCAATATTTTGCAGTCCATAAAGAAGATACTCCTTCTCCTTCAACCATTAAAAAAGTCTCTCTCGCTGACTTTGCACTTCACAGCGGCGATATTATTAATGATCATGCTTCAAAGAGGGGTGGTGGGGAGGGGGGGAAAGGCAGAAGGGGGGACAAACAAAGGCGGCCCAGTGACGTCACAGCGACGTCAGCGGACCAAATGGCGATGATACTCGTATTGTCGGTGACTTTGGCACCCACACAGGGGCTTTATCTTTAAGTAAGCAAAGTAAGCATTTCTATGAAGCCCACGCCGCAGTGTCTACAATAACAAAACAATGCGAAGAGCCTTCAGTTCTCGCTTCCATCCAAAGTTTCCATCTCAAAACTGAGAACCAGAGAACCGCGGAAAAACCCATCTCCATCCCCATACCCATCCCCATCTGCAAATGGAATGCGAAGAATAACCAAACAAGATGCCTAACCACATCCAAAACTATAATGACAACTGTGATAAGGCACGGTGACAGGCTTGGGTTGGGCTGCTCTTGGATGAGTAGGATACCAGGAAATGGGGCTCCCAGGAATGCCAGTCCAAACAGTGGAGATATCACAGGCGAAGCCAACCAACGCCCAGCATCATGTGTCTGAATGATATACGTATAGTATATACATGTATATATATCCATTCCTGATAATGCAGGCGACTTCTATGAATGAAACTTGAGGTCGTTTCGTGGAATTAGATAGGAATACCTGATATATGACATGTTCATTGGAATTACACACAACGTAGACAACGGAGTAATAACAAGTTCATAAATTAACTGAAGAACTTTGAGAAACCGAACGAAGAAGAGATTACATTTTAAATTGAGTTAATTCAGCATATGGCAAGGTCACATCACTGCGTATGTTCATGTAGAAAGAATATTCACGAGGGAATCAAAGGCAATTCCCATAGCAAATGAAGGCAAAGACGGAAGTTGAATAGGAATCATATTCAAATGGGGAAGATACTTTGTAATGACATGCTAATAAAATTGAAGTGTATCTCACTGCGCGCAGTGGAGGCTGAATAAAAAGTGTATGCAAATGGCGATCACAAAAATGAAATCACAATGCAGCATTAACTGGGTCAGCAAATTGAAGTGATTTATTTGTGTGATATCTAGACTTAATATTGAGTTAGTTTTGAAACGAATTTCTAGAATAATACACCCAAGTCGTTTAGTTCATTATCTCCATCTCTGAGATACAATTTTTGTTCTTATCAACAGTGGTACTTGTAAACACAATCCCCGAGACTTACGGAGTAATCCCCAACGACACGAGGGCTCGTGTGTCATATAGACATATATGCGAGTCTTAATGGGAACGGTGACGTATGCGTGATATCACCCAAAATCGCTTATCACTCATCCGTCCACAAAAAAAAAAAATTATAATAAAAATAAAAAAAAAACAAAAATAAAAACAACACGTAAGACACGACGTTATACAATTGACTTGAAACGGCGTATGGGATCATCATAGATATAAGCACACTATATACACTAGTATAACGAACATAGTATATGGCATTATATTATATGGCACACAACACATGCGCGCGGCTTAGAAAATAGAAGAACAGGCCATTTCTGGGATGCCTCCAATTATTGCTTTTGTCGGCGGCGTCGAGGGTATATGTATATGCCATATACTATATGAATGCCAGGGAGATAAACCCGCTTGATAAGCGCGTAACATTATTAACCAAACACATACACTCACGCACGCACGCACGCAGACACATAGACACACACACACATATGAACGATGAGATATCCAGGTGAATTGCTTTATTATCGTTATCATGACTCCGAAAATTCGGTTTCTAATACTTTTATTTGCTTTACAAACTTCTCGCCGTCTGCTGACAACAACAACAACAACAACAACAGCAGCAGCATGAAGTGGAATAAACAACAAAAAAAAAGATGCCATTATATAAAGGTAAATATGTGCTGGCTTATATATGTACATAATATTTATCTATAATACAGTATACAGTTAACTAAGATAAGATTTTTTCGTCGCTATCGCTGCCCGTTGTGTTGTTGTTGCTGTTCTTCCAGTTCTAGATACAAAACCAACCAAAATCGGAGGTTTTCGTATTTTGGTAGATATATACTTTTTCTTTATCACAAGCACCCCTTAATTTTCAACATGCACTCAGAAAAAAAACGCAAAATAATAATAACAATAATAGCAAAAGCGGAGAATACCAAAAAGACATCTCCGCGCAACAGAACCTCATTTCAGTGATAAGATAAGAATCTAATTAATTAACAGCCTTTTAAGCAAACGCATACACTGGAAAAAGAGACCTGCTAATGCCAATGCACGGTGGAAAAACCATTAGCTGATAAGGCGGGGGATTACCATATATGTATATCTTGAAGTAAGACCCAAGGATCTCATTATCTTTAAAACAAGATGCAACTTTAGGAAAAAATAGTCAGTAGTTCGATGGATTTGCTTTGATTTCTATATTTAATAGGTAATTGGTAATCGGCAATAGGTAATAGGTAAAAAGTAATAGGTAATAGTTAAAAGTCTTAATATTATAGTCTTTTTTTTTGTAATAGTTATAATGGTCTTGCAGTTGATAAACTAACTGGTATAATACTGCTCTAGAGCAAAATGGAAAGCACACTTTTTTTTTTGTTCAAAATTACTTCACCTATCTAGCACCCGTTTCGCCCAGTGTTTATGCACCAACTTGCTTATCTCTCTTGCGCTGCCATTCAGACCTGCCCTCATTCACTGTTCTTTTATGCTCTCGAAAACAACAGCAACAACACCACAAACAATCATATCATCATAATAATACAACAGAAACAAATAAAAAATAAAAAAAAAAAAGTGGTTAATATTAAATTTACTAGGCTGCTCCACTTTTGGGACTTGTCTTGGACACCGCCTTGCCACCCCGAATTCTTTAGTCTAGTTTGAGATTTCCCTGGTTTGTGACGTCATCGCGGGCGCCTACCTTCTTGGATCGATCCCGCTGACGATCACCAAGCTGCGTGGCGGCCATAAGTTCGCTGATCTGGCGCTCCCTCTCACGTTCGCGATCCCCCCGCTCGTAGTCCTCCTGCCGCAGCTCCTCCGCATCGCGCTCCTCCTGCTCATCATCATCACGATCCACGTCATCCTCCTTATCCACGTCATACTCCTCCTCATCCTCCTCCTCCTCCTGCTCCTCATCGCTGAGACTGCTGCTCTGGGTGCTGCTCTTCCGGGCGAGCGCCACACGGACACCATTCACGATGCACTCGCCACCATCCAGGGCCGAAATGGTGGATCCACAATAGTAAAGGTTACTGCAACTGCTCGCCGCACTGACATCCGACTGGCCATCATCCTTGCCACAACCCGGCGACATGCCCGCACCCGTTCCCGTGCCACCGTGTCCATGTGCGCCATGTCCAGCGCTGTGACTGTGATGTCCCGCCTCCAGGGAACAACGACGCTGGCCACGCGCCCGCTGCAGGCGAAAGTATTCCATCTCCTCCATGCTGATGCCGCAGGCGGTTATGTCATCCGAATAGTCGCTGACCACCACGGATGGGGTGCGCACATAGCGCACGCCCAGCGGCAGTCCACTGCCACTGACGCCCAGTTCGCTGTACGAGCTCTGTGTGGACTCACGTCGCGATCCCGGAGCGGCCACCACTCGCTCCTCGAGCAGCACCTTGGTGGGCACACCCACGCTCGCATTGCCACCGCCGGTGGGCGATGTCAGTGGTGAGTCTGGCAGGGCTGTGGGTTCGGCCAGTGGCAGTAGTGCCGGTCGCAGGGGTAAATCCGTAACGGTTAGCGTCATCCGTCGTTGTGTCGGCACAGGTACATCCATGCCGCCATCGTCCACATCCAGACCGAGGGCGGAATCACTGCTGGCACAGCGTGTCACCTTCATTTTGCGCTGCCTTGGCGATAGGCTGTTATCCTCATTGTCGCTGCTATACGGACTCAATCCGCCACCGGTGACATTGCAGCCCTCATCCGAATTGGATGCAGTGGCTCCGGGCAGCGTCTTTGGCTCCTCCGCCTGTTGCTGCTGCTGCTGCTGCTGGACAATCATGGCCTGGAACTGATCGATCAGCTGTTGCACCGGCTTGCCTCGTTCCGTCTTGCAGCTGGGATAAGCAGTGCGGTAAGTGGTGGTGCTGGTTCTAGTGGTGGTGCTGGTTCTAGTGGTGGTGCTGGTGCTAGTAGTGTTGCTGCTGCTGGTCTTGTTGCTTCTGCGTTCCGGTCCACCCACTTGGTTGCCGAAAAACTGCGACCTCAATTGCGCCTTGCGAAGGGCCAACTCGGCGGAGATGGATGCCTCTTCACATGGATTGCTCCCACCACTTGGCTGCGTGGATGTGGATGTGGATATGGATGTGCTCGCCGTTGGGGTTGCTCTAGCTCTAGCTCTAGCTGTAGCTGTGGTTGTGTCTGCTTTGGTTCTGCTTCTGGCGCTGGCTCTGGCACTAGCTCCAATCTGCTCCGCTGTCCGCTGATAACTGAACGCCGTTGCCTCTGCCGCCGTCCATTTATTTTCAATTTTAACCGTTCTCCTCGTTGTCGTTGTTGCTGTTGTTGTTGCTGTCGTTGTTGTTGCTGCTGTCGTTGTTGCTGCTGTTGTTGTTGTCGTTGTTGTTGCTTTCGCATTCGTATACGTTTTCGTCGTTTTCGCCCTCGCTGCCGCCGACGCTTTCGACGACAGCGACGTCGACGTCGACGCAGACGCCAACGCCGATGGCGACGTCGTTATCTTTGGCATGACATCGAATTGGAAAGCGGGGGCGTCAGACGTTCGCGAAACCGTTCCCGTACCGCCGTCGCACGCACTCATCTCACATGGATGGCTTGGCTGGATCGCGGGGAGAGATGGCGGGGGATTGGGTACAGGTATGTGTCAGGTTGAAGCGAGTTGGTTGTATATCAGGTTGAAAAGGGTTAGTTATATATTAGGTTGAAAAGAGTTAGGACTAATGAAATAGCAGTGAGATTCGTTGAGAGAACACCAAGGATGATATGCGGATATGGAAAAGAGTGCTCTTGGATCGGTGATAAGAAAGATGGGGAATTATGGGGAAAGTGTTGGAAGTGGTGTTATTAGCAATGCAGAAAATGGAAAGAATTTTCTATATAACTGCATTACGAAGAGGTGCTTAAAAGGAGAATTCCATGTAGAAATGGTAGAAAAGGAGAATGGGAAACGTAAGCAACGAGATAAAAGTGAAAGGCTGGCGATGCAACGAAAATAGAAAGAGAGAAGAGTGGTGAAGATTACCGTTAAAAAAGAGGACGTACTAGACAGTAAAAAGGAAGGACAGGAACAGTTAGAAAGGGTTATCGAAAAAACAATAATGTAAAGAAAAAAGAGTGCTGAAGATTACCGTTGGAAAAGAGGACGTATTAGACAGTAAAAGGAGGGATAGGAACAGTTAGAAAAGGCTGACTACCAAAAGGATAAAAGAAAGAGAGAGAGAATGAGTGAGTTGTGTGTTGTGACTGATAAGGAATGTGTTAAGACTCAAGGAGGGGGGGGTTATTGTGTTGGAAAACGATGTTGGCCACTGTGTTCCGTCGAAACGCGCTACTAACGCTGGCGTCGAGTCGAAATATTTCAGCGGAATTATAGGTGAAAATGCCACTGGAAGCCCCGGCAAACATTCTACGTCCGCACTTTCCGAATGGCACCTGTGCGCTGCCGTCGCCAAACTGAAATCGCTTTCTGCGGCTCTGCAGCTCTGCTCGTTTTTTCCAGCGAGGGGGGGTGCGGCGGGCGGCGGTGGGGCGAAGAATCGAGAGGAGTGGCGACGGGAGGGGGAGGCTCGAAGAATTGTAGAGAAGAATTTGTGAGCCGCGGAGTGGAGAGCAGCTGTTGTGAGGGAGGGAGGGATGGCGGTCGGTCGTGCGGTTGGGCGGTCTTATTATTGTTGATAGTTTTCTTCGACAAATTGTGTGTGTTCTTTACAAATTTTCGGTTGCTTTTGCCACTGTTCTCGTTTTTTTTTTTTTGGTGCTACTGCCACTACTGCGGCGGGGTAATTGTAATTGTGATCTTGAAACGTTGACGCAATGTGCAATGATCCCGCACGTACACACGCACACACCGGTAGCTGCTCCAATTGCCGCGCGTAATTGTAAATTGCATTTGAGCACAGAGCACTGAGCGCACACAGATACGCCGCACACACACACACACACACCTGCACACACAGCGATGACTGACAGGCGATGCGAGCCAATGCAATAAAGCACTCTGCGAGCACCACTACAAGCGCACACTCACGCACACACCGACACAGACGCACAATGGGACGAATCGGTGATTTATCGCCTCCATTCAGTTGAGTTGAGTCGAAAAAAAAATAATAAACAAAAACATACTTGATGACTAGGAAACTCTATACCCGGAAAACAACTAAAGCAACAATTATTTTCTCAAAATCTGATTTATGTAGCTTACCCAAACAGGAGCTATAATTATAATTTGCATTAAAAGAACCTATTATATATCTCAAATTTAAGTAGAGCTTTAAATAATCAAAATTACAATTAATTAGTATTACAAAGAAATTAATTAACTGTGTCCATGTTTGTATAGTGTTCATCTTTTTCTATTTATAAAAAAAAGTTGCCTGCTTGCTTTTTATAGTTAACTATCAGACCAAATGACGCAAATAAGATTTTATCGCTTTACAGCAACTTTTTGCAAAACACAAAAACCAAACGGAATGGAGTCGATTAAATTCTTTGAAATTAAAACCTAAAACACTTTGCTACACAATACATAAAAAAAAAGAAAACCAGAAAAAAAACCGTTTGCGCGCATGACTTACGAAGACGAAATGTGTCAGTACATTTGTATAGCTCAACCGCAAAACCAACGACCTACGTCAAAACTGATTGTAGTTGCAGAAATTCCGTTGCAAATTGCAAAATGTTTATGAGTTGCAATAATTACTATATATACATATACATACGTACGTTATATAAGTAGGTGACAAAACCGTAAGTCGCATCCGCTTTCAAATTGTTCTGAGTAACGCTTCACAACAAATTACCAAAAAAAAATTAAGTATTTACAAAAAAAAAAAATTAAAAAAAGGACCCATCAATAGGTTCATTGACTATACGCAGGTGATTATCTGGTTGAATTTTTGGTATGCCTGGTATCTTTATGATAAGCACGTGATTCACGCGAAATCCCCACCCACTCCACGGTGCCATGACGATGATGATGATGATGATGATGGCGATGATGATGATGATAATATGATGGCCGTATAATGTTTATAACGACGATGGTGGGTGACCCACGGTGCGGCATCGCACTTTGTCCAAAACGCCAGCGGCTATGACGTCAGTAGTCGGCGCACAACGCAGACGCAACAGCCCAGACAGAGACGGCGAGATGGCGGACAGAGAGCGGGTGAGAGGGGGAGGAAGGGGGTCGGTTACCGAGTAGACAAGGGCGCGGTGATTACTCAACTCCCCGCCGCACCCCCAACGAATCCCGCCACCCTCCGCCCACCCTTTTGCGGTATAAATAACAAGGGGCAATTAAAAATGCATTTTTTTCCTCCTTTTTTTTTGTATTGTTTTATGTGATTTTCTGTCGTTGGTTTTTATATTTTTTTTTTTTGTTCTGGCTCTGTGTGCGTTGTTGTACCTTGGCGTTTTTCAGATGATTTCTTTTTTTGTATATTTTTTTTATATGTATATATATATATTATTTTTTTTTTGTTGACTGACAAGACGCACGGACGCTAGTTTGCTGACGCTGATAGGCAACGGCGGAATGACGTGGTCACAGCTTAAAGTAATACACCCCCCAGCTCTTCTGCGGTTGTGAAATCAAAACCACTTTAGGTTAACACACCTGCGATCGAGATCGATATACGGCTAAGTTTTTGCGCTCGGCCAATTACGTCAATGCATTTGACGAGAGACCCAGGTAGCAGCAGCAACAACAACAAAAAAATACATTAAAAAATGGGAAGTGTGGGGTGGGGGGAAAAAAAAACACACAGAAAATAGGTAAGCGCTAATAAAAATAGTGAAGGATAATGACCAGTTGCATTCTCGCACTCTGCGATTGCCCCTCCCCCCCGGAACGTCCGATCAATTTGCCCCACTGACCGAAATCGTGGTTCCGAAGCTCGGAAAGCTCACAAGACCTCTGAAAGATCAGAGCTACCAGCTCGGCTTTTTTTTCCGATACATTCTAACAAGTAAGGAATTATTTGAAGGCGTCTATAAATTCATCAAAAAAATCTATCCCAGAAAGCACCGCATTTCGATGAAACAATTAGTAAACCTTATTTAAAACTATTTTTGATAGTCTAAAGGTAACTGCTTCAACAAACTAAAATATTACTCATACGCCGCGTTGCCCACTGCGTATGAGTAATATACTTTTCAAGTGAAATAATTTCACTATGCTAGAAAATCGACATCTTACTGTCCTATTGCGCTATACAATTACTTAAAGCAAAACAAAAAAAATCGCCTTGAACAAGATTAGGTAGTATTTAAAAAAAAATTACTCATACGACACGTAAGCCAAATGTCATTATTTTACAATAGCAAACTGTTTATTAAAATGCGAGCACATGTTTTTTCGGTATGAAACCTATAATGAGCTCGTAAAACTGAACAGAAACAGAAATAAACAGAAATATTAGCGATCTCAAATTGTTGCCTACTTGTTTAGGCTATAAAAGTATTTCCGAGAAATACGATCATACATGATATTTATTTGGTAGCAAACTCAGGTAACTCAAATATTTTGTAAATAGCGCTATGCAATTAAAAATACATTTGCAATTTGACAAGCCAAAAAGCCCATATACATTCATGGGAACTACTGACTATAGTATCCTTTAGATATTTTCGCAAAATCTAGCTTCTTTTTGAAACGATTCCCGCTGAAAGCAGCTAAACGGACAGCTCTGCTGCGAGCCAAGCTTCAGCTTGTAGAGAAGAGAGAAGAGAGTATTGAGAAGAACGGAGAGCGGAGAAAAGGTGCTGGCCCAGCCATAAACTTTGCACATTTGCTTTCGGGCACTAATCATGTTTTATGGCCATAAGCACACACGCACACAGGCAACACACACACACAGACGCACACGCACTCGCACACACACACACACACAAAAACACATACACACATACGCACCCCGTTTTCCCAAAATGGTCAAAACGGGCCATTTGACGCGCGCATTCGCACACGCGTGAATTGTGTGCCGTTTACTGTTGTTCGCTCCATCCACTCAGGTTTGTTTTTTCTGTTTTTTCTTTTTTTTCTGCTTTATTTTCTGATATTTTCTGTTTTTTGTTAAAATTTTTTTTGTTGTTGCCTGACATTGCTATGATATGATCGCAGTGGGACTGTGCATGTCTGTGTGCTGCTTTGGCAAGGGGCTTGGGATTGGATTACGGCTCGGATTTGGTGGCTTAAGTGTACTCTCTTAATGGTGCTGGCACATGCTAATTATTATTACATTTTGGATACGCCGCTTTCTGTTTCTGGCTGCCCGGCGCTTTTTTTGCTATTTTGCTTGTAACGGTCGGCGCGAGAGGCGGCGACAACTCGACGCAGGCGTTGCACACTAACTGAAATTTGAAATTCGAAATTCGGCCAGGAGGCTTGGCCGCCTCACCTGTCTCAGCTGTCGCACCTGACCGATCCGAACTGCCAATAATCTGCGCAGCACTGGCGATTATAATTCAATGCTCCGCTCAAAGCTCGAAAAACTTCCCGCCAAGCGAACTGCCTCAATCCTCTACCATCGCTTAATGATTACGAGGTTTAGAACAGAATACTTGACATAAGATGGCGCCCGAACAGGGACCTTTCAATCTTTCCTTATTCCTTTCTAAGCACGCGATACTTTTCGATGGTGGTACATAATGACTACATAAACTTGAAATAAGGAGATGGCCCTTTTTTTTTTTGTTGCTAATGAAGTTTATGGAAATCGTCTGCTGGGTTGGAGTTTCCACGCCGATCTTGGTTTGTCACCTGCACATAATTTGCGCAGCACTGATGATTAAATTTCAACGAAAAGCTCTTACAAGCACAACTCCAATATCGGGCCAAGCATTAAAGCAAAAACACTGCAAAACATTTGGAAGTCCTAGATTTATATATATATTATATAAATCAGAATAACTGATGGGTATTATGTTCTCTCTGGTCAAAAGTAAAAATCCAATCTATCATTTCAAGCGTGCGCATTTCCTTTTAAGTTGCCAACTGCCCAAAATATCAACAAAAATTTAAATAAACATTTTAAACAAATAATTTTTGACTTTATTTGCGTAAACACAACTTGGAAACTATTTTATCAGCGTAAGTGTAGTCACAAATTACAAAATATAGCCTTGCTGCTGTGTCTGCGTGTGATTGTGTCTAGATTTAGTGTTAGTTATGGGACGTTTTCGGGGCTTCGGAGAGTGTTTAACCTGAGTAAGAAGCGCAACTGATGACCGCGGCTTTCAAAGTGTAGATAGGGGATTGACAAATAAAAAAAAGTGTAGTACTATGTGGTGAAACAAAGTTAGTTAGTAACAGAACAACTTGAGAAGGAGCAGGCTTGTTTGGTGGGTAAAATCGGTCTTCACCGATGACGTCGCTCCCGCTCCCGCTCTTCATAGTGTTCGTTGTGCCGGCTCTTGCTGCTCCGCTCGTAGCCACCGCCGTCCCGCTTGCGCTCGTGGCGTTCGGAGCGGTGGCGACTTCGGCTGCGACTTCTGCTGCGGCTGCGCGAGCTTTGTCTATGCTTGTGCTTCTTCTTGTGCTTGCTGCGATGGCGATCGTAGTCCTTATCCTTATCCCGCTCACGATCTCTCTCCCTTTCCCGCTCGCCATAAGGCATCTGTGGTGGCAGCGGCGCCGGTGGGTAGTCCTCGTAGCCACCGCGACCACGGCCGTAGGACGAACCAGACGCGGCAGCATAGTAATCACGATCGTCATGATCGTTGCGGTAGTTATTCGATGGTGGGTAGGCGTTGGATCGGGAGCCGGCATTTCCACCGCCACGACCGCCGCTTCCACGCTCTACGCCTCCCTCCGGATACTCCTGGTAGTCCGCATCCTGACCAGCAGCTCCAGGGCCACCGCCAGTGCCCTGGCCCGCCGTCGACCGACCCGTGCACAACTGATTGACGGTCAGACCCTGCTCCCTGCAGTATTGCTCGATCCTCTTCTCGATCTGCTTCTGTATCGGCACGGGGATGCGCGGAAAGAGTGTGGAGAACCAGTCCAGCTTGGTCATAAACTGGTAAACCATCTGTCCGATGGTTAGGACCTGCAAATAGCTGAGTTAGTGCCAAGTTCTATCAACGGAGTGTTGGGGTTCGTGTGATTGGTGGCTCATACAGTTGACTCACCTGGCCGCCACCCGCCTTCACGTCGATCTCCTCCTCGTCCTGCAGATAGTCCTCATACCAGTCATACAGGTCACTCGGCGGCTGTGTGTATCGCAAGTACATAAAGCCTGGGGCATGGAATAAAAATGAGACACATGGGATTAAAACAGTTTCAAGGAGTTGAACTTGTGGTTGGCCACAGGGGGAAATGAGTTTCATGGTAGAGTGGCTCGATTTGATTGACGGGAATATATTACTTCATTTGAAGCCTATTAATTTTTGAACAATTTGTGTTTTGAATTGGAGGGAAAGGTCATTCTGGCAAAACAAGGAGTTTTCTTTTGATAAAATATAAAATTATTATAGCATTTAATCGAATTAAAAAATTTTGCATACAATTGCTAGGTAGAACTTAGCAAAATCATGCAAATAATCAACTGAGAATCAAAAGAACAAAATTAAGAGGTAAATTACCAAAGACTTCGACTTTTTCCTTTGATTTTGTGGAAAAGCAGGGATTGAAGATTGTAATTTAAGTCGAATAAGTTTGTATGGATTTGTGCATGCTTAATGAACTGTTCCGGGAATTGCAAAAACATGAATAATTGATAAATAATATTGTTTGCAAGTAGGGTAAAGATTACCTTCACAGGCAGATGTAAGGAGATGCTAGGTCCTCTTCTCGCAAAAGGCACAACTTGAAATCGAAAAGGAAACGTGATTGTTGTTCAATCCATAGACCACCGTCCACCAAGATTCTCTATTACAGTTTGCAACCGTCCAAATCGACCCACCCTTCTTTCTTTTTTTTTTTTTTTGTTCATTTTTGGGGTGATGTATGGTGTGGTTTGGTTTTGGTTTCGTTTTTTGGTGAGCTGAGGGAGCAGGAGCAAGCGACGGCATATGTGACGGCTGAACTCATGCGACTTACCAACACCTACCTAGTGCCCGGATGTAGGCCGAGTCTGTGTGATTGAGCAGTCCGTTGATCTGCTTCCGGGTCAGCCGCAGCGTGTATAGCTTGTAGAGCAGGCAATATGCCGTGGACACAATGCCGCCGGCGCCAACGCCTCGCACCTAGAAAGGATTTTGGATACCAAAAATGAGTACATACATTCACACATTTCATAAAGCATCGCCAACGATTAGCGCTACATTTCATAAACCACTCACACCGCCGCACATGCCCGTCTGTCCGGACGTTTTGCGGGATCCGCGCTCCCACGGCTCCATGTGCTTCACCTGGTAGTAGATCTCGTCGACCACTTCATGGTAGGTTTTCAGTTTAAACAAATGTACTGCATTGGGTAGAAGCAAAAAAAAAACAAAAAAAAAAAGGCGGGTAAGTGTAAAGGCTCACAACAGCAGGAGATAAGATATGAACGCACCTTTGAAGTAGCTGGAGCTCTGGATGTTGGCCAGGATCAGGGGATTCAGGTTCATCGAGTTCTCGTTGCCCCAAAAAGGCAGCGTGTTGTGCTGCTTGCCCACGCCGGCCTTCTTGCCACCGCCGCCGCCGGCCGAAGATGACGCCGAATAATCTGCACGAGACAAGACGCCGCCATCAGTGATACGCTCGCGGGGATTGGATCCACCGTTTGCACTTACCTTCGTCCATGCCTACTGCTCTTTCACGATTGGGCGCATCAATTTTACGGCTGCCGTAGGATTGTGCGCGCGGGAAAACGCGGAAAATGCACGCACAATTTGCAATTTACATGCGAGAAAATGCCCAAATTGGCGATGTGTATGCGTTAGCAGTCGTTATCGGAAGTGTTATCGATAACGCTAGAGCGGGCTACTTTTAAGGTCACTTCTGTGTTCGTGATCGTTCACCCAGAATCACGTTTTTAAATTTTTATATAAATACATATAATTATATAAATTTATAACTAATTATGGAAACATATTTGGTTTCCTGAATATATATATTTATAATTTGTAATCATCCAATAATTTTGTGTGTAATGCTACATGTAGTAACTGAGTGTAACTTTCTCTTACCAAGTTGTACAAAAACTTTGAAATATTTCCAGTGACTTGCAGAGTGACCAGAGCGGCAAAAGAACTGCCTTTATTGGCATTCTCGCAACGAGGTCACACTAAGCCCAACTGAATCCAATCCGAATTCCCATCTTCGCATCCGCAACTGCAACTGCATCTGCATTCCGCCGCCGAGGACGAGCACCCAGTGGCCAATCCGCCGACCATGTCGCCCAAGTACACACATGCGATTGTGGCCAGGTGAGTGGAGACCCGTTCCGCTGGAGCTCGGCAATTGGCGAATCCGGAGGAGGGAGTGCCCCAGTGGCGCGAAATTAGGTCACCCAACCAACCGTTCGTGGGTACACATGCCAGTGGGTGGGGCTGCACCTTCCAAGCCGCCCATTCCCTAGATCCTGTATTGGACGTATTCAACACTATCTGCTCTCGATATAACCATACTATGTGCTGGTCAGCCAAATGGAAACTATATAGTTTATGTTACTATTTCATTGGACCTATTGACTATTGACTTCTCTTACAATCTGCACACTCTTTCCTATTTACAAAGAATTTCTTGATTTACTTGACATATTCTCCAATAAAAACCAGCGATTAAGATTCCCACAATAATTAAGCAATGTTTAAGCAAACTGTTTAAGAATAGTAATTAATAACTTCCTTGTCAAGCCATACTTCTACAAGGAGTATACCCCATATAAGTACCCCACTTAATCGCTTGTCCACTCAGACGCTCTTGTGTACTCGCCGCAACAAATAGATCCATTGTTAATCGCTTTGAATCCGTAGAATCTCCGATGCCCTGCTGGAGAACGGGGAGTTCGACGTGCAGCTGGCCAAGCAGCAGCACGAGCAGTACTGCACACTCTTGAGGAGCATTGGCCTGGATGTGATCGAACTGCCTCCGGATGACCAGCTGCCCGAGGGCGTCTTCGTCGAGAACAGTGCCGTCATCTGCAATGGAGTGGCCCTGATCGGAAGATCGGAGCATGCCAAGCGACGTCGCGAGGCCGAGAGCATGGCCATTATCCTCAAAAAGGAGCTGGACATTCCGGTCATCGAGATCGAGGATCCGCATGCTCAGCTCGATGGTGGCGATGTGCTTTTCACGGGTATATTATATAAAAAGATATCCTATTTCCTTTCCTATATTTAATAATCATTGTGTTAATTATATTAGGTCGCGAATTCTTCATTGGCATCTCCAGTTTTACGAACGAGGAGGGCGCCCGGGCGGTGGCCATGGCCTATCCGGAATATCCAGTGACGCCGATTCGGGTATTGTTAAAATATAACTATAAGTATAAGAAGCTTTGTAGACTATCCATAAGGATAGCTATTTAAATCAGTAACCATCTGTGAGCAGATCTTTTGGATTGTCTATTAAGCACGTTCCCATTTATATATGTATATACTGCAAGCACTCATTCAATCAATTCCATTCATTCAGGTCAACGGCACCAAGAGGCTGAAGTACTATGTGACCATGGCGGGACCGGATGTGCTGTGTGTGAGCAGTAGCCCCACCTGCCAGGAGATCGTGAAGCGGATGGAGCGGGAGGCCAGCTTCACCTATCAGAAGTTGACTTTGCCCGAGGAGAGTGCGGCCAATATGCTGTACATCAACGGAACGATCGTACACAGATCGCCGACGGAAATTCCAGAAGCCTACAAGGTCAGCATTCATTCGGTCATTTGGTCATTTGGTCATTCGGCCAACCCCTTTCTAATTAGACCCCATGCTAATTGATATCATTGTGTCATTGTTTTTCGCGCAGACTTTAAAAGAGAAAATCGACATTCCAACACGCAACATAAATATTAGTGAATTTAGCCAATATTCCAGTGGTCTGACCTCGTCGTGTTTGTTGCTGCGACGCTGGAAGTCCATACGGAGCTTGTGAATCTCTGGGAGCCGACAGGTTCACCTGACCGGAGTGAGAAGCATTGCCATGAGAACCATGCACAACAGGCCCAGGGAGCAGGATGGATGCATGCCCTGCTCTGTCCGGGCATCAGCAATATCGTATTATCTTATTATAGTTTATACACATCTCTTGTTATTGTTACAAATTAAGATTAAACCTTTAACGCTAATCAAACCGATCGTCGCAGTGATGCCGGTGATGTTACTTGCCAGCCCATTGTTACCCTTATATGTTGTGTAATTTAATCAGAGCTGGAAAGTATCATCATCGTCGTCCAGATGCTCGGCATTCCTCACTCACGCTCCATGACGATGTTGAACGGATATCATTGTATTAATATGGTAAAATTGCTATTATGAATTGTATCTACTTTACAAGTAGTTTGTTGAATGTGTTCACTGTCTGTCCTCGAAATAAAT
Source organism: Drosophila yakuba (assembly GCF_016746365.2). NCBI lineage: Eukaryota > Metazoa > Arthropoda > Insecta > Diptera > Drosophilidae > Drosophila > Drosophila yakuba. The sequence goes on along the minus strand of NC_052526.2, from coordinate 7,639,335 downwards.
GCAACATTTGTAATCTCTTTATAAACTTGAAAATGCCTCTGAATGTTTTAGTTATCATTGGGAAAGGTTACACATAAATATATGCCTGTTAAACAAAACGCCAGTTACTTTAAGTGAACATTTCATTTATTTATATCTAAATATAAACTTAGCCTACATTTAAATGCATTTTGCTTTATCAGAATTTAAAACTTATTCAAATGAGTGTAGGACTTCGGGTGGGGGTGCGGTGATTTTTTTAGAATGATTTCAATGAATGATCAATAGCCAAAGGACCAGCTGGTGGACTCTGGTTGGATGAAGCTTTCTCCGGTGAATGTGAAACTTGGTGATCTTCGTGGAGTAATACTAGTCATAATAAATAGGGAGTCCTTACTATAATTACAAGTTCAGTTAGCTGGGTTTTGAGTGGGCGAACTTAAAGATAAGCACTTTGGATATATATTATATATATATATATATATATATATCGGCTAGTGTCAGTGGGTTGGGTACATAACTTGGTACTGAAATACTTTGGAACTGGCACGTGAATCTTTCGGATTGCCGGCCAAGCGGGTAGGCGGGTGGATTGGTTGGTTGGGCTGTTATACATCTTGTATATATATTCTATATACAACTAACTAGGTGTGGGCTGGGTAGACCGAGCTAGCTGGGAAAGGGGCGTGGCTCGTTGGCCGCCCTGGGATCGATGTACGAGATCACGCTGCTCTGGCTGCTGTCGTCCTCTATCGTCTCGTTGAGATTTTCGTTGTGTGAATTGCTCAGTGGCTTCGCATCCATCTCCATCTCCTTCTCACGATCGCGCTCTCTTTCTCTTTCTCTTTCGAAACGCTCGACAGCCTCCTGTTTGTTCCTCAAGGGACTGCGGCATTTGATGGCCTCGTACAGCTCGTCAATGGAGGTGTCCTGGTCATGATCATGATGGTGGTCCTGCTCGCCCTCTCCTGTCACCCGCTCGCCTCCCGTGGCGGCCACAAACTCATCGTCGAACTCGTTGAGCACATCCACATCAGCGTCGCTGGCATTGGAGGATTGATAGCAGCGGAAATCATCGGTTAGCGTCAGATTCAGATCGTTGTCCGCCTGGGGTGCATACAGTCCATGGCTTCGGATGCTGATCTCCGAGTTTTGGTAGTTCAGATCGCTCTCGTTCGTCGGACTCCCAGAGAGCAGACGACCATCGTCCTCCGTGTCCACCGTTGCCGCCGGATGATGGCCCTTCAGCTGACTGAGATTGCTGCTGGAGCAGGAGTAGATCTGACACAACTGCTGCTCCTCCAGTGTGCTGGCCTCGTTGACCGACAGCTGGCTGGACTCCTGCTGGTCGCCCAGGTTATCCAATCCTGGCGCGTTGGCCCCAGCACCACCACCACCACCAGCCAGCATTTCACTGATATTATTCAGTGACTTGGACTGCTGCTGCTGACTGAAGCGGATGAGGACACTGGGAAAGTCGTCGTCCAGCTGGATGCTGTTGCTGGTGGTAACCTGCAGCGAGTTGGACACGTATATCTCGTGCTTCTGGAGGAGCGGCTCTTCCAGGCTGACCTCCGGCAATCCCAAGCTATTCATGGCCTCCAAGCTGGGCTGTTTGACGGGCGTGGAACTCATGGGTTGATGGGATGATCCTCGATTTCGGAACAGGCTGCTCATACCGCTGGCTGGTGGCAATGTATTGGCATACAATGGAGCATGTTCGTCCAGTGAACTGGCGTCTTCCTCCTCCAGCTCATGCTCCGGTTCCTCCATCGTTGCCGGCGCCTGAGCATGCTCCTCCTCCTCCTCCTCTTCGTCGTCGTCCAGCTCGTGCAGCGTTTCATCCAACAGTGATGGTGTTCTAGTGCGTCCATTGGCTCTCAGTTTGATCACCTCATGCTGAGGTGTCAACGTCTCCGGGATGTTCGTGTAGATATTGGCCTGCATGATCTTGGACGCCGACGAGGCGCTGGCGGGCACAAAGCGCTTAAACTGCATGGAATCCCCGCCAGAACTCATACCGCCCATATTGCCGTGTTCCTTGGGAGCTCCAGCCATGGGCGAGCCCTGATTCTTGTAGTGCAGATTGGTGTTATTTATCTTGCTGCCGCCGGCCAGCATTGTCATGGCATTGTGGTGCCTACTGTACAGCTGCTCCGAGCTGGCATCGCTCAAGCTGTGCTGGCTGTGGAGCTGCATTTGCATTTGCATCTGCAGCTGCATCTGCGGCATTGTCTGGCGCTGCAGCTCGAAGTTGTTCCGCTTGGCCAGGCGCTTCTGCTTCTTGAAGAACTTTCGGGCCACGTTTATCTGATTGGGATTGTAGAAGATCTCCGCCGAAGGTATGAGATCGTGACTGGAACCATGGAGCAGGGCATTCAGGCTGTGCGGCGGCACCGGTGCTCCAACTGAGCCAGCCACTCCGCCAGCTGCTGCACCACCTCCTCCGGCTGCCTGTTGACCACCGCTGGTGTTGTTGATTATTGTTACGCCGCCAGCTCCGTTGGCCTGAAGCAGTTGCTCCTGCTGACTCCTCGTTTGACTGCGCGTCTGGCTGCGCATGCTCCGCGAACACTGGCTATTCGAACGCGAACCCGCCGAGTTGTTGGCCTCGTACAGGCTGCCGGGTCCGGGATTCGCCTTATAGGCTACAATCGAGTTGCTAATCATTGCCGTGCCGGGACCAGGCATTATGCTCGATGGGTGAGCACCCCTCGCCTGGCTGCCATTGTTGTAGGTTACCAGTTTGGCCGGCATGCTGCGTCCATCGCGGCCCTGCGACCAAGCCTGGCGCGCATCGTTTCTGCTCAGGTTGTAGAAGATCAGCAGGAAAATGCCCAGCACCGAACAGCAGCCGGCGAAGGATAGCACATACAGTTCCTGGCCACCATTCACATAAGCAGCGGCCGATAACCAGGCGCCGGCATACAGAACAAGGAAGATGAAGTGACCACGCAAATGCGAGAGATTCGAGCGTTCGAAGTCGTCGACAATGCTGCTCAGAGGATTGCTTAGTGTGCTGTACTGCTCCTGCATGTGATCCTGCTCCTTGCGACCACCATGATTGCCAGAGCCGCCACCGACCGCCGCTGTGGTGGCACTGCCATTCGCATCCAACCAATCCAGATCGATGTGCTCCGTTGCCTGGGTATTGTTGTCCGAATACTGACGATTCTGCTGCTGTTGCATCTGCAGTTGCAGCACATTCACCGCCTGCTGACTCAGCTGATAATAGATGCACAGTGCCAGGATGCCGCAGAAGATCACAAGAATTACGGCCGGCACCAGCAGTGCATTCAATGTGGTGGAACTGTGCAGGAAACAAAAGTCATAGGTGGCATACTCCGACAGATTCACGGCACTGCTGATGCCGCAGATGAGTAGGGCAATGCCCCAGCCCACCAGGTAGATGCCCAGAATGGGTTTACGCTCGCGCTCCCTCTGCGGCTCCATATCCTGACCGGCGCATTGTCCCTGGCCGGATGTTGTCGTCTTGGTCAGTCGCTTGTACATGCTACTCAGGCTCACGCACACCCACAGCAGTACGCACAGGCCGAGGTAGTGCATCAGCAAGCCCAGCAGACGGCACTGCGGCTGACTGGCCGTCTGGTAGATGCCCAGCGAGAAGGCCAGAGCCAGTGCACCCAGGGCCAACCAGGTATTGACCAGCGCATGCCGCTGCACCCTGTTGATGCGCACAGCTCTGCCGAATACAGCAAAGGTCACCGCATTGAAGGCGCAGCAGGCGAAGAGTAGACCGCATCCCGCATAGACTGCAGCTGGTGGATGCCGGAAACGTGCGCCCGACTCCTCGCTGCGGAAATCATTCAGATACCGACTCCTCTGCAGCAGGCCATAATAGCCAGTGCGACTGCAACTGAACATGACCAGAGTGCGATGCTGGTAGTGCTGTTGGCAAACGCTCGTCTCCCACCGCTGCTCCTCCGCGTCCCACCAGGCCGGCTGCGGCGCACTCAGTGGATTGTGATACGGATGCGCTCGCAGCATCACTGTAACTCTTTGCTGGTACACATCCGCCTCCGGATCCAGTTCGTTATCGGCCCTAAACTGCAGGGCCTCACCTTCGCTGCTGTACGCCAGTATGCCTATGATGGCGGAAGACAGGGATTCATTGTGGCTTCCTCGCAGATTTGGCAACAGTTTCCCATTCCTGTGCAGCGAGATCATCAAGCGGAGACTGCGAATGGCCGATGTAGTCGATGTAGTCGGCGATGTGGTTGAGCTATTGCCAATCACGCTGTAGGGCAGCTGGATTGCGGCATCGATATCGCCATGCTCATACATCGGTATCGTATCGTTGGCACTGTTGCACTGAAAGCCCCGCGGACTTTGCTCCAGCCAAACGCACGAGAGGCTCACGAAGGCATCCAAGCTGATGTTAAAGAACTCGACGAACAGATTGCGTTGCTGGGCCAGCGATCCCCGCCAGGGCATCATCTCTGCCGGCAGCGGTTCCGCCTGCGTGCTGGCCAGGGCCAGGCGCATAGCCGAGGATTCCACGACGTGAAGCAACCGCTGGCCAGTTCCCTGCTCGGATTGTGCGGCGCGAAAGAGATGCGCGGGTAGGTTAAGCAGTTGCGAAACAATGTCCATTAGCAGATGACTTATCTCTTGCTGCTGCTGCGGCTGCTCCAATTGATCCAAGTACTTGACCAACGTGCGTGCAATGTACTCCAAGTCCATGGGATCTCGTATGCGATTCAGCTGCGTCTGCGCCTGCGTAAAGTTGTGCAAACGTCGTGCAATCTCCAGAGCATTCTGACCCTTCGTCAGCGTCAGATTCACCTTGGCAAACTGCTCCAGTATGCGAGTCGTCTCGCTAACGTACACACAACTTTCCGTATCCAAGTTGAGCCACTCACCCGACGGTCCGCACTCATGCGAAGCTTGCCGAGCTTGCGTCGCATCGCTGGGCTCCTCAACGCACTCCTGCAGCACGGTCTCGCCACGCATCGTCCTGGGCCAGTGGTAGGTGCCCTTGTTGGTGTGCACCACACGTGCCTCGCAGTAGAGTGTACCCTTGGCAACCACATGCAGAACGATGGCCTGCGACAGATTCGCCTGCTGGCTGCGCAGCGTACAATCCCACATGCCTGTGTGATTCTGGGTTAGGCTGGCAATGCGCAGGATCGACTGCAGGATGCCCGAGTCGGTGGAATGGCGCGTCTCCAGGTTGACATCACCAAAGACCTTGGTGGGATCCTGGTAAATAATATCCTCGGTGGAGTTTTTCGCTCGTATCTTTTCCGACCAACCCCAGAACACATAGGCCTTTGTGGGCAGATCCTCGCTCTCCCTGGGCACACCGATGGCAACGCGTGGTGCGTGGCACTTTAGCTGCAGTTCATCGCCCTCAAAGGCCACCTGATTCTGGCTGGGAATCAGCTCGAGCAACGGCTGCAGCAGCGTCTCACAATGGAAATCCTTTCCCACGCGCAGTTTCTTTAGCGGCATACCTCGAAAGTTGCCGGGCGATTCGCATTTTGGAGGCGGCTGCAGGCGCACTTCGCGGCTGCTCGACCAGGCAATCAACCATATCAAACCGCAATCGCAGGCCAGTGGATTTCCAGACAGATCGCTGTAAGAAGGGTAAATCAAATTTGACTGTCTTCTAAGGATTCGCGGATAGATATTCCAACTTACAGCAACTTAAGCTTGGGCATTTGATCGAAGGTGCCCTCATAGATGTGGCTAATGGCATTGCCGGCCAGCTTCAGCTTCTCCACATGCGCCAGACTATCGCCGAAGGTGTCCTTGTCCAGTTCGGTCAGCAGATTGAACGACAGATCCAGGCGCTTGAGTTCCGTAAAGTTCCTGAAATCCTCGGCGGTAATCAGTGCAATCGCATTCTTGCTGGCATTGCTATAAGAAAAAGTGAGTTTTATTCATTTCGAAGGAACGCAAGTGGAAGCTATCAAGTCACTTACATGCTGACTATACTGGTCACATCCTCTCCAAAGTCCAGCTCCCGCCAGTTGGTTAGCTGCTGCTCATCGCAGCGTATCTTTAGGCTGTGTACGTTTTCCGCTGTACTTCGGCAGCTGCATTTCCGTGGGCAAGATGACGACGCTCCTGGGCCCGTGGCGATGCCCGCTTCTGGATTTTGGGGCAGCTCCGTATCTGAATGCGTTTGCACCGCCTGGACCCCCTCTGCTGCAGTTGACGTCGCGGTCGCGGTCGCCGTCGCTGTCGCTGTCGACGTTGGCGTCAGATTTAGGAAGAACAGCAACAACAGCAGCAGCAACGGTAGAAGGGGGAGGGGCAGCGGTGGACTGCTTGCTGAAGGAGCAGGAGGAGGAGGAGAAGAAGGGGGACGATCTCCACGCCCCTCTTTCGTTTGGCCGCCCATTTGGATCGATGCGATTGATTACATGCCGGGCGCGGGTAGCGCACATTTAATTAACAATTACCGATTTGAGCATACGCATTATAAACAACAACAATAATACACTGCGCTTTTTTTTAGTTTATACAAAAAAGTGCTACGCTCAGTGTGACCGTTGAACGAGCGATAAATAATACCGCCCGGTTGTCAAAAATACCGAAAATACAATGGTTCTTGCTCATTTACAGCACTGGTGATATATCGATAGTTGGGGGTGTGGTTCGTTACCTGGCTAGCTATGGAGCAGAACTCGACTATTTAAAAACTGTTGTTTAATTAAAAAAATCAAATTAAATAAGTTGTGAATATTCCTAAACTTTCCAATCGGTTAATAATCTCTCTCTTACTTAAGCTAGTTAATTGGCTTAATTAGGCATTCATTTTAGACGCACTTAACTTGAAAGCCAAAGAATAAGTCTACACCCATTTAATGTTACTCAAAGGGCGAGTGTTAAATTTAAAATAAGTTTATTTAGAGCCAACTGGGCGGTTTGGTTTGGTCCGGGTTCATGACCCCGTCGCGCCGCCGCACAACCAACGTAATTATGCAAAAAAAAAAAAAACGAAGCACACGCACAAACACTGAGGTTACGAAAAACAGGTTTTCTTCTTTAAAACTTAGAGCTATTTTTGAATGCTGCCTAAACGTTCAGTGAGGGGGAATGGTGGTTTCCTCTGGAAGGGGTAGAATCTAGGGGAGCTAGGGTTCTAAGAGCTGGCCCACCTCTACGCCAGCTTGCCATTGTGCGCCTCGCGATATTTGGACAGCTTGTCCATGTACTCGTCGTGCTGCTCCAAGGTGGCTAGCAGACCCTCCGTATTCACTGGCGATTCCTCTGGTCCGTAGTTAATCAACTGATCGTTCAGCGTGGTCATTGTGCCGCCCAACGCGTGCAGAATGGCATCGCCGGCACAAATGTCCCACTTCTTGATCTTGGACGTGTGCAGATAGGCAGTGGCATTGTTGGCCACCACCTGGAGCACCTTGTAGCCAGCACCCGCCGCCGTCAGCAGGCTAACATTATCGCCAAAGATGCCCCTCGCCAGATCCTTGGCTCCCGCCGTATGGGATCGCGACACTGTGATGATGGGCGCCGGATTGTTGGGCGAATGCTGCGGATGGAGATTGGACAGGTACTCGGACATCGAGTTGCCCACCCACGCCCACGCTGTTTGCCCATTGAAAGGGCTGTGGATCACACCGATGATGGGCCTGCCGGCCACCGCCACGCACACCATGGTGGTCACGTACTCGTACAGCTCCTCTGTGGATTCAAAAAAGAACATTTAGCTCCAGAAAAAATAAATATCTAGAGAAAGACATCCTCACCGGTGAACTCCTTGGTGGCATCCAGCGGATCAACCCAAACAGTGACATCCTGGGCATTGACGGTCACATCCGGAATCTGTGCGGTTTCGTGCAGGACCGTTGGATCCAGATCATAGCCGTGCGCCTGTTTGCAGTGCTCCTTGTCCTCCTCGGAGAAGATTTGTACGCGGGGAAAGATTCGCTGGAGGCCCTGTTTCATCACACAATGCGACCTGCCGTCGGCATCCGTGAACGGATCATTGACGCCCTCGTCCGTCTTGCCCTTGCTGCGCTCCTTCAGCTGGCGACTACGGGCCACGTCCAGAACCTCGAGCCCGCCACGCTGTGCGGCCTGTATGGCGGCAATGAGCATCTTGCGGAGATTGACGCGGCTGGGATTCTCACTTCTAAGCATGCCGTAGATTGCCGGTCGCTCTTCCTGGTGGAAATTGAGAAAGTAGACCAGGACAATGGTCAGCAGGATGGCCACAATGGTGGCCGGCAGCCGGTTGATGCGAATGGAGCGTCCGTTCATCTTGGCCTCGCTCATGGATCGCCAAATTGCTATATATTTTATCTACGTTATACTAGTATTCTATATATTCTATTTATGCGTGTATCAGTGTGCTGTCGTGTTTGCCAGATCACCACATTGAGATCAACCAGATGCTATCTTGAAAAAACCCTCGCAAGAACTGAAACGAAAAACACTTGATGGCGCGTCGGTGGGTGAGGATGGCGGGGGCGGGGGCACAGGTGTTTCTATCTGCTCTTTTGTGGAGCAGGGGGGGAGCACAGGTGAGCTATGCTCGGTGCCGATCTATTCTATTCAACGTCCACGTTGCGCGTTTTTCCCCCAAAAACAGCCCCAAACAAAACCAAACAATAACAAACTAGAGTTGGAACTGAATCGATAGACAGTATCGATACAATCCAAACAGCAAAGTTATGTGAAGCTCAATAATTGTAAGGATCTGTGGTTTTATATTAATTACGTAAATAATATAATAACATTCAAAGCATGGATTCGAATAGCTTGACCCAAACGCAGTCAAAAAATATCGATTGCCACCATCGATATATAATACGAAATTAGCAGTCAGTGTGACCGGTGAAATGATGGTACCAAGTGATACATAGCTTATACAGTGCACTTTCAATACAATTAATTATATTGGAAATACGACATGATGCTTTTAATTAGGTTTGACAACTGAAAAGAAATCCACCAGCTGCGCTACTGCAATAGTAATCGATTAGTCAAGAACAACATCGATGTTTCTAACTCTTTAAAAACATCGATAGACCGAATAGATATCGATGTGGTTCCATCTCTAATAGTCGTGGAATTCGGAACATAAATTTGTATTTTTTGCGTCGCGTCGTCCCAGAAAGTCCAATACAACAGGAAATCGCGCGTTTTCCAAAGAATAACCCCGAAAAATTCGAAAATAATAATTTTCTTGTTTTTTTTTCTGTTTTCCTGCGGCAAAAATTTAAATTTTTTTCGTAACATCAAAACAACAACAACAAGAAAAGTGCGTGCGCGTGCAGAAGCGAAAAAAAAACGGAATAAATTGTGGGCGAATCAACAAGCAAAAGAGAATGAGCGATGATGAGGAGAAGAGGCAAAAAAAGTAGAGGCAGTTGTCGTAGTACTAGTACCAAAAAGAAACTGCGAAAACTGCTAAAGTGACAAAAACAACAACAACAAGTAACGAAAGAGAAAAGCAAAAGAAGGTAAAAAGCAAAAAGGCGAATAAAAAATAAGCGCAAAAATATACGTCCACAAAAAAGCAGCAGCAGCAACAACAACACAAAAATTAACTTAAAAAAGTCGTGAATTCATCGTTCGGTATATATACGTATATATATATCAACACACACATATAGAGTGAGAGCGAGAGAGAGTGCGTTATTTATTTTATATTTTCGTTAATCATTTTTCGCATTTTGTGAAACAAGTTGGAAAAGCGACAATACAAAATTCAACAGCAACAACAATAGCAGCAGTAAGCAGTTTGCACCACTTGGAAGAGGTATTTATGTTTGTTTGTTTGTCTTTACCCCGTGTATTCTTATTAGCATGCGTGGAGAGGAGGAGGAACAACATATTCTTATTAGATCAGCCAGGCTTCTTTTTCGCCTGTCTTGCTGTTCACTCGATTCGCCGTTATTTATGTAACAAGTGTGTGCGTGCTAAATGAAGTGCTCGCGCTCTCTTCTTCCCCCTCTCTCTCATCTGTTTCTGTTGCTCTCTCGCTCGCTCTTACTCTTTGCATTTGATGATTTGATTTTTTTTCACTTAGTAAAGTTGCTGCAAATGTGGCTGCCGCCCAAAAAAAAAATAAAAAAAAAACAAGAACAACAAAAAGAAAATGAAGCAAAAATAAATAATAAAAGCTCCATCGCAAAGCGCATTGAACTGGTTTATGTTGTGCTCGCTTCTTCTGCTCTTCTCCTTCTTCTTTGCGCTCTACGTCTCCTCTCCTACTTCTTCTCTCTTCTTGGTTATCAACATGATGCCAGAAGAAAAATATAAAACAGTAACAAGAACAACAACAACAACAAAAGCAACGGCCACAGAATGGAATTTGCGGATCTTTTGTTGTTGTTTCGTTTGCTTTGAGCCGAACTTCTCATTCTTCTTCTCGATCTCTCGTCGCCTCCCCTCTTCTCTATTTGTTCTCCTTTTTATTCATTTACCCAACTACAGTGGGCACTCATTAGGCCAAGCTCTTATATTTTAATAATACATTTTTTGACAATTTTAAGTTACATTTTCATTTGAAAATTTCTTAAACAATCTTGTAAACAGAACCATTTTTTATTTAAACATTAGTTTTCTTTATATTTTGAGTGCTGTGGTCGTCTCAGTGGAAAACAAGCATTTCTAGCCCACAATGCATCCCACTGATGACTATAATTAATTTAATATGACCGACCACGTTAAATAGAGGCTGCCAACTTACTGTTCTAGCTACATGCCCGCCCCTCAAATTAATTTGTTTATTCTGTACATTAAATTTAAGGCGGGGGGAAAAGTTTTCTTTTTGATCTTAGTAACAGCAGCAATTTGAATTTACAACTTTTGTAAATTGATTGTGGCTACAAATTAATTTTACCATGTTACCAGTGTGACCTTGCTTGTGTATTTTCTTGCAGTAATATTTCTTGATTAACTTCATTCTATTAAATTCTGGCTACTAATTTACTCTGGTCTGATGTATTGTACCCACGTTATTATATATTGTTTTAATAGGGAAATGCACAAAAGAACCTCAAACCACACAGCTAATTTCTTTATTTTTTTATTGGCTTTTATGATTCATTGTTTGTCTTGATTGAAACTCCCCGCAAGATGACAATGTGCTCATTACATCATATGTTTTTACCTTATACATATGTATGTGTACATATGTATGTACATATAACCAAATGATTCCCACCAATTGAATTGACCGAACTCAATTTGTAAAAACGCTGGCCAGTGTGACCTTGATTTTATTTTTGTTACCGTTGTTTACGAATTTTATGGTAATCCTTCTTCCTTCGATTTCTCAATTGCACGTGTCTTTATGAAATTAATTGCTTGAATTATTAATGAATATAGTCGCATGGTTTTGTACTTAATTGAAACCGATTTAACGGTAATTTATTTACAATGCAATTTCTGCCATTTGGTTTTCTGGTTGCTGGTGGCTTTTGTTCTATTTGCTCGTGTAATTAGTGAACGGAAATTGTTTTGTGCGTCACATATGTACGCATATATGTGTATGTGTGTGTGCGTTGTGTTTGTGAAGGTCAATTTATTTGGTCGACCACGCCCACAAAGAGGCGCACCTAGAAAGAACATTTAATTTATTTCCGATCAGTAAAAATTCCCCTATCAAGTGCTTTCGACTGTAAACAAACCAAAAATAAAAACGAGAAGAGACAAGAGAAACAAACAAGAATTCATTTTATATATATATACATATATATGTATATATGCACATATCATTATCGCAGTTCCGAAAATGACAACAAAAATTTTCCAAAAAATTCTTGCCTTATCAGGCACTTGTTTTTCGGTTTATTTTTCCATGTTTATCTCTTTCTGCGAATTTATTTTGAATGAAATTTTTGTTTTGAGCTCCCTGGCAGAATCATTCATATTGAAAACATATGTATGTATGTATGCACATACGTACATATGCATTTATGTGCAATCTGTTATTTGTGTGTTTGTTTAAGGAAGTGCGGCATTTCCCCATGGGTAAAGATTCTTCACCAAATGACTCAGAATCATAAAGTTGAGATAAAGCGGATCTTTAAGTTTTAAGATTACAACGAACAAGTGGTTTTCATATTGAATTAATACGCTTTTATTCCATAACAGTCTTGAAAAGAAAAATCTCATGTTGTAGATAACATTCGACTTCCAAGAATTTCATGTAAATGTTCTTTTTTTTTATAGTTTGTGATTTTTGAGTATTTGTGATGATGGGGGACTAGATGTTGCTCGGGCTACAAAACTCTTCTACTAAATAATAATGAAGCAAATTTTTGTGAAATTGTTTAAATGAATTTTTTTTGGTATATTGTTTAATTTGTTTTTCTGATTTGTTGCAGGTTCCGCCCTTCCCCAATTCCATATGCAAAATGTCTAGTCCCGACGATAGAATACCAATACACGGTAAGTGGGAATGAAGGACCCTGAAAAATTCAATGCCCTACCCTGCCCCCCCGTTTCATAGTTTAATTGGGTTTTAGTTTAGGGCAGTATCGGGTGGTTATTATACGAAATTATACTCAACATTGTGGGCTGTTCGTAATGTAACCTGCATATAGCTGGTAGCTGTAGCTATAGCTATGGCATTAACAACATTCGGAATACATAACTCAAAATGTACACAGACCACACGCACACATGCTCAAACAAAAGCTTACACAGTACGTGTGGGTGTGTGTTTGTGTGCTAGTGTGTGTTGCCTTCCAAAAATAACTGTAATAAGCACATACACAAAAGCGGGCCAGAACTGCGCTGTCAATGGATGATGCACATTGGTCCGAAGCTGGAAAATAACGGTATTCAAAGCCCGAAGCAAACAGTTGGGAATTACAAGGCCGTGCTCCCCGAATTTTCAAAGCTGGTCACACTAAACGCAGTTGGAAAATAACAGTGACCTAAAGCTGAGAGTTGGCCACATTTAAAACTTCATATTGGATGGGAATTAAAAGGAAGTTGTAAACATAATTGGATAAAAATACAGTGTCAGTGGTTAAAAAACCTTTTAACATGTTACTTCAGCACAACTTTGGCACGTTTTTCCAACACAGAATCAGTTTGGCTTTTCCTATTCACTATTTTATTGATTTAAGCGATTCAGCCAGCGAGAATGTGGGCAAATGTTTTGGCGCCCTATTTAGACCGAGAACAATGGCTCAAACTATTCACCAAATAACCAACTTTCAATTTCAATTGTATATTCTTTCATGTGGCAGATGGTGTATCCAAATATTGAGGAACACACAAAGCACTTTTCACCATCTCAAGAGCAAATTCTTTGCCAGCTGTCAATCAAATCAGTTAAATATTTGCACAGCTTGAACCACTGTGCGTTTGTTGCTCCTCTCGTTCGCCCGAACAGAGGGGGATTCACCGGGGGGCGTGGTGGTGGCTCTGTACAGTGGGATCTACTAACTTTTTGTCCCGGGCAGGCCCGGAACAACAACAAGAACATTGTCCATGGTCGTCAACGTTGCTTTCGTCTCTTTCACGGCAAACAGAACTGAACTGAACTGAATAGATATACATAGATGGCTGGGGAAATTAAGGGGGTGGTTGAGGTGGGTTGCGATTCATTTTCACCAGAGCTGACGGATTTCCCACACGAAAGTAAAGCTGTAACTACAGAAGTTCTTTTGTTGAACACTTTTCTATCGGTGGTTTGTATTTTACTCAAAATCTATCTAATCTTTTATCCAAATCTAAGCTTTTTCTAACAATATCTTGCATTTTGTTGTAATGTTTTTCTCGAATCTTTTATTTGTCCACTGTATATAAGCGTCTTAACAAAAATTAATTGAAATTATTTATTTTTTAACACGACGCCAATCTTAATTCAATAGATAGGCAATAGAGCCAAAAATAGCCAACTGCACAGCACTAATCTTGGCCGTTTTCCTTTTTGGCCATCCATCGAAACCACTGCCAATGCCAAGCACGTGGATGGACTGGAAAATGGGTGGCGAAAGTGGGTGGTGGGCGGTGGGTGGTGTAAAGCGAGAAAGCGGGTGGGCAGTGGGTGGATTGGGTGTTCGGTGTGGTCGGTCTCGGTCTTTGGTTGGTAGGTAGGTCGTGATGGTTTGGAGATGGTTGATGGTTTGGAGCCCCGTAATCTTCGCTTCGTGCTCAGCTCTCTCGCTCCACGATACTGGTGCTCGTTGCTGCTCTCCCCGTCTGTTTGTTTGCAACAACCAAAAAGAAAAACATTCGTTTATCGATTTTCGTCTATTTTTAGACACAAAAGCAACAGCAACAACAGCATTTACTTGCCTTTCAATTGGATGGTGTAAGCGTGAGTGTGTGTGTGTTTACGGGTGTGTGTGTGTGTGTGTATGGGTGTGTGTGTGGACTGTTGACTGACGGCCGGACCCGGAGACCGAGCGAGACCCGTAAAGCCCATGAAACCCGGAGACCCGGGCCGCGTCTTTCCACCTCCCCGCCTCCCCCTCACCATGTTGTTGGAATTTTGCCACGTGCAATCTATGAACGAGTCCGGGGATTCCGGGCATTCTATACGGGGCTCCATAACCATTTTCGAATGCCTCGCCAGGATATGGGTTTAATTGCTGTGGGGAAAAAATTGGGGAGTGAGGCACTTTCCCTGTCGTTTGTCCAAATCCAGCTGTTTGACATCGATATGCCATTAGAAATTCACGAAAATTACATTTCCCATGGAACGGGCGGGAAATGGTTGGGGAAAATCGTTGCATTAATTATTTGGAAGTGTTGCCTTTGCTGCCCTCGTTAATAGAGTGGCTATTATTCTAATCTTATTCAACGCTTATTCAACCGGATATAGACCATGCAAATTTTGCAAGGTCATGGGTCGATTTAAAATTAGCTCACCTTCATTCAAAGAATCGCTGGGGTATTCGTCCTCTGATTAAAGCAAAGTTAAAAAACTTAGGCATATCAGCACTGTAATGGGCATTACTCAAGTTTGTTTAGTTAAGTTTTGGTTAGTTCTTTAGTTTGTCATTAATTATAAAACACATTATTAACTACATTACAAATTAAGGAATATATACAACTGATTAGAAGAATTGTTTATTTCTACTTTATTGGTCATTTAGTTTCAAAAGTGCATTTATGAACTGCTGACTTAGTTAAATTAATTATATATAAGACTATCCAGAATATGATAAATGCACATACGAGTACATATATCTACGCAGTTTTCCTTAATATGTCTACCCAATGTTTTCCCGAATATTTCCTGCGTTTAATGGTGTTTTCCGTATTGTGTTGGCATTCTTTTGATATTAAACATTAGAGGAATAATAATTATTATATATAGAAATTAATTGCCCAGCTTTGCATTTTGCAGCATGTGGGTCAGAAATTGATTGTCTAAGACGCAATAAGTGAAAAGTTTTTACCTTTCTGCTATTGTTACACTTCTTTCTTCGCATTCTCATTCATTGGGGAAACACGCAGCACCTGCAAGAAGGTCATGCCACCCCCCCACTCCACCCCCGCATTCTGCCACAAAAAAAATGTAGTAGTAAAAGGAAAAACCCTCACTAATTTTGTTTTCTCCAGTGCCAGTGGAGCATTTATTGTAATGGCCATTCCAAGAATAAAACTTACTTCGCCGTGTGTACATATGTGTCTCAGTGTGTTTGAGCTGTTATATAAAATCGTTAGGACTTATGTATGTATCGCCCTTGTAGCCCAGTAAACCTACCGTCCAACCAAAACCCCCCACCGGAAAACCTCCCCACGCCACTGTCTTCACTGTGGGGTAATCATATCGAAAGCAGCGTCGCTGCGTTATTTATTCATTTCATTCACCCACAGTACTACAGTATTAGTCGGTGGAAAGGAAAGGAAAGGAAAGTGTAGTGTACCTTGTAGGTTCTGCATTTGGCCACAAATTGGATGAGTCATTGCAGGAAATAGATCTTGCACTACCTCTAACGCAGAAATACACACATATGCAGTTAAATCGTTAGTATTCAAAACATAAACTTTAACTTTTACGAACATATTGCCATAATTCTGTAATCAGTTTCTTTTCAAACAAAATATTCTCCAAGTTTGGTTATTCTATTATATGATATTTGGGTAATAGATAGGAACTTGAAGCCAGTAATCTGAAGGTTTTCAATTTTCATACAGTGAAATAAGGCAAAGTTATAGGCGATGAATTCTAAGCGTAACCTACATACATATGAGTAAAGGTAAACTACCACACAAAAGTTTGATATTGTTATTGCCATTGCTTTTTGACTTTTCAATTTGTCAAGGTAAACCCAAAAAAATTGGGGTGTTTTCATGTTTTTCTGGGGGGTTTTTTTCTACAAGTTTGAGGTGGTGTAGCCTAGAACTTTACGAAACAAAAAAAACCAGGAGAACGTTTTGTCGGCGTTCGCATTTTTTTTTCTTGTTGGCCTGGCCCAAAAGTTTAGCTGTTGTTGTTTCTATTTTTAGAATGCGCGCGCTGGAAATTTACCCACACAATACAAATGCAAAGGCACACACACACACACACGGAAACCTTGCTATCACTCAAAACAAACTTATTGAGGAAGGAAGAAGAGAGCCAGAAAGAGAGAGAGAGAGAGGAGTGGGTGGTGGGGAGAGTGGTGTGTAGCAGGGGGTGGGGTGAATATCAAGCTGCTCTCTCGCTCTCACTCTCTGTTGTTGTCGTATCAATTTCCAATTGAATTTCAGTTTCAATTTCAATGACAGCAGTGCGCCCCCTCCATAAAATGTTATACCTTTTTTTTTTCGTTTTTTTCCCCCTTCTGCCCAACCCCCTGCCCGCACCTTTCAGTTTTGCGGCCACACACATACACGTGCTTTTGTTTTTGTTGTGCCATTTGGTTGCCTGGTTTCTATGTCAACACACAAATTGACCTTGAAGTTGAAAAAACAACAACAAAAAGTGCACAGAAGGTGAGTTTCTGGTTAGTGGGAGGAAGACAGCCAGAATTACAGAGACAGAGAGAGGGAGAGAGAGTAAGAGAGCACTACGCATTTACTTTTATTTAAACGGCATTGCCGAAAAAAGCAAAAACAGCTGATTGCAAACCACTCTGTCCCCATCTCTTTCGCTCCTAAAGCACCTGCACTGCACTTTGGCTTTATCGTTCTATCGTTTATCCTGTAATTTTAACTTGAGTAAGATTTTCATGGTTCCTGTCTTTATAGTCAGCGATAGAGAATCACAAAGTCGTCATCGTTCTTGATGTTTTCTTTCATTTCGCATGAAATTTCAATTTGGGTTTTGTCTTCACGTTTTAATTTCACACGACACTGCACGTACAAATGTACATATATGTGTTTGTATGTAATGTCGGTTCTGTTTTTGTTTTCCTTGTTATTTTATCTTGTTTCACATTTTGCACTTGCTTTTCTGAGCTTTGTGCAATATGCACTGCTGTTATTTCTGTGCCTGTAGTAGCAGTTGCAATATATATGTGTGTGTGTGTGTTGCCACTTCTAAATATACTCCCCAAAGCCATGCACGATTTATAAAGGCGGCTAAAAATAGAACGGCGAAGCAGAGCGGCAAGCAGCGCAGCAAGCAGCGCAGCAGGTCACGGCCTGTTCAGTTAGATATGCACCGGCACACACACTTGTAGAAACGCCCACACAGCAGCGGCCACAACGATAGTGACCAACCTTAAGGCCTGAAAAATTAAGAGCATGGAAAAAAATTACAATTTGTTTGGGAAACGGAATATTTCATTGGGTTACATAAATAAAAGGTATTGCACTAATTAACTCAAACCAAATCCTTATAATTATCATTTGATAATGTGTTATTCAATTGCATTTTTTATTTAATAATGTTAATTTAGTAAGATTTAAGTGTATAGCATACATATGTGTACATTTAAATATTATGCACATGCGTTGCTGTTTTTGGCTTTGCTCTTTGTTATTCTATTTTTAGCATCGTCACATAGCCCAATATTCAATTGGAATCAATTTCTAGACCAAAAAACTCGACTTTGCTGATTAGATCAGCGCCGCACAGAAAAATAGAGAGGGGGAGAGCGAGAGAGAAAAGCAGAGAGAAAACTCATTACTAATTGGACTTTTGGGTTAGTCATCTCTGCATTCTTATTGGCGCGCAATTAGTCCAGTGAAAGAAATATTCCCGCTCTCCCACTTTCTCCTCTCTCCGCTGAAAATATTTATCAATGAAATATTTTCCAACCGATTTTTCGTGATATTCCCAAAGCTTTTTCATCATTTTTCTATGACAGATATTATTATCATATTGCGAAAGAGGGGAAGAAATAAAAGTTATGTTAAGCGTCACGTGCGACAAAATATGAAGAAAAGGCTGATGTAAATGTGTAGAGGAAATCGTTGTAATCGCTGTTAGCATATACTGTACAAGGTTACTAAAAATAGTCGATGCACTGAGAAAAAAGACCACAATCTTGGCTCTAATCAATCAATAAACAATAAAATGTTGTGTAAATTGTAATTCAGTTTGTCTGTTTAATTTTCTTAAAAATGATCAATTTTAATATAAAGTGCATTTTAAAATATGATTAAAATTGTTTGATACATTTTTTGTAAGTGTACACACATACATTTAAGGAACACCAACAATCGAGGTCCAACGCGTTGACTAAATACGTTTTAGATTTATTTTTAAAAGCGTCTGATAAGCGCGGCCTTATCTACATAATCGCTTGCGGAGAGCGAGTCACACCTCCTCCAGATCTAAATATATACATATCTGTACATACATACATACACACGAGGTTTACTAATGTACATTTATACATACATAGAAACGTCTATATGTACATATGTATGTATATAGAATTTATAGCACCTATCTATATCCCTCTCCAAAACGATTCAATTTCGCTCGCTCAGTTGTGTGTTTACATTGTCAATTCGCAGATCTGCCATCAGAAGCCGGAAGCGATGAGCGATTGCTGCACATAACGCCGGCCACTCTGACATTGGACTTCAAGCCCCATCCCGCCGTGGATATCGATCAGCAGATCATGGAGGTGAGTGGTGTACCCCCAAATCGAGGGGTTCCGTGATGAAATAGCCAGCTATGCAGATTGTCTTGTCTGCCATAATATATCACATCATATGAAGAACCAGAATGTTAATTCAATCACTGGAACATAACACAAACTGGTTTCTATTGAAATATTTGCCTATATCATTACGTAGTTTAAAGTATGAATTCAAAAATTAGATCATATGGGTCGTTGTTTCCATGGGAAGATATAGGAAAAGTCAACAAGGAGGGTTATCAATATATTTATAGCCACTTGGGGTTGTATTATCGTCATTATAATCGTCATTAGAACATGTTCATAATATTTGGATGACTAAATAACACAGTTGTGTTGGTTCTTTCATATACGTTCGTAGATTTACAGAAAAATATATCGAATGCAGAAATTCTGTAAAAATATTCCTAAATATTTAAGATACTTTTCTAGGCTTTGACCAATTTGGAGCAATTTTGACCAACTTCTTGTATCGCTGGCCAGCTTTTTTAGTCCAGTTCACTCCAGCTGGCTTTTTCACATTTCCCTTGTTTCTTTCATCTTGTTTTATTTTTGTTGAGCTTTTTTCGCCTTCCGCTTTATTTATACATTATTCGCCTGGCTCTACTCTTTTCTATAAGTGTGTGTCTGTCCGTGTGTTTGTGTGTGTCCGTATGTGTGTGTGTGTGTGAGTGCCCATGCGATGCTGCTCCTCTTGTTGGGAGTCTAAATTTAAACGCGTGTACAACTTAATGATTCTATATTTATTGTTTTCACTACGAAAATATGTATGAGTTTTTGCGCATTTTTTAAATAAAATCGTCTAAAAATAGACAGAAACCGAGTCAAGAGAGCCAGCCGCAGAGAGAAATGTCGGAGAAGTTGGGCCAGTGCAGAGGATATATAGGTATCACTGGCTATAATGCACTATAATGGGATTTGAAATGTTCCAAGAAAATATTATATATTGGTGTACATTGCACATCATGACAATGAATGTGGTTAATTACAAACTAGTATTACAAATATTAAATACAAAATTTGAAACAGAAAAAAATTTAATAGAAACAAAGGGCCTAGAAACAGTTACAAAGTTGTTCAAAAATAGAGATTATATTATATAATTTTATCAAATTAATTTTTGTGCATGTAGGTTCGTAAGTTCGCTAACAGCGGGTGCTCACTGTAGCGCACCAAGTGATTGGCTGCTGCTTTGTGTCTCTCTGAGTTGGGCCCACTGTAGCCGGGCATGATGGCCAGCATGTGCATCAGGCCCACCTGCTCGACCCGCGCTCCCTGCTCCCCTTGCCCCGTCGAGCCCGCCGCTCCACCTGCCACGCCCCTTCGCCCCAACGCCCCTGTTCTTTGTGGGCCGCTTCTTCGTCTTCTTCTTCCTCGTATTTCTGGTACTGCCTGCATTCAATTTATAGTCTCGGGGATTTATTTATGCTACGATTTTTGGCTGCAGTTTGCCTTCTTATTTTTGTCGTAATTTGTGCCTTTTTTTGTTCGTGTTTTTTGTATTATTTTTTTTCTTTTGTTTTGTTTTCGTTTGAAATCTTTATTTTTAGCGTTTGAGAGCATTTTATATGCAGCATTATGTTCAACGTGTTGTGCTTCTTCTTCAGCCTGCCACACCCCGCCGCCCACAGTTTCACTCCATACACGGAAAGAAATCGAAAGTGTAATTGAAAAATATACATTCTACTCGAATGTTTTGAATACTTAGTTTTAATTCGAAATTCTTTAACCAAAATATTAAAATTGTATATTAAAATTATAATATTTAATATCATGCAGTTATAATATTTAAAATAAACCCATTTTTAGCAGTTGCATTGCCACAGAGTTTTTGAACATGACAAATATTTTATTTTCCGTGCGTTTTGCCCATTTTCATCCGATTTGAGAGCTGCCTTGGTTTTTCATCAACGCGTTCGCCGTTTTGTTATTTTCGGTTTTTTCCTTTGAATTTATTTTGGTTCTTTTATAAACTCTGCGGGCTCTATTTTTAACAGGAACACACAAAAACAAAAACACTTGGCTGGTTAGATCACACACACACACACACACAATTGGCAATCAGTGAAAATGTTTTATTGAATTCCTCAGACTATTTTCCTTAAGCATTTTGTGTTCTGTTTTCGTTTTCCGTTTTTCGGTGGCACGAGCAAAATGCAAATTAGCAAAAATTAATGTGGGAGTGGGTGGTAAGGTGGGCGGTGGGTGGTAAGGTGGGTGCTGGGTGGTGGGAGGTCTTTGTGCGAGGGTTGACAAGATCTTAATGAAGATGATCATTGATCTTTGATCTTCGCACACAAATTAGACGAGAATAGTTTTGAATTTTTCGGGGAAAGAGAACGCAAAGATTGGAATTTGTTGGCGATGGGAAGAAAAGATTTATCCTTTATTTCATCCTTTATATGCATGTAATGTTACCAATTGAAAGTTCCTAGCAACAAGAGAAATATCTAGATATCTACATTGTATCTGTATCTCGAAATAATGGCTAACGTGTTTCTGATTTGTATCATTTGCAGCATTAATTATCCACTTACAAATAAGAAAAACAATCTAAGAATAGATCATCAAGTATGTGATCGATTACTAATGCGATTCCAATGAATCTATTTTGCTTTCAATATCCGGAAATTCTTCATTCACACGTGGATGATCATTTAGTAGTGAGTGCATTTGAAGACAATGCATTTTTCCGCTTTAATTTAATTTGTATTTGTGCCTTCGCCTTTTTTTTTTTTGTTTTTTTCGTATTGAATCTTTTTTTATGCCCGCTGCGAACCGCAGTGTTTCTATTTATATGGGCGTGCCTGTGTGTTGTCTTTTGCCCCGCTATAATTATAGCGCAGGTATTTATAATTATAGCATCGGCCATAGCAACTGGCGAATGTTGTGCAAGCGGGCGTCGCTGCAGGGGGTGGTGGGTGCCTCTGGGGGCGGGGAGGGGGAGTAGGGGAGATTGCAGTTTCCTAGGAATCGATGTTGGCATATGGTAAAGATTCCCTCTGCTGTACAGCAAACGAATTGAAGGCCTTTTTTTGGCTGATGTGAAAATTGCCCTTTGGTCCATCGCCCATTTTCTATTTTCAAATTTCTGGCTAGAAGAAAACGTACCTATTTATTTGCCTTTCAAATCGTTTTTTCACTTAAAATTTATATCTACCAATTTAATTTCCAAAATATATTTACCAAACATTAAATGATTTATGTGTTTTGAGGCAAATGAAAACTTTAAAGCTTATCGGTTACCTTTGAGATGATTACCTACTTATGCCATATGAATTGCATTTCGATTTTGTGCAGTGTAAGATGCGATTGTTGATATGTTTGAGTAATGATGTTGTTGACGGTTCTCTATCGCAGAAGCCAAACGCCCATTTGTCTACCCAAGTTTTTGCTCTCTACGCTTCCCCCCTTTCTCCGTTCTCCGTTCTCTGTTGTCCGTTGTCCGTTCTCCATTCTCGGTGCGGCTTACCCCTTTCTTCATCGCTCTTCCGCTTTGTGCTCTTCTGCGCTCTTTCTCTGCCATGCCATCCACATACACAGCAACATTCACATTCACATTCACAGCCATCGTAACAGTTTCGAAATTTGTGTTTATATTTGATTTTTTCGCCAGTTGGGCCAGTCGGCCGAGTGAAACTGAAATGAAAGCGCCTCCCTCATTTCCCAGCGAATGCCGAGGCCAAAGCGAACGCGCGCCAAACACCAAAGAAAAACTACAAAATCAAAATACAAATAAAAATCAGAAAACAAAAAAAAAATAAGGGAAAAACATTCAAGAAAAAATAACCCAAAACAACATTCAACGTTAGAGAGCAAACACGCAGTTTTCGGAAAACCCAAGACAAAAAAAAAAAGTGCCTGGGCAACAAAGTTTATAATCAAATATCGAAAGCAAACAGTCGAAAACTACAAAAAGCAAAGAAATCTATGAAAAAGAAACAAGAAACCAAAGATTATTTATTGAGTGAAGTAAGCTGAAAAGTGAGAACGCCGTCTTTTCTACTTTTCCACCTGAAAAATTCGCAGTTAAACACGGCAGACCAAATAAAAACAAGAGATAAACATCATTTGCTTTATTTATTTATGTATTTTTCGCTTATTTTTGCATGTGTGACTGCGTGGGGGGTGACACACACACACACACACATCGAGTGAAAAGTAGAGAGTGTGCGGTTAAAGGCATATTGCTAAGGTCATGGGAAATATGCAAATATTATGACACATCCACAAGAGCACAAGTTGATCAGGAAGACGGAAAACCAAAATAACCAAACCCAAATCCAAAAATTATATTCAGTATGAAATGTGCAAATTCATCGAACGTTGGTTATCGGTGATCGGCGACTTTTGATCACAATCTATCGTATTTTGTGTTGAGTTTTGTGGGGAAACATGCAAATCTAATGACATATGCAAAAAGCACATGTACTTTTCATGAAAAAGCAATAAGTTCAATAAAACCAAGATAATATTTAATATAATTCTTAAATAAAATCAGTAAAGTGTTCAGCTTAGTGGAAAATATTGTTTAAACTAATTCGTTTTTCTGATTGATTGTTTGTATGTACATACATATGTATGTTAGATTGTGAGGCAAAAGAAGTTCTCGTGCGTCACGTTCCCTTTTCAAATTAGTTGTGTAAATTTCATTCGAACACTCTAATTAAGTGTAAGATCTCTGCTAATACTAATACTATTTGTTGTTCGGCTTTTGCAGTTGAAGAAGAGCCAGGAGCTGCAGAAGCAGCGGCTTATCAACTCGTTTCAGGAGCAATCGAAGCAAATGGAATTGGAGCATAAACTTCAACTGGAGCACAAGTATCAAGTGAGTATTCGATGCAGTTTAGTTTAGCTGTTCTACGAGTCTGTTTCTTGCTGTTGCTGCTAGTTATTTCATTGTTATTATTATTTAAATAATAACATTGATGATGGGGATGATGATGATGATGTGATGATAATGCGAACATGTCTATGGCTGTGTGGGAGCGACAGACAGAAGTACAAAAACAAAAGTGAAAACCAAAAATCAAATAAAAATAAAAATACAAATACAAATAAATAAAAACAGACAACTAAGTAAAAGAGAATTGAAATAAAATGAAATTATATACATACATCCAACATACGTTGTATGTGAAATATACATTATATTATCGTGCCGGAAGTGTCGGAAGCGACTTGTGCGATGACTAAGGCCATCGTTAACACTTTGTAGTCTATACTCTATATTCTATATTCTATATTGTATATTCTATATAGCCATGTCGTACAGGTCTTTAATGTTCCAGAAAGCGTCTATTTTGCCAGCAAGATTTTGAATTAGTCACCATTCCATTTTAAATGAAATACGCATGGATAAATCCGAATTTGGGATAAGTAGTTAGCTTATAATCAATAAAAGCCACAAAAGCTGCATTAGTAAATAGCATGGGCAAAAGATAAGTTAACAGATACATATGTATGTTTATTCACTAGCAACAGCAGCAACAAACAAACGTAGCTCTAATAACTTAACTATTACTTCTCCCCCCCCCCCACGAACATGATAAGAAACAACAAACAAACAAACGATTCTCTCTCTTGAACTTATTGTAATTATTCAGTTTGCGGTGAATTCACATGGCGCTTTCCAGGAATTGCGAAACGAGAGCATGGTGACCGCCGCCGCTGCTGCGGCCGCTGCGGTGGCTCAGGAGCAACATCGCCAGCAGTTGCATCAACATCAGCAGCAGCAGCAGCAGCAGCAACAGCATCAGCAGCAGCAGCAGCAACAGCAACAGCAGCAGCAGCAACATCAGCAGCAGCAACAGCAACAGGCACGCGGCAGGGATGGCATGAAACTCAAGCAGAATTGCAGTGCCAATGCCAGTCCCGAGGTCAAACAGATTCTCAACGTAAGATATGCGATATCCAATGGCTTAAAGCACTGTATCCCAAATCCCAAAAGGAGTCCACCACTGATCTGTATCCCTAATCCTTTGACAGTGCTTCATCTTGAGCAGAAAGTCGCAGGCGGCGGCTTCGAATGGCACAACGACAACGTCGCCCTACAGGAATCGGTGAGTAATATTCCACATTTCAAGCAAATAAGTAGTTGGTTTTTTTTTACATTTACAATCTGAAATAGTTGCAAAATATATACTAAGTACTAAGTACTACTCTGAAATAGTTGCAAAATATATACTAAGTACTAAAATGGTAACTATCGAACGAAATTCCTAAGTAACTGCGCACACAGTGCATAACGTAAATAGAAAAATTCCGCAAAAATGTATTTTCTAATGGATTTTCGCCACAAAAACACAAAAGAGTTTAATAATCGCAACGTACCTCCTTTGCAGCGGCGTGGTGAAGAGCTCCTCGGGCGAATCCCTTCCAGCTGGAACCGTGACCAGTGCGCATCCGTACAAAATACCTCAGCCGCCCCCCTCACTGCTCAAATATGAATCCGATTTTCCGCTGAGGAAGACAGGTGAGTGTAATATTGCATATTCTTATATGGAATACCACCATTGCCAGCAGTTGGGATGAGGAAATTCTTTCTCAATCCCCTGTGCCCCAAATCCAAAACGCAGAATCGCAGTGAATGAAAAGCTCTTGCCGCCTGAGTTTCATATATTAATAAATTGCCTGTAACTTCGACGTATTGTCTAACCGCTCAAAACAGAAAAAGACAGATAAAAATATATATATTTTGTAGGGTCACGTAACTAAATTGCCACAGGATGAATGGTTAAGATAAAGTCCATTGGGTAATTGCTGCCTACTTGGATAAGAGGTTTACTTCGGTTTGAGTTCATCCATGCTGGACAGTTGATCCATTACAAGCCTGGAATAGTTACAAAATATTAAACAGGAAGATTTCCAGTTAAGCAATCAATATATATCCGTTTATAAATAGGGTTGGGTAAATAGAAGCATCTCAAATACGCGTCATTTATACGTCAAGGTTTTCGTTTGTTTTACTACCCAATGAATTGCAGTAAGTGGAAATTTAGTGTATAATTAGAAAAAGCAGTTGAGGATCATAAATTTCCTTCACAATTGACAGCGAAACAGACTTTGTATCATTTCGACTTATAACTTAAGTGATAGATGAATTAACTCGCAGATGAAAATGAGTAGCATGGCTTTTTCACAGTGAAATCCCTCTAATAACTAACTTGCAAGTATGTTTTTGAAAAGCAGAGCGTTTGAGTTCGCTAACCGTGTGTTCTACTTTATGCCTACCAATGCTCTTAACCCCCCAAACTAACTAACCAACACACGTGTGTGAACCGCTCCCACAACAGCATCCGAACCCAACCTGCTGAAGATCCGGCTGAAGCAGAGCGTCATCGAGCGCAAGGCCCGCATCGGAGGACCGGCGGGAGCCCGGCGCCACGAACGACTCCTCCAGGCGGCGCAGCGCAGGCAGCAAAAGAACTCGGTTCTCACAAGTACGTATCACCATCACCATCATCCAGACCCATCATCCAGACCCATCAGTAATCAGTACCTTTGGAATACCGGGCATAAATCAGGCGAAATCCATTTAAATTTCAATTTATAAATAAGCATAATATCCTGTGATTGCTCCTTTGAAATGTTTTTAACTTTTCAATTGATCATTTCAACTTTGAATTATTGTTGTTATCGTTTTAATTGTTGTTTTCGCTGTTGTTCCTAATGCTGTTTGTTCAATTAACCCTTTTTAAGACGCCGCTCAGCTAACTTAACCCATAACTCGCAGTGTTATTGCCACAATCCTTATTAATCTATGTTCAATAATCTCGAATCTCTTTAGACTGCAACAGTACACCGGACTCTGGACCCAATTCGCCGCCCTCGGCAGCCGCGTTGGCGGTGGGCGTGGTCGGCAGCCGTGGATCACCGACGAGTGCGCCCATCCAGGAGGAGAACGAGGAGGGCAGCCAATATCAGCCGGGCCAGAGGAGCAGCATCAACGATTTGCCACTGTTCAGCTCGCCCTCGCTGCCGAATATATCGCTCGGGCGACCGCATTTACCCAACTCGGCGCAGGCGCATGCCCAGGTGAATGCCCAGGTGGCTGCCCAGGCTCAGGCCCAGGCACAGGCACAGGCACAGGCGCATGCCATGTTCGCGGCACTGGCTGCCGCCCAGGGTGGCTGCGGTCAGCCGGGCTACTACAATCCACTGGGCATGGCATTCGTTGGCCGCCAACCGGCGCCGCTGGCCATGATTCCGGCCACGGGGATAGCGCCACAGCAACCATCGCCGGTGGTGCGCAGTGCATCGGCCACCTCGACATCGTCGTCGCAGGCCTCGCTGGTGGGCGATGTGGCGCCACCGCAGGCGCATGCCGCCTCCACCATTCTGCCCTCGTCCTCGTCCTACATGCAGCAATTGGGCAGTGTGGCCGGTTCGGGGGTTAATCTCCATGCCGCCGCCGTCGCTGCAGCGGCAGCAGCAGCAGCCGCCGCCGGTTCACTGCCACCGACCAATAGCCATGGCCATGGACACGGCACCCACGCACATGCCCATGGGCATGGACATGGCCATGGCCTCTATGCGGGCCACCAGCACAATGTGCCCATCACGGACGCCCAGGTGGCGCAGGTGCATCTGCACAAACAGGGCCACCGGCCGCTGGGACGAACGCAGTCGGCACCACTGCCCCTTGGCCATCCGATGCTGACCGGCGCTGTGCAGTTGAATGTGGTCCAAACGCACTACGAGAATAGTGAGGTGGGTTACGCCGTGACCTTTTAGCAAAGATCCTTTCTTAATATCTAAATATATATATTCTTATTAGGCGGAGCGGCAGGCGTACGAGCACCAGGTGGTTAACCAGAAGGTCCGTCAAACCGTCCTTACTCGCAGTGGAGCTGCTGCAGCAGCCGCTGCTGCCGCCGGCGTGAGTGTGGTGCGTGAAGCGCAGCTGAAGGAGGAGGACGACGACTCGGCTGCCGAGGTAATGGACCTTACAGACAAGAAGAAACCGCCGAAAACGGTGCTGACCACGACGATAGCCACCAGTACGTCCCAGAATCTGCCCGAAGCTTTGGCAGCGGCGGCGGCAGCAGCCGCTTACCGTGCGCCGCACACCACGTCCGGTAACTCCCTCTCCGCCTCCGTCACAAAGTCTGGTATTAAGCTGCGGGACCAGGAGTATCTGCAACAGCAACGGGAGCAGCTATTGCTCCTTCAGCAGGAGGAAGAACTGGCCAAGAGCCTGATGCGTCCGCTTTCGCGAACACTGAGCAGTCCGCTGGTGCCGCTGGGGCCACATGGTCTTAGTCAGATACCCGACACAGGACAGCAGCCGGCACCGATAGCCACATCCTCGTCGGCCGATCATATACCGCCCGTGAACCTCTCGCTGCCGCATCGCCAGCACCGCCAGCTAATGAGCACCCTATATGCCAGCCAATTGCGTAACCATCAGCCATCGGCGAGTGGTTCACCGCCGCACAAGGTCACCACCGGTTTGGCCTACGATCCGCTTATGCTGAAGCACTCGTGTATTTGCGGGGACAATGCCCAGCATCCGGAGCACAGTGGCCGATTGCAGAGCGTTTGGGCACGGCTCAATGAAACGGATCTGGTGAAGCGTTGCGATCGCCTGCGCGCTCGCAAGGCGACGCAGGAGGAGCTGCAGAGTGTGCACACAGAGGCGCATGCCATGCTCTTCGGTTCGAATCAGTGTCAGTTGAGCAGGCCCAAGTTGGAGAACACGTTGTCGGCCAGCTTTGTTCGTCTATCGTGCGGCGGTTTGGGCGTGGATCTGGATACCACGTGGAATGAGCATCATACGGCCACCGCTGCACGAATGGCAGCCGGTTGTGTTATCGATTTGGCGCTAAAAACGGCCAAGGGTGACCTGCGGAATGGTTTTGCCGTTGTGCGGCCGCCGGGCCATCATGCGGAGGCCAATCTGGCCATGGGCTTCTGTTTCTTCAATTCGATCGCCATTGCGGCCAAGCTGCTACGTCAGCGGATGCCCGAGGTGCGGCGCATCCTCATTGTCGATTGGGTGAGTTTGATTTACTTATTATAACTAATTGATTGATAACTAAACCACTTATATTGCAGGATGTGCATCACGGCAATGGCACACAGCAAGCATTCTACCAAAGTCCCGACATTCTATATCTTTCCATACATCGACACGATGACGGTAACTTCTTTCCCGGCACAGGTGGACCCACAGAGGTGAGTTTTCGTCTTTTATATGTTGCTCAAGTTGTATCGTATATAATTATTATTGTTTATAGTGCGGCTCCGGTGCTGGTCTCGGCTTTAATGTGAACATCTCATGGTCTGGGGCGCTTAATCCGCCACTGGGCGACGCCGAGTATATCGCTGCATTCCGTACCGTTGTGATGCCCATCGCGCGGAGCTTTAATCCGGACATTGTGCTGGTATCCTCCGGTTTCGATGCGGCCACCGGCCATCCGGCACCGCTGGGTGGCTACCATGTCTCACCGGCCTGCTTTGGGTTCATGACCCGCGAACTACTTCAGTTGGCCAACGGCAAAGTGGTGCTGGCCCTCGAGGGCGGCTACGATCTGGCCGCCATCTGTGATTCCGCCCAGGAGTGTGTGCGGGCGCTGCTCGGCGATCCCGCTGCTCCCATAGCTAAGGCCGAGCTGGAGCGTCCGCCCTGCCAGAATGCCATCAATACGCTCCAGAAGACGATAGCCATTCAGGTGAATATAATATATCTTTGAATCGCCATCTGATCTCCTAGCTAACTGTTACATCTGTTTCGCTTGTGTTTTAGCAAACGCACTGGCCCTGCGTGAGAATGCTGGAGCATACGGTGGGCTTGTCGGCGCTGGAGACGCTCAAGGTGGAGCACGACGAGTCCGAGACGATCAACGCCATGGCTGGCCTCTCGATGCAGTCGATGCACAGGTGGGTTTGGTGGTCATGTTCACGATGTGGATATTTTGAATGAAACCAATGACTAACGAGGTGTATCTGCCTTTTACAGAACTCTATCCCGCGATGATTCCGAGGAGCCGATGGACCAGGATGAAACCAAATAGAAGGCGATGCAGACGTATAATGGGGACAAGGAGGCGGTGGGCGTGGGGAGGATTTGTTGTGGACGTGGTAGTGGGAATGGCAAGAGGGCGTGGCCGCAAGCTGCTCAATGCACATTTAGTTATTTGTTGTAGTTGAATTGATTGTTGTTGCTGTTGTTGTTGTGGCGCTCGCTTGCAATTGTTGTCGTTGTCATTGATCGTCTATAGCCACATCTATCTCTCCCACTCGATCGATTATAGTATCCCCGCCCCCTCCCCCGGAAAAATGAGAAACATCGAAAATATAGGGGAATTTGTCTAAAAGAAGCAGAACAGGGCCTAAAGTTCAAAATGGTGGCTGTGCCTCCAAAAGAATAAATAATTATAATAATTAGAAAAGAACCCTTTCAAAAAAGGGACATTTTATATGAATATATATATGAATAACATATATATATGAATAATATATATATATATATATATATATATATATGTGTAGCATAAGGACAGAATTTAGTTGTAGAAGTCATCGAGATTTTTTTTTTTTTTTGTTTTAAGGTGAGCGCAGAGGTATTGTAACGCACACACAAACACACGCAACTCAATGTATCTTTTTATTATTATTAATTA
Source organism: Drosophila yakuba (assembly GCF_016746365.2). Classification (NCBI taxonomy): domain Eukaryota; kingdom Metazoa; phylum Arthropoda; class Insecta; order Diptera; family Drosophilidae; genus Drosophila; species Drosophila yakuba. Next base: position 7,608,740 of record NC_052526.2, on the reverse strand, counting down.
AGTAAGTGTGTCAAAAGGATATAGAAGCACTAACATACTGATAAATCAGTAAACTACACAGTTAAAGTTTAAAGAGGTCGGGTGCAAGAAGCGTGTGTTTCTTTTTTTTTTTTTTAGTTAAGGTTCAACCTCAAAGTTTCCCAAGTCTAGACCCAACCACGCCCACTTTTCCCGCCACCACATAATAAAAGATCGAGGGGGGGAGAGGATTACATGTTATGTAGAATGCTTTAGTTGATAAAAGATATGAGAAAGCTTAACAACTAAGTTAAGAGTTGAATGAAAAGCGGAAAAACTGAGAAATCTTTTTGTACAATTTATAGTTTAGTGCAAGTTTCAAGTACAACATGCTATTATTTAAAGAATTCTATATACCTATATATATATACATGAATATATATATATATATAAATATATATTGTGCAATAAATGTGAGAAAATGAAAATCGCCACACAAAACAGAAACTAAAACTAAAACGAATAAGAGAAATTTGTTGTTAAATGTTGCCGAGATCTTATATACGTATGTATACCTAATAACTGTTACAATAATAACCCTTTATATATATATATATAAATATATAAATGCACATGTGTATTCACCGCGTGTGTGTGTAACGATAACGATGTTCAACAAATGTCTGAAATGAAGTAAAACTATTATTATATGTAAATAAAACACAAAACAAAGAGAACAATTTTAATAAAAACAAAAAGCAACAGTGAAATACAAAATCCGAAACAAAGGACATTCACGCTCAGACACACACATATATGCATACGTCCTGGGCAGGACCCGAATGGCGTGAATCGGGTAAATTCTGGAATAACCGTTCAACCGCTAACCGTTAACTGTAAAACCGCTGTAACTGTATTTGTACTCGTGTACCTTTAGCTGTCTATAGCCGTCTCTCTCTAACTCGCTACCTAACTGTAAAGGAGCACCTCAAAAACGAAAGCCGAAGGAGCAACAAACAAGGATCAAAACTAAATAGCAGATGAAAAGGATGATGATGATGATGAGAAGCAGGAGAAGTAACATGAAAAAAAAGCACAACGAGAGATGGACCGATTGGCTCCAACTGGATGAAACAATTGTTAACAAATCGAAACAGAAACTAAATAACTATCCTTATTAAAATGAGATCACAAATGTAACTATTAATCTAAGCGAAGAAGATGCCATTGCCAGGAATTTTCCTTTTATATTTCACCTGATTTTCCTTTTCAACACAAAATGGATTTTGAAAAACCATAATTTTGTAACAACTTAATTGCTGTTACTCAGGAAAATTCATAACCTATTGGGTTCTACTTTCTATTTATAATTTGGCAATTGCTAAGGTCATCTTTCATTTCTACACCCATTACCTTTTAATCCTTCCTGGTGATTTTTTCCTACTTAAACACGAATTATTAAGAGGATTATACTAACAAGATGAAATATTATTGTTGCGCACTGCAAAAAAAAAAAAAAAATAAAATAAATAATTGCGTAAGCTGAGAAATAGTAAAATAACGGTTTTAGCAAAATGAAAACGAAATCAAATATTTATATTTTGTTTATTGTTGCACAAAATAAGTCCAAGGAACGAGAAACAAGAAACAAGAAACAATTAAGAGTAATGTTGTGTGTCGCTTTTTCTAAACGAAATAAAACAAAGAAATCGTCAACAGAATTTTCCAAATGTTTTTGCTTTACAGTTTTCAATGCTGGGTTAAAACGGGAAAATGCATACCTCAAAGTAAGTAACTTTGTAAGTTAAAATGGATTTTGAACATTAATAAGAAAAGACGCCCAACTTCGGAAAATAGATTTTTTGAAAATGCAATGGAAAGCCGAAAAGCGAGCCAGCTAAAGTTGGAATTTGAGATCGTTTTATTTTATTTAGGATATATTTATAACATTGGCGATTAACAATATTTGATTTAATAAATATTTAATTAGTTAGTTACCGATAAACAACGTTCACAATGCCCAAAGGCAAAAACTTTGGTGTTTTCTCCAGTTTTTTCGTTCATACGTTTTTTGTTTTTGTACTGAATACACTGAAGCAAAAAGTCCTAAAATTAAAGGTAACGAGAAAGATTATCATGCTTTTAACGAGTTAGTAGCTACGCGTGTTATTTATAAATGTAATTGAGTATCTGTCCATTTAGCTGTTTTATGCCACATATATATGCCATCATCATCTTCAGGTCACGGGTCTCACATATCTGTCTGATTTGATTGAGCTCTGTGGGGGGAACTCAGAAACACAGGAAACTCCTCCGGGATGTGGATTTTTATTTGGGTTTTTGGGACCGAACAAACAACTGCGAAGCCTGGATCATATATATATATATATATAACTGTATATATCTGTCTATATAATATAAGTTTAGCGTTGTATACGTGTACATGGAGTCAACGCTTCAGATTCTGATTCTGATTCTGATTCCGTTTCGGATGCGAATGCGAATGCGGATTCATCGCCATCCTGGCCCATCCTTAGCACTTAGAAGCTAATAATTGAGACTGCATTTGGGCACATCCAGTTTCAGATGCCTCACTGCCGCGCCACCATGTCCAGGCCACCCTCCTCTTCCATCTTGGACAGGAACTTGATGGCCCGCTGTGATTGCTCCGTTTGCCTTGCCATGTCGATCAGACCCAGCAGCTTCTTGATGCCAATAAACACGCTGGACGAGGATGATATAAGGATTAGCCTTATAATCTCTTGGAATCAAATATATCTTACCGTTTGCCGGCCATCTTCTTGCCAATCGCCTGGATCTCGCCCTTGCTGAAGATGTCCGTGTGCTCGAGCACGGCCAGCACGTGATCCGGCTGCGAGAGATTGGGCACATGGAGCACCGAGGTGAAGGCCGTCAGCATCTCCATCTCTTCCAGGACCTCCCTGAAAATGGAATACGGTGATGAGAATGGAAAGGGTAAACCCAAAATTTCAACTCACCTCCTACTCGAAGTGCACAGTATGAGCAGTTTGCGGCCCTTGGGCGGCTGTTTCTTGAGCAGCACCAGCAGTGCCTGTAGCGTCATATTGGAATAGCGCGGTCCAATCGAGCCGTAGTCCAGCAGACGCTCCACATTGTCCACCACAATGCAGCTAAGCGTGGAACGATACGCATCGTCGAAGATCTTACGGATGTGCAGGCACTTGGCCGACTCAGTGTAGCCGACCATGTCCTCCGGCGAGCAGACCTTCACGAACGGGAAGTCCGACATCTTGGCCAGCTGAGCGGCCAGCGCCGTCTTACCGGAGTTGGGGGCACCGGCCACGAGTACGGAGACCAGGCCGCTGGACTCCGGAGCCTTGGCCTGCTGCACATACAGCATGCCGTCCTCGAGGAGATTGCTAACCGGAGTTCCCCAGTTGATGACACCCCGGGCCAGCATATTGTCCAGTATCTCCTGGGCCGTACCGAATGCCGGCTTAATGTCGTTCTCCAGCGAGTGCAGGAAATCATCCCGATTGACCTTCAACTTCTCCATGGCCTCGGGATCCACGGTCACCTTGGCATCGGCCTTGATCAGTCGGTTCATGGCACTCGACTGGGCGGCACGGACCAATCCCTCCAGTTCGGCACCACTGAAATTCTTGGTCAGCGCGGCAATCTCCTTGTTGTCCACATCGTCATTGATCTTGTTGAAGTCGCGCATCCGCTTGGTGTGGATATTGAGGATCTGGACGCGACCCTGCTCGTTGGGCAGGCTGATCTCCATTTGGACTTCGAGGCGACCGGGTCGCAGCAAAGCCTCGTCGATCATGTCCCTGCGATTGGTCATGCCAATAACGAGAATGTTATTCAGCTGATCCACGCCATCGATTTTGGTTAGCAATTGATTGACGACGGTGTCGTGGACACCACTATTGCCGGCCACGGAGCCACGTTGCTTGCAAATGGCATCGATCTCGTCGAAGATGATAATATGTAGTCCACTGTTGGGACCCAGGCGCTTCTCCTCCTCCTCCGCCTCGGCGAACAGCCGCCGGACATTGGCCTCCGATTCGCCCACGTACTTGTCGAGAATCTGCGGACCATTGACGATCTTCGGCTCCCGGGCATTCAGCATGGTGCCAATTTGGCGAGCCATCAGCGTTTTGCCCGTACCCGGTGGACCATAGAGCAGAATGCCCTTGACGTGCTTGCAGCCCAGCTGCTCGACCAGTTCCGGTGGGAAGACACGGGATGCAAAGGCTCGACGGAATATCGAATTGAACTCCTTGTCCAGGCCACCGATGCCCATCTTGCCAAAGTCCCAGTCCGGATTTATAATCGACTGGCGCACCACCTTGCCCTTGCTCTTGCCCTGCAGATTCAGCGAGCTGTTCTCGGCCTTCTCGAACTGCACCACCGTGTTGCCCAGGATGCGACCGAAGCGGACATTACGCATCGCTGGCTCCTTGCCCTCGCCCAAGCTCTTGGGATCGATGGCCTCCAGCGATTTGACGGCCAGCCCAAGAAGTTTCTTGTCCTTGAAATTGAAGACCAGTGACTGGCCGACGGTAAGGGCCATTCCGGCGAACTGCATGATGAACTCCTTGGCCATTTGATCGGAGTCGTAGGGCTCCTGGGAGACACTGAACACAAAATGGTATTACATAATATCCTTGACGCATTCTATACTATGTATGTATATGCACTCACGTCTTCTTCTGCAGAAAGTCCGTCTCGAAGGACACACAGGTGATGACATCCGAGCTGGCATCGAAGCGATAGGGACGCACCTCCAGCTCCTGGTTAATGGACACCATGGCCCACTTACGTTGGACCAGTGAGAAGCCCACATAGCCGCTGGGCACCTCCACCGTCTTCTCCAGCGCAAAGATGAAGTGCTGACCCGGAGCCGGTGATATGTCCGCATACCTGGAATGCAATGGAAGTGAGTTATTTACAGATTACCAGGATACATAACTCCTGGGGCCGGGAGGACCACCTACTTGACTTCATCCGGAAAATCACCCACATTCACGATAGCCCGATTGGTCAGCGAAAGCTCGTCCGTGGGACATTTGGTGGCCTTCAAACGCTATGGAAACCAAAATCGAAAAACACAAATAAACATTTATTAACTAATAATCGTGGTAGGGATGGTAGTCCCTAAAAATATGGATAGTGCAACTCACATAAGCCATTTCTTTAGATTCTTGGCGATTTTTTCAGGGGGTTGTTTACGAGCGTCCCGAAAATCGATAATAATAGTCCAGGAAAACGAGTTTAATGGTCAGAAAACGCAGCTTTTGGGTGCGAATTTAACCTTGGCTATTTGTTCACAGTCTCACTGAATTAGCATAACTCTATTTGTTGTTTATTGCACGAATTGTAAACTAAGTATGCCTTCTGCACTTTCAGATAAGTTGGGCTTTAGAATTCCAATTAATTTAAGCACATGCGCGCCTTAAAGCAGCATAAATCCAGGGATGCACAACTTGTAGGTACATCCAAATAGGATTTAAAACAACATTTTTTCAATATGCGTTTCTTTTACTAAAACAATTGCCCGGTTTAAAAAAAAAAAAATTTCTATGTGTAAATTAAATTAAATTGATTAAATTATTTTAAATTAATTACAAAATAAGCACTGGAATTTGTGCTTCAATTTGATGCCCAAGAGCTCTGGAACATACAACTAGTATATGCTTAAAAATATTAAGAAATTCTGAGCCGGGCTTTTTTTTTTAAGAAATTTAAACAGGTAATTTTCTAAGATTTTCCGCCCAATGGCTCCGATAAATTGCGACCGCAAATATACCAGAAAATCGCGTTCCACAGTAATCGCCTTCGCGATAAAACGCGGCTTAACGATAATACATATGTTGTGTTTATCGAATCTATTGTGCCGGGGAAAAAGTTAAATTTGTACGTGCACCAAGTAGTCGTTGAGTTTAGGCTTGGTTTCTATATTGTTCAGTTCAGTTCAGTTTCTACAAGGTTCAGCAACATTCAGAGCTCTTCCAAATTTTTATACAAATTATTTTTGTGCTTTTTTTTACATCCAAAATATTTTGTAACTTTTACAACATTTTCTAAAAATTCGTTGAAAGAAAGGCAAACGGTATATATCAGTGCTACAACAACGGTACGTAACCAAGCCAATATATACAACACAATCTAAAACACACGTGAATATTTCATATCAAGAAAGTTTTTATATTGCCATACAAAAAACGGTGCTAACAACAGTTGCTTGTGTAAAAACCATTTCATTTTACACATACACGCCTTTTCTACACAACAGTAAGCCGCGGTTCGATGGCCCAACTTTTCGCTCAGCGCAGTTCGAACCGGGTTCGAACCGTGTTCGAAGCGAACGCTGCAAAGTCTATAATAGCAGCCCGTCAGCAGCGAGCGTTGTTAGTGTTAGTTTTGCCCGCGTCGCTCGCATTTCGCTGTAGAAGCAGAACGTAGAAGAGAACAAATACCGCCGTCGTGTTTGTTACTTTGAATCGTAGGAATTCGATTAGGAACCGAAGCGAATTGAATTGTTATCAAAAAGCCGAATTCTTTACGTAATAGTACATAGTATAGTTTAATATAGTTATATACCGCCATTGGAACTATAATAGTCAAAAATACTCTTGTTTTATTTTATTTTTTTGCTGTGAGTGCGCGTGAATACGTGGAAAAATAAGAGGAAAACTGGAAAATACGCAGACTACCTGTTGATCCGCAGATCTCTACGGATTTAGTGTGTGTGTGTGTGTTTTTTTGTTGTTTTATTGTTTATCCGTTTGCCAAAGGTCGCGGGCTGAAAAAGCAACCACTTTCGCCGTGCCCAGTGCACGTGCATTCAATATATTTGGAAAATATTTTGAAAAATATTTCAAAAATATTTGGAAAATATTTCGAGAATATAACCAAACACAATACAAATGATGGTGGCGCTACGGTTGCCCACCATACCCATAAGCTTCTGGCTAAGTTTGGAACTATGGATTCTAGTGAACCAAGTCATCATTACTCACACCTTCAACCTGGAACAGCGATTGCCAATCGTGAAGTACGGACATCGACACTCGCATTTCGGCTACTCGGTGGCCACTCACACGATTGGTGAGGCCAATGGGCCCAACAAGACCAATTGGTAAGTGGCTAACATTCATACATATATCATTGATCATCGAAGAAGGATCCAAAATATACATGGGTTACGCAACTGTCGTTAGCCTAATTCGATTAGGTTAGGCAATTAGGGCTAAAAGCACGCATGCGATAAGCAAATGCTTCTTGTATCGGTGAATAATACTAATAATCTTACATATATTAGTATAAAATCAATTTACGCTTCCAAAAGATTTATGCCAAAAGTGTCTTATTTTTCCTACGAAAAAATGTTGGTTAAACAAATCGCTGAAGATCAGGTAGAAAAGAATCTATAAGTAAAACGAGGCAAAAATCGAAAATTCATGGCGGCACGCGGGGAATTTCGTTGGCGCGAAAACAGGTTTTTATTTTCGCCAAATCGAATTCAGCTTAATTGACTGGCATTGATTGTTATTAATCAGCAGCACGGCCAGCAACAACATCAACAACAAATAATAATAATAATAATTTGCATTGCAATCGTTGTATTTGCTGCTGTTTTCAATGTTTGCTAATGCGCGAAACTTGTTTCTATTGTTGGATTACCATAAAGTGTTTGAATATATTGAGTATTTGCAGTGATGATGCCAGGTTTTAGATGGGCTTCTGCCAAAACGCAGTGCATTGCAACGAATCGAGTTAAGCAATAATAATCCCAATGCAGTTAAGCTCTTTTTTCCAAATTTTACTGCCCTGGGGGAATTTTGAAAACTCATCAACAGTGTAAACGATTTATTTACCCTGCGATAAGAAGAGATTTTAATACCTGAGAATTGGCCTGTTTTTAATATTTTTTTTTTTTTTGCAAATATTTGTCTCGCTTATTCACATTCACTGGTATTTATTTTTTGTGCGACTGATAGCAGAATGCAGATAGTCGACGAACAGTCGAAATGTTTGTCCTTTTATCTGCTTTTGTGTTTGCCCAACTTTTGGGTTGAACCCTTGCATTTTTGCAACTGCAACGGATGTCGATTTTTGTCGAGGGTTTCATGTCCATTAAATGAGCAAACGATAGACGACGACGACCTATGTAAGTGTCTGCAATGTCTCGAATTGGCGACTTTATAAGTTGACCAACTCCTTGGCGCATTCTCTCCATTTGGCCAAGCCAAACGCGGTAGACAAAACGGAGCCAGACGGCGGTGGCCATAAAAATGGGCAGACAACAAATCGGGAATCAATACAAGCCAGCGAATCCACAGCGAAATAAAAGAATTCAAACACTTTTTATGACGCTCTTCAAACGCAGCTAACTATGCTATTAAGTTAAGGATTTATGGCTTGTTAAGTATTATTTACAAATGCATACACGCAACACTTATTTTTCCGAGTGCATTAATGCCATTGTGGTCTGCAGTTGGCATTATTTCCCCCAGCCAGTTGGTATTTGCAACATTTTTTAGAGCTGGTTAACTCCAGCGAACTGGCAGTGGGTCAAAGTAATTACACCACTCTTCTACAACCACACACTGATTTTTGCCATAAACAGTAGCTAATCCACCGCCTTGCCCGCAGTGAATCCTTTACCAGCGCAAGTTACCCCAAATCCCTAATCGAAATCCAGACTTTGGTGTGCTTCCATTCCAACCACCACCAACCATGTATTATTCGGCCAACCGACGATCCCAGAGCGCCCATCCCCCGTCCTCCAGTCGCGCAGCCCGGAATCCGGATGCCGCCTCCTTGGCGGCCACCTTCCTGGACAAGAACTCGAGGCCCAACTTTCGTGTCATCCGCACGGTGATACCCCTTGAGTTGCCATCCTTTGTGCAGGCACCCGCTTTGATTACCATGTTGAAGTCGCAGATTGCGCGTCGCAAGCAATTCCTCGAATCATCCAATGCCCTGGGCGAGGATTTGCTGAAACGAGTGGGCGGCAGACGCGATGCGGTGTTCTTTATGCACAGCAATGCAATGGGTGAACTGAAGCAGGCCATTAGTGAGCTGGCCGGTCTGCTGCATCAACTGGAGCTGGTGTACGACCCGGTTGCCTATGGCAAGGTATCCGTGCGGGCCCAACAGGCCGATAAGCGGGCCCAGATGTCCGAGAATCTGCTCCACGGACGCAATGAGCAGCTGGAGCGCCATGTCGACCATGCCAGGACCACCGGTTTCCGTGAGCGCACCAACGATGCCCGTCGTCGTCTGGCCGAGAAGGATGAAGCTAGCAGGGCGCTGGGCGTTTGGCGTTCCTACTAAAACTGGATCACAACGAAAATCACATCGAATTCGGCTATATCCCCTGAGGAGACACAGCTATATCGGAAACTATGATAACTTTTGATTTAAATATGGTCCCTGGATATTTTGTTTGTGACCATTTAGCTGATCTGTGATGTTTGCCTTGGTTTTTGGAAACGTATGCATCATCTATCTATTGGTTAACTTACTGGACTGGAACTTAAATTGTATTCATACTGATACTACTACTACTACTACTAAGGCCCCCAACACCTTACATTTCAACTTTCAAATTATTCAAGTGCTATACAGTGCCTAGCATAGCCATAAAAGATAAAAATTATCTAGTAAACTGCATAGTTATATTCCTTGAAAATAATCTAGTAAACTGCATAGTTATATTCCTTAAAAATAATCTAGTAAAGTGCATAGTTATATTCCTTAAAAATAATCTAGTAAAGTGCATAGTTATATTCCTTGAAAATTATCTAGTAAACTGCATAGTTATATTCCTTGAAAATTATCTAGTAAACTGCATAGTTATATTCCTTGAAAATTATCTAGTAAACTGCATAGTTATATTCCTTAAAAATAATCTAGTAAAGTGCATAGTTATATTCCTTGAAAATTATCTAGTAAACTGCATAGTTATATTCCTTGAAAATTATCTAGTAAACTGCATAGTTATATTCCTTGAAAATTATCTAGTAAACTGCATAGTTATATTCCTTAAAAATAATCTAGTAAAGTGCATAGTTATATTCCTTAAAAATAATCTAGTAAAGTGCATAGTTATATTCCTTGAAAATTATCTAGTAAACTGCATAGTTATATTCCTTGAAAATTATCTAGTAAACTGCATAGTTATATTCCTTGAAAATTATCTAGTAAACTGCATAGTTATATTCCTTAAAAATAATCTAGTAAAGTGCATAGTTATATTCCTTAAAAATTATCTAGTAAACTGCATAGTTATATTCATTGAAAATTATCTAGTAAAGTGCATAGTTATATTCCTTAAAAATTATCTAGCAAACTGCATAGTTATATTCCTTGAAAATTATCTAGTAAACTGCATAGTTATATTCCTTAAAAATAATCTAGTAAAGTGCATAGTTATATTCCTTGAAAATTATCTAGTAAACTGCATAGTTATATTCCTTAAAAATAATCTAGTAAACTGCATAGTTATATTCCTTAAAAATAATCTAGTAAACTGCATAGTTATATTCCTTAAAAATAATCTAGTAAACTGCATAGTTATATTCCTTAAAAATAATCTAGTAAACTGCATAGTTATATACCTTAAAAATTATCTAGTAAACTGCATAGTTATATTCCTTGAAAATTATCTAGTAAACTGCATAGTTATATTCCTTAAAAATAATCTAGTAAAGTGCATAGTTATATTCCTTGAAAATTATCTAGTAAACCGCATAGTTATATTCCTTGAAAATTATCTAGTAAACTGCATAGTTATATTCCTTGAAAATTATCTAGTGAACTGCATAGTTATATTCTCTAAAAATAATCTAGTAAAGTGCATAGTTATATTCCTTAAAAATTATCTAGTAAACTGCATAGTTATATTCCTTGAAAATAATCTAGTAAACTGCATAGTTATATTCCTTGAAAATTATCTAGTAAACTGCATAGTTATATTCCTTGAAAATGATCTAGTAAAGTGCATAGTTATATTCCTTGAAAATTATCTAGTAAACTGCATAGTTATATTCCTTAAAAATTATCTAGTAAACTGCATAGTTATATTCCTTAAATTATCTAGTAAACTGCATAGTTATATTCCTTGAAAATAATCTAGTAAACTGCATAGTTATAATCCTTAAAAATTATCTAGTAAACTGCATAGTTATATTTCTTGAAAATAATCTAGTAAACTGCATAGTTATATTCCTTAAAAATAATCTAGTAAAGTGCATAGTTATATTCCTTAAAAATAATCTAGTAAACTGCATAGTTATATTCCTTGAAAATTATCTAGTAAACTGCATAGTTATATTCCTTAAAAATTATCTAGTAAACTGCATAGTTATATTCCTTGAAAATAATCTAGTAAACTGCATAGTTATATTCCTTGATCTCGCTGGCACACTTTCCCATGCGATCCGTATTCCAAATCCGGGCTTTTAAACATGTGTTTTTGAGTCAGTTCAGTCGTATATCTTTCGGTTTTATGCCGGGTGTGTGTTCTGCATTACCAATTAGTTGGAAGTGCATTTCTTTTTCTTTTTTGGCCATGATCAAGGCCAACTCTGGTAGGTGAGGTGTCCATACATACATATATGAAAAGCCGCCGACTGCAATCAAAAAGCCATTTACACGTTCACTCGCACCACGATCCCTGGTCATGTGCATTGTAGCTGCCCCCGTCTCTTTCTCGCCCAGCATTGCCCTCTCTTTCGCTTGGACGTGCATGTCACGCGTTTTGTGGGGTCATCCGAATGGGGGAACTATGTAAACCTGAGCATGGAACTGAACCTGGTACTGAATCTGAACCTGAAACTGGAACTCTGTACTCCGGTTTAGCGGAACGTGAACATTATGGTTGGTATAAATTCGCTTGGTTATCGTGCTATCTGCGTAGATAGTAGGAACCTTTTATAAATTATTTCCATGCGGTAAAGCTAAAGTCTGCCCAACTAAGTAATACAATTTATACAAATTAAGAGTAAAAAAAAGAAACAGCCTGAGTCACTTGTTTTTAGTAACGAATTCGCACGTATGAAAAGTGCAACTAAAAATCAATAGCCCTTCACAAATTGCAAATACGAGGCATAATAATAAACATTGTACTGTGGTGACCCCGTTTGGCAAAAAGTGGTGACCCCGTTTAGCAAAAAGTGGTGACCCGTTCAGCAAAAAGTGGTGACCCAACCACATCGAATGCTCACTGTGACTTGCAACTGCAGCTTTATTTGCAAATGACGCACTTGAAATCGGAAGAAGCTGTAATCTGTGAACGGATGTGAGGAAATTGCTGATTTCGAAGGACGGGACGATCCATTTAATCGTTGCATTTCATTGCACTTCATTTTCCTGACCGATAACTGCACTGAACGCAGACCTTGAATTTTCAGCTCGTTTTTGCTGTTTTAATTCTTTTTTTTTGTTTATAGCTTTGTTTGCACTTTTGCGATTGTCGCATATTTGTTTTATTAATGAGAGTGCAGTAAACGCAAAAGGTACATATGCAAATAATGTGACTCGCTTATCGCCGGGCCCATCTTCACTTTTTTATACTTTTTTTTACGAGTATGCATACACATGTATGGCACAATTATCACCCTCGATGATATAGTACAAATTGAGATACGCCGCTGGGATGGTCGATTAAGCTACATATATACATATAATTGCTTTCGTATACCGTGAATTTTGATTACTATTGTGGCATTCGCAATGCCATAAAGTGAGTATATACATATATTTTATATATATATATACTTCAAGCAATGCGTATTTAAAGCTGACTTTATTTAATTACCTGCAAAATGACATTCGAAGTGATGCACTTTGTGGCAAGGCTCCATTTTACATATTGCTAACTTGTTGAAGTGGTTAGAAAATGGCATGAAATTGTAGCCTGATTTTTGCTCGCTTGTAAATCTTTGGGATTCGTGGCATCTCGTAGATGTTGTATCTCATGCTTGTCTTCTTCTGGTTCTTTCACAAAACAACTCACTGCGCGTGTTTATGCCGCCAACATGTGTTGCCTGTTTGCGCCAAAATGTAGAGGAGAAAGAACTGAGTAGGAACTCAAAAAACTTTTCGGCGAAATGAGGTCAACAGACGCCAAACAGTCGGAAGAATGGGGCTGGGGGGTTGGTGGCTGGGGGTTGGGGTTTGGTTAATAGTGGTAGTTGGGTGGTTGGGTGGTGCTCAGTGGGGTGGGTTATTCACTGGGCTGGTCGACGGTTTATGGTTATCATTGTTGCGCTCTTACTCGCTGCTGGTGCGTGTGTTAGTTGCCAAATAGTTGGTAGTTCAGCAACAAAAAATGAAGGGAAACCAACCCAAAAGTACTCCACCCCCCTTTTTTCCCCCCAGTTTCCTAGTTTTCGACTCGTAAACAAATGAAGCCAAAAACGCGAAAACGCCAAGCGTCAAGCCAACAGAGTCAGTCGACAAGGAAATGGCCAAAAAACACTTGCTAAGGCAATGTAAGCTGGCAGACATGTGTGTATGCCATAAATATGCGCACTGGCAGCCACAGTGCGGGTCACACAAATACACGCTTCTTGTTTTATAATTGTAAACTACAAATAATTTGTTAAACTCTATATACAACTATTTTGCAAGTAATTGGCATATGAAAAACTAAAATTAATAGGTGTGCTTAAAATTCGTTTATCTGCTTCCTATTTTCGTGACCGCTGGTGTACAATTGGCTGCTCTGCAGGGATCTTGGGGCATTAAGTGCCGACGCAAAAAAAAAAGAAGGAAAATATGAGGGCGTGACTTTTGGCAGCCACGATCCATGAGAAAAGTTCACTTGTTCAATTTTAGCTAATCGAGTCAGCAGTGAACTTTTGTAGCAAGTAATAATAATAATTTACTTGATTTAAATTAATTAATAAACATAATTAATAAACATAAAATTAGGGAGAATCCTAGAAATCCCTTCTGTAAATTCCTTAGATAAATTCCTTAGATTTTTGTCATACTGCGTGCCCACTGTGGCAGTGAAGCCAATGGAACGTTGAGCGGCACATAAACATGCGTGAAAATTCAATTGATTTTCCGGGGAGCAGAAGGCGGCATAGTTGGCATGCGTATTTATAGAAAATAGAGGAAAAGCCTAATGCTGCACACGAAAATAACAAAAAAAAAAAAGAAGAAAAATTGCTTTTTTTTTGGTGTGGGAAACAAGAGGCTGGCCGATTCGGATTCGCATCGGAAAAGCGATCTGGGAACTGGGATTGCGAATGGGATTGCGATTTTGCCCAGCTGTCGAGTGGCGAGAAACAAGACGACGCAGATATTCAGATACTTAGATACTCAGATACACAGATATTTAGATACTCAGATGCACAGATACACAGATACCCAGATATTCAGATGCACAGATACACAGATACCCAGATATTCAGATGCACAGATACTCAGATGCACATATTCTCAGATACACATATTCTCAGATACCCAGATATTCAGATATTTAGATACACAGATACTCAGCTACACAGATACATTTGCGAATATATCCGAGGGACTTGCAACATAATTTCTGCCAGCAACTAATGAGACCCGAGGCCCCGAAAGTGTTGCCACAGCCTCAACTTCGCGGAGCTACGAAAAAAAGCGAAAAACGCGTGGGCGGCTCTTGATTTATTGCCAATTGGATGGCAGTCGCACAGAAGAATCGCGCACTGAAGAGCTGCGAAGATACTGGCCCCACTCGCAATCCCAAATCCGAATCAAAATCAAAGAAGAAAAAATTTAAAAAAAAACCCATGGCCGCGTGGGTTAACTGCAGGGAAAAAAACTAAACACGAAGTTGCAAAAAAAAAGGCAAAAAATTGGAAAAAAAAAAAATTGGAAAAGAAGAAAAAAAAAAAAGGCAAAAAAGGAAGAAAAAAAGGCAAAAAAAATTGGAAAATAAAAAATAAGAAAAACGCTCACGATGATTTTGCGCATAGAAATCAAAGAGCCCACGCCTCGGGCTCTTTTTGGAAGTGGAGAGAAGTATCGGCCCACTAGAAGAACTTTGGCCACAGAAGAAGCTAGCGACTTCCGAAGAATCGTCTTCCCCTGTCTTCCCCCGTCTCAACCCGTCTCTCACCAACCAAACGATAAATCAATAAGCTCCGAAAATGTGGCAACCGCTTCCACTCTGCCACCGCTCGGCACTCCGGACAAATTGCCCACTGGGCTGGGCAACCGCAATCTCCTAATGACGTAGGATGGGCCACAGATCAGTGGGCTGCAGCGGAGGATCAGCGAAAGCCAAGCGACAGACAAAAAGGAGCGACAAAAGTTGGATGGTAACCAGAAGTACAGGGTAAGAAAGAAATGTACAGGGTAGTTAACAAAAGTACAGGGCAGTAAACAAAAGTACAGGGTAGTAAACAAAAGTACAGGGCAGTAAACAAAAGTACAGGGTAGTAAACAAAAGTACAGGGTAGTAAACCAAAGTACAGGGTAGTAAACAAAAGTTCAGGGTAGTCAACAAAAGTACAGAGTAGTAAACAAAAGTACAGGGTGGTAAACAAGAGTATAGGCTAATAACCAAAGGAACCCTACAGTTCCCAGGAAAGATCTTCAAAAGGGAAGTTTACATTTAAACTATATAGTATACCATATAGTATTCGTGTAGTAAAGAACACCAGATGAGTTCAATTAGATAACTGGGCTATCGATTTAAGTACATATATATGAAAGCTAGACCTCGACCCAGACGAGGTGGCAACCGCAGATCCGAGATCGGAGATCCGAGATCAGAGATCCCAATCCCCGATCATCGCACGCAGATGCAGATTCCCCCGGCGATGCCGCCACTAACCCCATTGGTATCGCAGTCACATGGGTGAGATTTATGGAGCAAATACCGTGGTTACCCCTTTTATTTCGTCCCAACTCCCTGCCTTCCAATGCGATGCGATGTGATGCTTTCTGTTTGCCCCGCGGCTGAGCTGAGAATTGTGCGAATGAAACTCGTTGCCAGGGCGGGGGGGAAAGAGACAGAGACAGAGGGAGAGAAAGAGACAGAGACAGAGGGAGAGAAAGAGAAGGAGGCAGAGGGAGAGAAAGAGAGAGAGAAAGAAAGAAAGAGGGAGAAGGAGAGCGAAGCAGGCCAGACAAAGCCGCAGATGGATCGAACCATTGCCAATAACCGTACCTGCCCCAGTCACCAAGCTACACTGAAGAAAATACGAATGTATTTCATTCGAGAATAAATATTTGAGTGCTAATATGCCTTAGTAGTTAATGGGTAAAAGCTGTGTTTAACTATTATTAATCATTATTGGTAATGATGACACTGAACTCGACCTTTTTGTTTTTTCCGGTGCATTGGCAGTAAGCCGAGACTTTGTTGGGATCGCTCTCCATCCCCATCTCCGCCACACATATAGCCACAATCCCCCTCCCCCCCCCCCTGTGCAACACTACGCCCCTGTTAACCTTCCCGTCCAGCTCAATCCGGTCCAAGTGGCTTCTGCCCGCTTCTCTTGGCGGATCTGCGATCGTGTTGCTTGCTGTTTTGCTCGCTGTTGCTTGTTTCTAATGAAAACTGACGCCGTTCGGTTTCTTTTTCCCAACTCCAGTTGTTTTTTTTCTCTTTTTTTTTTTTACTGTTTTGCTGCCTTTTTTTTTGGGGGGGGGGGGGGGGGGGGGGGGTTTTGCGTGCTAAGAGATCGCCTAGCGATCGGTTTTGTTTTTCTCCGATTTTTTCTTCTTTTTTTATTTCACGGTGTTTTTTCGTTTTTTTTTCTGTTTTTTTTCTGTTTTTTTTCTGTTTTTTTTCTGTTTTTTTTCTGTTTTTTTTCTGTTTTTTTCTGTTTTTTTCTGTTTTTTTTTTTTTTGTATTTGGTTGTAACGATTTTGGCTGGCAGTTTGTTAAACATTTTGGGCCATTCGGGGTGAACCAAATGAAGATCGTATCGAGCCTTTGGGGGTTTAGCATCAACTGAAAACGCTGAGGAAATTGATCACTTCTGGTGTGATGGCAACTCTGCACGAGAGCGGTAACCTTCTTTCGCTGCAATCGGGGTCACCCTTGGTCCTATTTGAACAGTCTAAAAATGTTGGCCACTCTTAATTGAGATTTTTCTTGACCACTGCCATTTCAATGAAATTATTCGTGTGAAGCAACTGAAATTCGTTAAATGATCATTTTCATAACAAAAATAAATAATTGCTCTTGAAATTATTCTATTTATGCAGTTGGCAGATTTCAGAGTTGACACCAAGCATCGATCATTTGCACACTTCTAAATTGTTTGGTGTGATTTTCATGGACCCTTTGGAGTTCTTTGCGTCTTTTCACATATTTTCTTAATTTTCCATGGTCTCTTTTTCTTTCACTGATTTATTTTCCTCTTTTCTTTGTGGACCATGCATTTTCCTGCCTTGATTGCGAGCTGTTTGCTCTTGGCATTTCGAGGCGTTTGGCTTCGCGCAATTTGGTTGCAACTGCCACGGAGTTTTCCTTCTGCCACCAACCCCATTCGGCCCCTAATTTCCGCTTGGATTTTCCACATTTTCCCGATCTGCATCTCATCTCTTCACCGGTTCGTTTTTCACATGCTGCTGCGAGATTTTCGTGGCTCGTTTATTTATTATGATTATTTATTTTGTTTTACTTAGTTTGCGGCTGCCTGCCACAGATGTTGGCAGTTCATCAGCTGCGAAAAGGGGCGGTGGTCGCGAGGGGGCGGGGCACACACACCTATATACATACATGTGTACACATGGGCTGAGGATTGATTAGATTTGTTCAGTTGAAGATTTCCCCGCTCTTTTCTTTCGAGTTCTCCTCTTCACACTGAAGAGTTCAACAAACGCTTGCCACGCCCCCAGTCGCCCACTTTTGGGACGTCTTTGTTTGCCTCCCCCCGCCCTGCGCCCATTTTCCGTTACAGAGAGAGAAATGCTTGGTTATATGAGGCTTTAAATAGTTAACTTCACTACAAGTAGCGCTGGTACCTTTTTCGTTTAATTAAATGTTAGAGATTTTGTTGCAGAGATTTTTTCTGAATTCTCCTTAAGTTATTAAGTTATTTGGTCTCACAATTTGTGCTGCTGCATGTGGTGCATCGTTGGTGCAACGCTGCAAATGCAAATTCAGCCGCAGCTCGACTGGCCACGCCCACCCGCCTTCGAAAAGCTGTGGCACGTGGGTGTTGCGGTGCCATGTTCGCTTGACGAATTTTGACTTTTCGACTTCGAGACATCGACTGCGACTTGGGTTTCAGTTTTTTTTTTTTTCTTGGTCGGTAAAACCCAGCTGCAACTTTAGAGCGCAACACCCAGACTAATAGGCCCAGACTTTTGCGCCGCCTTGGGGCAACAACAACAAGCGACTCCAGCTACAACTTCAACTTCCACATCAACTGCAACTCCAACTTCATTTTCAACATCAACTTCTTCGACTGCGTGTGGGCGCCAAAATCGAAAACTGAAAACTGAAAACTGAAAACTGCGATGGCGACACAACTCTTGATAAGAATAAACTAAACGAAACGAAACGAACACACAGATACTCGTACACATTGATGTTGACAAGCTTGCAGTGCGGCACTTTTACCAAAAACAACAACAATTATTGGAAACGAATGATAGACTCTCTTGAATACTCTTTAAAAATTATATAAATAAATATTTTTTATATTTAAATATAAAAGATATATAGAGCTGTCCAAACAGAAATGTATCTGTGGCTCCTTTTGGTTGTAATAATAGCAATAATAGTTAATAGTATCTATTTTTGTATTCAACACAAATTGTTTATTTCGTTAACTAAAAGACTCAAATTTCCAAGCCTTGTGCTATTTATAAATAAAATCCAATTGCTTTGCAATATCACCATACCCTTTCGGCAGAGTAGCAGAACTTCAACCCGTTTCGTTGTTGTCGCCGTGTTTAATGCACTTGGGCTGCACTTTATGAGTTGTATTACTTGCAGTCCATAGACCTGCTTTTTCTCAGCATTTTCAGCGTTTTCTGCCTCTTAACATTTTCCACGACTTATTTGCTTTCCAGGTACGTTTATCTGACTGCGGAGTTGCAGTCATGGCACCAAACTGTCGTATCTGTGTGGGTCTCACAACTCCCCATGGGTTAATTGATAAGGTTATTGTTTTCACTTCTTGTGCCCTTTTTTTTTTTTTGCCCCCCTCCCCCTTCCATTTCATAGGGCGTTTCTTTGAGTCCAGAAATTACTGGGGGGGCGTTTTCCACGGGGGCGTCACTGCCACACAGCCAGAAATACAGAAAGTCAGAAAGTCAGAAATCCAGAAGACTTTACAACCAGAATGAGGTGCGTTTGAGCCAAAGGCGTTCACAGAGTTTTCCGGCAAAGTCATCGGCTTTTCGGCTGATTGATTGCCCTGATTGATATTTCCTCATACTGAAAACGCCCCACAAGCGACACATATTTATTGGATTATTAATGTGTCATCCACATAATTAAAGGAAAAACTTTACATTTAAAAGAAAATTTAACATAAGCCAAAAATATGGCAAATGTTTGGCCATCGAAATGCCTGGTGAAACGCATGGAAAATTTTAATAAAACTTTCATTATCCACATGATATTTAACATAATTTGATATAACCAAATGAAGTCGCCACGTCTGGCATTTTTGAGCGGATTCTGGGAGTCATCAAATTAACGAACCGTTGACGCCAGACATCATCAACTTTTTTGGCTTTTTATTTGTTGTAAACCGATGCTGGAAAATCATTCTGGCGGAAAAGCGTCTCTTTCTCTTTCATTCCCAACCATTCGCTGGCTCATTTTAATTTTTTTTTGAAAAAGTTTTATATATTTTCGTGTGGCCGGTAATTAAAAAGCGAATCACGTTTCGTTTTATGATTTCGTCGGCTTTTCTTGGCTCTTCGGGCGTGGGTAGCATTTGTTGCTTTCGTTTCTTGTGCAGTGAAAGTCTCCGATTAATCCCCCTTTTTTCCCGCTTTTCCACGCCGATCACATTTAGCCCATTTTCGGTCACTTCCGCTGGGGAAAAAGAGGAAAATCTCACAGTTAATTAATTCCCGAGTGCGCCAATCGCATGCAAAACGTTGAAAAAACGCACTCAAGCATATCGCAGCCACTGGCTAAATTATGTCACATACTTACTGATCGTTTCTATATGGCCAATTAATTGGGGGAAATTCGCGACTGGAATTGTTGCCACTAAACGGTTTCCCGTTGCGCCAATGAAAAATGGCTACTATGGCGAAAAGTCATCATTTGATCGCCCATTTTGGCCACTTTTGGCCAGCTGTTGTCTAGTAACTTTTCTTTTTTAAGCTCAATTCTCAATTTTGGCTCATTTTTGGCCTTCATTTTGCGATCTCTTCGCTTTAATGGGCCGTAAACACGATCTACACCATTCGCAATTTGGCAATGTTGATCCAATTAAGATGTGGTTAAGTCCAGAGAAAGCGAACCAAATGACTGGATTTGTAAACCCATTTCAATTGAAGGTCTTTAAGTGGATTAGCTCAATTACAATTAAATGATGGATTGTTAAACAAATAACATTATTCCTTAATTACTTTAACAGTAATGGCACTTATAAAATGGTTTGTCATTTTTCCTGGATAAATACATTTTTTAAAGCGGCTAACTTTCCTTTTCTCTCCACATATATTTCAATTTTTTTTTTAGCGGGCTGATTCATCCGTTTGGCAATTAAGGCGCTGGCAGCGGGTGGGCGTGGCACTTGGCACGACCCAATTACTGGCCACCACCCACACGGACACCCTGCTGATAGGAAAATAGAAAACAAAAAACAAAAAGGCAGAAAACAGAAAACAGTAAATAGAAAACTGAACAAAAACCAATTAATATTTCGCCGCATTCAAGTGCCGTGGCAAGCAATTTGCGCATTACGCATACGCCCGGTGGTACAGGATAAATGTTATTAAAACTTATTTGTTATTTGGCGCACAGAACTTGTTTGCTGCAAGCTGCTGAACTGCTACCTACGTAAAATTTCGTTTTTTTTCATTTTGTTGGCAGCTGCCTTGATGTTGCTGCTGCTGCAGTTGCATTATATGTATGTACATACATATGTATGTATGTTGCTGCTGCGGCTTCCGTTTCATTGGCATTTTCAACGCTTCGTTGACGCTGACGTTGATTGCTAAAGCCGCAGGCGAAATCCCGATCGAGATCCTCAATTCCCAGCCCTGAAAACCCGATGCAGCCAGTGCCGCCCAGATTCCCCAGATCCGCAGATCCACAGATCCCAAGATCCATTTGCATGTGGCAGCAATTTGTGGCAGCCACACGAGAAATTCCAATCAAATTGGCGTCGTTTTTTTTGAACCGCAGTGAACTCAGTGTGCTTGCAGTGTGCTCGCCAATGTGGCCCTGGCTAAAAGCAATTGTCTGTCATTTAGCCAGCACCTGTTGCTCTGCCGCCTTGATTGAGAACTTGTTGCAACTGCAGCAGCAACTGCAGCAGCAACTTTTCGCAGACGGGCGCGGCACATCAGCTGTCAGCAATTTGTTGTGATCAATTTATTAAAAGTCTCGCATCGAATCGGCTCGAAGGACGCTGGACTGGTCCTCGCTGGCAACTCGGCTGAGATAATCACAAAGCCGACTCATCTGCATAAATGGCCGTGCCATCGCCTCCGGACCACAGCCACCCATCCAGTTCCCGGAATTCGCAGCAATTGTGGCACCTTGCCCCGGAATTTGTCATTGTTGTGGCACTACAAGTACGCGCACTGCACAAAAGAATTGTAGTAATTCTAGGAAACTCGAATGTTTGAACCAAAATAAAAATTATTTTTTACGCAAAAAAACAGAAAAACGATTTTCACCAAATTTTCAATATTTACGATTGGTATTTTCTGTATAACTTGGCTAAAAATGGTCAGAAAGCGAAAAGAATTACAGTTTTGTACTCCTAATTACCAATACTAATTAAACAAATCACTTTTTGACCGACTTTATTAAAATAATTTTTGACCAAATTTTCGCATTTTTTGTAAGGGGTAACATCATCAAAATTTGCAAAAAATCGAAAAGAAATAGAATTTTTTTTTGAAAACACAGTTCGATGGGAAATTTAATTACGAGCTCAACGAGGTATGACATTCCATATTTGGAACAATATTTCAAATGCTGTGATCAAAATACTGATAATTATAGTAGCAAAAACCAGAAAAACAATTTTCGCCAAAATTTCAATATTTACCATAGGTATTTTCTGTTAAATATATTATATATATTATATATATTATATATATAATTTATTCATTTACAAGAGTGTACTTATGTAAAAAAGGGGTGTTGTTCTGTAACAAAAACACATTATTAAAGCTTTCAAAAATGGCCAGCACTCCCTGTTTTTGAGAGTGTACTCAGCTGAAGGAAAGCGAACTGATGGCCAAAACTGCATTTACATGTTCGCCAGGGTTGGGCCAAGAACACAGAATAAAAACACAGAACCCAGAACCCAGAGCTCAAAACCCGTCTACAGGGTTCTCTTGAGGGAGCCGATTGGTTCCGAGATTGCAGTTTGCAGATTGGAGATGGGAAATGGGAATTGGAGTTCGGAAAGCGGGGAGCTTAAGTGCTGGGGAGCTACGAGTGTCGGGCAACTGGGGACCAGAAAAACCTCTTCGATTTGCTCCCAGCACTTCAACTCACTCACTCACTGCGATTTCTGTGGCTTATGCATATATGTCTGTATATACATATATATGTAGGTTTTATTTTGCTGCTGAGTAATTTTTGCTAGATATTTGCACCAGCTTACTCGGCAATGATATTCACATTGATGCAAAACTCAATTCTGAATAACTTTACTCACCTGTTTTACGACCATCCAATTAAGAATACCGGTGATAACACTAATTGCTCTGGCTCATTAATTTGTTTCTTTCATTTTTGTTTAATTTGTGTGTTTATTATACCCGTTACTCGTAGAGTAAAAGGGTATACTAGATTCGTTGAAAAGTATGTAACAGGCAGAAGGAAGCGTTTCCGACCATATAAAGTATATATATTCTTGATCAGGATCAGTAGCCGAGTCGATCTGGCCATGTCCGTCTGTCCGTCCGTCTGTCCGTCTGTCCGTCTGTCTGTCTGTCCGTATGAACGTCGAGATCTCAGGAACTACAAAAGCTAGAAAGTTGAGATTAAGCATACAGACTCCAGGGACATAGACGCAGCGCAAGTTTGTCGATTCAGGTTGCCACGCCCACTCTAACGCCCACAAACCGCCCAAAACTGCCACGCCCACATTTTTGAAAAATGTTTTAATATTTTTTCATTTTTGTATTGGTCTTGTAAATTTCTATCGATTTGCAAAAAAACTTTTTGCCACGCCCACTCTAACGCCCACAAACCGCCCAAAGCTGCCACGCCCACACTTTTGAAAAATGTTTCGATATTTTTTCATATTTGTATTAGTCTTGTAAATTTCTATCTATTTGCTAAAAAACTTTTGGCCACGCCCACTCTAACGCCCACAAACCGCCCAAAGCTGCCACGCCCACACTTTTGAAAAATGTTTTGATATTTTTTCATTTTTGTATTAGTCTTGTAAATTTCTATCTATTTGCCAAAAAACTTTTGGCCACGCCCACTCTAACGCCCACAAACCGCCAAAAACTGTCCTTCGCACTTACACTAGCTGAGTAACGGGTATCAGATAGTCGGGGAACTCGACTATAGCGTTCTCTCTTGTTTTTTGTTTCTTTCATTTTTGTTTAATTTGTGTGTTTATTTTTCGTTTTTAATCAGTGCTTTCCTTTGAATGATTCCACTCACATTCACAGCATTCCAAGTAGCCTCAGTTTTCAGTTTTCAGTTTTCAGTTTTCAGTTTTCAGTTTTCAGTTTTCAGTTTTCAGTTTTCAGTTTTCAGTTTTCAGTTTTGCAGCTTGCAGCTTGCAGCTCCCCGCTTTCCAATCACAACCTTCTCAATTCACAGCACGCTAATCACTTGGCCACATTTGCAGTCACAGTTGTCGGGGTCACCATTACCATCACCATCACTATCACCATTCCCCATCTCTCTGCCATCCATTTCCAGAGGAGAAATTAGCAAAGTGCTGGCAAATGATCCGGAGTTGGCTCCCGGAATCAGAAAACGCGAATGGGACACTTTGCAGATGGCCCATTCCAATGGGATGCGATGCGGATGCAAGTCATGAATGCCACCACATTCATGACCAGTAGTAGCACTCAGTGTAGTCAATATACCCCACGTAGTACCCAGTACACCAGCAAAGGGCTATCCGCAATTGATGCCACAGCTGCTGTTTCTACAGATCACAGATCACAGATCACGATGGGCTGTCCGCTCACGCTAATGAATGCTGATGATGACGAAGTGCATGTCTGCCATCACTGCATACACCGCAAAAAAAAAAAAAAACTACAGTCTTATTACAAAAAGAGGTGCTATTACTATTGATACAATATTATGTTAAGATATCATTTTTAGTTGATATACATTTATTTATTTTGGATTAGCATTGCATTTCTTATCTAGTTTGTGCATAGTTGTGTGCATTTTTTTCGAGTGCTCCGTTGAAATGAGTTGGAAATATGGATGGGGACTTGTCCGTACGGCTGATGTTTTTGCGTGCCGCAATTTCAATTTGTTTGGCCACTTGATGGGCTTTCCTGCCCCCGAAAACCGAAGATCACCATCGCCATCACCATTCGCATTTTCCCCCGTCGGTCTTTCACTTTTGAGGCTGAAGACTGGAGACTTCGGACTTGTGGCTTGTGGTTTGAGTTTTGCGATCTGCGGAGCGACTTGCGCAAGCATTTTGCTTTATTGGATGGATGCCGACCACTTGAATGGCTCGCTATGGGGCTCCCCAACCCCCCCCCCCTCTCCCCCTTTACTCCCCCTGAAACCTCGATTTCCCCCCTGTTTTCCACCGTTCGCCTTGACAGCTTGCACTTGAACTAAAATGCCTCAAACTCGCTGCTGCCGTTTATTCATTTCTTATATTTTTTTTCTCTGATTTTTTTTCGTGTTGACAACACACAAATGGAAAGTACAAATAGAAACCGAGCACCGTGCATCTTGTTTTTTTTTTTTCGTATTTGTATTTTACTAACGGATTTCTGCCTGCTTGGCTGCATTTCAGTGGCTTAGCCTTGAAAAGCATGAGTATCTACGTATCTATGTATCTATGTATCTGCGTATCTACGTATCTATGTATCTACGTATCTACGTATCTTGGTGTCTTCTCCATTCGACATACATATTCGATTTGGAGCTGACTGTAAACGGAAATGCATCAAGCCATTTTCTCACCTCGTTTTCTATTTTTTTTATCATTTTTTTTTTTTTATTTTTCTCGACTGCATCTGGGCAAGTGGAATCATCGTTTGGCCGGCTTTTTATCTGGCTGAGTTGTCACTCTGTGGTTATTGCTCCAAGTTTACTCACTCCTCTCGCACTCACCTGTCCATCAGGCTTATCTTTGTTTGGGAATAGTCGAGAGTTATGGCTCCATTTACCTGCTGATAAATCCCGGCTATC
Organism: Drosophila yakuba; assembly: GCF_016746365.2. Classification (NCBI taxonomy): domain Eukaryota; kingdom Metazoa; phylum Arthropoda; class Insecta; order Diptera; family Drosophilidae; genus Drosophila; species Drosophila yakuba. The sequence goes on along the minus strand of NC_052526.2, from coordinate 7,583,254 downwards.
AAGGCTACAAAAATGCACAAGGAAAAATATGTATAAAACAGTTTCTACAGAGAATAATTGTGTTTTCAGCCAAAGTTCTGTTTTTGGACAAGTCTTAATTATTATTTATTTATAATAACTTTCAGAGGTAACTATAAGGAAATACTTGCAAATCGCAGACTTTATAATAATTTCGTACCCTTTCTTCTCCTTCGACGAGAGTTTCTTCTTCCACTCCACAAAGTCCAGATCCTCATTTTTATGTATCTGCCCTGTTTTTTGATTTCCAGTTTCAGTTTCTTTGGTTATTCTTGTATCTTTTTTCTCGCCTTTGGGCGTTGCACCTTCTTTAGCTTTGCTTTGCTCCTTCTACTTCTTCTGCAGTTTTTTCAAATTTTTTTTTTTTTTTTTTTTGATAACTTTAACATGCGACTGGCATTCCATTCCTTTCATAATTTTTTTTTTTACAAATTTTAAGGCGCATTCAAGGTCGTCCAAACACAAAAAATATGAAAAAGTGAGGTATAGAATTAATTGGCGGGCGTGATAAGTCCAAAATGGTTTGGTTTTTGCTTTTCAGTTCTGGATTCCGCCCCTCATTTTGTGTTGGCCTTTTAAACGCCCCCTTTTGCTGTACATGTATTATGTATTATTTATTGTTTTTCGGTTGCCCAGCCAGCTGTGCAAAAATCAACTGACCAACTGACCAAAATCGCTGCAGGCTACTGTTTCATTTTCCTTTTGTTTGCGCCCAATCGAGGGGAAAATCCATCTGAAAGGGGGAAAACCCATAAGGGAGGGGAGTGGGGAGGTAAATCTATGACACACAGACGGAAGCGTCAACATCCATTAGCCACAGGCCAGTGAGCCAATGAGCCAATTAGCCAACTGCGAGCCATTCAACTGCCACCCCCAAAGATCGATGGAAAAGCACTCGAGTCTCGGGCACAAAATGCAGCTCCAACTACGCCCGCAAAATGTGCACTGCGAGAAATTGGTATGTGGTTTTTTAGAATAACTGTTTATAGCTAAGCACCAATACAAACAAGCCCCATAACTTTTTTGCCGCCTAAGAAAGTTGAATTCCTAGCTCAATTTTTGTGATCCATTTTAATGAAATTTACAAAAAGTAACATAAAAAATGGCAAAAAATATGTAAAAAATTTCAAAAAATAAAAATCTCCAGATTTGAATGCAAATCAATTGGGAATTCGATTACGAGCTTAACGAGGTATGGCATTACGTTTTTGAACCAATATTTACAAAGTTTTAGCCAAAAAACCCATTTTTATTTCGAAAATTAGGAAAAACTTCTTATGTCCAAAATTTTCTAATTAAACAATTTTTTTTGTCTTGATTTCTATCACCCCATGTCAGATGTACACATTACACATAACTTTTAAGAAAACAACGACTTTTCTCTCTGTGTCGCGTTAAGCTGAGATGTCATCACTTTCGCTGTCGCCCAAAAGGAAAATCTGGCTGCCAATTAAGCGAGGGGCGGAAAAGGGGTACGCGGTTTTTCCGACTGTTTTCGAACCTTAGATGGTCAGCTTTAATTAGCAGCCGGCGACAATCGAATCGCTGCGAATCGAATCGAATCAAATCGAATGGAATCGATTCGGATCGAATGGATACATGGATCGCAATGGATCGATCGCTTGCGCAGTTATTTCATCAATGACATTTAAGGCTTCATTAAAAGTCCTGCAAACGGGCGTGACCTTATTTGGGACGCAGAGTGACAGGGGGGTGGGGGGAGGAGGTTGGATGGCACAGGAATCGAAGGGATATATGCACTGTACATGTATGTATGTAGCTGTAGAAATGGAGGATCTCTAAGGCCGCCGCATAAATTTCATTTGATTGGACTTCGCTAACGAGCTCAGCGATGGTCACGTGATTTATGTCGTTTTTGCAGAACTTCAATGATAAATAAACAAATAAATAAAAAAAAACCCCACTCTTTTTACCATCTGATCCAGTTGGCGTATCTTATCATTGCCTGTTATGTATATTTACCATTATCTTGACTGGAATCAGGACAAATGTGATTCAGCCGCGTGCGTGATTAAATTTCTGCATCAGTCACAAATAGAACATTCTATCTAAGGTTATGAAATAGTTATGTTTTTCCAATTTTTGCGACTGATTCATCGTTATGCAGGAAGTTAAGAAGAAACATTATTCCAAAGGCTAAACAGTTCTTATCTATGACGCATTTAATAATTCATACATTTATTTTTAACTTATCATATGTTATTTATAAGTTGATGCTCCGCACCGCGTGTTACTCTATTTTATTGTTTGATGCCTTTGATTGTGATTAATTTCATATCAAGTTTAACATCAAGGTTAATGTTCAGCTATCACCCATATACAAAATATAAACATCAGAGATTTTTTTGTAACACTTTCGAAAACCTAAAACAGATCGTGTCACGATCTTTTGGTACCATCTCAAGGGACCAAAATTCAGCTAAGCATCTTGTGGGCATATCGCAATCCCCTTTGGAATCTCCTTGGCCGCCGCCTGTGGCAGCACCATTAAAAATGCAAGTTGCTCGGCCAGTTGGCTGCGATGGGCTGTTGGCCAAGGAGCTCTTGTGACTTGGCCACGTTTCGTTAGCCCGTTTCGCTTTTACTTAACATTTGAAGCCTTTGCGCCGCTAATTGGCTGAAAATACCAAAAATGGCAATGCATGACGACTCCGCTGGCTGAAGGAGCAAAGGGGATTACGTGGTGGGCATTCGGGTAGTGGTATGCTGCGTTATGTGCATCGCAATCGCTGGCGGGGATGCTGATGGTCCGTGGTCTATGGTCTTTGCACTTCGTTGGACATGGCAGTCGATAGTTGGTGCTACGAGTCGATATCCAGGCTACAGTTGATCCTACAAGCCAATAACTAGTGCATAGATGATCCTACAAGCCAATAACTAGTGCATAGTTAATCCTAATAACTATTGCATAGTTGGTCCCACAAAACCAATAACTAGTGCATAGATGATCCTACAAACCAATAACTATTGCATAGTTGATCCTACAAACCAATAACTAGTGCATAGTTGATCCTACGAGCCAATAACTAGAGCATAGATGATCCTACAAACTAATAACTAGTGCATAGTTGATCCTACGAGCCAATAACTAGAGCATAGATGATCCTACAAACTAATAACTAGTGCATAGTTGATCCTACAAAACCAATAACTAGTGCATAGTTGATTCTACAAACTAATAACTAGTGCATAGTTAATCCTACAAACTAATAACTAGTGCATAGTTGATCCCACAAAACCAATAACTATTGCATAGATGATCCTACAAACCAATAACTAGTGCATAGATGATTCTACAAACTAATAACTAGTGCATAGTTGGTCCCACAAGCAGAAAACTAATGCATAGTTGGTCCCACAAGCAGAAAACTAATGGGTAGTTGGTCCCACAAGCCGAATGATGAGTAATTTTTAAGAATAGCTGGTTCCAAAAAAAAGAGTAATCCCATATAAACATGGAATTCTTTAGAGGCAATTAAAACCCATTGAATATGGAAACGCATTCTTCAATTGTGTACTGGCATATACTTCCCTATTGTTCAGCTAACTTTATAATTTCCCAAGAATATGATCATTAATCAAAGCGGTTTCTGCTACAGAGTAAAGCAGGGCTATATAGGCAATATTTCATTTTATTTTTACACAATTTGCATGCGTGATAAGGATAAGGGCTGTCAGCGATATGAGTGTGTAAGCCATCCCCAGGGAGCTGCAGTTCCTTAATGAGCCAGCGTATTGTGTATCTGCAAAGGGGTTTTGGGTTTTTATCCGCTCCTAATTGACAGGCAGCATTTTGCAGTGGGCGTTACGCTGTTTGTGGCATAAATAAATATTATTTACTCGCCCTTATCGATTGCGTGGGCAGCTAGCCACCAAAAGCCAACCAAAAAGCGTGGGTGCAAAGCTCAAGCTAACTCAAGCCATACTTTAATCCCCTCAGGAAAAAAAAATAAAACCCAAAACTGGCGAATCGCGGGGCGTGCATCTGTGGCATGCAACTGCGGATCTGCGATCGGCGAGCATCAGTGTTGCCGCAAAAAGTGCCACTCTTCGATGGTATTTTATTGATATTGACATATTTCATTACCATTATCACCAGCGCTATCTTATCCCAGGCCAAGATATCGAGCCCTATAAAGAGCAATATCTTTAGATATGGCCACATTCCATTAAGCACATGAAACCATCCATGTTCAGTGTCCATTACAAAAATGTATGCTTTACTCCAGCTATAAAGCAGCCAAGCGATCAACACTTTCTTGACTTTGGCGCTCTTCCTTTCAATTTAAATTTGAATTTAAATTAGCCGCTGCTGCGAAGAAAAAAAAGCTGGGAAATGCGAAAAGAAGGGGTTACGAGTGGCTTAAGATTTGCATTTACTTTAGTTAGCTGGCTTTGAAGCACTGTAGAATTCTACTTACCAAACGTTAAATATTAATTGAGCATTTATATACCCTCTTTTTTCTTTCCAGGTATGTACTGCTTAACCCATTAGCTGCAGCTGTGATTAATTAAGCCACAAAATGCTGGGATATCTTTTCATTGTGAGTGCCACAACAATGCAGTGAATGGCAAACAAACCACACTCCACTGACAGTTTGCATTTAAATGCCAATCAGGGCCACACAAAATACGCACAAAGGGGCAAATAAAAGGGTAAAAAACTGACAGAAACGTGGACAATTTGAAGACATGTGATTTTCGAGTGCGGGTGGTGCTGTTTTTTTAATGGTTTCTATGGTTTTTATAGTTTCGCTGGTGGTGGTTTCATTAAGTCAGCCGCCTAATGCGATTTTGACAAATAAATTCATCAACACTTCCGCTGACAACTGGCAGATGAGGCAGCCACACAGCAGCAACTACTGCAAGTCCAGCTGCAACATAAATTGCAACTGCAACAGCAATTGCAACTGCAGCTGCACGCAAAAAATATTCACAGTCTAGAGTCAAAAAATATATGAAATACTTGCTTATAGCTTAGAAACTGAGAACTGAAAGCAAATAATTTTTTTACCCAATCCATGACTGTATAGAAATACATTTTACCATGCATGTAGTAAACATAACACATTTATTCTCAGTGTTCAACTGCTGCAAAATGTTAACAACGGCAGCAACAGCCAAACGCATTTGAAATTCAAATTTGAGCACATTTAACGAGCATTCGCTTGGACAGCAAAGCAGTTGTAGTTGCGTTTGAGTGGTTTTAGTTGACTGTTTGCTGGCTATCTGAGGGGGTGGTTTCCCCCAGGGGGGAGGAGGTGGGGTCTAGTTGAGCGGGTGGTGCAGTGGATTAGCAGCAGCCAGCGTTGTGGCTGTTGGCCTGCCATGTCGACGCTCATCAGGCTGACAGCTCTGGCAGAGCGATAAATTTGCCAGGCACCCAGGCTTCCAGTCAACCACCGCAGCAAATAACTGCAAAACACTGCACCACTGAGCCACTGCACCACTGCACCACTGCACCATTGCACCATTGCACCATTGCACCACTGAGCCACCCATGGCAAAGCGGAGCCATTCTGCACCACAGTGCTCAAGTTCTCGGGAAGTTCTCGGCGACCAGAGAATACACAAAGTTAATTGAGCATGCAACCAGATCAGATTCCTGATTCGCCTGTAACAGTGACAAAAAAAAAGTATTGCAACGAACAAATATTTATCTGAAACTATACCATACATTATTGTTTTATAGTTTATAAGAAATTCTTATATTATACAAATGGCTTTTTAATTCTCAATTTATTGTAAATGCGCACATATGCTAGCAAGTATGTTTTATGTTCTTACATATGTAAATGTGCATTCTGCATGTTTCTAAAAGTATCTGAGTATCTGAAAGCTGGAATATGAAAATCAACTTTTAATTTAGATTTTCAGAACTGAAAAATCCAATTTTCTAGATACTTTTATTTTTCACTGCTGATTTTTAGACGTTTCTTGTGATCCCTGTAAGTTATTAATTCGCGGAGTCAACAGAAATGCATACGGCAACGTGACAATGTGCGAGGGCGAGAGAGAGAGGGAGTGATAGAGCAAGAGAGAGAGGGATCTAGAGTGAGAAAGAGAGAGAGAAAGATATTTGAATAACTGAGGGCGCGAATGCGAATGGCTGTTTTCGAGCATTCCAGTATTTCAATATCCCTGTGGGCGATTTTCAGATATGCCAGGCGATGCGATGCACAGTCACCCATAAAAGTCAACGGACCTAATGAACTTGCAAATTTTTATGACTGCTTGTGTGGGGCTGTGTCGGAATATCACATTGACTTCCTGGGCTGGCGAATTTGTAAGAATCCGCTTTGATTCGAAGCTTATCGCAGTTCAAATGTGACATTTAATAGCTTTTTCAGAAATTTTCCAAGCTATGAATGCAACTTTTTTGTTCGCCAACATTTCAAACAGTACCCAATGCAAGTTCCTTCACTGTACTTGTAATTTTAAAATTTTGAATCAAATCACTGTTTTTGGCTGCCCACTAAATGAAGGGCAACTTCGAAGGTTTTTGTAAACCAACTGAAAAACCATCGAAATCGAAACGAAACGAATTCAAAATTGATTGCCTCCTCCGGATGCGATGAATTTCCAATGATCGCAGCAATAATAAACGAAGAGAGCCGAGGCCCCCAAAAATAAACAACAACTCCGAATGCCCATTGTAATAAGTGCACTTGAGTATGCCGTCCATAAAATGAGGCGATACGGTTTAGAGTTCAATCGCGATGGACATAACAATTATGATTACTACAGATCCAGTCGAATTACTATATGTATTCGTTCCCATTTCACCCACTGATAGTGGCTATCTGAAAAAAACTGAAAAAACTGAAACAAAATTGTTCATGCCGCATGGCCCCCAAATGTTTGACCCACTTACAGTATAGACAACGGGGCATAGTAGAATCGGAAGTATCTGGGATGCTATATACTGTATCTATCTACTCAACATATGTTGCCCCCAAATTCGATTTACCAGATTGCCTACTACGTAAGGGAATTACTATTAAATTTTACTATGCTTATGAAAAGAAATATTTAAATTATTCGTGGCACGTTATAGAGGGATAAAAACTGAGTAACACATTTCTGCCAGTTCTTATTTGCTTGAGGTTGAGTTTTTTTTTTTTTTTTTTTGTTTGCACAGCTGCCAACTCTCACAGGAACTTCACCTTCTCACTTCCTCTTGATAGCGTTTTGGGTTTTTGTTTTCTCTTTTTGGCATTTCCGATAAGAGGTATCAAAGTATATCTTGAAAAACCAATTTTTTGGCAGGCTAAAAATGAGTTTATGTTTCGTTTTGATAACGTAACTCAGAACTCCGAGAAAAGTCAATCCGAAATAGGAGTTAGTATAACCAATCGAATCATGATCGAGGAAAGTTCCCACAGTCAAACCGAAAGTGAGAGCGATGAGGCGCCGAAACCGGAACCGGAAAAGGAACAGAAACAGGAGGAGGAACAGGAACAAGAACCGGATGTGGAGCAGGCCAGGATCAGGGAATCCGCAGAGGATCTGAGCAGCAACGAGTGGCTGAGTCTGCATGGATTTCCACCTGGCAGCGCTGAACAATTGCTGGCCATTTTCCGGCGCTTCTGTTCAATAAACTCGCATCGCAAGAGTAAGCATGGTCTGGAGCTGAGATTCGCATCCGCGGAGTGTCTGCAGCTGGGCGTTCTGATGGCCAAGCGTCTGGTGGTGGGCAACATGCAGATCCACTGGCATGTCGGCCGCCTGGAGGATGATCCATCCATCAATCCCGATCCATCCAGAGAGCGCAGTGCGGCCGGTGAACTTGGCGTTTTGGGTAAATTGCGAAGGGCATTCGCCAACTACTTTCGCTAACTTTGCCAATGCACAATGTATCTTGTACTTTTAAAGCAGTAAAACAGCTTATTGGCAATCTTATTGGCTATACAAATGTTGGGGATTATTAAAATATAAATCTCAAATCTTATAATTAGCAAGTCCCACGATAACTTGCCTTGAAAAATCTAGATATTACACAATAGGGGTCCTTGGGGAAATCGTTCCCTGTGGTAAAATGAAAACGCGTCCCTTAGCAATCGCCATTCAAGGGCAGTGAAAATTGAATGTGATTTCCACCCACATAATCCATTTAATTAAGTGCGACTAAAAGTCAACATAAAGTGCCAGGCATTCAATATGGAAATTTAAAACCCAGACAACAAGTTGCTGATCACATAAAAGTCTTGCATATCCAATAAAACCCAGCAAAACCCAACCCAACCACCCACCCCCTCTGCTGGCGCCCACATGAGGCCGAAAATGAAATGAAAATTTTGTGAGAGAGCTGAAAAAAAAAGAGGAAGAAGTATAATAATAAAAACCCGCCATAAATAATATGCTCATATTGCGGACTCTTCAATTAAAACTCATTAACATAATGGCCTAAAACAGCACTCGACTAACTGCTGCTGAATGTGACAAAAATAAAGCAATAACAACAGCTTGTCGGCCCCGGGGAGGGGTGGTGCCCAGAGGGGAGGGGGGAGGTTGTCTGCCTTCAAAGTAAATTTACTTGTCAGTGTCGACGCGTGTAATTTATGCAAATTTTATGCGCACACCACCAAAAAGCACAGCACCAAAAAAACAAAAAAAAAAACTGGGAAAAAAATAAAAATTTAACTACAGCCAGCGAAAAACTGACGAAGACGGCAAAAAAAAAAGAAATAAAAAACTACAAGAAAATAAAAGCATTAAACGCAAAGCACGCAGAATTGTTTCGGTTTTGTTTTATATTATTATTTTTTGTTTTTTTTTTTTTTTGTTGGCGGGCGGAGGGGTGTGTCGTTTTCCATTTAGTTTATGGCGACATAATTAAAATTTATACGACTTACATACACATCCCGCATTTACAGGGAACGAGCACCCGAGAACACCCCTTTTTTTTTGTAGGCCACTAGAGTACAGTGATAACACCGACTTATGTCATCGATCATGCAAGGTTTTGTGTATCTTATCAAATATTTTGTAACACCACGTAATCGAATATTACTTACCATAAGCATTGGTTAAAGAAGACTTCAGAAATTGTAACAACGTGCAATTTTAATGTAATAATATTTTCTCTTTAGAAAACTGTACAATTGTATTATATTTTATTACATACATATTTGCAACTTGTTAGTATCAGCATAGTAACGATGATGCATTATCTAGACTCCACTGTACTTAAATGGGCAGCAACGAAATTTATGTCAAAATATGGTCATATATTGGGAAATCCCAGGTCTTCTTCTCACAATCGCTCCCTCCCTTTCTAACGCCCCTTCAGCTTGGGGCACATCGCTCCCCATCCCTCTTTCACCTGGCAGCATTCGCCGTGTGTGGCCATGTCACTCGCTCTCGCTCACTCCACTCTCCATTGTCCCTCTCCAACTCTCCACCTCTCCAACTCACTCTCTCATAATTCTTTCAAATTCAAATCCAAAGCCAGACAATAACAACACTAAATTATGAAGGAGAAGACTGCAGTCCTGCTCTCTCGTTTCTCAGCAAAATACACAAAAAGATTTAAATTGCAAATCTTTTTACATTTACAAAAGATTCGTAAAAATTTGTTATATTTTGTTTAAGCACTTAGTTAATCTACTATAGCTATAAGAAAAAACATTAATTACTTTTTAATTGCGAGCAGTGGTGTTATGCCGCATAATCACTTCTTGTTTTTTCTCAGTGTCTTGCGGCTTTCGTTCCTCTTCATCTGTTGCTGTTTGTAATTTACCTGCCAGCCAGTTGTTTTGTTTACCTATGCCGGCATTTCCCTCTTCACCGGCCATCGCTCACCTTTTCCCCTGGTCCTTGTCCTTCGACCATGCCCCCTCCTCCTTGGCCTACTCCCTGATAGTACACTGAACAGAAAACTTCGCAATTAACAGCCAGTGCTAGCATTCAAAATATCTGCGAAAAACACAAAGAATTTGAAAAATAGAATTGTAGCACGCTTAAAAGCAGATATATTATTATATCACATTTTAAAACTGCAGATATTTTCTTTCGGTGTAGACCCTTCTTCAGTTGCCTTCCACTTAGCGACCGCTATTAAACGTCATTGTCTCCAAGCCTTCTTCGCCTCTTCTTCAGATTCTTCTGGATATGTAGTGTATATACATATGCGTGTATTTGTTTATGGTGCGGCTTCGTCTTTGTCATGAAAGGATAATAAAAAACGAAATTATGTTTAAATATGGTCATCCCCCCTGCATCGCCGTGTCCTCTTGCTCTCCACTCCTTTTGGGGCATAGGCGTGTTAACATTTTTATTACCGCCATGTCAGTTCCCATAAATGCGCCACACAACATTCGTACGTAAAAAAAAGATATAGGAACTTGGAACTTGGAACGATATAACCATGACCTGACCATCGTAAGAAAAACTCTAGAAGTGTGTTTGCTTTAGCATGGTATTACAAAAATATAAGGATTAATATAAAAAATATTTCATTGTTTCAAGATTTTTGAACCTAATTACCACACAAACCATATGGATATGTTTAGAGATCAATGGCCAAAAGATCCATATGCCATCGATTAATTGACTCTTATCTTTGGACTTAAGGTCCAAATCGCGAACAGTTAGAAATTAATTGGATTGCCTTCATTAAACGGCAAGCGATATTTATCGTTCGCTTTATCAAATTAATCAAGCATCCTCCAGCTCTCTACTTTTTTTGCCTCTTGAAAAACTCTTGATATTTTCTTGGCCTGAAGCAACAGCAATTTGTTTACTAACAATTTATGAGCGAAGCAAGCAAAAGTCAAAAAGAGGGAGGCGAAGAAGTACAGTCAAACTTCAATAAGACAATTTATGTTTGATCTATATGATCTTTCTTTTTATAGAAAATATGCTACCCCAAATGTTTGACTTGCAATCGTTGAATGTAGCGAGCTATGACTGTAGAGATTAATGCAGGCCTGAAGCTGCGCATGCGCATTTGCCAGAGACAAATTTCCGAACGCTGATCCAACCGCTTGACCTTGCCATCAATTCTCATAATGGAAATGGCTTGCCAGTCGGGGGAAATGGAAATGAAACCGCTGGGCCGCTTTCCCAACAACAATAACAACAACAACAACAACGTCAAAATCCATATACAAAACGCGATAAGCTGCAAAGCCGCGGGCCAATTTGTGCTACTTGGGTTACGTTGATGGCTAAAGGCGATGTGGGGCTCAGAGTAGCACTGAGAGAAAATATACTTACAAATAAAATAAAAAAATCCGAGATAATTAACATGGAGAGATGTATACATAATGTTAAGCTTTGATATGAGTGCCCCACGTTGGGCGCCAGTTCTCTTGCGCAACGCAGCTTAACGCTTTCGTTTTTCCCCGTGCAATTGGGCAAATGTATCGATGGCGACTCTATGGTTTGGTTCGATGGGTAGCTGAGTAGGCGGTTAAGCGGGCTACCGCGGCAATTTAACGCTCCAATGGCCACAAACACACACAGATAGAGATACGGAACCATATGTAGATCAGCGAGATACATATAGTAGCTATATGCGAGCAAACATCTGCATTTGTGTTGACCCACAATTAATCTGAGCCGCACAGCTGCGAACAACGCACGAATTTTGGGCAGAGTTTATCAGTTAGCACTGTTGGCCCATCGGCGCTGCATTTCCTGTATCAATTTCCCATACGGTTGGCCAAATTAACGAGCCGTGAGCGATGACCCAATCGAATGTGGAACTAGGTTGGTCCCACGAAATGCGCAGCTTGCTCTTTTAGGCCTTACCCCAATTTAGGTTCGGTTTAATTAACAATAAGTTGCTATAGCAAAAACAGAGAGACTGAATGAGCAGTATTATTATTATTATAATAAGCTCAATTTTACATACATACATAACAAATGAAGTTAGTTTTTCTAGTGTGCTGTTGTGGGTTTAAATGCCATTCAGTTGGTAGTTATAAGCAAGTACTTGCGAGTTGTGTCAGATTAAAGTGTATCCATGCGATACTTGGCTATAAAGGCAATCGATTCCAAACAAACTTTATTCAACGATGTGCTAACAACTAAGACACGATTTTATCAGTTTTTATGGTCGAAAGGTGTATTAGAACCTTCCTCACTTACATTTTTCTCGGCCACCTTGTTTTTTTTTCGTTTTTTTTGGATGTTTCCGCACTTATTGGCGGCGCCATCGAAGGCGTCATCAACTTGGCCAGATCCCCACTTTGGCTATTTTTGGCGTCTTGTTCTGCGATTTAATGGACACATTATGTTCTTGACCCGCGGCGGAAACGCGTGCCTGCCTGCCATTATGGATTTAGATTTGGATTTGGCTTCGAATTTGGCTTTCGATTTGGCTTTCGATTTGGCTTTCGATTTGGCTTTGTGCAAATTGAAACATCCACGGATGTTAGCTAATGGGATCCGATATCTATATAACCACACACAGCACATCAATATAAGGGAAAACAAATGATTACCAGCTCCCTACCAAAAATCGGGAAAAAAAACATAAAAAAACGGACAAAAACCCTTGAGGGCTTTAGGTGCCCTACGATTTTGGGCATGACTTCATTCATACAACAAAAATCTTCGCGACATTTCTGCTTTTCTTTTTGGACACGCGCGTCACGGCGACACCTTGACATGCCACGCCCACCGGCACATCGCCGCCCAGAGATTGAATGACTTAACCAAATCCCATCAAATTATGCGCGTTCGTTGACTGCCCGTCTTGAATTTTAAGCCTCCGCGAGCCCTCCAAAAATGAAATACTCCCCAACAAATTGAAAGAAAACCGAAACCCCAAAAACCCCGAAAACCCGAAAACCGACAAATTTATTGAATTATGTTTCTCGCTGTCGTTTGTCGTTTGTCGGATGTATTTTGTAGTTTGTGAAGTGACAAATCTTTCGGGTTATTGGGTTGGGTTAGGTTACGTCGTCTTGTGCTGAGGGATCCGCTGATGGAAGGTCACATAATCGAGTGAACTGCAGAATGGATTCGAATAATATGCAGCGGAATAATGAGTGGGAGCGAAGAAAAGGAGTGGCATGCATATAGGAAACGAATCTCATACGAAATCAGATGCCTTGAAATGTTTTGGGAACTATATATACATACATATATGAGGAATGAGTCCCCAAAATAAATGCTAAAGTTGCACAAAAATCAGTTTTCCTGGGAAATAAAATGCATGGAAATGCGCAACAGGAGAACTTTGAATGCAATAATAATATTGAAGCTAAGATCATGATATAACCTATATCGATATTGTATCTTTTAAACCTCTGCCTTCAACGTGCACTTTCTTTATATTTTTTGACTTTCATTAACCAAATTCCCTGTTTTCTTCATCCCCCCGATAAAAAACTACAAATTTGATGGATGACTTTGACATTGAGTGCGAGTGTCAATCGTCAACGCGGACTTGTCGACTTAATGCGCAAATTGAATTAGGCAATGGTAATTCAGTTGCTTCTGTTCAGTTGCTATTGTCGACAGGCTTTTCGTATACGTAATTTGATTTTGGTTGCCGTTGGCTATACGAAACCGAAACCCCAATCCCCAAATCCCAAAGCCAAATGTGGGCAATCGACAATCGACAATGGACAATGGACAATCGCATTCCAATTTGACGCAAATGCTGCAAATGTCGGCGATTTAACAACACACAGCGTCTCTCCTCGAAAATCCCCTGTAGTAGTAGTCGATTGTAGTGTACAGTACAAATGTATGTATGTGGCATTTCTTTCGACTTTTGAAGACAGCTGCAGGTAAGCGACACCGCATGTCGCCTATCTTCGATTCCGATCGGACAGGTAACCAGAGTTCAGGTAGATGGGAACACATCCTTCTCTGATAACTTCATCCTGCCGCAGCAGGAAGTATCCTGCGAATCACGCATCCCACTCTCTCCACGGCGATTTACCCTTGAAAATACAACATATATATACGAGTATTTATAGGAAAGTATGTAGACGAACGTGACTAACTGCGATTGGCCTACGGGCATAATTAGAAGCGAATAACATCACCTGGCGACTACTCAGCACAATCACCATAGGGTAAATAGCGCATTGCAAATATCAAACACTGGGCGAAAGAACCTATTTTCAAGTTTTTCACATTTTTTTCTGTTTAGCAGCTTTTAATCAGTAGCACTTTCATCTTATCGCACTGGAGATTAAGATCTAAGATAAGTTTTCCAAGTACATAAACCAGTCCAGAGCGAATGCGAAATCTCAAAGGCATCCGATGGCCCGGAAACAGATCGATCCTAGAAAGCACCCTCTTCTGCCACCACCAGATGAGACATCCCAACTATATAATGGTATACCATTCGTGTCCCCAGCAGATCCATAAATATTTACACCGCCCAGAAAGAGTAAAAGATAGATGTATTGAGTGGGTTCACAGGGGTCACTGGGAGACGAAAATGAATTGAATTTTTGTGGCTGGCTTGGGGCAGACAAATGATAATAAATAAATATGCTGAGGAGTGGAGTTCGCCGATGCTGCACCACTTAAAGATATGATATTGGGGATTGGGCGAGGGCGATGGCAAACACTTGGGAACACACTTGTGATAATCATGACTAATAAGATACACAAACAGCGCAACGAGCGACTGGGAGCAGCCGAAAAATATAAGAAATTCGAAATACAAAATACGAAATACGAAAACGAAGGCAAACACAGCTGGACCAGAAAGGGGGGCAGCCAAAGCAGACAACAAAGTACTCACACAATTTGTGGCAAATGCAATTCGGGGAGTTCCTTATGCGGCATGGATGGGGGTTACGAAAATAAGTCGGAGGATAAGCTCATTTGGATGGCAGCAAAATGCGGAGGGTGAGCGAGTGGAGCAAGTGGAAAACGAGCTGAGGAAGGGCGAAAAATGTACAAAAATAACTTAACTTAACTTCAATACAAAAGCTTTGAATGCATACGAATGTTACATAAAGTGATTTTCAAGTCATAGGATAGCACATGAAGTATCTTTCACGTTAAGAATAAAAAGACTGCTAGTTTATTCATAAGAAAGCGTTTTCTAAAAGCAACTCATATTTTCATTATAAAGAGAAGCCCCATCTACGCCTAATAATTTAATAACCCCAACCCCGCGACACAAATAATAATTGAATTTTTTTATTCGATTCAAAGCATCAAGCGATCTCCTTTCTTTCGCCTTTCGCCTTTCTTCGTTTTTTATTCAATCAAACAATCAAACTCTTACAAGAGTCTCTTCAGCTGCGGGTGGGTTTTGAGGTGGAGTGAGTGTTGGTTAGATGAATGGATTCATTAGATTCACAGGCAAGTCGCTTGTAGTGGGGAGCCACTTGAAAGGGTTTTCGAGAGCTGGGCAATTGAGGCGACACGCGCGACGCCTTAAAGCGGCAATTAATGTTCAAATTTAATTAAACGCATTCTAAGTCGTCGTCGCCAGTGCACTTCATCATTCCCACTCCTATGCCCACCCCTTTGGGTGCACTATACCCGCCAGATTCAGATCCAGACCCAGATCCAGATCCAGATCCACCACCAAAAGCTTGGGCCAGAAGTTCAGCGTCATCGGATTTTAATTGCACGCGGGTCGGCAAGTGGAGCAGTTTCTACACTGCGAACAAATTGGGCCACATAGTAATTAAAAAAATAAAAGAGACGTATTTTACCACTTATATTTTTATATTGTATATATTAATTTATAGTTTTATAGCTATCTGGCTACATTGTCAAATGATTAGATTTCGAAGTATAAACCTAGTCTCATTTATTTATTTGTATTTCTCCAAAGGCACTTGTTGTTTTTCACAGTATTGTAATTTGTTTCGATGCCACGATAATTGAGGGGATCAATCCCCATCCTAAGCCACCCTTGCACCCCCATTTCCCCTGACTAGCCCGCTAATTGATAAGCTAAGTGGCAAGTGCCATAAAAAGTGGAAACCAACTCGCTCCAGAATCCAGAATCCAGAAAATAAAAATCAGAAAATAGCTTCGTCTACACTACGAACTTCAATCGCCCACTTTAAGTCGCCTACTCCATGAAATCTCCATCGAATTCAGAAATTCCAGCTAGATCATTAGGGCTGTTTTATGGACTTTGGGCCATGTCAAAAGATTTACAGCCAGCGGCGTTTGGTGACCAGATTTATGTGACTCGTGTTTTATTTTCCGCCTGCCACTTGGTTGCTATCACCTCACCTCACCTCACCTTTTGGGAAAATGCAGGCACCTGCTAAATGAGCAGCCGCAGCAGCAGTCCAAACAAACCAGGAAAAACTATTTCAAAGATACACCACAGCCAAGCCGATCATAAAACCAACGAAAATGAGGCAGGTTCAGGTTCAGGTCAGGTCAGTGCGTCTAGATTTAACGTCTTCTCTATTTCTCTATTTTTCCATTTTTTTTGTATTGTTTGTTGGTCTGTTGCAAGCAAGAGTGTCAGCGTTAATGACCACAAGACAAACACGTGAAAAATATGGGAAATGAATTGAAGGAGAGAGCAGGTCTTGGTCTTATAACCTGGCTCAAAAGTCGGACTGGGTCTTGATCTAGTTTTCCTACCTCATTTGTGAGGCCAAGTTGACTGCGAACAGGTTTCCAAATTGAATTCCCCGTAAAACTTAATTCAAACATAGTTTTCGGCATATGTCGACATTTAAATTAAATATAATTTCAAGTTTTTTGAGAGCTAGTTAAAGTATTGTAAGGTTTATTTCATAAGATGTCTGGTACTAATTCACTGTTCACTTCAAATGGTTAATAGATCCATCACTTTAGTTTAAAGAGCAACACTGCTGGATTGATGGTGCATGTATTATTAAAGGCAGTTATTAGTTAGTATTAAGAATCATCTGTTTTTGTAGTTCCAGCATTACTGGATACTTTTGTTGTTTTGTAATACCGCCAAATGGGCGAATGTGTCAATTGCGAGGCGAGAAAAGCGATAACTTGCAGCACGCCCATGAGCAGCGGCTCCTTCTGCTTCTCCTTCGCCTTCGCGTTTGCCTTTTTTATGATTATTTTTTTATTTTGCACCACCTACACCCACCTACACCCAACTACACCCACCTACACCCACCACTCCCAGAACCAGCCACACCACAACCCCTCTCAGCCATCAGAATCATGGGCAATTTGGCCACCAGTTTTGCCTTTGGGCACTTAAAGATTTCTTTTATTTTCGATTTTTCTGTTGCTGCTGTGACGCTTGATGGCTGAGGTTTCGATGCACTGAGGGAAATACTATAATTTCTAATTAGTTTTGAGCACAATACCGTCTTAATATTGAAAGAAAGAAATATTTATAATGAACTTCCGAGTTTAAGTATATATTTGTATCTATCTCTTTTTTCTCAGAACTTTGCTGTTTGAAGTCTTGCAAATTTTAAGCTGATACATAAATATAAATATCTATGTATATATTTTAAATAGTGTTTTTTTTCTGTGTCTTGGGCTTTTGGTGTTGTGTGTGGTGTGGTGTGTGTAGGTGCCATTTAATGGCCGCCATAAAGCCAATCCTCGCCTTCGTGTTTTGTAGTTGTCGTACATGCAATTTCAGCTGTTGTTGTCGCAGAAGTTGCCGTTGTTGTTGCAGCCGCTGTTGCAAGTTGCAAGTCGCTGTTGTTGTTGCCGGTTATGGCTGAGCTTACGGCGGCAGGATAATGAACATTCATGTTAAACACGTTAAGCGAGCGAACGTGGGTGCTATTCGTTTTTTGTTTCTTTACCTTTTGCTTAATTTTTTTCATTTGCCATTCAAGCCGCCCCCTTTTCTTGGCCCTACTTTGTTGCCATTTAGCGTGTTTTCTTTGCCATGTTTTCACTGGCGACGTTTTCATGTCGGAGAAATGTCTTTCTTCTCGGGCTTTTCATGCATCGGCAATTAGACTTGGTATGGCATTTCTTTAACATTATTGCGCTTTTACATATGTACATAACTACCTGTTTCAATTGGCACATTTGGCTTAAAACAAAATATGATGTTTTTCACTTAATACTTAAATGTTGAAAATTTAAAAGGGGTCATTATCCTACTGGCGTTTTTAAGCTACTCCTTGGCAATTTGCCTGCTCATTAGCGAAATCTTTCGTGCAGACGCGCCCAAGTCCCTGAAGACCCCCTCTACACCAATCTACACCCACCCATTGCACACGTTTATCGCCCGAAGTAATTACATTTTGGCAGGGCCAAGCCCCAACAAAAAAAAAGGCGAAAGAAAATTAAAAAATCCAAAGAGCCAACTGAAGTGCATTGAACCAAGTCGCAATTGTCGCTGAGTCTGACTTGAACCCACCTACAAATCGATTACCAGTCGGAACCAAAATGCCGACCCGCAATTAGCCGATAGCAGTTAGCCATGGCTATGTGTAGTATGTGTAGCCATAACCCAGCAGAACCGAGGTGCGACTGACCACAGATCGCTTGTCTTGGCGGTTTTTGTGGCTGGGATCAGCTTACCAAGTCGTTAAGTTCGAATATATATGCACAGGGAATATATAGCAGGTGGTTTCGTATTTAAATTCTGTCATTTCCCACTTGAGCGGATATCAAAATAACTACCATGCTAGTGTTAAAGTCTACAATAGGTTGCTAAACCCAAATAACCGTGATGTGTAATCAAAAATACCATTCAAGTGTAAAAGTCCACAGAGTCTGGCATTGAATGCAGATGGAATTCAAGTTGGTTGAATGATTATGAGAACATTGGAGCATATTTAACTATATTTGATTTACCTTTATTTATTTACTTTATCATATCATTTCCCTTTTTGATTTTTCAGTGTCTTGGTGGGAGCTCCACTGGATCAAAATCGACAGCCGAACACCACACACTCTGGCGCCCTCTGGCGGTGTCCAATGACACAACGATTCGATGACTGCGAACAAGTGATCACCGATGGCAGGCGATGTAAGTGAATCATATCCGTGATGTATAGCAACGAACTAGGCTCATTAGGTTTCAAATGTTTAATAGAAATACAAATACGTTCGCATCTTAAGTTTTTTAGGTTCTTACGATTAGTATAAGTCAAAGTATGTCGATAACTTCTAACCCAGTTTTGCTACCTAAGCCTGTATCAACATCCTTTCATTGGTGGAGGTTTGGCTTGTGCCAATATAATATAGCTATAAAATATAGATCTAGTCATAGTCGTAGTTACCGAATCCCGAATCCCGCTCCCAATTGTCTAGTGACTAACCGGAGTGCCAATGGGGTCAAGGGTCAAACGGGCCTTTCAGCTAACCGATTCGCATTTTCAGTTTACCCCAATCTTTTTTATTCGAATACCTACTTAGTCTGCGAGTTGTACATAAAAGATTGCCAAATGCTGTATAGAGATCTGTGACTAAACGTATCTAACCTTTAAACCTCTTTTGTTCATAGTTTTAAGTAGGAAAGAACGCTGTGATCGATAAAAAGGGGGCACATTGCAATCGATAAATTCGATGAGTCATTGGAATTGAAATTGTCTCTAAATCAATTGGGCTTTCCAAAAATATGGGGGTTAAATATCATTTTATCGATCACTTGTTGAATCGTACGATTAACTTTGCAAGCGAATAGTCGATGAATCGTTCGTTCACGTGATGAGCACTCACTATTATTACTCGTACATAAATATATACTCGTATTATCCACTAGTACCTACTGTATAGATATCGATTTTTGTCCTAGCATCTTATTCGAAACATATATAAAAAACACAAATACTGATATCGAAGAATACATTTAATTTAATTTTAATTGATTTGATCTTTCTTTCTCTTTTTTTCTTTCTTATGTTTTTTGATTTTTTGTGCTCTCCCATTTACCTATTTGGTTTCGCCAAAATCCAAATTCGTATTCGGTGCGCATAACTGGGAAATTCATTTGTGTCTCTGCCTCAACCTGAAATCCTAACCCGCCCAACTCCAACTATCCAAATATACTGACAAATCTTTTCGATATTTGCCATATTCGATAAATCGAACGAACGAATCCCTTAGCAAACGGAGCATATGAGATTAATAAGCGTAAGTGGTTTTGGGTGCTTTAATTGTTGTCATGCCCACCAAAAACCGATCCTTAATTACCACCCGATTCCCGTTCAAGGATCGCGCATCTCATCGCAACCGCTAACACCCATTCAGTATTCAATTGACCTATATATATATGTATATAATTGCATATATATGTATTAACCAGTATGCCTTAATCAGTTTTCATACCTTTGGTTTGCGCTTTGATACGTTCACCTACTGATTTGAATTTGAATTTGCGTTGAATTAACCCCGGCATTTATCATACTTTCGATTCAGTGCACCCATTCACTTCCAGACCCAGAAAAGTAAATAAATCGCCTGTACACACACATATGCATAAGTATACAATTTGCAAATCTAAAATATATCTGCGATCACCGAAAGTACAGTCACGCACGCATGCCTATGGCCGCCATATTGCTTCCCTCTCACTCTTACTTTTGCTGTTGCTCTTACTCTTACTGACCTACCACGCATGCGCGCACTAATTGCAATCAGATATTATGTATATAACCATGAAACGTATCTTAAACTACACATCGAATTGTACAAACGCGCATTTAAATGTTTAAATACATACACTTATGCTCACCTTTTGAATTAAATGTCTATATCTATATCTAGTTTATTAATTACAATTTTATTAATTTTATGTGATAACTAAATTGGTAGTACCACTGATATTATTAAATGAAAGACGTTAGGATATTTTCAAAGGTTACTCATAGCAAATATGTCTTTGGTGACAATCGTCACATCGGCTTTTTGCAAGACCCTCCCAGTTTTGAACCCTCCTAAATTTGAAATATAATCCCCATAGTTGCCCCTGTTATCCAGTTTAGCAACAAATATTTTTCAACAAATATACGATAGCATTTCTGAATATATTTGTGCTCGGGCCCATTTGCACGCTTCGATTCCAGCGACAACTTCATTATCGGCGTCATATGTTAACCATTTCCTTTAGCATGCCCCAACTGATTCTCGGAATTTTCACCCAATACCATTGGGGAGAAATGGGGAAGGGGAAGGGGGTAGGGGGCTCGCTGCGGCTTAACCATTTCGGCGGCTTCAATTGGCGTCTCATTTAGCACTAATTACATATCCATGGCAGCTGGTGCCTCAACTTTACACCCTTGTAGAGGGCGTCATATGATTTTCCCGAAATTCGCAATGCAGTGTCATAATATATGATATATATTTGAGCTTTATGTCTCTGTGCTTGAATATTTTCCGACTAATATTACCTCTTTTTTATAATTTCCGGTGTGAAAAGAGTAATTCAACTAAAAGTCTTATCTTTGACGGTGTTTAGTGGTTTCTAACATTGAGGTACTTAAATAGTACAAATAGCATAAATAGGGTATCAAGTATTTGCATAGTTTCCACTCGTATGCAGATCCATTTGCGCTTTAGCCCTGCTGGGTGTTTACGACCCCCGCCGCCATCCGAGTGTTAACATGGAACTGGGTCGTCTGCATTTTTTTGAACGTCACTGTGACCGGGTTTCCACTGCCTCTTCTTCTTTCTCCTCCGGCTCTGCTCTTCTTCTTCGCTCTTTTGGCAATCAGAGCGTGGCAGTTTTGAAAAGAAGAAGCAGAAGAAACGTCTAAAAAAAAAAATTCTAAAAAAAAAACCTACTAAAGCCAAAGAAGTGGGCTTTGCCAACGGCGCCGCCCCAGAACGTGACAAATTTCTCAAACTATGAGCACAGCAAAAAATACCAAAACGAAGTGCAGAACATTAGGCTACACTGGGAAAAAATTCTTGCGCAAGTGCAGTAAACTAACGAGTTACATTAGAGCCCCTCCACTCTCCTACAAAAGAAACAGAATCGTCAGTTTGAACAATTTGGTAGAAAATCATTGCTGCTTACCCTCTTAAAAAAGTACCAGGCATTGGCATACTTTTGTTCGCTGTGTACGCATGAAAGGCAAAAAACAAATGTTGGCTGGGGCATTAAAAATAACTGCAAATTGTAAAAGTAAAGCGAATTCTTGAGCGAAAATAGCGCGGAATTTTTCGGTAGGCGAAAGAAAACGCGGGGCGGTTGCTTAAGATTTTATTTGCATTGCTGCACATTAGCCATAACCCCCTTTTTTCATCCATTACCTTCAGAGAACTGAATTCTTTTCAAGTCGGCCCAATGTCAGAAACGCAGAAACGGGGCAAATTGACAAGAAGAAGAAAGGGGGAGTGGCGCCGGGCGGTTCTACCAGCTGCGCGACTTTCACTGCGCAAACGCGACAGACGGGCGCGTTTTAAAACGCGTCAAACCCGTCAAGAACGGCCCACGCTCCAAGGCGAACGAAAAAAGTCCGAAAAGAAACGCTACAGCGAAAAAAATAAAGGTGGTTAATTAAAATATATTTTGATTTAACTTTCTGTTGCCCATTTATGCAAAGGTGAAGATGGAAAATGTTATGTTTTACTATATCAATAAAAGAGGTATTAGACAACTGAACAAGGACAAGAGTAGTCGAATATTTTTCAGTGCGCTGCAACTGCGCTTTCTATCTCGCTTGCCCCTGCAAGTGTAATAATCATTTATCATATTTCAACACTTTGATGCTTTAAAATGCATTCTAAATCAATTTCGTTCGGCTCTCTCTCTTTTGCGGCTGCGCTTTCCATTTTTGTTTTGCCGCTCTTTTGCTTCGTTTCATGCTTCGTTTAATCAACAATTTTTGTTGTTTACCTCTCACTCCACTTTTTTTTTTGTTTTCTTTTTTGTTGCACAAATGCCGCCAGCATTTAACAAAAAATGGGAAATAATCAAGAAACATGTTGCCCGAAAATCAGCTGTAAATAATTGAATTGTTTGGAGTTCGGTGTCGTTTGGAATTTGCATTTTATCGCTTTTGTTTCAATTTCGATTTCCAGTTCCAGTTAAAAACCGGGGTGGACCAACAAATCAGGATTAGCTGTAAATTCCAATAGTACTACTACTTAAGGGGGCATCGGGTTTAATTTGAAATAATCGATATTTCCTATATAAACCTACATATGTATTAGTAACATACCAATTACAGATTCATTAGCATTACTTTCATACATTTAAAATATATTTCACAAATTGTATTATTTACATAAATCTGGAAAAATATCATAGATTTCATTTCTGTAATATGTATTCATTATTTACAAAATTGATCTTAAATATTAAAGGGAAAGAAACCACAATGTGTATGTGAAATTATCTGAAAAAAATCAATATTAGTCGGATTCTCATGTCATAAGTTGCGTTTCTTCTGTCTGCGAGCGGTAAAAATACAATTTAAACGACATTATGTGTTATACGTGGCGTATGAGTAATAAATCGAATTTTACGCAAAAATTAGAAAACGGTCCACCCTACTGTACAGATGTACGTATGTAAATTTTGTGAATGATTACTGTTGTTCTGACCATTTCTAAATATTTAAACTGTTAATAATGCATACTACTCGTTGTTTTATAAAGTTATTAATTATTAGCTATAATTACCGTTATTGTTGTTGCTGTTACTGTTATATTATTATTGTTGTTATTGCTGACATGCACATACACAAATACACACACACACAAACACATGTGCACAAATGTACACAATCACAAACACGATCACATACATTAGAAATCTTTTTTTGGCAACTGCTAACATTGCAATTTCTCTCTGCACTCTCTTTCTCTCTCTCACTCTCTCTCCCGAAATTCTCCGTTATTCGCTCAGCGTTCGACAGCGAAATCCTTTCGCCGCCCGGCAACGACGAAATCAAGGAGGACCAATGGATGGGCGTTACGGTGCGATCGAATCCCCTACAGGCCAACGGATCCGGCGGAAAGGTGAGTGAACCGCAGTTGTAGTCCCAAAATACTAACTATTCCGATTTAACTCTTTAATAGCAACTTAAATGTATATAATTTATATATTTTAAATAATAAGAATATTATAATATATTGTAGGTGATTGTTTGCGCCCATCGCTACATGTACATCGTGCGTGAGAACCGTTATGGCCAGGGTCTCTGCTATCTGCTCACGAACGATCTGCAGTTCGAGGAGGTCCACGAGCCCTGCAAAGGACGACCCGTGCAAAGGTGAGTACTCTTAACTCTCTTAACTCTCTTATCTCTCTTATCCAGGCTTTTAAGCTATTCATGCTGCTCTGTAGGAGTAACACGATCATAGTTTTTAAATCATGCCATCGCCGGTTGTCCTAGGTCAACGCCAGTGATCAGGTTGATGTAAATAAAATGTACATATGTATGTATGTATGTATGTACATTCCCATACTCTTTTCATTCTCAGTTGACAGGGGTCAGTTGTTTGTGGTTGGTGGGAAGAGAAGGGTAGGGGAGCGAAGGAAGAGTGTCAAGGTGAATTATCTCCAGCTATGAATAATGCGGGGGTGTTTCGCCCAATTAGCATGCAGTGTGTGTGTGTGTGGCAATGGGGAGAGGTGGGGGTGGGGTGAACGAGGGGGTCACCTCAAGTGTGACACCGATGACGTCGTTGCAGGGTATAAACGCACACACATAAAGGTGAAATTTAATTTATTTAAATGACAGGAGCGTTTTGGGAAGGAGAAATATGCGGGGATTCCGCACCCACACGATGACCGAAATCAAGGAGCGGTTGGGAACGAGGACGAGAGGTCAAAGGTGGCCCAACAGGGGGGGGGTGGGTAACTGGAAGGCCTGTCATCATTCTGAATATGCAATTTTTCATGAAGGTGAAACTCGCGTGTCCAAACTCGATTCGGGAATAAGCATGGGGGCTACAAACTATATATGGAACAAATGGCTGGAAAAGAGGTGAAGCACCAGCACAACAGGCAAATGTTGACCCTGGTCATCCATTAATGTCCAACGCACAACTCCATTCGGGAATGGACAAATGACGGGAGCACAAAGATACGGGCGTCCAACGAGTCCTTCCGTTGACCATGGTCATCTATTAATGTCCCGATAAGGGAATAGATTAGGCCACCATGGGACGCAAATGAAGACGAACTGGACATGTCCTTGGACATATCCTTGGTCATAAATCAGAAGTCAACTGGAGTGTCTATGGACATTACTCTTATTTTGATGTCCAATTTGATAGTGCTTATCCTAGATTAAGGAACAGTTGTGGTTAGGTTGCTAATAATCTCAATCGTTCTGTAACCATCAGGCAACACGAGGATTATGGACTGTGCCAGGCGGGCACATCGGCTGCGCTGCTGGACGATGACACCATGGTGCTGGGCTCCCCGGGACCGTACACGTGGCGCGGTTCCATTTGGGTGACCCAGGTGGGCGGGGAGTATTTGCAGCGCGACAAGACGACCTACTACAGTGATCACACGGACTCCAATTCGCCGGTGGACAAGTACAGCTATCTGGGCATGTCGGTGACCGGTGGCAGATTCTTTGGCCACATGTCCTATGCGGCTGGTGCACCACGATCCGAGGGTCATGGACAGGTGGTGATCTTCGACAAGTCCACCGATAATCCAATGCCCGTGCACTCCATTCTAGATGGCGAGCAATTTGGTTCCAGTTTTGGCTATGAACTGACCACCGCCGATGTGAACGGAGATCACAGGCCGGACTTGATAGTGGCAGCACCGCTGTACTTCACCAAAACGGAGGGTGGAGCTGTGTACGTGTACCAGAACAACCAGGATACGTTGCCCACGAAGTACACACTCAAGTTGACGGGTCCGCTCGAGAGTCGTTTCGGTCTGGCACTGGCTAATATCGGTGATCTGAACAAGGATAACTGCGAGGATCTGGCCGTGGGTGCACCATACGAGGGCAATGGCGTAGTCTACATCTACTTGGGTTCGCGGCAGGGTCTGAATTCCAAGCCCGCCCAGAAGATCCTAGCCTCGGAACTGGGTGGCACGGTGCCCAATGGTCAACCGATACGCACCTTTGGCATCTCCATATCCGGCAACACCGACTTGGATGATAACTCCTATCCGGATGTGGTAATCGGAGCGTTCAACTCCTCGGCCGCCGTGATCCTGCTGGCCAGACCCATCATCAGCATCCAGACGAGTGTGCAGCGCGAGGAGCTGCGCAACATGGATCCCAATAGGCCCGGCTGCTTGGCCGATCCGGCCAGCAATCTCACCTGTTTCACGTTCCGAGCATGTTGCAGCATCGATCCGTACGATGAGAAGAACAAGGAACTCCGCTTGGCATATAGCGTTGAGGCGGAAACCTTTGATCATCTAAAGAAATTCTCTCGGGTCTTCTTCTTCGATCGGGACAATAAGCGAACGAATGTGCTCAGTCGCGTGGTGAAGGTGCACACGGATGGTCGAACAGAATGCCAAGCGGTGACGGGTTACATCAAGTCCAATACCCGGGATATCCAGACACCGGTGCGCTTCCGATTGAAGTACTCGCTGGAGGAGCCGCCACTGGCCGAATCCGCATTGGTACGCCTCAATCCGATATTGGATCAGACGCAGGCGCATGTCGATTTCGAGGGCACCTTCCAGAAGGACTGTGGCGATGACGATCTCTGCGAGAGCAACCTGGTCATCCGGGCGGAGCCGAACATTACTGAATTCTCAGGTGCGTCCATCTACTTTTGTATCTTTTGTGTCTTTACAGAGCTTGCTCTTTTTGTCATCATTTAGGCAATGCATACACCCTGATTCTGGATGAGACGGAACTGGAGGTGCGCATCAATGTCAGCAATCTGGCGGATTCCGCGTACGAAGCTCAACTCTTCATCGCCCATCAGGCGGGCGTTTCATATGTGGCCACCAAGAAGCCGGTAAGTGGTTACCAGAAATTCCGTGAATGTTTCCATTCATTTCATTCAATCCACAGACGAATGCCACTTGCAACAGCTACAATACCACGCTGGTGGCATGCAGCCTTGGTAATCCCATGCTGCGCGACACCACCACATTTGTGACCATCCGATTCCAGCCCAAAGGATTGGAGCCCAGCGAGAAGACCATGCTATTCCACATATTCGCAAATACCACGTCCAAGCTGGTGGGACGCGAGCTGCCCGAGCGGGATCTTCTCGTGAATGTGGTGCGTCGGGCGAGGCTCAATGTCCGCGGCTGGGCCAAACCCGAGCAGAGTTTCTACAGTGGATCGCGTGTGGCCAATTCGGTGGCAACTACTGTCGCCTCCTCGGAGACGGAGGGACACGGACCCATGGGTATGGACGATGTGGGCTCTCAGGTTCAGCACATGTTCACCATCTACAATGAGGGACCATCGACGGCGCCGAAAGTCCAAATGGTCATCCACTGGCCGTACTCACTGTACAGTGATCCACAGAGCGGCCGACCGGTTCAGTATCTGCTCTATCTGGAGCAAGTGCCCACTGTGGAAGTCAGCCAGGGCGAATGCCATGTGGCCAAGGAATATGTTAATCCATTGAATTTGGCCAGCGGCTCTAGGGAAAATCCAGCTGCCTTCAGTGCGCCGGCCCAGATGCGAATGTTCCCCTCGCACTCGCACTCGCGTCATTCGTTCAACAAGAGCTCGATCCAGTCGCAGCGAAGCTACTTCTCCAGCAGCCACCGGGATGAGCATTCGGATGACACGCAATCAAGCCGCAATCGTGTCCGTCGTAGTTTCCTGGAACGGGTGACCCGCCTGGAGCGGTTAATGTACGATTCCGAGAGTGGCAATGCGGCGGGCTCGAATGGCAAGAAGCAGGACATCGTGGAGCTGGACTGCAACAAGGGCGCGACGAACTGCGTCCGCATCGAGTGCGATATCCTTAATATGCCCGCCAATTCCGAGGCACAGGTGATGGTCCTGGCGCGGCTGTGGAACTCGACGCTGGTCAGTGAATATCCTCGGGTGGAAAGGGTCAGGATTTTCTCGACAACCACAGCCCAAATACCCGAGAGCTATGGCGTCGAGATGATGGATCACATTAACATAGAGGTGAGTTTTCTTAGCTGACATGTTCGTGAATTGGTTTGAAATATTATCCTTTTGCCAGGTGGAGACGCGTGCCTATCCGGAGTTGAGGAACCAACAGCGCGACGCATCGATACCCTGGCTGATTATCATACTGGGCATCGTGGGCGGACTGCTCCTCCTGGCGCTGGTCACCTATGTGCTGTGGAAGGTTGGCTTCTTCAAGCGCATCCGACCCACCGATCCGACGTTAAGCGGCAATCTGGAGAAGATGAACGAGGAGAAGCCCTTCCTGGCGCCATCGAAGAATACGCATCACGTTTTCTAACAAGAGGGCACCGTCGGCTGGGATTTGGTGCGCCGTCGGAGGCGTCGACGTCGTCTAAAGCTGCGACTTCCGGTTTCCGCTCAGCCGCGACATGGCTGGCGGAAAACTACGGTCAAGTCCAATAACAATAATAATAATAACAACAGCAGCAGCAACGACAGCGATGTGGACGTACTTTCGCTGACACCACCGCCGCCACCTCTTAGCATCCTCAGCTGGGGAAACGATGGCTATTACCAAGCCAGCGCCGCCTGGTGGGGTCACCACATGTGATCGAATCGCGGATCACCGTGGATCAACTGGGTCATGTGGGACATGTGGGTTGTGGTTCAATGTGCCATTTCGTTTACTTAATACACAAGGCTAAGTTCAGTTCTGTGGATGCGATCAGATGGAATTGATAGCCGGGATTCCGTCACTGGCATCAGCTAAATATAAATTCCATTTTATACCTAATTTCCCTAAAAAAAAAAAATAATGAGACAAAATTCCCCTTCAAATGGTGCTTTAAAACACTTAGGACCTCCTGAAACCCTTAAAATGTAAGCACCTAGCACTTTATATTTAGCTGATGCCAGTACTGAGCTTAGGTCTAAAGATTTAGCTAAGCCCAAAACGTTGATAATCTTTGTGAAAAGTGTTATTGTCAAATATAGATGTAAGCCTTAAGTTAGGCTTAGTTGTAGGGAACGACGAGAAAATTCCGAATATAGCATACATACGTAACCACTGCCAATAACAAATGATAAGTGCCTCGAAATCGAACCGACATAAAAACAAAAGAAAATATATAAATGCAAGAAATCGAAAGTATTAGCACAAACTTAATGCATAACTAAAAAATAATCCACGTAACTGAATTTAGCATACACCGAACAGATTATTCATATTTTGTTTGTTTTCCGTCAACTAATTTAAGTGATAGTTTTTCGAAATTGTGCAAAACACTAGAGATTAGTTTTTGATTGTATGTATGTACGTGTGGGGTCGAGTTTTAGTTAAATTAGTTGTAAATATAAATTCAATAGTACTAGCTGTAAATAGTAATTATGTTCTTTATCTATTTAATATACGATTCCTTTTTTTTAAACCCCATTTGTGTTTTGAATTTTCCGTTTGGCGCGCGTTTGAATCGAACATGTTCGAACTGGAAGTTCCATAGCAGGCAGCTTTGGTATTGCAGCTGTCCGACAAAGACACTTCAAGAAATACATAGTTTCATTTCGTAATCTTACAAATACAAATTGGCTGGCGCAAATTTCTAAAAAATTCATAGTCACGTTTAGAATTATCTAAACTGCTAAAGCAAACGAACAGACATTTTAATACTTCGCAATGCCATTTTTTTTTTCGATTAGCCGCATCGAATGCAATAATTTCCACCTGTTTTGATTTTGCAACAGGCATCCATCCCGAAAGTAAAACCAACCGTCCAATATAAAAAAACAAGAAAACAATCACAGCGTTACCTATTCGGGGCGAATCACTTATTAAGATTTATTTTTCACACATCTTGAAAGGACATTTTCCTTGTGAAAAATGTGTTAAAAATGTACATTAGGAAATGTTGAAAAAATGTGTCAATGGAGTTCGCCTATTCTTTATATGCATAGCTATAGCTATTAGTGGAATCTATACAGCATCGGTATTCTTGTATTCTACGCTAAACTCGACATTACACTCTACACGTAGTACAAATGGATCAATAGTCGATTGTTGTTAGGCTACAGCTATTGCTTAATCACTGCTCTTCACTTGACTGAATTTTGATGTTTGTAAACCAAAGTGGAGAGTCTTAGCTTTTCGAGTAGCCACAAGAACCGGTGACCGTCCGCTCTACGGGCTGATTGTTGATTTGTGTGTTGATCAAGGAGTAAGATGAGGCAAAGGAAGAAAAAAAAAAAGTAGAGGCTCGGGCTTGGGAAATACCTAGCCTAATACAGGCTTTCGGTATTTGAGGAACGCGGCTTCTTCAGCTTCTCGAGGTTCTTTATAACTATGTCGTGCAGCGAGGAGTAGCGATTGCGCACCTCGCAAACGACCAGCCACAGGCTGAGGTACTCCTTCTCGTCCAGCTCGAGGACTGCGCGCCGATAGTCATCGATGTGCGGATACTTGGCCACCTTGGACACCACCTTGGCGCGCGACAGGAAGTAGCGCGATATCTGGTCAAAAAAGGCGGCCGCCTCAGATTCAACAGTTTGAATTTCGGCCAGCGTGTCCTCTTGAATGGAGACGCCAAAGTTGTTGCCATCCTCGATCTTGGGTATCATAAAGGAAATCCACATCTTAAGTAGATTGGCTGCGGAAGAAACCAATTCAGGAGTTACTAGGAATTCAGGCGATTGCTAGGCTAATGTTTCAAATTTTTGGAATTCATACAATTTTAGGAACATTGAAAGGGCTTTTGAATAGATAAAGGTAAATAAGGTAACTATGAACTCATAGAATACGGTGCACTTACAATCCTCCACTAGCTTCCTGATGATAGGCTTGACGACCTTGATCATCTCGCAGAGCGGCTTGTTGCACGGCACCGTACCGGCGGGCAGTGCCAGCACCGGCTGCCCGGAAACGATGACATCCTTGCGCTGGCGCTTGGTGGGCGGATGATCGCCATCCTCCGACTGGTTGTCCTCGTGATTCTTAACCAGGACAGGCGGCAGGGCCGGGATGTTGAGGTCCTGGTGCACCTCGTCGAAGTTGCGCTCGTTGAACATCGGCGTGGACAACAGCTCGTTCAGCTGGACGATCTTCTCCGGGAACCCCTTGGTGATCAGCAGCTCTGCCTTGAGGATCAGCGAGTCCTTGTACTCCTGCACTCTCACCACTGTGTCGTTTGGCATTTTGTTAGCTATGTGGATTTCGTTTCGTGTCCGTGGAAACCTTATATCCTATTCTGAGTCCTGTTTCCTGGCGTAGTACCGGTTCTTCTCGTTCTTTTCCTTCTCCACAGCAAACAGCAACGCGGACGCTCTGAAATCGGCGGACTTTTAAGGACTCGTGTCGGCGGATTGCGAAATTCGAAGCGGGAAAAGCAGACTTACCGACAATTTTTGATGCCCAAGCAACAACACACATGTGGTGCTAGAGGTGGGGAAAAATTAATAATCGATGTTTATGCGCTATCGCAATTTGCTGAAATTTCGCAAGAAAATACCAGAAATTCTTTACAGAGTTAGGCGAGACTTTTTAATGTTTTATTTTATTTATTGAACATTCTGTTAGCAATGAATAATTGAAATTTCAGTTGTTACTTTCTGTTTTGTTAGTTAGTTTGCATAACATGTTTCATATTGCACTTCATGTGCATTTATGCACATTGTTATTGACATAAATATGGAAATGCAACAGCGGAAGCACTGTTTTTTTATTTATCATATTATAAATGTTAATAAATTTATATATGTTTACTATTATTTAACAGCAATTAAACGAATAGGCTATATATATATATAATCATAAAAAATTAAAAATAAAACGCGCGCCGTACCTTATCGATATACTAATGCATACCGCGTGTTATACCAAAAGATTGTATCAAATGTTATAAAAGTTAATTAAACCTCTTGTAATTCGATGTAGTAACATTTAAATTTGTATATGTGTTCTTTAAAATATGTTTCGTATAAATAAACTACAAGTAATAGAATGCTTTAACATTTTAGGAGCAAACACGCTATAAATTAGAGTGACCAGATATCAGCCATAATAGATATCGGCACGCTAATCAATAATCGCCAAAACCGATGTTTCGATATTTCCATTTTTGCCATCACGGATCGATAGTGACATCGATGTTTTTCCAGCTCTATCTAGTTGGCATCTCGAAGTTGCGATAGTTGGCATGTTACGTGTGTTTTCGGCTTCCTCGCTTCCTTCTCGTTCTCGTTTCCTTCCTCCTTGATTCCGATTCCGAGTGTTGTTGCATCGAATGCAGTGCGTGTATTGTGCGGTGCAACAACATCCGAACCAAATTATCTGAAGCGAAACACCGCGTGCAGCAACAACAGAGAAACACACTCATCACACACACTCGCGCACGCACACGCATGCGGTTATTATCGCAACAGCAACAACAACTGAAAAACAACAACAACAACATCTCTAACGCGTTGAGTATTGCGGAGTATAGCGTTTTTTTTCGCTACATTTGCTGTCTGACTGGCCGCACAATTGTGTCCGTTTCCGCTGACAACTTCGAAAAATCATTGTTTAAACCGAACTGATATATAAACTTCAAGCAAAACACCGAAGAAAACAAACAAAAGAGCGAAAAACGCGTGTGTGCGCGGTCTGTTGCTTATTTTTTTTTTTGTGGTTAACAACAACAAGCATCGGAGTGACAAACAACCGTTAGCAATTGGAGGATCAAAATGGTAAGTTTAAGTTAGCTGGCCTTCTGCTGTTGTTGTCGCCGCTAGCATGACTTAATATAAATTTCTTTGTTGCTAAATTTTGCCATTTTCCACACGCACACACACATTCACCCACACACACACACTGACACCCTCACATGCATAAAATAAAAACAAAGCGCCTGCAGAAGCGGAAGAAGGAGAATAATAATGAGAAGAAGCAGCAGCAGTAGGCAACTCATTCAATAATTGTTGTTTTTCTTTTTCTTGCGCTTTTGCTCTTTCCTCTTCCACCCACACACACGCACGCACACTCTCCTCCCGCTGCACCTTTTTTCGTATTTGCAGTTGTTTTCTTTGGTTATTTCTAAGGACGCATTTTATTTCGCATTTTCGCGTGGCCTGGAACCATGTGTTTTTCTCTCCCTCTCATGCTCCGTCTTCGCGCTCGGCCCTCTCTTTCGCGCACACACGCTGAGTTTAATTTTGGCATTTTTTTTTCCCCCCGCACACGAGTTAAACGAATTCAGTCGACAAAAGTTGCGCTAGGTTAGGGTTAAGGCCATGCGACTCAGGGGCAACATGTGGGTTAAGACCATGGACGGGGGAGGGGGCTGTGGTCCATCATTAAATTGAAGATGAAAACTATTTTAGGGGGCGGCACTGTTTCGAATATTATCAAAACTATACCCTGTTTCTGGCAAATTTGAATTTGAGTATATATATATTTGTTTATTATATATTTTATATAATTAGCCCAATGTCAATTAATGGGAATTGGATATATTTATGCCTATAAATGCTTATAAAACAACTCAAGTTGTTTACAAGTAGCGAAGCTTGTTTATTTTTCGTTGTTTTGATTTGCAAAATGGGAGTTTTGTTAGTAAAACAAATAATTCGAAACTTGTAGTTTTATAATGCGCGGATATACTAATACTAATACTAACCTATACTAATTATCCCTATCCTTATGATAAAGAAATAGATTTGAATTCTTATCGTTTATTCACCCGAATTTATTCGTTATTATTTTTCCAAGTATTTTCCTTTCACTTGTTGCTCAGCGGAGACAGCAACCGCGCAGGAGTGAGAAACCGCTAGCAGAGACCCAAACCATGTCAGCATTTTTCGGGGGAATCCCCGCAGAGGGGTTTTCACTGTAGAACTGCAGTGGCTGCAGCTGCAGTTCGGAACTGCATCCTAGGAAATGCGAGTTGCCCCTCCCACAAGCTGCGCTGCTTTGCCTCTGCTGCATTCAGAGGATTCAGAACATTTCTGATTGGGGAGGGTGGGTAAGTGGTCCTCCGAGCCGTGTTATGTATCGCCGTTTTCGCTTTGGCCACTGCATTCCGAGTTTTTTGGCGCCTGCGCTTTGCACGCATTTCCTCGGCCTGCTGGTCAACATCTCTGCCAACTTCTGGCAATCCCCTCATTAGCTAAATCTCTCCCCATTTTTGTAACATTTTTCAGGTCTATTTTCCTTGGCCTTTGTTTGTGTCCTTTTTTGTTCGCTTTTATCTGGTTTTATCCGCATCTTTTGTTTTTATTTTTTCATTCGTCAACCCTGTTGATAAGGGTTAATGTTGTGGCTGTTTATTTTTCGTAATTCCTACCATTTTTTGTTATTTTTTTTTGGGCAACAACATGTTGATGTTTCTATTTGTGTGAGCGGGTGGGTGGTTGATGGAAACACATGTTTTTGGCCAAAGCTTTTCAACATTTCCCTTGTTGCAAGGTCATTCGTTTTGATTTTATTTTGTGTGTCAACAAAAATGTTGCAATCCAGTAATAGACGGGAGGTGTGGATGAAATATTACAGAGTTGGGTTCTATTAGGGGTGTGAGAATAATGCTTTCGTTATTGGACTGCATTTGAGTTGGTAATATCCAACTTCTTTTATCTTTTGAGCTTAAAAACATGACTATATAACTATCTCATATCAAATCAAATTCTTTTTTTATAATTAACTACTTGCGTGAAATACTTCAAATACATAAGTCAACAAATATTTCTAGCCAAAAAAAAGTACAATAGAAATATTAAGGAAATTAGGGATTATCAAGCAATTAAAAGAAGGAATTAGTTAAGCTGGTTTTAAAAAAAAACTTATTTGAAACTATGGGAGTGTATCATACTGCTTTAGATCATTTGTTGCCCTGATGGACCATTCCAGCGAGTGTTCACTGTGCATCTGTTTGCATCGGCTGGTTCTGTTTGCTTTGCTTTTGGCCCAAGTCCCTCGCCAGTTGTTTTATCCCAGAGCACACAGAGGTACAAGAGGTGTATATATACATGTATGGACGCATATAGCCAGCGAACGAGCCAACCAGACCCGTCGCCAACCCCCCCGGCGCCCTCCAGCACCCTACCCCTTCCCCCAAGGACGTGCCCACATCCACATCCATAGCTACAGCCGCAGCAGTCTGTCTTGCTCTAATTGCTGTACATGCGCTACAGATTGCTGCTGCTCCTCCAGCTCCTCCTGCCCCCCAACTTTCGACCCGCTCCAGCCCCCTGACCAACCCCTCGTCCGCTTTCATCTGAGCCAACTGAGCCAAAACCCTTTTGTTCCAAGGGGTTGAGGGGGTGGCTACAAGAGTTGTGTGGGCGGGGAGATGGGATGGGATGTGGGGTTTCTGGAAGCAGAGGAAGCACATGCATATTCCGCATAAAGGAGGAAACTTCGTATCTCTGCATGCCAAACATTTTGTTGCTGCTACTTCGTTTTATTGCCACATGGGGAGGGGGGTGGGAAAATGCCAACCCCTTTTCCGGGCTAAAGTGGAGCACTGTGGTCCGCGGCAATTGTTGTGATGAATATGGTGGAATAGGATTGTAGATGATAGCGTGGTATTAAATATATATTTATTTTTATAAACTAAAGGAAATTATAAAATTAGGGTCACAAAACATCTTTAAATTAATATGTGCTGGTCAAGCAAATAAAGCATAAACCATATCAATAAAAAAAGATTAATAATAAAATAATGGATAATAATATAATGATTAAAAATCGAATAATGATTAACAATAGATTGATGGCAATAAAAATGATTAATTGGGACATCCTGCCGCAAACTTAACCCACGGTGTCCTTTGCCAAGGGGTTGGACTCTCGCGTTTGTTTATCGCCCTGTTCCCAGTTCCCAGTTCCACGTTCTACGTTCTTCGTTGTTCGTCGTTGTTGGTTCTCTGTGCTGGCTCGCCTTTCGTCGTCCTGACCGTGGAGAGATGTTGGCCAAAAACCCACCCCATTAGCCCATGGGCCCACCCATATCGCACCCATAACACCCTGCTTAACCCGTTGGTAACCCCGTTTAACCCCCGGCTCCCCTGTCGCTGGCCGTCGAAAAAGTGCAGCCCAACTTTGCCTGTGCGATGTGCGATGTGCTCGTACTCGTGCTCGCTGTGAAATTTCCATTTTGGGTTTGTTTTTGGTGGTATTCCAAACTGGCTGGCAAACTGGCAAAGTGGCCCGTAGCTGCTGCTCGACAACTCCGGTCTTCGAACTCCGGCCGAGGTTTTTGGGTAGTTGGCTCCCACACGCGCATCGAGCCAGTCGCACAATTCTCCGAACTCTGAAAAATAGTGCCCATCTGTGCCCAATTTGTGAACAAAGAGGTGGCTTCCAATTGCCAGGTTAACTTGGTTGCCAAGTTGCTAAGTTGCTTGCTTGTTCTCAGCTTATTAGATCCCAGGATCTGCCGCAGAACCTCATCCAACCGGCGACGCAAAGCATCTGACCGTTGGTCCTGCTTTTTTCCACCCAAAAACTCTGTGAGTGTGCTTTCCCCTCTATACATAGATATATTTTTTTTTTATATATATATATCCCTTGCTGCTTATATATATTTTTTTTGCTGCCCGTTTGCAATTGGGGGTTTCCCCCATTTATTTTTTTTCTTCACCCGGCGTGCGCATTTTTTTTCGCTCGTGCTTTTTGTGCCGTTTTTTCTAAACATCCGGGGAAGTCCCCGCACTTTGGTTCGCCCTCAAAAGTGTGCTACAAAAATGGATGCGGTTTTTCGTGCTTTTTTGTGTCACTTGTCATCTTTGTTTTCGTTTGCCTTTCGTTGCCATCTATGTGTGTGCATGTATGTTTGTGTGTGTGTGTCTCTGTTGGTGTGATTTTATTTAAGTGAATCCCCGTGAATATTTGTGTTATTTTTTTGAGTGCTCGCGTCATGTTTGTGTGCAGCATAAGAACTGGGAAACTATGAAAATATCGATTTAAATTCGCGATGTCGTTCGTTTTACTAGTGCACTGCAAGAAATTTAGTGCAAAACGAAGTGCACTATTATGTTTTAAAGACTTCAGCGTCAGATGAGTGCATATATCGAAAATGTTTTCAAAGTACCAAACAATATAAAATTCATATTTTGGGTGAAACAATTAACAATTAAGACTTCACTTTTTGCACTAAAAAAAGAATGTTTTAAAATTCGTTTAAATTATCAGATAATAAAACATTTACACAATTTTTAAATTACAGACATCGAAAAAGCGAAAAACCCTGTTGGACGCCGATGACGACGATGATAATTTCGATGAGGACGATTCGGGCTCCGATTTCGACGATGACGAGGATCCAGATCAAATAGAAGTGCCCGGTAAGTCATCGCATATCGCATATCGCATTTCGTATTCAAACCTTTAAAACCAAAGCTTCTGCTTAACTGGCCAGCAATAAACAGTGAAATGTGGGCTCACTTTGAAAGGGAAAGGGGGGTGTTGGGGGGTGTTGGCATCGGTACGGCACGGCACGGCACTCGGTTTTCTATTGTTTGGACAACAATTTCCATAGGTAACCCCCCACCCCCTCAATGTTGTGGGCCTTACTTTCCAACTTTCATGCAGTTTCAGAAACGAGTGGGAACCCCGAACCCTACATAGTTTTTTGGCCACCCGGGCGTAGGGATTTAGTTTAAAAACAGGGGCGTAGCAAAAGGGGTTGATATAAAAGAGGTTGGGGGATTGAGATAAAAGCGAGCAAGTGGGTGCTTTTTTGGGGAGGAGCTCCCCAGGAGCACTGCCAGGCAGTAACGCATTCAGTAGGTATTTCAATCAACTGTGCCAGTATTTTATCCGTTTAGTTTATGAAATTCCTATGACATTCTTGCTAATCTTGCTAAAAAATGCTGCAGAAATGTGCGGCTTATTTCAAAAAGGTTTTATAGCTCATATAGCCATATAGCTTCAAATATCACTGGTTATGAAATGCAAACTAATAGTTAGTTTCAAAGACTTGTTTATTACACAAAATCAACAAGTATGACAATTACTTTCTGATTTATTTTGAGAATATATTGTTAAATCGAAGGACCACTGCATTGCTGTCTTAACTTCAATGTTTCCTAATGAGTTATACCAATCCCTTTATAAGCGCACCCATGCAATTGATTTGCTATCCAACCAATATTAATTAAAAGGCCACTCGCATTAGTCAGTGAAACATTAATGAAATTACCCAGGCACCCCCGCCATCTGAGACCAAAACCGCTATGCACACCTGTCCAGAAGTCCAGAAGTCGAAGGATACATCCAACGATGTCCTGCCAAGCCTTGCGCTCTGTTTGCCTCAGATCTGCTAGATATCGGGGCATATATATATATATATACGATATGTTTATATATACAACGGCCTATATGGGAATTATAAATGCGCACATATGTGCCCGTACTCGCATATCCGCCATGGTGGCTCACACTCTGGCATACAAGCCCGATTATATGGCCATATATATATATATAGATATATGTATATGTATTCGGGAGGAGCCAGTGGTTCCGTGCGTCATTAACTGTCGGCTGGACATCCCGCGGTAAATTATTGAACTCCGGGCATCGAAGGGCCAGTTATGAAGTCCTTCACTCGCAAACAACAACTGAAGGATTAAACTAATAGAGTCAATTATTAAGCAAGCTATATCGTACTCTTGTGCAACTTGTAGTTTTTTTTCGTGTAAGAAAGGGGCAAGTTTCCTGACAGGTGTGTGTTTACTGTAAGAATACCGAGTACTCGTTAAATAATTGAATAGCAAATGGCGTTTGAGAAAAACATTTGCAGTGTCCATCGTTTGGTCAAGCAATTGCTATTTGCATGTCTCAATAATAGAGTAATTTATGTACGAAAAATTTGAATTATATTTATATGCAGCAGTCAAGCTGCTGTGCTGCAGTTTCGCTAATCTTCAACATATAATTATATTATGTATCTTGTACATTGTGTGCTGTGTCTTTGGTTTTCTTATTTGTTGATTCGCGTGCCTGATGTCTGAGATCCCAAGAGCCTTTTGGGATTTGTGGTGCACGGAATGTGGTGCAGGGAATTCGATTTGTTGCCATCATCTTGACCGCCGCGTCCATTTCCATCTCCAGCTCCATCTCCAGCGCCATCTAGCGGGGGTGGCGGGAATCACGGGCATTAACGCATTTGGATGCAGTCAGTATATAGACGAATGTGCATCTCCATCTGCATCTGTCCATGTGCGCTGGAGTGCGCATATAATTATGATTATATGTATCGGCCAACTGACCTTTCCCACTGCCCCGCCCACCCGCTTGCCGCGCCTCCGCCCCCTTTTCGTGTGGCACATAGTGGCCTGGGCCAGTATATCACATACTTAGATGCACCTTATG
Organism: Drosophila yakuba; assembly: GCF_016746365.2. NCBI lineage: Eukaryota > Metazoa > Arthropoda > Insecta > Diptera > Drosophilidae > Drosophila > Drosophila yakuba. The sequence goes on along the minus strand of NC_052526.2, from coordinate 7,544,008 downwards.
TGCCTGGTGGTATGCTTGCTCATTAATTAGGTATTTACCTTAAATGAGGGGTGGTTGGTTTGGGTATGTCTGCAATTTGTGCAGCTCATCTGGGGAATCTGGGTGGTGGAATCTCGGAGGTGGAATGTCGCAGGTCTTCGATTCGCATTGAACGGGTTTGGGGTCTAATGTGCACAAATTGCATTAGGTATTCGAACACACACACTCGCACACTCGCACATTTGCTCATTTGCACACAAAAAGCGGGAAAGCCCCCGTTTCTAATCACGTGTTTCCGAGTGCAAGAAGGTGGCAGCATTTGTGATTCGAGATCCGAAAAGGCGACACTCAATTGTAGTGACATTTAATGGTTTATTTGTATAAATTCCTGTAACGTTTCATGTTTTATTTGTATAAATTCCTGTAACGTTTCATGTTTTATTTGTATAAATTCCTGTGATTAAATTCCGTTTAATGGTTTATTTGTATAATTGCTTGTTTGGTTGCTAATAGTGTTGTGTGTCTTTTGTTTTCTCGAATTTCAATAAGCATATTTGTAATTTCCAAGAGCTCAACCAAATTCAAAGGCAAACGCATTTGCAAACTAGAATTTTCTTTAATTCATACAAATGATTTCAAACATAACAACAGATAACTTATTAAAACTTTCCATGCTTATTTCTTATATATATTTTATTTTTTTTTTAGGTGGTGGTCGCGATTTGAACACAGCCGTTACGTACGCCCAGAATATCCGCAGTGGAGTGGGCGTGGCGACTAAGGGCGGTACACCCATACCCATAAGTGGGGCCAAAATTGTTATAGGCAATAATAAAATCAAGCCAATATCGTTGTTGCGCATCAACAACAATAACAACAACATTATCACCAGCGTCAACAGTAGAAACAACAATATTGTCAGCAGCAACGGCAACAATAACAACATCAACATTAACAACAACACCGTTGTGCGACAAATAGTAACAACAACAACAACAGCAGCAGCAACACCAATCACTGTGGGCGGTACACCAACAGTTGGGGGCGTGGCACTGGGCGGAAAAATCACTGCGATACCGATAGTAGCGAGAAAAGTAGCCCTAGAGAATAATTTAAACAATATGCCAAAGAAACTGAATAACGCGATAACGGGTAAGTGCAATTAATCTCCTCAAAAAAAATAAATGAAGATATATTATCAAAAAAAAATAAAAATAAAGAACACAGCACACACAGACGAGAAGCGGAGAACTTAATAATATTAACAGCAGTGTTGCCAATTCATTAATCGAATTTACACAAAAATTTACCAGAAAGTGGCAGTCACTTTATAAATGTGTATTAAACTAGAAACTATAAACTATATAAATTGGAAAACTCCATTTATTATAAATGTGTATTAAACTAGAAGCTATAAACTATATAAATTGGAAAACTCCATTTATTATAAAGTTTTAGTTGAGCTTAGTAAATTCCACAAACAGATTCTGTTGAGTTCGATATGAGCAAATCAATCAGGTATTACACAAATACCTTTACATTGCAATTAAAAATATTAAAATATATAGTTTAAATACCTAATGATGTACATGTAACTAATAGTTGGCAGCACTGGCTAAATAGAACTAGCTGTGATCACAAATAATTAATGATGCTTGTGTTGTTCTCTTTCTTTATTTCTCTCTATTCCTCCACTCAACACTTTAAATTGCTTTTCTTGATTTAAACCCGATTTATATATGCCGCCAAATGAAATGTATATATTATATCATTTTCCCCCCAATCCCATTTTCTATGGTTTATTTCCTCTTTATGTTTTTGCGTTTCCTTTCCTTTCGTTTCGTTTCGTTTCGGTTATTGTTTCTTTGTGGTTATTTGTTCTGTTGCTTACGATTACCCCAATGGTGGACATCTCGTGCTCCATTAGCCATGGGCAGTCCAGCGGCCAGGAGCAGCGCTGGGAGCAATGCTGGTACGACGACTGGTTCGTCCCAGGTTGGTGGTGGTGGTGGTGGTGGCTCCATTGGCACCATTGGCACCATTGGCTCCACCAGCAGCTATCTGAACAGCCTGAGCACCAACGAACTGATGAATCTGGCCGCCTACGTGGCCGCCAAGGGCAGCAACGCCCCACCGCCTCCGCCGCCGTCCACAGCCGCCAATTCGGTGAGGAACTCACCAGCAGTGAGCGGCGGCATTCCCAATCCCATTGGCAATTTCTTTGGCGGATCGGCGGCGGCGTCTACTTCAGCCTCTGCTGCTAATTTCAATATGGCCGCGTCTTTATTGGCGCAGAGTAAGTCGATTAATGTTGGTAACAACCAAGAAAAACCGCTCTTCTTTTCCAAAATCTCAAGCAACAATAATACTATAATGTGTGTGTGTGTGTGTGTGCATGCATGGAAAGTGTGCGGCAGTTGTGGGTTAAGTGTGTGGCAGTTGTGGGTTAAGTGCGTTGAAGGAGGTGGTTTTTGCGTAGATAGTTGCAAAGGTAAGATTATACACGCAAAGAAATATTCAATTCATACTTTTTGGAATAGAAAATATGCGAGTTTTGCAGAAAAGCACTCCTCAAAATGGCTTTTATTTGTTTAATAATCAGCTCTTAAGAATAATGGAATGTTATTTCATATCTTTCGGTTTAGTTAGTCTTCAATTTGCCCATGTCCATTAAATTGTTTCATTATTTTCTTATTGTCTTATAAGAATTATGTTTTCTTAGCCAAATTTAGAATGTAACGAAATTCGGAAAGTAGTAGGCGCCTGTCGTTTCTTTCGTCACCTAACTTTGTCACGTCCAGCTGAATGCCACTACATTTTTACGTTTCGAGGAAAGCAAAACTCCAAAGAAAAATTTTAAAAATTTGTTTTGTATAATTTGAAATTTTTGTAACTCAATTTTTTTTTTTGTACGGTAGATGTTAGCAGATTAGTAAAATTTTGAGTTTGTGTAATGGATATTATAAAGAAGACAAATGCCATTAGCAATAAGAAAACAGCACTCGAAACGAAGGACGTAGAATTACCGCCTCTGAAGCCACTAAACTGGGACGCAGTGCAGCAGGAGATCAATGTGAAGGTGGCGGAGGCCATGAAGGGCTTCTACAGCGTTCACTCCAAAGCGCTGCACAAGATGGAGCGGCTGATACGCCAGAAACTGGTGCCCGAACTGACGAGTACTTCGAGCAGCGACCTCAAGGAGATTGCGGAACTATTGCGACGCCTGGTGGACCGTGTGGAGAACGTGGAGCCCGTCATTAAAATCAAGGTGGAAGAAGCCACCTTGCCGCAGCCACTGGACAAGACGCAACTGCTGCGTCAACTGAAGAATGGCTTATCGGTGGTGTCGCGCAGCTTGGAAGATTCCGGAGCACCTGGTAGCCTGGAAGCGGCGGCGGCGGCGGCGGCGGCCACTGTGACTACCATTGTCATCTACCGCAATCCTCGCTGCAACGGCAAGTCCATCAGCGAGAGGAACTTGCTGATGGCTCGGGCACACAAGTCGCGACCCAAGTCGGAGCCCAGCAGTAGTGCAAAGAGCTCGGATACCTACGTGGTCAGAGAACGGGAGCGGACCCAGTGCCAAGTCAATCTGGTGCTGCTGAAGAAGTCGCTGTTCTCCATTCACCTCAATCGCAACAATCGCTACTGGCCACCCGTCCATCATCCGCGCAGGCATGCGAAGACCTTGGTCCATCTGCCAGTGGACACGACTCCTTTTGACGGCTGACCCACTGGATGGTAGACACATTTCCTACAAACAGTAGAGCGATTCTTTCCAGTCGTTTGGAGCTGCATCACTGGAGTAGATGCGAAATAAATGAATTGGCTTGCCTGCAGAACCATTGTTCATTAGCTTGGGTTAAATTTATTGAATGAATCGCGGGGTATTCGATTGATGTGTGAATGTGTTGTGGGAATATAGATAGCTTATTGCGGATTGAGTAGATTTGTAGGACACTCGCTAGATTCTGTAGTCTTTAGTTGAGCTGACAAGTGATTAATGCCATCATAAAGTTGATTACTAACGAAACTCTTTCTATTTTCTTCCCATCTTTCTATCTTCCTCTGTTCTCCGACCGCCTTCCTCTGTCTCTTTCCATTCGATGTCTCCCCGCATATACACCTCTCACTCACTCTGGTGTATGTCGTGTATGCCTAATTAACCAACCAACTAACCACAACATTATCCAAACAACCAAACAACTTGCTGCGAAAACCACAACCAACCCGAATCCCTTTACCTTCCAGTGAGTTATGCGGGCGGAGCTGCTCCAATTCGCGCCTTTAAGGTGGCCGGAAATGTTGGCGGCATCGGGAACAATCAGAAGCCATCAATGGCCACATCCGCCAGTGGCGGTGGACCGGCTGGCGGTGCACCTGGCAGCGGTGTGAAGGGGAACAACTCGATGATGGAGGCCGTGCAGAAGTTGATCGCAATGAATCCGGAATACCTAACCAGTGGCATACCGAATAACGTATTCCAGATGTTCATGCAATCGATGCAACGTCCACAAACGGCACCGCCGCCCATTCAGCCAATGAATCCCAACGCAATGGTGACCAGTGCAGCTGCAGCAGCAGCGGCGGCGGCTGCACACGCCTCAGCGGCTGCCTATGTCCAGCAGGAGGAGGATGAGGTCGACTACGAGGAGATGGGTGTAGCCGAAACCTACGCCGACTACTGGCCAGCCAAATGTAAGTTTTAATTGCCGGTGGTGTATAGACCAAAATTTAAGTGACTAACACACGTGATTTGTCTCGATCCCGCAGTGAAACTGGGCAAGAAACATCCGGATGCCGTTGTGGAGACAGCATCGCTGAGCTCCGTGGAGCCCTGCGATGTCTACTACAAGCTGTCCCTGCCGCACGAAACAATCAACAGCGGACATCTGAGCGCCCTGCAACTGGAGTCCATTACGTACGCCTCCCAGGCGCACGATCACCTGCTACCGGACGGAAGTCGCGCTGGATTCCTGATCGGAGACGGCGCTGGTGTGGGCAAGGGTCGCACAATCGCCGGCATCATTTACGAGAACTATCTGAAGGGGCGCAAGAAGGCGCTGTGGATATCCGTGTCCAACGATCTCAAGTACGATGCCGAGCGGGATCTCAGCGATATCGGGGCCACCAGGATCGAGGTTCATGCGCTCAACAAGGTGCGTCTCAAATGCAAGTCAACTGCGATGGTGCTATTAACTCATTGTCATCATCCCATTTAGTTTAAATACGCCAAGATCAGCTCCGATGTGAATAACAATTGCAAGCGAGGCGTAATCTTTAGCACATATTCCGCGTTGATAGGCGAGTCCAATAACAAGACGGGCAAGTACCGATCCCGCTTCCGTCAGCTTCTGCAATGGTGTGGCGAAGACTTCGAGGGCCTCATCATCTTCGACGAGTGTCACAAGGCCAAGAATCTGTGTCCCGTCGGTTCTGGCAAGCCAACCAAGACGGGCCAGACCGTTCTGGAGCTGCAGCAGAAATTGCCCAAGGCACGCGTGGTGTATGCATCCGCAACGGGTGCCTCGGAGCCCAAGAATATGGCTTATATGGTTCGTCTGGGTCTCTGGGGTCAGGGCACGGCCTTTGGCAACTTTAACGACTTTATCACCGCCGTGGAGCGACGGTAAGCTGACTTGATTTATATGAACTGAACATTGTTAACTTTACACACACATTTGCTTATTTCAGCGGTGTGGGCGCCATGGAGATCGTAGCCATGGACATGAAGCTGCGTGGCATGTACATCGCTCGCCAACTGAGTTTCAAGGGCGTGAGCTTCAAGATCGAGGAGGTGCCGCTCTCCAAGGAGTTTCGAAAGATCTACGATCAGTCCGTGGAGCTCTGGGTGGAGGCCATGCAAAAGTTCACCGAGGCGGCCGAACTGATCGATGCCGAGAGCCGAATGAAGAAGACGATGTGGGGTCAGTTTTGGTCCTCGCATCAGCGCTTTTTCAAATACCTTTGCATCGCCGCCAAGGTTAACCATGCGGTGCTGGTGGCTCGCGAGTCCATAAAATACGGCAAGTGTGTTGTCATCGGTCTGCAGTCCACCGGCGAGGCACGAACTCTAGATCAGTTGGAACGAGACGATGGCGAACTCACCGACTTTGTGTCTACGGCTAAGTAAGTAGTCGAAAACTACTTCTATACAGATTCATTAACACTCACATTCTTTTCACAGAGGTGTCTTTCAGTCGTTTGTCGAACGCCACTTTCCGGCACCCGACCGCAATCGCATCAACCGCATCCTGGGTCTCTACGATGAGACTCCTTCCCTGTCATCCGCTGCCGATTCCACCTCCAGCTTGGGTAACAATAGTAACAGCATCACGGCGGCTGGCAAAAGAAAGGGAAGTAATAACAATGACAACGGCTCCACAAGCAGCAAGTCGAAAAAGAAGAAGCGCAGTGGATCTTGGCAAGATAGCGACAGTGACGATGAGGATACAGGCGGGAAACGCAATCGGAAACGGGATGGAGGCAACTCGAACAGCGATAGCGATGAGGCAAATAGTGATGACGACCTCAGGAGTGATATGGATGACGAAGATGAGGACGATGAGGATCACGATGTGGACAGCGATCGGAGAAGCGTGGCAAGCGATGCTAGTTCCGATTTTAATCCCTTCTTTAGCGGCAGCGATAGCGATATCGATCCCTGGGTGAATGCGCGCAGCAAGAAATCAAAGAAGACCCAAAAGAAAACCAAGAAAAAGGTGAAGAAGGAGAAGACCAAAAAGGAGACCAACTCATCAGCATCCAGTTCAGCCGCAACCGATCCCAGTGGCAGTACGTCCATGTCCGCTACTGTCGTTGCTGCTCTGAATGCGGCCAAGAACCGCAAATCCCAGCTCTCCACGCAGGATAAGATCCAGGATCTGCTGCAAAAGAAACAAGAGCTGAAAGGCACAGTCACGCCGGTGGGTGTGAATGGTGTCAAACTAAACTATGGTCCTCCGCCCAAAGATGCAATTGAACGAGCCTGCACGATGAAAGAGGAGCTGCTGCGCAAGATCGAGCGACTTGGCTCCCGACTGCCGCCAAATACGCTGGATCAATTGATCGACGAACTGGGTGGCCCGGATAATGTCGCCGAAATGACTGGTCGAAGAGGTCGCGTTGTACAAACTGATGATGGTAACATCCAATACGAGTCCAGAACCGAATCGGATGTCCCACTGGAAACGCTGAACATAACGGAGAAGCAGCGCTTTATGGACGGTGAAAAGGATGTGGCAATCATTTCGGAAGCGGCGTCCAGTGGTATTTCTCTCCAGAGTGATCGGCGTGTCTTCAATCAGCGACGACGTGTCCACATTACGTTGGAGTTGCCCTGGTCCGCCGACAGAGCCATCCAGCAGTTTGGGCGTACCCACCGATCCAATCAGGTCAGTTGAATATTAAAATAGTTACTGATTCTTCGTATTATAATACAATATCTTTGATCAGGTTAATGCGCCCGAGTACATCTTCCTCATCTCGGATTTGGCTGGTGAAAGACGTTTCGCCTCCACCGTTGCCAAGCGTCTGGAATCGCTGGGTGCACTCACCCACGGCGATCGCAGGGCCACGGAGACTCGTGATCTCTCCCAGTTTAATATAGACAACAAATATGGTCGACAAGCTCTGGAAACGGTGATGCGCACCATAATGGGCTACGAGTCACCGCTGGTGCCGCCGCCAACGGACTACAGCGGCGAGTTCTTCAAGGACATCGCTGGTGCCTTGGTTGGTGTGGGCATTATAGTGAATAGCGAGAGTAATCCGGGCGTGCTGAGTCTCGACAAGGACTACAACAACATATCAAAGTTTCTCAATCGTATTCTCGGCTGTCCGGTGGATCTGCAGAATCGTTTGTTCAAGTATTTTACGGACACCATGACGGCAATCATTCAGCAGGCAAAGCGCGGCGGTCGCTTCGATTTGGGCATTGTGGGTAAGTGTGTCGTTGAGCGAGAGTCACTCCTAATCCGGGTTAATTGTAATATCGTCGTATCTATTTTACTTCACTAGATCTTGGAGCTGCCGGTGAGAATGTGACCCGCGTCCGACTTATTCGGTTCGTGCGCAAACATGCCACCGGCGTGGCGCCCACTGAGATGCACACGGTTCGAGTGGAAAGAGGCATGATCTGGCAGGAGGCCATTGACAAGTAAGTTAAGCGATATGACTGTAAATAGGAAATTGTTTCTATGAATTTGGAATTAATTGCAGATATGCCGATCTGTTCAACGAGAACGAGGGCTTCTATCTGTCCCACCAGCTGCGCAATCAGAAGCGAACCGCCATTATGGTGGTAATCCTAGAGCAACAGTCACGCAACAGCAGCTCGACGAGCAGTACCACCGATTCGGACAGCGGTAGCAAGAAAAAGAAAGCTCGCAGCAAAAAGGAGATCATGTGTCAGATATACCGACCAAACACTGGTCTTCAGGTGCGCCACGAATCGCTTTTCGAGCTCGAGAAGAAGTATCGCAAGGTGGCCAGCGAGGAGGCGGAGCCGCACTGGACGGAACAGTACGATGCCTCGGTGAACACCTGTTCGCACGCCTACTGGAATGGCAACTGTAGAAATGTCAGCCTGGGGAACGACTGTGAGGTGAGTGTGTATAACTTTGAGAGATTTCACTAGTGAACAATCTTTAACGACTGTTACCCATCTTTGCCTTTTGTGTTTTTTTTCTTAGGTGGGCTTGCGTCAACGCTTGTACCACGTTCTGGCTGGATCCGTGCTCTCCGTTTGGGGACGCGTAGAGCACATACTGAATACACGTTCCAATAGCAAGATGCAAGTGATACGCATGAAGACTACCGAGGGTGAGAAGATTGTGGGCACCTTAATACCCAAGTCCTGCTTCGAGCCATTGGTGGCCGATCTGCGCAGCGATTCGGAGAAGCAGGAGGAGTTTAACTACTAAGTGTGTGTAGAGTGGGTACACTGGAGTATCAGTTGTGTGATTTTGTTATGGCTTCACTTTTTGAGTCCGCTATTTTCCCCGTATCTTCCAAACCCGAGGCCAAGCAATATTTGAATCCACAGCGGATGGTATGGAGCATGTGCAGCAGGCTAAGCTTCAACCTAATATATATATATATATATAAATACTACTATAAATACACGTAAATACATAGCGTATGTGTAAGAGGACATGAATTATGGCTCCTGAACAGCAGCAAAGGCTTAAGAAACCAACATTTTTTTTTTTTAATTTTAAATAGACTTAACCATGTACAACCCAAAACGCACGTACATACCACCAACCCATCCATCAGACTTTGGCTCGTCATAGCTCATAAAAACACCACACTCACGTACTGACACCCGCGCAACGGACAGAAGATATGATGATGATATATAGAGAACGAAATGAAAACGCTTATAAATGGACTTTTCTCAATGATTTAACGATTAATTTAAATTCGGTTTAAGCTTAAAGTCTACGTTTACACACAAGAAACAGCCACGTTTTGTAAACTATTTATTTTTATTATTACTATATATATAAATACGTTTTTTAATTGTTTTTAATGTAACAATTGTAAGGCTGCAGCGCAGCGCAGCGCAGCAAAAAGTGAAACCCCCAAGATAAGGCATTTTTTTTTAATCAAACAAAACTTTGTAATTAGGTATTTACTTGTAATGTAACTAATCTTAAGTTTAACCAACAGACATTGAGAGGCATCTGAATATAAGTTAAGAGAATCGCGTAATAAAAATGTTCGCTGAAAAATCATGTGAATTGTGCACGCATACGTACAGTTAATAAATATAAATGTGCGGATTAAATGAAAACTGTGGTCTTGTTATTCCATCTATTTATGGCTTGCTAGTTCCTACTTATTGGTTTCAAAAGTAATGCGAATCGAAATGTAAGATCTTAAGATCGAAAAAACTGAAAAACGATTTTCGCCAAAATTTCCTTATTTACGATTGGTAGTTTTGGTATAACTTGGCTAAAAATGGTCAGAAAGCAAAAAGAATTACAGTTTTGTACTCCTAATTACCAATACTAACCAACCAAATCACTTTTTGACCGACTTTATTAAAATAATTTTTGGCCAAATTTTCGCACTTTTTGTAAGGGGTAACATCATCAAAATTTGCAAAAAATGTGAAAAAAAAATTTTTTTTTTCTGAAAACACAGTTTGATTGGAAATTTAATTACGAGCTCAACGAGGTATGACATTCCATATTTGGACCATTATTTCGGGGTTTTTCATCATCTCTTGGCTGAAAATGGCCATTTATCAACGTCGTTCATTGTTTGAACTTGGCGCCAGCTTGGGAATAGTAATCGAGAGCGCACTAATCGATAGATTTCGTTCAGCATATGGTACCATATCTAACCGGCTGTTTCGTGTTGTGGTTATTTCATAATAAATTCTTGACGGAAAGCCCCCAAGAATCAACGAAATGCAAAGCACTAGGAGCACCCGGCTGCTCTCCTTGGCCAGGAGATTCGTCCACATGCGGACGGCAGCGCAATCAGCCCGGGATTCCACAGGATTGGGAGCGGAGAAGTCAAGTGGCACGGCATCCACATCCGGAACGGAGCAAACCACGCATTTCGGCTTCCAAACAGTCCGGGAAAGTGAAAAGGAACAAAAAGGTGAGTGCGCTTGTAGCTAGCCCCCAAACGGAGCACCGAAAGTAACCCTATTTTTGTGCACAGTGCACGAGGTCTTCGAACAGGTGGCCAACTCGTATGACATGATGAACGATGCCATGTCCCTGGGCATACATCGCGTGTGGAAGGATGTGTTCATTGAACGACTGGGTCCCACGCACGGAATGCGCCTGCTGGACATGGCCGGCGGCACCGGAGACATCACCTTCCGCTATCTGCGCTACCTGGCCAACCAGCCGAATCCCCAACAGCGTTCCAGTCACGTCACTGTGTCGGACATCAATCAGCACATGCTAGACGTCGGCGAGGAGCGGGCCAAGCGTCTGGGACTGACCACCGACCAGCTGTCCAACTGCATCGTCGCTTGGCAGTGTGCCGATGCCGAGAAGTTGCCCTTTCCGGACGCTAGCTTTACCGCCTACACTATTGCCTTTGGCATCCGGAACTGCACGCATGTGGATAAGGTAGAAGCCTCCTCATTACTTGTACTTGTTATACTCATTCCTCCCACATCCCATTCCAGGTTCTTTCCGAGGCGTATCGGGTGCTGCAGCCGGGCGGACGCTTCATGTGCCTGGAGTTCAGCCATCTGACGAACGAAACGATGCAGTGGCTATATGACCAGTACTCCTTCCAGGTGATCCCGCCCATGGGCCAATTGCTGGCTGGTCAGTGGCAGGCTTACCAGTATCTGGTGGAGAGCATTCGCCGGTTTCCCAAGCAGGAGCAGTTCAAGCAAATGATCGAGCAGGCGGGATTCGAGCAGGTGTCCCACGAGAACCTCACCTTCGGCGTGGTCAGCATTCACTCCGGCTTCAAGCTGTGAGAGCTCCGTGAGCTGTGATCTCTGCTGTAAGCGATTAGGAAATCCTGAAAACCCATTTGGTGGTGCCTAACTATCATGTATTTGTTTGGTTTTTCGCGTTTAGCCACGCTGCTCACGTCGACCAGGTCATAAAGCATCGAATTGAACAAGCTCCTCTGTGTGTGTGTGTTTACATTTTGAGGTTTATGTGGCTCTTTGTCAAATATATGTATTATATGTGCCAAAAAAAAAAAAAGAAGCAAAACCCAAACACGATTTGATGCGATTTGATGACATCTGCGGCGGCAAGGCCTGGGAAAGACCTTGAGAGTACTGTGTGCCAGACCCACTGCGATGACCGGGCGAGATATGCTAACCCAAACAAGTAAACTGTACCAAATGATTCAATTGTTCAATTGATTTAAATTCGAAGCAACCAGGCAGTAGTTTTCAAAAAAAAAGTGAAAATCAATGTAGGCTAATCGAAAGTCCATCTACGGCTATGGTGTGTGATATAATGCAAGCACTATCCACTATCTATGGCTACATGCTGCTGATTTAGGTGAAATTTATGCGTGTTAATGCTGAATTTTAACGAATTTCAGTTCAATTCAGACACCATTCAGATAGCATTGAAATGCCATCAAAATAATTGACCGTGCCATGCTAATTGCTAATTGCTGCTTTTCAATTGTACACTTTTGCTTTTATTACAATGCTTTTATTATGCTTTCACCCGGCGCCTGATTAGCACGAATATCGAACGACTTGGACACCACCGAATATCTTGACACGGATTATGTAAGAGGCGACACTTTTTTGATTTGTATCTAAATTGCAGGCCATATCATAAACCTTCGGACCATCTGCGGCAGCGGAAAGTGAAAAGAGTCCGGCGATGAAAAGCAGAAAACATGCAGGCCATTGAAAGCAAAAGTTTGGTGCGTGCTGCGCATGCGTAGGTGGATTCCGGCCAATGGGACAGTGGAGCGGGGCAGCGAAACCAGCTGAATGAAGAAGTGGACAAGTTGATGGGTTTCATCAGTTGATGGGATAGTCATAAGCTTCAACTTTAAAGTGAGGCATCTAAGTACGATGTAAAATCGGTAGTAAAGGAGATATATTACGTACTTCAGGAATCTATGTATATGATGATGATCTGCGGCACCACAGTGCGTCGTGGTCAGGTGGCGGCGTAGCATAATGAGGCGCACTGGTCAGTGGGTGAGGGGTGTGTTTGTGATTGCGGCAGGTGAAATGGCTGCGTAAAAGTCATAAACTGCCCAAATCCATGCCGTGTGCCATGCCGATGAGCCGACCCACCGACTCTGGTGCATTGGCCACCGATGTGGCGATGTTATTGCTGGCGATTGGTATGCACAGTGGGTTTTGTGGCCAGCACAATGGCCACTCCACTGTGCCGCGATGTCCGCTTTATAAATACAACAGCGACCAAGGAAGTTCATTTCATTTTCTTGGCGGCGATCGCAGCAAACGGATTAAACGCGAGGCGATCCAACCCCTATACTATATACATATATATATATATATACTGTCAAAATATATATCGAAAACAAGCGACATGCATCTCTTGGCCAGTTCGAGGAGCCTCCATCTGCTGATGGTCTTGGCTGTGATCGTGGCTAACCATCGCGTCGATGCCGCCTTACGTTTGCGCCAGACCAGACGCTCGGCCACGCCCCCCGCCAGTACTACGCCCACCTTGACAGTGACCAGCGAGGAGGCGGAGCCACAGGAATCCGTGGCGGAGAGTGCACCGACGACGAGCGTGGTCACCGAACCGGAAACGGAAACAGAAGTGCAAGTGGAGGTCACAACCGGAAAGCACAAGCGTGGCATTCTACACGGCCACGCCCACCTGCAGGGCCAATGGCCCGCCCGCACCTATGCCGCCCACTACGGCTACAGTCTGCAGCTGCCCGGAGGCAGTGCCTTCCTGGCCGCCGCTCCACCGCGCCGCCACTTCGTCAAGTACGGCCATGGTCTGGTCAAGCCGCTGGTTTCCGGTTCCGGTTTGCTGCCCGCCCTGGTTCCCGCGCCCGCTGCCCTGCTGCCCGCCGTCGCCCCAGCCCTGCCCGTTGGATTGCCCACTGGTCTGCCCGCCGGCGTAGCCAGCGCCATTCCCGCCGGCGTGGCCACTGCCATTCCCGCCGGAGTGGCCAGCGCCATTCCCGCTGGTGTGGCCACTGCCTTGTCCACCGGCGTGGCCACCGCTTTGTCCACCGGCGTGGCGCCGCCCTCGTATGTCCTGCGTCCCGGCAATGCGGTCGTCTCCTCGTACAGCGTCAACTATCCGCACCAGCACCTGCAGAAGCCCGTGGTCTTCCAGTCCGCCGTGAAGCCGCTCCACTTCCATGCGCCCGCTCACGCCCATGTGCACGCCGTCCAGGTGAGTTGGCCACCAAAGGAAGCTAGTTCAATATACCTATTCCATTGTTGCAGCCAACCTATGTGCAGACCTATGCTCCAACTGCTCCGGCTGTGCCTGTGCAGCCCGTGCAACCCATTCAGCCCATTCAGCCTGTGCAGCCAGTTCAACATCTTCAGCCAATCCAACCCATTCAGCCCGTTCAGCCGGTGCAACCGGTGACCACCCATCACTTCCAGCCCGTGCAGCCCCTGCAGCCAGTTACTCCAATCCAACCAGTTCAGCCCCTTCAACCAGTTCAACCCCTGCAACCCGTCCAACCCATCCAGCCCATCCAACCCACAGTGGCCTTCGGTGTTCCGGCTCCCCCAGCTGTGGATCTGCCCGTGATCCCCCAGTTCCCGCAACCGCCGCAGTTCCCCGGAGTGCCCACCTTTAGCTTCCAGCCTGCCCAACCCGCTGTGCCCGCTGTTCCCGCTGTGCCCGCCCAGCCTGCAGTGCCAGCTGCACCAGAAGCCCCCGAAGTGCCACAGGTTCCCGCCATTCCTCAGATTCCGGCCATACCTCAGATCCCACAAATCCCACAAATCCCACAATTTCCCGCATTCCCTCCGTTCGGCGGCTTTCCGCAGATACCGCAGTTCCCACAGGCGCCAGCCATTCCATCGCCTCCACCGGTGCCAGCAGTGCCAGCAGTGCCAGGAGTACCAGCAGTGCCCACGGTGCCTGCTTTCCCCAGTCCACCCACTAGCCAATTCTTTCCGGCTGCACCACAGCCACCACTGCCCCAGCAGCCACCCACCTTCGGTCAGCCGGAGTCGCAGTTTCCAGGCGGCATTGTGCCGCTGCCGGGCTCCACACCCGTGCGTCCGGAATCCGGCACGGGCATAGCCTCGCCGCAGATACCCCAGTCGCCGGAGCCGGAGACGCCGTCGGAGGTGCCACCACAGCGTCCGTCTGTTCAGCAGCCACCGCAGCAGCCGTGGAAGCCGGTCTTCTACAGTCCACCCACCGAATCCGCGCCAGCGTCGCCCAACCGGCCATCGATCACCCTGCTGCCGCCCTACGGCAGCTCGCCAGCTGAAGGTGAGCTAAGAATGTGCATTCTATGCCACAAGGAACTCCATCTAGTTGGTTTACACTTTCCAGGTTACCTGCCACCCGTGGGCAGCCAGCCATCGTCCTTGAGTGCGGGCAGTGGTGGCATCGGCAGCCAGGGCGGCATCTTCGACCAGCTGACCGACGCCGAGCTGGAGCACATCTTCGCCCAGGCCAACTTGGCGCAGCAGCAGCATCAGCAGCAGCAACAGCAGCAACAGCAGCAACAGCAGCAGAGCCACAACTACCACCACTACTGAGCTCGCCACTCACTTCATTTTCTTTAGGGATCTTTTCAAATTTTTTTTGTTTTTTTTTTGCAGCGCTCGCTCATTTGTACTCTACTTGTATTGTAAATTATGTTGCTATTAAATAAGTTATTTATGGAAAAATTCAAGTGATCGTTTCTTTAATGCGTAAATTAAATAAATAATTATAAATTAATTTATTAACTCATTGCTTGCCTAATGACACCCATAATATCTTAGTTTACTTCCTTATTTATTTATCACATATATATGCATATTTGAAAACTCCTTTTTGGCTCTCAGCATTTTCACTTCCTGAGCTTTTCCGACGCGCTTTTCACCTTGAACTTGACGCTTTTCTTTGCAGCTTTCGAGCTTTTCCCGTTCAGCTTTTCATTCATAAATTGCCAGCCGGCGCGCTGAATGAGTGCGATGGGTGGTGGGTGGTTGGGGTTGGTTGGGCGGTAAGTGGGCGGGGCACCTGGAAAAGCCGCATGCCACATGTTGCAGGCGTTCGCTCGGCTTTTTTCAGCTCAGTTGTTTGTTATCGTTGGCAGCGAACGCGCGGCACTGCGGACCAAAAATCGTCTAGAATTCAACTAAAGTTCAACTAAAATTCAACTAAAATTCGATTCAAATTCAACTATTTCCCGCGGTGATCCGTGTATATATACATATATATATTTTTGGATCCACAGATCCGCGATCTCACACTGAAGTGCGGCGAAGTTGTATTGTTTGATTCATTTTGTTTTATTTGTTGTTTTTTTTGTATTTTTTTTTTGCTGTGCCCATCAGAGTCTATAATTAAATATTGTTTATTGCCCGTTGAGACGGTGAAACGGTGGAAAAAACGAGCGAAGAACTCCCTGGATGTCAATAGTGATCATGCGTACGTCTCGGAAAAGTAAACAATACCCCTTTTTTGTTTGTGTGTATATTTATTGGTGCAGTTATAGAAGCCAGATATTCCCCGATTCCATGTGTATAGGTTTTTATCTACTTAATCCGCATTGTTTGTGTGGCATTTTAACGCGAATCGAAATAATAATAATAAACCCGATCAAGATATTGACCATCTGTCTGGGAATTTTGGATTGTTAGGTGGATAATTGGGGATTTCAAATGTGCTACCGTAGGAAATTTGCAAAATAAAAGAGATATTAAGTAGATTGCTTAAGTTTTCATAGCACAGAAGTTATTTAAAGTTTGCATAATTCAAAATTAAATGAAAGCTAAGACAATATAAATAATATAACAAAACAGTGGGAAAGTTTCAAATGGATAGAAACTGTTGCACATGGATGGTGATTGCAAAGAGTATTTAATCTAAAAATGTATTTAAAAGTTCTAAAACTGTAAAAATTTTACCAAAAAATTCCAAAAGTTGTATGCACATAAAGGTGCAAAAGTGACGAACGAACCTGAATGTTTCACAAAGTTCAAAGGGCAGCAAGAAGTTTGTACAAAAAAGTTTGCACAAAAAGAACTCGGGGAAACAGAATAAAAAGTGCATTAGATACAAAAGTTTTTTTTCCCAGTGCGTTGCCAAATTTTTTAAAATATTTAAATATTTTATATAAATAATTATTAAAATAAATTAAAAGTTTTAGAAAATGAACTGTTTGTTATATACCAAAAATTGTAAGAATTATGAAAAGTATTAGAAATGATTCAGGTTTTCTGAGGTGTAAAAATTGAAAATGATTATGCCAAAACATTTTACAGCATCCAATCAAAATATTGATGATTGACAGGAATTCGGTTTGGCAGTTCGAAAATGCAACGAACAAACCCTGTGGCCGAAATGTATTTTTATCGAAACGATTTTCAATTAAAATTCTGTTCCAATTTGCATATTAATTTATGTTATTAAAATGGAGCTGACGCCCCAATGGCTGGATTCTCGCGCCCTCTCTCTCGCACCCACCGCCGGCAATGTCTATTTCTATCTCTGTCTATTTCTGGCTCTGTGTGTTAAAATGTTGTAATAAATGTCATTAAGTGTAAGTGCGTGGTGCCGTTTAGATTTATGAGCTCGAATGTATTGCAAATGCCTAGGCGAGAAGGTTTAAAAAGGTGAATGGGTGGGCTAGGGTGGTCTAGGGTGGTCTAGGGTGGACTAGGGTGGTCTAGGGTGGTCTAGGGTGGACTAGGGTGGTCTAGGGTGGTCTAGGGTGGTCTAGGGTCCTTGTGGTTCCTGTGGCCAGAAAAATGGGCGCTGACCTGACAACGCTTGACGCCCCAAAAGTTGTGTTATTAGTTGTAACTGCGTTGGCAGCTTAGACAAATCCGTTCATCCCCACTATATGCTATATACTATATACTATATACTATATACTATATACTATATACTATATACATATATATATACTATATATATATAGATACTGGGATTATTTGTCTGGTGCCTCGCCACAAACCACATCTTTTAATGAGCCACGAAAAGCAAGTGGAATGTGTCAATTAAGTGGGGGTAGTCTCCCCTCCCCTTTTGCCCCCTCTCAAATTCTATTAAATTCGCCAAAACTATTTGCGTAAGCTGCTTGGGGTAATTATTAGTTTTTTCTTCGTCTGTATTTATAATAAGCTTAGTTGTGGAATTACCTAATGAGGGCATTTAGTTAGAGTAACATCTGGATTTGGAACATATTTCCCAACATGTACTTATATTTTTACTTTGATAAATTGACTTGCATTTCATTTTAAGCAACCATTCATTAACGAAATTATTTTTGCGGCTTAAAAGAGATGGCATAAGGATAAGCATGGCCAAGAAATGAGAAAGGTGCGAAATGCTAGTTAAATTGGTCCGTTTTTAATTGTAAATATATTTTTATAAAACGCAGTTTGCCCCGCCGTAAGACTTAATCCTAGTTACAAAGCTTAAGCTGGAGCAGAAAACCGGGCAAATTTTTCCGGAGAAGCGGAAAAAACAAATTGTAAGTCAGGCGGGCGAATGCGAAAAAGGGTGAAAGTCCGCCCACAACTGCTCAATTTTTTTCCGATTTTCCGTGACCCAAAGACACCCACACACACGCATAAATACACGTTCATATGGGAAATGTGTAAGGGGAAGCCCGGCGATTTTCCACTTAAGAACTTGTCGCTGGCGGGCGAATACCACCCGAAAATATGGTGATATGCTTCTGGAGTAATAATCCCCATATCCCCACTTTGCACCCAACTCCGGTTAACCGCTTTTAGGTAATTTGAATACGGCCAGCAATCGTTATTTATGGGCCAGCGGCTCTACGGTTTCACTTGCTCCGTGTGTGGGTGCACTGCAGCGGATCCATTAGCCTCCAGTGGCACACTCGAATAAATATGTGATCGGTAAATATAAATAAGCAACAAAAGTTGATAGAGATAGAGATATATTAAAGCATCCAACTAAACACCTTTGTTTTTCGATCAATTTAATAAAATAAACCAAAATAAATGATCGATTGTAATTAATATTGTTGTTGGCGGCGCTTGGAAACATCGAAATATCGATGTAGAAAACCGTCAATGTTAATCGATGTTCCTCCACCTCTAATCGGTAGAGTCCCTTTAATTAAATACGTGTAGTTTTGCTGCTTTAAATTTGCCAACTTAAATCTATTATATTTTTTCGAGTGCGCCCATATTCCTAAGCATCCGCATAGACATCTCCACTTGGACGGGACCGTATCCGTATCATTATCCGGCGGACGCTAATCGATGCCCCCAATGTCCGCTGTCCGATGTCCAATTTCCAGAGGGCCAATGAATTGAAGGCCCACTATCAAGTTACGGAGCGTGGGTGCAGTGCAGATCCATCCAGTGGGGCGGCTTTTAAGTTGATCAAGTAATCCATATAATTTTGTGGTGTTCTTTTTTGAGGCGTCGCATAATTGAATTGCCAATGGCGGCGGCAATGGCAGTACAGTGCCCGCCATAAAGGTTATGCCTCATTAGGGGTTCACTCGGAAGTGGTGCTGCCTTAAGGCATCTTACTCTGAATCCGAAGCGGACATGTTGGGCCTTCTGAATGATTGCCAACAAAAAAAGAGCAGGAGGATAAAGCAGGAAGGGCCGAGACCGGGAATCGCCGAATGGAAAGTGATTGGGATTTGAGATTGGGGACGGGGGCTCATAGAGCTCTTATATGATTGAAGTGCGAATGGATCCATTACCCATTATTTTGGTTGGCAAATGGAAATCCCAAGGGATCAGAGGTCCTGCAGCCGTACGCAGCTCGCTAATGAAGTGAAAACACATTTGGCCCTCAAAGCAAAATGGTTAATGGTGCAACAAGAGTTGGGTTTTTTTGTGGCTTTACTGGTTTTTCCTCGAACATATGTTTCAAACATATCTACCATGTATCTATGCACTTGTAAAATTGTTTAACTATTAAACACTATTTACCGATTTCCTATCAAAGTACTTATCTAATTGTTTATTCGTTCAATTTCAAGTTGGCAAGTAATTGAATTCCCAAAATAAACAAATCCCAATGAAACACCTAGGAGAATCCAGTTTGGGCGCATTGCACGGAAGTTTTCCTTGGCATTTGAAAACTTTTTACAGCTTCTGCAGCAAATAATTTGTGGAACAACTTGAATCATATATTCCAAGCTTGTCCGCTTCAATCGATTATCTCGGATTAAACGTAAAGTAGCTCATAGGTGTACCGATTGCACCTGGGAAATCTCATTGATTTCAAGGGGAAATACATGTTTGTAATCACTTTGTTTTCAGCGCGAAGAAAGCGCGTTTTATTCCAATTATTTACAGCATACCATACATTTCGTTTACTTGTGAAATTTGAATTACGCCATTCAATTCGTAAAGCATCCTAAATTGTTACTACATTTTATCATTAACATATTTTGATAATTCATACATTTTTTTTTAATGCCAATATTTTCTGTGCCGACTAGATGTATCACCTAGTTGTTGTTACTCGAGCTGTTTAATGCCTTGAAGGCACCGTATCCCATGAAGAGACCCACCAGCAATCCGCCCACAGCGCCAATGATGGATAGTGTGTCCACGGACTCCTCCTGTAGGTTATGTCGCTGTCCTCCAGATCCAGAAGAATACCTCCTCTCCGCCTCCGGCTCCCTGCGGCTTAAAGATCGATCGTACTCCCTCCTGGTCGTCGCATTCGAGAGTACGTGGAATGCGTCTTTGATCTTCCGGAAGTAAGCCGTGGTGCGTGGATGCTGATTCTTGTCCGGATGGTAAATGAGTGCCATTCGCTTGTAGGCCTGCCTGATTTCCTGCTCGCTGGCTTTGGGATCCACGCCCAGTACCATGTAATGGTCCTCCTCCATTTTTGCTGATATAGTTGTGATGAAATATATAATAGATTTTTACTTTTCTTTCTACTACGCAATGCAACAAGCTTTTGTGTTGGTGACTGTTTGTGACTTATCGATAGCTCTCTCTTGGCTCACAGTTCGAACATCGAAGATCGAATATCGAAATATCGCTAGGGGCATCGTTAGGGGTATTCCCCAGCATGGAGTTTCGATTAAAAACGAACTACAGATCAAAGTTGACTTCCAATTGGGATTACGCAAAAGGACATCAAATTAATATGATGATGCACAGCTTTTTGGACTTTCCTTAATTTGGGTCAAACATTAAGGGACAGCAATCAGACGGGGGTTTATTTTTTATGCTAAATCAAATAGGAATGGAAGATAAAACAACGGTATTTACATATGTGCGGACGTGTGCCTGTGTGTGAGTGATGTGACCTCTGACCCTGCCAAGTGGAAAAATGAAAAATGGCTAGCGTAATTCCCTGATTGAAGCCTAACTGAGAAGGACAGCTAAAAAAAAACCAGAAAAGTAAGGCAAATAGAAGCAATAAGGCAAATCGGGCAATTCCACTGAGAAAAAATCTATATACTACTTCTGCTTATTGCTATACAGTAGATTATCAGACTAAAGAACACAAAATTTGCTCGCAAATAGAGTTATATTTCCATTTCCATAGTTTCCATTGAAAGTTTCGTTGCTATTTTCTCGCGGTGCATCGAAAGGAGGCCGCTTAATTTCGGCAGGACTTTCCCGGTTTTCTTGTGTCACATGACTCCTGACCCCTGACCCCTAACCCCTAACCCCTGACCCCTCAAAAGCAATCGCATGGGCATTAAGCATTTCGCATCGCATTTGTTTTCATTTGTATTCGCTCCTCTTGCCGCCGCTGTCAGCGGCAGTTCAAATAGCCGAACTATTGACAAACACCACCCACCCACCCACTAGCAAACCACCAGATCAAACCCAGCATATCATCCGATTCCAATTCGTGTCCCTTAATCATTGGGATGGTTTCCCATTGGGGTCCGCATCCGCCAGAGCGATGAAATGATTAATTTCCATCGGGTAATTAAGTGTGGCAAACGCAAATGAATCTCCCAAATGGAATGGCTAAGCATCCGCTGTTTAGCTTTAAATAAAAAAAATCCCCTCTAGAGATATGAGATATATGTACATATGTATCTCATAGATATGTATGTACATATGTATCTCATAGATATGTACATATGTATCTCACAGTCGACTGATATACTCGCATGTACTTAGCGCATTGCGAATGGCCACTTGACAAGCCTTTTTTTTGTTTATCAATCGCTGCTGTTTTTATACTTCTTTTCTTTTCTGTTCTTATTATATTTTTTAATTCCCAGTCGAATTTGATGTTTACAACTTTGTTGTTAGCCAAAAACTTTGCATCGCAGTGCTTTTGTTTTCCACTTTGGCTGGGTATAAAAATTCCCATCCAATAGCGAAAATTGAACTCGCAATCCGTTTGAATCTAAACAGTTGAAGGCAGCGAAACGGAGCGTAGTGAATAAAGCTTTTGGAATTTCTCAGCTGTTCTTTTGTTGTTAGTAAATGTCGTAATGGTGCTATATAGACATATAGCTTATTCCCATTCCAAATCCATTTCATATTCGCTTTGTTTGCCACATAAATTAGATGGTGCGAATCCTTAAACAAAACATTCGCACTAATTCATCATATGTACATACATATGCTAACTTTTGAGTTTTCTAATGGAAGTGCATAGTTAGTTGTGTATGATTGGCCACAATTATAATTCTATTCTATTATATTCTATCTATTGAGTCGAGAACTGTGATTCATCAGATGATCCAATAGATATTGATCGACGGACATTGAAATGTTGAAATGGGCATCGGACATCGAACATCGAACTGCAGATAATTTGTTTACCTACTCGGCCCGTCCAATTGACTTCTATTTTCGTGAGTTCCTATTAGGTTTCTGTTTCTTCTAATTGCGCCACGCCCACCGCCCCGCCGCCCAGCGAAAACGATGATTCCTGAAGGTCACGTGGGTGGGGGAGGGGCAAGGGTCAGACTGGATAAACAAATCGGAGTTCGTTTTGAGGGTTATCCGACCACCCACAAGTGTAGGGGAGTGCTGGTACACTGAGAGGAATATCTTAAATAGCAAAGCTAGAAAACTATATGCTTGAAACGAAGTTGAAACAGAACCAATACATATTTCTTTCACTGCATGTATTTGGTTAGCCTGAATGTTTGTCGGAATTTCAGTTCAGTTCAGGAATGCAGAATTCAAGCATTTAGCCAAAAATTTGCTCTGCAATTAGGCTTTCCCCAGTGAAGGTTCCTAGGATGATGGGTGTGGAAATGGGGGGCAGTGGTGCCACCTCTTTGAGTGGCTCAATGAGAATTTATGAGCTACAAAGTTGTAAAAGTATATTTACTGAGTGAAACGCCTTCGCTGCAGCATGCACTTGCAAAGGATGGAAAAAAAATCGAGGAAAGCTGTGGAAAATGGGGGAAAAGCGTAGTCCGCATGAGGATGCCCCCTGCTGAGATCTAGCTCATCAATCATGGCAGTAGCCAGACGAGTCCAAGCCGCACACATCAAACATTTCAATTTGCCGCAAATGTGTTGACAAAACGTTGATATGCCATCGGCGGCATTCGTCGTCGGGTTTTCCGGGGCAAATTGAATGAGTTGAGTTGAGTTGAGATGGAATGGGATTGGATTGGATTGCTGCGGAGTTGCCCCAGAGTTCCAGTGCCTTTGGCTTGACAAACCCCCAATGTGCAAGGGGGCACATTAGCAACACGTGTCAAACGCGCTATGTCCTTGTCCTTGTGCTTGTCCTGGCATTCGGATACCCATTCCCGCCTTTGGATGGCGCGCTTAATTACACTTTTATAGAGTCGCCGCCGCCCCTGCGCACCATTTCCATTTCCATTTCAGTTCAGTTCCCATTGTGGCAGTCCTTCTCTTCCTGCTCCTCCTGTCTTCCTGGTTCTCCTGTCCTCCTGGTTCTCCTATCCTCCTGGTGCTCCTGTCCTCCTGTTTTCCTGCTTTCCTGACGCTTCACTGTCTCCAGTCGCCCGTCTGCATCTCGGGCCGTAATTGCAATCCGTTCTCCTCTCCGCCGCGTCTGAGTTATGACCTCCTGTGCATTGCAATCGCCCATCCAGGAAGGACATCCCGGGGTCCTTGTTTATGCGGATTAACATGGCGCACTGGCCATATGTTTTTGACTGCCTGAAATTTTCCATTTCCCGATCGGCAAATATGTTTTTTAAGCAAATTGCAAACGGTGGCCCTATTATTATTTCCCTTTCATTCCCCTTTTGTGTCTAAAAATAGCAAAATTAAAACTTAAAATCAACAACAGATTGCACAATATTTGTGTATTTATGTTGACTTTTCAATTTGGCGAAGTGCATGTTTTTCTTTTGCGGCTCGCATGTTTGTTTAACTTTAACAACAAATATGATAATCAACGCAAATGTAGCTTTAACCAGAAATGTATTTAACAATGCTATGCTATTTTCCAAAAGTGATTAATATGAGACACGAAGCCAAAGGAGATTCTACACAGCAACTTGTATAAACTTGTACATTGCCCCATAATTATATTGGCATTTGCGACACAGGGTACACAAACTTCGATGGTATCATTACCCCATGAGCTCAATATATTTCCTGGCCGGATTTAATTTGATTTGCATTTGTTTACCTTGCCCGTTTTTCGCATTATAATTATACTTTTTGTACAGGTACACTTTCATTTCATTATTATGCTCTTTTCATTTGCTGTCATGCCGTCGTGTCCATCAGAAAGTCAGCCAGTCATGCTGATGATGTGGATGATGCCTTATCGAAGGCCCAACTGAAATCGAAAGGATTTCGAATGGCTGAGGAAGGGGAGTGAATATGAATACTACATATTGTGGGGTCGTGAACAAAAAAAATGTCCTGCAGATGTGTCCTGATGGCAGAAGGGAAAGAAGGGAAAGGGATTGCGGCGGAATTTCACGGACCATTTCATCGCCATTGAGCCCCAAATGTACTGTGCGTAATTTTTATTACAAACAATTTGATTACACATTTTACATATTCGCCATTTACAGTTTGCAACTTCAAATATCCAATATTCCCCCAGCTATCGGCTATACCATTTCGATCACAATCAATTGCGATTCCATGTCCATGTGGGCGTGTTGGAAATGGCGACGCATTTAAGTGCAATCGTTAAAAATGATAAACGCACTGACAACAGTCTCAAGGGAAGTTCCTTCAATGCGTGCTCAGTGTATACTAGTATGAACTATATAAAAAATATATACAAAATATATAAAAAATATATACAAAATATATACGAAACTACCTACATATGTACAATATTTGCATCGGGCAAAACATCAATGAATGGGCCAAAGAGTGTTCACTTCCATTTCGCTTTTCGGCTAATCGAATGCTAATTAACCCATTTAATTGGTTAAACAAATATTTCGGCCCCATTTGCTTAAGAAATTTATGGAGCCAAATAGGCAACAGCATCTGTTTGTTTCAACGCGTTGAAAATCTGTTCTCTTATATATTTTTTTTTTAATGCTTTTTGCTGCTTACGTTTGTGGATTCCCTTTGGCCATAAGTTAGCCAAATGGCTCTGGGCTTTCTACATTCTCATTCTGACTGGTAGCATTCCAATTACTTCCTGGGTGCTATTTTTAGCTTGGTTAATAACCTCTCTACATTCTATTCACTGCCTGGCAACAGCAATTTCTGTTCTTCAAGTCGGAATATTTGTATATTTATGAATTCTATTGTATTTTAATATACAAATCTGCATAGATCCTTTTTTTAATACCAAGCTTGCTGCTTCGATAACAACGCTGACTAATCGTTATCGCCTTGCTGATCACTTTCAGCTCGCCTGCCCATCACTATTACTCTCTGCATCCTGCTCGCACTTGCCTCTAAGGCGGCGCAAGGAGCAGAAGGTGCGACAAGGATGGCAAACGAAGCGGGAATACGAAAGGGAATTGGAACGAAACCGGAAACGGAACTGAAAGCGGAAGTGGCGGACGCTAAAGAGGCGGAAGCGCCCGTGCGAGAGGTGATATCGCTGCTGGGCGTAATCGATGGCGCTGAGTCCGTTATCCTGGTGCCCGACTCCGCCGACAAGTGTCCTGGCGGCTATTTCCACTGCAACACCACGGCGCAATGCGTTCCACAGCGGGCCAACTGCGACGGCAGTGTCGACTGCGATGACGCATCGGATGAGGTGAACTGTGTGAACGAGGTGGACGCCAAGTACTGGGACCACCTGTACAGGAAACAGCCCTTCGGCAGACACGACAATCTCAGGATTGGCGAGTGTCGTAAGTACATCCTTTTGGCTAATTCTCGAATTTAAATACAACGCTACTCTTTACTTAGTTTGGCCCAACGAGAACTTTTCCTGTCCTTGTCGAGGGGATGAAATTCTGTGCCGATTCCAGCAGCTAACCGATATACCAGAACGACTGCCGCAGCACGATCTGGCAACGCTGTAAGTACAGTTGCGTTGGTTTATTATAGATGTTTGCAATGCATTGCTAATTTCAATACTAAGCAGTCATAAGTTTATTAAAATTGCATCACTTTTGCACTGTAAAATGTAATTTATATGCGGTTTTATGACTTACAGCGATCTAACGGGAAACAATTTCGAAACCATCCATGAGAACTTCTTCGCCGAATTGCCAGACGTTGAGAGCCTGTAAGTAAACACTTTAAAGTCTTGAGCATTTTAAGCAAAGTCTATTAACATTCTTTACGGTGAGTAATAGTTTCTTGGGTGTTTGTGGGCGCAAAATAAACTAAGGGATGTCATAACACACCCGTTCGGGTTCTTAATTAAAACGGAAATGCAAGCAGATGACTCTAACTGCAGCGGCTGCAAGCGATTGTGGGGATGTTCAAATTTTTAAGAGGCGGCCGAGCACGAGGACGAGGATATAACATAACAGAACAGACCAGTCCAGACCAGACCGCATTGAATATTAGCGACATGCTGTGTCCTTAATGGTGCCTTTAAGTAGTCGTAGTCGACGTGGTCGTTGTCCTTGCGTCCGTATCACTGGTGGCCATCACACGCTGGCGCACATACAAATTACGTACAAACCAGACAGCCAAACAGCCGGAAGGATAAGCCAGGACTCTGCGCCTCTCGAAGCTCGCTAAACATACGTAGATACGTAGCTAACCAGATGCTCAGAAACTCATCCGTACATATGCAGAGCCAGACGGCATCGTGTTGCAGTTTATGTGTCACTGTGCCAAAGGACATAGTGGCCCGACTTAAAACAGACACTCGTGGTGCATGTCGTATCGCCATTCACTGAAGATGGACATCCACAGAGTCCTTGTTTTCGCAAGCTCTCGCACGATCTAGGTATAAATCTACACAATGCTGGGTGCAGAGTACACAGAGCAAAAAGTGTATAAAAGCTATATTTTCAGGATATTTAAATCGTTTTAATGGTAAAAATGAAATAGTTACAAAAATATATATTAGATAATATATTATAGGATATATAATCATCCTTGCTTAATACCTAAATATAACAAATACATACAGAATAGAAACTCACAGCTTTTTTCGTCGAGTGTTGCAGTGACTTTTCAAGTTCTCAGTTGCCATTAAAGTTTTAACCAATCTCAGCTCGAATTGAAGACGCAAAGTTTTGCAAAAGCGGAATTTAGTTTCTTGTCATTCCAGCAAATACGATTTCCCGACCGCCAATTTACACACATCCCTGTGAGAAAAACCGAGGGGGAGATCAACAAGGATATTCCAGTGGCTCCAATCGCCCTTCGCCCTATTTTTATATATCCCTGGGATATTTTCAACAAGTCATTGAATTTTTCACATTTATCTTCCCTCGATTGCGTGGCCAGATTTCAGATGATGAATATTTCAGCCCAAAGGCACAGACAACTTTGTTTGGCTTTCTTTGCTAGCGAATGAATTTCCGCGAAAGAAATTTAAGGTGACAATTACATCTAAAAATAGGTGGGCTTATTCAACTTTTAGCCATAAACACACAAGCCTAAGAACTGCAAAAATTCCTTAAAAATGTAAATTTGCAGTCAATTGAAAAATTAAATTGCAAATTAAGCTCCTAATGAAGTCGCAATGCAAGTCCCCTATTTTCGCACATACAAATGAGCAGCGGCGAAGTTTTTGGGGCCAAAACAA
This sequence comes from Drosophila yakuba, assembly GCF_016746365.2. Taxonomy (NCBI): domain Eukaryota; kingdom Metazoa; phylum Arthropoda; class Insecta; order Diptera; family Drosophilidae; genus Drosophila; species Drosophila yakuba. Next base: position 7,516,325 of record NC_052526.2, on the reverse strand, counting down.
TGAGACGACGAAAACAAAGCGCATTATTATCCATATCTCGTCTTGGGGGAAGTGGGGGTCACAAAGTTATGGTAGCTATGGCAGCTATAAGGAGGAACTTTTCAGCCGACGCCCATTGTGGCCAAGTTTACAATTGAATCTCATATTTATTACGTTTTATATTCACTTGTGTGTCCTCGCCCACGTTTCTGTTTACTTTATTTAAGTTTACTTATTTTTTATATATTTTTTTTTTTGTTATTTTCAGAGTGCTGAAGTTCTGCTCAATCCGTGAGATTGCCTCGCATGCATTCGATCGCCTGGCGGACAACCCACTGAGGACCCTGTGAGTATCCTGTCCCGGCAGCAATGTGACCCACTCCCAACAATAACTCATAATTAAGTCTCATTATTTATGTGCACTTAACAGTTTTCTGGCTTTTTTTTGTTTTTTTCCCCAACCCCATCTCGCATCTTTAATAATTTCCCCGCTACAACTTATGCTCATGATTATGTCCTTCCAGTTATATGGACGATAATAAATTACCGCATCTGCCGGAGCACTTCTTCCCCGAGGGCAATCAATTGAGTATTCTGTAAGTATCATTTCACTCGATGTTCGTTAATGCTTCATGCTTTATATAGCCACCAACTTTATGGCCAACTTCCGGTTGCTTCGCGGATATAGGTCAATTGTAAATTGGCCAATTATGAGCTCAGCTAGATAGACGGTTTTAGCTTATTGAAAGAAATCTATGCTCAGGGTTTATTTGCAATTTGAGCATTTAGATGAGACTCACCAAACTTAATCGCTGGTTTAATTAATATGAGATACTTTTCCATTGCAACCACAAAAGGATTCACACCACTTCATATGAGTATATAAAAGTACTAGCATTTTATGGCGTGCCTAACAACATTCAAATTGTTTAATATGCCACACAATCTTTCCTTCATTTGCATAAAACATTGATTTGCAATGAACTGCCGGATGTACAGTCCGTATTTCAGCGCAGCATTAGTGTCTTATTTATTTCATCCGCTGGCTTAGCCGGCCATTTGTATTAATAAAAAAAAAGGCTCAATAAAAAATACAATTGCAAAGCGAATACACACATTTATGTGTGTGCAAGTAAATGCTAATTAAGCATAAATCAAATTAGACAAGAACAACAGAAACTTGGCTTGCTGCACAGCCACAACTATGCACACAATGTACAAATGTGCGAAATTGAACCATTTTCGAAAGGGCCGAAAGAGATATGCTGCGATAAAAAGCCATTATTTTTTGGCCACCCGGAGGTGCTAAATGACAAAAATCCAGTAATTGCCAATAAACGTGGAGGGTTGGGTGGTCGATTATATCACGACTCATGGGAGAATTGAGTCGGCACAGTGGAAACCCACATATGTGTGCTGTATGTGCAGGCAGTCGATGCTAATCACAATCACAATTGCTGTCAACCTTTGTTGGCCCATAAAGTTGGCCCATTGTTGCCGGATTAAAGCCAACCTCTTGCCCAATCGACTGACAATGTGGCATCGCATTTTTCCCTCATTGTTGTGGCGATTTTCCCAATTTTCCCAACCCACCACCCACCACCAACTCACTTCCTAACTTCCTTAACGCATTTTTTGCTCTGCGCGGCCTCGGAGCATAAAAATATTAGCACAGACGTTAAAAAGTTTTCAGCTTGTTTTGTGCACTGACTCGAAGGGCCCACGCCCCCTTTTCCATTTCCTTTTTCCACCGCCCCAAAACAGTGGAAAAACAATAACAACGCCAGCTGGCAAAAAAGCAAGTGGTAAAGGCCAAAACTTACCGATTAAACGAATCGGTTATAAACGAATTCTAACGCTCTTTTTCAGCATTTTTGTATAATCTTTCAGCATTTTTGTATAATCTTTGATTCAAGTTTAAGTGTTAAAGTTCAATATTATTAGAACATTAGGAAATTCCATGTTCATGACATTACGAACACATACTTTTAAGTTCTACTTTGAAATGAGATCCAATTAAAATAGTTTTTGCCACTGAAAGACGTAATATTATAAATGCATAAAGGACGACTTATACGCCATTCATTTTCCATTCATAATGCCTCTTTTGAAAATAGACAAAACTGCCGGCACACGAAAACACATAAACAACTCAGTTACACTTTTGCGGCGGAAGGCGGATTTCGGATTTCGGATTTGGGATTTTGGATTGCGGGCGAAAGGGGGACGGAGATACATATATCCGTTGCACTCCGTCTCCGGCGCCAACGAATCCGGAGGACCAGCTGCACTTGGCAGTGGCCTGAAAGTTGGCACTGTCTCTGTCCGGTTGACAATCGCACACAGAGAGAAAAATTGCTGCAACAAGAATCAGATAAGGAATTGAATGCTATAGAAAATATTTTGTATCTATGTATCCATAGGATTAATTATGTATCTAAACAGTTTGAGAGTATATCAGATACTCAGCTTAGCTTTATAGCTTCCCCTTTTACTAATTTATCGCAACGATTTTGTTTGCGGTGTAGCAATGGCGTTCAGCTGGGCAAATGTTTCGCTGGGGCTAAAAGTGCATTTTCTCGTGTGGCGTTTGTTACTTGCGCTTAATGGCTAATTAAAATCAAGATATATGCGCCGACTTTTCACTGCCTGAATGCAATTGCATCGGCTTTTGTTGCCAACTTTTCAGCATTAAAATGCGATTTTTTATCCATTTCATATTATTTTTATTTTTATTTCTTTTTCGGGATGGGTGGTCAGCATTTTGGCACGCAATCACCTGCACCATTTGAAGCGAAGCGATTTTCGGAATCTACACAAGTTACAGGAGCTGTAAGTGCTTGAAAAATAAAAGCAAATATGAAGTATACATAATTTTGTTGTAAAATTAAATATTGGTTTTTAGCGACCTTCGTGGCAATCGCATTGGCAACTTTGAGGCCGAGGTCTTTGCCCAACTGCCGCATTTGGAAGTGCTGTAAGTAGCGCTCCTGATTCAAAATCCTTTGCTGAATACACATGCATATATGTATGTATATATAGAGTTGTTGTTATTATCCTGCAGCTATCTGAACGAAAACCACTTAAAGCGTCTGGATGCAGAGGGATTTCCCAGAAGCCTGCTCAATCTGCACACATTGTCCTTGGCTTACAATCAGATCGAGGAAATCGCCGCGAATACATTCCCCTTTCCACGCCTACGATATTTGTGAGTAGATTTGCCAGGGAGAAAGTAGAAAGTAGAAAGTAAACCTATAAATACATCAATCTGTTGCCTATTGCAGATTTCTGGCTGGCAATCGATTATCCCACATTCGAGATGAGACCTTTTGCAATCTCAGCAATCTACAAGGATTGTAAGTCTTTCTGCACTTGAAACGAAAAACCTGCAAAATACCCTGTAAAGTTATAAGCCTTGTGTGTAGGAGTTCTTGTGGGTAATGGGGTTACTTGACTAGAATATACACGTAAATTTGAACAAGTATCTAATGCCAAGTATCTATCACTAAACATATTGGCTATGTCCGAATTCGAGCATACCCCTTGGGGCAGCATTATGGAAGGGTATCGAACAAACAAGTGCCACTTCTCTGACCTCTGATGGAATTTTCCCTCTGCTGGGCTACCCATCTTCCATGATTCCCATGACCAGCGGAGACTTGGGGACCTCCGATTTCTGATCCCAAACAGCAGAAGTTGAGTGACAGGGGGGAGAGAAAGTGGTGGGCAAAGTGGGAGAAAGTGTCATTTGGATTTATTGCCGTTTAAGTTACGCTTCGGCCAAGGAATTTCATTTATCAATAATGCTATGTGGCCTGGCCGAAGGAATGCAAAGCCAAAAAGCTGACAGTTTTTCATTTGCGAAAACTTCGCTGTGAGTTTATGGAAGCTAACCAACCCATCGCCGTCGTCCGTGGCATTCATGTAATGCATATTGAGGAGGCTTAACGAAAACAAAACTAAAAAAAATAAAAAAATAATAAAAAATACAGCCTGTGGAATGATTTGCATGCAGGGCAAAAATCAAAAGATAGATATGTTCAAGGAAAACATCAGAGAGAAAGATGGGCGGACAAATGCCGGATACGTGCCACGGCATCGGTGGCCCAACTTTAATGATGAAACTTTGAGTCGGATGCCTGAACCTAAGCTCTGAACTCCTCTTGTTTTTTTACACACCCCCCCCTTTACAACTTTTCCCCCCCTTCCACTGCCGGAACCAATCTCGAATGCAAATAAGCGAATGCAAAAAAAGAAAACCGAATGCTTGGCTTTTATGCGTTGGCCCATAAAGCCGCGCGGCTCTGATGTGTTAACCACTTTCATCTAAATGTTCTGCCTTTCTCTCCGATTTCCCTTTTCGCTTTCCCATTTTCCCCCCAAATAGACACTTGAACGAGAACCGGATCGAAGGATTCGACCTGGAGGCCTTCGCCTGTTTGAAGAACCTGAGCTCCCTGCTGCTAACGGGCAATCGCTTCCAGACCCTTGATCCGCGGGTCCTAAAAAACCTGAGCAGCCTGGATTATATGTGAGTAACACCAACCACATCGCCAAATTGTAATGGTTATGGGCAAGCAGAGCAATACACATCCCTAAAAATACCATTGCTTATCTGTCGCCGGCAGTTACTTCTCGTGGTTCCATCTGTGCAGCGCCGCCATGAATGTCCGCGTCTGCGATCCACATGGCGATGGCATCAGCAGCAAGCTGCATCTGCTGGACAATCAGATATTGCGAGGCAGGTAAGTACTATAGTAAGTACGTAGAAGTACTAAGCCCCAGTACGCAAGTTGATAAGATGATTTCGATTTAATCAAGCTAAGAGCCCTTGCAAAATGACCGACGGAGGCCAAGAGCGTTCGAAACTTGAGCTTCCCGCTTCGCATTGCGGTCTGTGTGCGAATCGCATTCATTAGATTGCAATTAAATCATTGTCATTATGGCCTTCGAAGTTTAACCGACACACAATTGCAATTGCAATTAGGGTGCGAGAACTGCAGTGTTCTGCCTACGAGGGGAATTTGCAAACACAGGAGCGCACTCAAATACAATCTGATCTAAGTAACTTAATTAATAGATGTGAGGGCTTACACGACTGCCTTGAATTGCTTCCCAAAGTTAATAGTGTGGATTTTGCATTTTTCAAGAATGTCAACACATTGAGTTCTAACTCTGCAGATTCTGATTTGAAATCACGAGTTTTGGATCAAACGGCAGTGCTCAATTATTCAATTGATGTGTTGAACTGCACAGCATTCGTGGCGCCCCACGTTTGGCGCCAATTACCCGCTGCTTTCGTATTCGTTGTGCTAATCGCTCAACGCCCAAATTCGTGCCTTTTGAAGTGGCTAGACCCGCTGTCTAAACATTGGCGCTTGTCTCCGCTGTATTGGGTATCTTGGCCAAGTAGCTAACATACTTGGCAAGACAAATAAGTAGTCCCATCAACAACTGTTGGGTACTCTCAACGGAAAATAGGGAACTCGGAACTTGGAGCTCGGAACTGGAAACTGGCAACTGGCAACTGGCAACCGGCAACTGGCAACCGGCAGTCACTTGTCATCAAGTGTGCTGAGTGATTATCTGGCTGCCTGCCATCGCCTCATCGTCGTCGTCTAGGATGTATTCCTGTTGAAAATGAAAATTACGCTCCTTGCTTGTCGGGTTGTTTGTTTGCCTTTTACACATTTTACACACACTCTGCATGCCGACGTCTTCATCTTCAACTCCATCCACATCCACACCTCCACCTCCACCTCCATCTCCATCCACATCTTCATCTCCATCTCGATGTGTTCACAGCGAAAGCAAACACCAGTATGTGCACACACACAGCCAGACAAACATAAGGATGCTGTAGAGCAAGGATACAGGACTACAAGGATGCTGGTGCCGGCGAGAATTTACTTTTGTGCTTAGAACATTATTTCATTATTCTAAGTTGACGTTTTCATAAAAATTAAATACTTTAGGTTTTCCAGTCGTTGGCGTGGCTTCCAGTTTTTCCAGTTCGCTTCATTTCCCTGCTTTCTCAGACCATTTTCCACTTTTATTAGCCACCTGGATTCCCAACCTCCACTTTCAATTGCACTTCCCTCAAATTTACAACATTATGGTGTTGTTACTGCACGCAGGAGGAGGAGGAGAGAGAGAGAAAGGAAGTGCTAACAAGAAATTTTAAACCGCAACCAGCGACTTTTTTTTATTTTTTAATTTTTTGATATAAAATAGCATTGATATTGTTAGCAGCACAAAACAGATACCGTGCGAACAGAAATGTCAGTAAGTGGCCAACGATCATTTCGATTTAAGTAGCCACCTACTGCTAATTATGATTGCCTGGTGCATAAAACAACGAAATGTCCCAAAAACCGGACTTTTAAGCCGAAAAATGGAGATATTTCGAATTTCAGATGCCAGGCAAACAGAAATGTCAGGAAGTGGCCAACGATCATTTCGATTTAAGTAGCCACCTACTGCTAATTACGATTGCCTGGTGCATAAAACAATGAAATGTCCCAAAAACCGGACTTTTAAGCCGAAAAATGGAGATATTTCGAGTTTCAGATACCAGGCGAACAGAAATGTCAGGAAGTGACTTTGCAGAATTTAAAATCAAGCAGCCCCCGAAAGTAGGCAACGAAGAAATTCACGATCCGCTGATTTCATCTTTTCCATCAGCCCAAAAGTATGCAACATTTGTAGCTGATGTGCAGCAACATTCATTCATTTTTCGCTGCATACTTTTAGGCTGCAGGAAGAAATTCTTTCTGCGGCCGAAATTCCGTTGCATACTTTTAGGATCTGTCGGAAAACGCTGACCAGATGATCAGGAATTATTCGCTTGATTTAAATTCTGCAAAGTCACCTCCTGACATTTCTGTTTGCCTGGTATCTGAAATCGAGAATCTCTCAATTTTACCACCAAAACTCGGATTAAATGTCCGGTTTTTGGGACATTTCATTGTTTTATGCACCAGGCAATCATAATTAGCAGTAGGTGGCTACTAAAATCGCAATGATCTTTGGCCACTTCCTGACATTTCTGTTTGCCTGGTATCTGAAATCGAGAATCTCTCAATTTTACCACCAAAACTCGGATTAAATGTCCGGTTTTTGGGACATTTCATTGTTTTATGCACCAGGCAATCATAATTAGCAGTAGGTGGCTACTAAAATCGCAATGATCTTTGGCCACTTCCTGACATTTCTGTTTGCCTGGTATCTGAAATTCGAAAAATCTCCATTTTCCCAACAAAACTCGGATTAAATGTCCGGTTTTTGGGACATTTCATTGTTTTTCTTTGGTTAATTTTAGGATTAAAAATAAACAGTTTTTTTTTCGATAGCAGTGAAAATAGTTGTCCAAAAAAAGAATGCCATACCTCGTTAAATTCGTAACAAAATTCCCTATCGATCCATGTACATACTTTGAAATGCTAATTTATTGTAATTTTTCTCAAATTTTGATGATGGTACCCCTTATCAAAAATGCAAAAATTTGTGAAATTTTTTTTTTTGCCAAAATCGAAAAAGTAGGGATAGACTTCATTAGCTATGTTTATTAGCATCACAAAACAGTCTTTATTTTAACTGTGCTGCAATTTTTGGACATGTTATGGCGAAAACCCCGATTGAAAATATCCGATTTTTTTACAAACATTTTTTTCTCGATTTTTTGATAAAAAATAATCAATTTTTTTTCGATAGCAATAGAAGTAGTTGCCAAAAGAGGAATGCCATACCTCGTTGAATTCGTAACAAAATTCCCTATCGATCCATGTGCATACTTTAAAATGCTAATTTTTTGTAATTTTTCTCAAATTTTGATGATGGTACCCCTTATCGAAAATGAAAAAATTTGTCAATTTTTTTTTTTGCCAAAATCGAAAAAGTAGGGATAGACATAATTAGCTATGTTTATTAGCATCACAAAACAGTTTTTATTTTAACTGTGCGACCATTTTTGGCAAAGTTATGGCGAAAACTCCAATTGAAAATATCCGATTAAAAAAGACAATTTTTTGGTGCTACCAAACGGGATTACAATAAGGTTTATTTCACATGGCGTCAGACTCTCGCCTTCTACTTTCCTGATTCAGTTTATATTAAGGGTCGGAAAGGAGCTGCGAGCTGCATCTTTGTTTAATTAGGTAATTCAATGAAATTGACAGCTGTTTCTTAGGTCAAGCATAATTGATGGCTGCTCATAATCAGAACGGAAGTGTTGGCAATGAATGGGAAGTGGAAGGCTGGCATAAATTACAGGTCCCTCCATCCATTCGCCTAATCATCATGCAGACACTACACAATTGCCTTGGAACCACAGTTGGCTCTCACTATTTGCTGCTCCTCAGAACGCTGATGTTACTTTGTGCTTGATGCTTTCTGCTTTGTGCTTGATGCTTTCTGCTTTGTGCTTTCTGCTTTGTGCCCAAGTCTCGGGACTCCACTCCAGTTGGGCATCCATGGCCACACCTCCCTGGTCAGCAGAACTGCAATAATGAGGCACACCAACCGGGCAATTGGCAATTGTGCGAGCCACAAACACAAGCACATGAAGTCTTCACCGCAGGGAAGACTTAAATTTCCTTTAATTGCTGGAATTTATGGGTAGCGGCATAACGACAATTGTCCAAGTGAAGGTCGCAAATGATGCTCCTGTATTTCTATTTCAATGCACACAGAGAAAATGGGATAATAAATATCTATAAATATATATAAACTTTATAGTCGTTTGCAGTTAAGTCTTATACGCATACTTGAAGTTCACAACGAAATAGCAGTAACTTTAAGTTTTTACCAGCTGCTAAAAGCGAACATTTGCGTAACTATTTTCTAACCGTGCACTTTTTTTTGCTGGAACAGTGTTTGGGTGATGGCCTCCATTGCCGTGGTGGGCAACCTATTGGTGCTGCTGGGACGCTACTTCTACAAGTCACGGAGCAACGTGGAGCACTCGCTCTACCTCCGCCATTTGGCCGCCAGTGATTTCCTCATGGGCATTTACCTCACCTTGATTGCCTGTGCGGACATTAGTTTTCGCGGCGAGTACATCAAATACGAGGAGGCTTGGCGCCACAGCGGTGTTTGTGCCTTCGCAGGTGCGTATTCTTCATCCTAGCCATCGCACATTGCTTATGTGAATTATCACGTATACGCCGTGTAGGCTTCCTCAGCACCTTCAGCTGCCAGTCGTCGACGCTGCTGCTCACACTGGTCACCTGGGATCGCCTGATGTCTGTGACGCGGCCCCTCAAGCCGCGGGATACGGAAAAAGTTCGGTAAGTGTTCGTTTGTATTAAAAAGTTATTGTTTATTCTATTAGATTAATTACTTGTGCTGCAGACACTTTCTGATTTGTTGACTGCTCAAATATCAAATGCCCAGCATTTTATTTACCTCACAAACTTTGTTCCTAATGCAATTATGTTTGCTTTTACTGCTTCATTGTAGTTTGTGTAAACTATTATAAATTATTAAAAAAGCTACCCATTTTCCCAGAATTGTCCTGCGTCTCTTGCTGTTGTGGGGCATAAGTTTCGCATTAGCTGCTGCTCCACTTCTGCCCAATCCGTACTTCGGAAACCATTTCTACGGCAACAATGGTGTCTGCTTATCCCTGCATATCCACGATCCTTATGCGAAGGTAAGCAGCCGCTCCTTGGAAAGCATTGCTTACACATTCCAAAAATGTATATTACAGGGTTGGGAGTACTCGGCGCTGCTGTTCATCCTGGTCAACACGCTGTCCCTGGTTTTCATCCTGTTCTCCTACATCAGAATGCTGCAAGCGATAAGGGATTCCGGTGGCGGAATGCGGAGCACTCACAGCGGTCGCGAAAATGTGGTGGCCACTCGGTAAGTTTGCTTAATCCCAGGAAAAGGATTTCATTAAAGAAATATCTTGTTTGTATAGCTTTGCCATCATTGTGACCACCGATTGCGCCTGCTGGCTGCCCATAATCGTGGTCAAAGTGGCTGCCCTCTCAGGTGAGTTTAAGTGCAACAGCTTTTATATTATTAAATATATACATTTTAGGCTGCGAAATCTCGCCCGATCTTTACGCCTGGTTGGCGGTACTGGTGCTGCCAGTGAACTCGGCCCTCAATCCAGTGCTCTACACATTGACCACGGCGGCGTTTAAGCAACAGCTGCGTCGCTATTGTCACACACTGCCCAGCTGCTCGCTGGTGAACAACGAGACCCGATCCCAAACGCAGACTGCCTACGAGTCCGGACTGAGTGTCAGTTTGGCGCACTTGGGCGGCGGTGTGGGCGGCGGTTCGGGGCGAAAGCGAATGTCCCACCGGCAGATGAGCTATCTGTAGGCGGCGTAACTTGGCTTCAAATGCAGCACGAGATCAACAGACTTACATACAACATACAAGTGGGGCTAGAGGTTAGAGGGTGGGTGGCTCCAACACAGGACACTTCCATGTAATTGGTCCCTTAAACTTTTGGCATTTCACGTACTTATTATTATTCTGATTATTCTCATTTTGAAATTATAATTGCATTAGCTGTTAGACAAGATATTCCAGCTAGACTCAAGCATATTGTATTTAAGTTTCTTTATTGTAAATGATTTACTTTGCCCTCAGAAGGTATTCAATCCTTTCTATGTAAATTACAAAAGTTGATATTTTAGCAATCGCTTTAAGGCAAACCACTTACAATTGTCCAATGAATATTCTGACTATTTGTTGCATCCCCATTAATTCGACCTGCTCAATGGGGCATTGTTACATGTGATCTAATAGTTAAATCTTATTGTAATTCTTTAAATACATATTCAGATGTTAATTGAACCTGTCGCTGTACATACGATTTATAATCAAAGGCCGCAAATGCTTGGCATACCGACCTCTAGGCGTTGCCCTGCGGTTCGGTGGCTATATCGAGGTCCGCCTGAACGTGATAGGGTCCCTCGTTCACGTAGGCCGTAAAACGGACGGTTTCGGTGGGCGAGAACTCGGCGCTGGCGGACAGAATCTCCATGATTTGCCACTTGATATACTTAATGTTCCTGTGCAGATCCCTTTGACGCGACAGCAGGAACTCCACAGCACCGCCGGTATTCTTAAGAGCTACAATGCCCCAGTCGTACTTGCAAATGGTCTTCAACAGCGCCAATGCGGCCATTTGTAGGTCAGGGAACGGGGTGTTGATCAGGTCCATGATAACATTGGCATGGGCTCCCCCAGCGAAGCACTCGTACCAGCTTTTAAGAATGGCACTGAAAAAGAAGAGAATGATTAGTAAGAAAAAACTTTCAAGTATGAAGTGCAAAATTACTTGAGTTCTTTGGTGGGCGGTGTCTCCACCTCATAAATCACATCCAGCGAGTTGAGCAGCCGCTCCTTGATGGGCGCCGATAGCTTCTTAGTGTACGAGCCATATATCTTAAACGACTCCTCCACGGCCGCGTTGAAGTGCAGGTGCAGGAGCATCTTACCCTGCGGAGTACTGGCCAAATTGGCCAGCGTATCCATGGCGGTGGGCAGAATACTCTCATCCTCCGATTGCAGCTGCTGGAACAAACAGGCGAGCATGTGCGGGTAGCCGGCAATGATCTTCAGAGGCTGGTATGCGGCAATTTTGCCGAAAAACTTCATAATGCTGGGTATGAGCAGGGCTTCTAACGGATGCTCCTCGATGCTTTGGACCCGTGTGCTGATTATATCCAAAACACGACGCCGTTCCATGTAGGAGAGACCATGGTTCTGTTTAGCAAGTGGCACTAGGAGCTCCATGACGCTGGCCTGCAATAAAACATCGTCGTTGTCCAGTTCGCTGAGCGCAGCGTCCAGAATAAATTTGACTGCACTGAGCGTGGCGGCACTCTCCTTGGCCAGCACCACTGCCAATTCGTAGGCGCAACAGCGCACGATCTCATTCTGCTGGAGGAGGTGCACTAGTTTGGCCTGCACATCGGCATCGCTGAGTCGCTGAACAAGCACAATGGACAGTATATTGATGGCCAGTGAGGTGCCCTCCGTATCCGGCTGTTTCAGCTCGTCCAAGATGAGGAATATAAGCTCATTGTTGGGCAGGGTGCGAACCTGCCCGGCAACCAACTGGCGGCGCAGCTCCTTGAGCAACCTGGCCAACACCAGGGCACGCAAGGCGGGATTCTGGTGGGTCAAGCCACGTCTCAGCAAACTGGGCAGTTGCTCGTCGGCTGTGTCCATTGCCAGCTGATCAAGGCAGTGGCCCAGCAACTCCAGGGTCACGTCCACAGCCTGATCCTTGGGAACATGCGAATCCGCCGCGGAATTGGCGCAGTCATACAACTCCGCCGTGGTCAGCAGGCGTTCAATGATTTGCCGCGAAAGAGCCGCGTCCTTTGCGATGGTCGTGTTCATCGTGATCAGCGCCTCAAGGCGTTGTGGCCTCGACTCCAGAGCCTTTAAATTGGCCACCCACCAGCTGTCCTCCATTGATTTTTGTTTTTTCCGTGTTGAAATGACAAAGTCGGTTTTAAACCTATCGTTGTTCGATTTCAGAAGACGATATTTGTCCGAACTTATCGGCGTCTATCGATATTGCTTATGTTTATGGTATGACACTGCAACTATCGTACGTCTTATCAGACCAATGTGTTCTATCGATAGTAGCAAATTTAGGTATAGTTTTTTTTTATTGATTAATTTTCATGTAAGCCAATTACATTTTAAAAATTTCCTTCCAAGTTGTTAAATATATTTTTAATAGGCAAATATATAGCTGTAGGTATATGAATATGTTAAACTTCGATGATCGTGGCAACCGATAGTTGTAGCCCTGCCAAACGGTACGATAACCATCGCCCAGTCGACCATCACCAGTATTTGTGCAGCCCTGTTTTGACGCCATTTTACAGGCGAAATTGTGTGTGTGTTTGACGCGTTGTTGTATTGAAACAAAAAGCCAGAAATTTTCCTTCGGCTGCAAAAGGCAAGTGCTTACGGCCGGAAAAAAGGGAGGAGCTCCTAGCAAAGATGTCGCAACGCTTTGCACCTGGCCAAGCGCCAGTGCAGTCGCGCTATCAGCCACCACCACCGGCGCCCGGCATGCGTCCCTATCCGCCGCCAGGCGCCTCTTTTCCGGTGAGTTTTCCACACATTTTCCTGCAGTTAACGTGCCATCTAAACATCCATAATCTTATCCACAACAGCCGCGCGGGTTTCCCCTGCATCCGAACACCACGCAACCCGTTCCCGGCACGGCGAACGTGGCCGGAGTACCGGGAGTTCCTGGAGTGCCCGGCGTACCGGGACCATCGCTGCTGCAGCGCGCCGCCCAACAGTCGGGCTTTCAGAGCAGTCTGCGCGGCACTGGAGCCGGTGGCGGTGGCGTTGGATCCGGCGGAGGCAGCAAGAGATCAAATGAGTCCCGCAGTTTGGGTGGCGGCGGTGGCAAGAGTGATTTTGTGACGGCCAAAAAGAAAAAGAAGCTGGCCGACAAGATACTGCCGCAAAAGGTGCGAGATCTGGTGCCCGAATCGCAGGCGTACATGGATCTGTTGACGTTTGAGCGGAAACTGGATGCCACCATCATGCGCAAGCGTCTGGACATCCAGGAGGCCCTCAAGCGACCCATGAAGCAGAAGCGCAAACTGCGCATCTTCATCTCGAACACATTCTATCCCAGCAAGGAGCCCACAAACGATGGCGAGGAGGGCGCCGTTGCCTCTTGGGAATTGCGGGTGGAGGGTCGCCTGTTAGAGGATGGCAAGGGCGATCCCAATACGAAGATCAAACGCAAGTTTTCATCGTTCTTCAAGTCGCTGGTTATCGAGCTGGACAAGGAGCTATACGGTCCGGACAACCATCTGGTCGAGTGGCATCGCACTCACACCACCCAGGAGACGGACGGTTTCCAGGTGAAGCGGCCAGGCGATCGCAATGTGCGCTGCACCATCCTCCTGCTGCTTGACTACCAGCCGCTGCAGTTCAAGCTAGACCCGCGACTCGCCAGGTTGCTGGGCGTACACACACAGACCAGGCCGGTGATTATATCCGCCCTGTGGCAGTACATCAAGACCCATAAACTGCAGGATGCCCACGAGCGGGAGTACATTAATTGCGACAAGTATCTGGAGCAGATATTCAGCTGCCAGCGAATGAAGTTCGCCGAGATACCGCAACGCCTCAATCCGCTGCTGCATCCGCCCGATCCGATTGTGATCAATCACTTCATTGAGAGCGGGGCGGAGAACAAGCAGACCGCTTGCTACGACATCGATGTGGAGGTGGATGATACGCTCAAAAACCAGATGAACAGCTTCCTGATGAGCACGGCTAGCCAACAGGAGATCCAGGGCCTGGACACCAAGATCCACGAGACGGTGGACACGATCAACCAGATGAAGACGAACAGGGAGTTCTTCTTGAGCTTCGCCAAGGATCCGCAAATGTTTATCCATCGCTGGATCATCAGTCAGACGAGAGATTTGAAGGTTAGTCCTGTTTTCTATGCGTCATAACGTTGTCTAAACCTTTCCCCCCCTTTCAGCTGATGACTGATGTGGTGGGCAATCCGGAGGAGGAGCGTCGTTCGGAGTTCTACTACCAGCCATGGACGCACGAGGCCGTTTCGCGCTACTTCTTCACCAAGGTCAACCAGAAGCGGGCCGAATTGGAGCAGGCGCTGGGCATACGCAACGGCTAGGTGAATGCTTGCTAAGCTGATCTTCTCCACCAGCCAATTTGTGGAGTCAACGTCAAGCGACCTCCATAAACCGTGCGCACGGCAAACTCTTTTTCCTTCGCCAGTTTAGTTTAAGTTTAAAATATATCCCTTTTTTTGCGACAAACCGAACTCCATCCCGTTCCATAACGAAATCCCTTTTCCAGTTGTTCCCAAATACACACATCCAGCACAAATATTGGACTTAACAGTAAGCTATAATAAAATGGCATACAAATATGAAACCTATCTTTAAAATTGGATTCAGTTAACTTTTTAAAACACTCTAGTTTATTGTTTATTACGTGTGATTTCATTTGATGCTCTATATGTTTAGCAGCCTTTTGATGCTTTTGGGTTCCCTTTAAATTTTATAAAATGCATTTTGTGTTGGTTAATTGAGATATTAGGATCACTAGTAGGTTTTTTCATTACGATTTCATGTTAACTGATTGTTTCTAAAATACGCTTTTATCTACATTTGGATATATTATTGTAAAGTGTACCATTTGGCTTTTAAGCTGACCAATCCAAGAATGTGAAAGGCCAGCGTTTAAGTCGTTTCACATTATTTCTTAGTTTATATTTTAAAATTAAGTGTTTTAGTAAATTCCATAGTTTTGCAATCTTATGGTGCTTGTTGGTTTAAAATTGTATAAAATGCATTTTCAGTTGAGGCCGCTGCCATTTAACTTAACCATTTACGCACAAGTTTTAAAAAGTTGAGTCTACAACACAGGATTAATATCACTACTAAACTAAAGACGGACTCGGTTTACTACGACACGGGCTAGACCTGAAACTTTAGGCGACATGTGCAACCTTTGCATCTTTTGCTGATATAGGATCAATTTCGCTTTTTACGATTGGCAGCAGATGCGGATGAGCTGTTGGCCGTATCCGAGGTCTCGGCAATGGCCAGACCCGTGTCCAGACGACTCTTGTCCACCGGATACAGCCAGCGCTGGTACAAATAGATAATAAACACAATATCATCGCGCAGACAGGCCACCCGATGGGCAGTGGGCATGGTGATGATGAAGGCAAAGAAGTCGTCGATGAAGGTGTTGAATGCCTTGTACATAAATGCACGCCACGGCAATGCGGCCACGGACTTCAGCTTATAGTTAACGAACAGTTGCGGCAACATAAACAGAAAGCCAAAGGCGTACACTCCGTTCACCAGCGAGTTGAGTGTCCAGGAGTACCAGGAGCGGTGTGGCTGGTAGATGAGCGAATAGACCGCTCCGCATATGCAAAGCGGATAAAGCAGATAGCTCAGATACCGCATGCCCTGCCTGTCGAATTGATCGGTCTTCTGCTCCTCCGCCAGCTGACCGGACTGTACATCCGATTTGTTGCCATTCCGCCGGTCAATTTGCTCCAGCTTGCGTCGTATCAGGCCGCTGAAGCTAAGCTCGAGACGCAGGATTTTCTTGCACTTCCACAGCTCAATGAGCGTGCCCAGGCCAACGGGCACAAGAACCAGATACGAGGTATTCTCGTCCAGCAGATAGAAAAAGATAACAATCTGCGAAAATGCTCGCCACATTGTGGTGCGGCTTGATAGCCCCTCGTACGACCGCTTTTTGCGCCAAAAGGCCACGTCGTTCTTAAAGCTCAGAAAGTCGAAGAGCATCTGCGGATAAAAGGAAACATAAATTAGTTATCGTACTCATATTTATATACTCTATATATTTCTGATATTAATTATATCCTGTTTAAATCTTCATTTTCCCAAGGATTTTCCAATCCCTACTTACATGGATACTGGACACAAAGATGGTGCCACACAGCAAGTACACATTGGTGTCCGAGAAGATGCCCTTCACTTCGTCGATGTCCTTGGTGGCAAATCCAATGGTGAGCAGCGCCTGTGTAGCGTGTTCCATGAGCAGCATCAGCCGGAGCTTGCCTACACCCACGGGCTTGTAGTGGAAGCTGAAGGTGAATTCGGTGGTATTGCGGGTGACGGGCACAAGATCCTTTAGCCGCGTATTAAATGTATCAGTCTGCAGGATGGGCAGGATCTGCTGGATACGATTGACACGTATCAACGGTGCCATTTCCGGCGGGACATCCGCTTGCGACACGGAAAAGAGATCGGTGAGCAGGGTGACATAAATATTCGATCGGATGTGAGTGCTGGGACGTCCGGAGGTGGAAGCTTCCTTCTTTTTCTTCACCTGGACATCGGCCGCTGCTCCTTTCTCGGAATCTCCAAGCAGATTGAAGGCCTCCGCTCGCGGCACCATGTAATCCGTGAGACTCATCGTATGGACAACGGTGGGTCCATCTCTGCGCAGGCTCCGCCATTCCAGTGGCTCTCCCTCCAGGGCCAAGACCACATGAAAGTACAGGGAGCCATTGCGGCGCGTCTTCAGCGGCACATCCACTTCGAAGTCGTGCTCAAAGCTTTGATCGTAGTCGAACCGCTTGGCCTTGTACAGATCCCGCACCTCGGAGGCAATGGGACTTCTGCTCAGGGAGGAGAACAATGCCAGCTGGAGGCGTGGCCGGTCCGCCAGGAATGATGTGTAGCACGGCACACCGCTGCACTGCAGCGTGTTGAAGAGCTGCGACATCTGATAGATGGAGTGGCCGATGTACGCCAGGAATGCCACGCCTAGCAGCGTGGAGATCGAGGGCAGGGCCATGACCTCCTCTTACGGTTTTCTCGTTGGTGTGTTGACCGGCGGAATGGTGTATGGTGGTCGGGCGGTGGGCGGTGGTTGCGAGCCGAAGTTGGGGAAAACTAAGTAGCGATTTTCCGATTTTCTGGCCTAGAGCCGGCAAAAAATCGAAAGCAGCTATCGATAGTGCCGGCCGTGTTGATACCCGAAAGCTTAAGAACTATCGGGTTATTGCGTTAACGGCACTTAGTATTTTGAAGTGTTTACGATTAATATCGGTCGCACCCATACATTTCCCGGCACGGGTATACAAACTGTTCCCCACTTTCCCAATGCGATATCTGTCCGAAAATGGAGTCTTCTACATGCCGTGTTTGTTTGGAGGACAAGGAGAACATGCTAAACGTCTTCCAAGCGACACCGGCAACCGGGATTTCTGTAGCGCGCATGATTTTCCAGTGGAGCGGCTACCCAGTCTGCCGCAGGATCCCTTTCCCAACACCATTTGCTCATCCTGTAGGCAGGATGCGCACAGTGCCTACCAGATGGACCACGCGCACTGGCAAGAGTACTCGGTGAAGGAGGATGTAACGGAGGAGGTAGCGGAGAAGGAGAAGGCAGCGAGTGGCGGAGAAGGAGCGAATCAGTTCGATATCCAAGTGAAGGAGGAAACAATCGATGACACTGCGTGCTGGAGCCAATCGATGATTTATGGAATTCCGGGGGGATTCACACGGTAACCAGGCTCCACCGCACGTGAGGAACGAGCCACTGGTGGAGGACGTAAAAAAGGCCTGAAACCCAATAAGAATAAGAAAAAGAATAATACGAATATGGCTCCCATGTGGGATATGTGCTCCAAGTGCTACTTTCACTGCCGCAGTCTTAGGCGCCATGAGAAAGTACACAAGACGGAACCTGCAGTTGGGTTCAGGAAGCGGAAATGAGCCAAAGGGATAGAGCCAAGTTGAAGAAAAGACTTATGCAACGTGTTACCAAAGTTTAGAGATCTCCGGAATGCGGACACCTACAAAGTTACCTTATAATGATTATATAGTTTTTATATATGGATTTTAAAATATTTTTCTTTTATTTAAGATGCGGTTTTAATTTAAGAAAAACAATGGAATGTACTTTAGAATAAGATGCAGTGAACTTTAAACGCTTGGACTTTGTATTTGGTAGCAGTTTTTATTTGAAGGTTTATGTATAACAATATACAGCATATAGTATATACAACATGATTTCATAAAATTAGGTACTAGAGTTTTATATAATTATAACTATAAAGTACTATGTATAACTCTCTCTTCGTCACGCGCAAAATTTCCAAACCTTCGGAATAAATTAAAGGACTAAAATGTACTCATCATGTAACAAAAATATGACAAAAATAGTTTGAATTGATTTGCACGCTTCAAGTTGCACGTCATGTTTTCCTCGTTTTTGATTTGTTTGTTTGTGTTTTTTGATTTTTTTGTTTTTTTTTTTTAAACTTTTGTTTTACTATCCGTAACTGGAACACACTGTGAGTGTAAAATGTGGTGCAGAGTGAAAAGAACATGTATAGGAGGAGGATAACGATCCGAAAAAGTCGAGGGTGCAGATGAGTCGATGCTATAAATATGTGGGCATTGTTTGATAGACAAGAAATAGATAACATGACAAAATGGAGGGTATAAATAAACGGAAATGGGCGGATCCTAGGCTCAGTACTTAGGCGAGGCGTTTCTTTCGACTGGGCGACAGGATCTTCAGCATTGTGACGACGGGCGCCTCAAAGGACATCGACACCACGAAGGACAGGAAGTAGGAGGCCACCGTCAGACCGAAGAACATGACAACCTGGAACATGACATAGCAAACAAAAATGTTGTATTATGAGCAACCATTTTATTGGAAGATCCAACTCACCATCAGATCCCCGCCCAGGTGAAGCGGCGCATCCGAGTTGAGCGCCATGGAGCGGATGACGATCGGGTGGACCAGGTAGGCGCAGTAGGTGACGCGGGAGAAGGGATAGAGGCAGGGCGCCGAGAGCAGCGAGTTAATGTAGCCGCCGTAGCCCGTGGAGCAGGCGATGGTGATCCAGGCCAGGGAGAGCGCCCAGGCCGAGTGGCTCAGCGAGCTGTAGGCGGCGGCGGTGAACTGCGACAGATCGGCCTTGTACAGTCCAAAGACCAGGACGAACAGGTTGAGCATGGCCAGTGTCCAGGCGGTGGCCACCGTCAGCTTGGGCAAACGGATCTTGCAGTTGGTCCTAAACAGAATCCAGCCCACGGCCATGCCAATCAGATAGGGACCCAATCGAGTCCATGGCTTGTCGTAGATCTTGTCGAACAGCGCAAGCGGATCGTCTGTGTTCGGTCGATGGTTGTTGGTGAACGCAATCACCGCCGTGGTGATCCACGACAGCACCAGGAACACCAGCGTCGTGATGGCCGAGAGCTTGAAGTGACGCACGCCCACAATCAGGATGATGGCGCCGATCATGTAGAACTGCGTGTCATTCGCCAGATACCAACTCCAGAGCATGCACTGTGGATTTGGGGAAAGGAGAAAGAAGGTGTTATTCTTTATTATACAAAAACAGAGGCCCACGCGGCGTATGAGTGATATTTGCTTAATCTCACAGTGCGTATGAGTGATACAAATATTTTTGATTAAGTTAGGATTAAATTCTTTTAAAACACTCACCATCTCATCGACCGGAAACAGGGTGTTGATGTAGAGGATGTTGCGCCACCAGTAATCCGGGCAGGTGATGTGATCCATGGTGGGTGGGTCGAAGATCGAGTAGGTGGCCAGGTACTTCATGGTCACCTGGACCACGCCCAGGACGAACAGATAGGGGGCGGTAAGGCGCATGAATCGATAGGCGACCAGGCCGAAAAAGTGTGCAGTTCCAGCCGTAAACTCATTGGCACCCTTGCTCAACTTGTTCAACTTGCCCTTGGCATTCGTGCGGAAGTAGATGTACGAGATGAGGAAGCCACTGATGAAGAAGAATGTGTCCACGCTGAACGGCCCATTGGTGATGGCCTGGAAGAAGAAGTTCTGCTCCACCTCCTTGCGCATCTCCATGTTGTCGGAGTACTTGAAGACGACGATGCACGTGTGTCCCAGAATCACCCAGGCCATGCTGAAGGCACGTAGTCCATGGATGCACGGTATGGTGTCCGCACCCACATTGCGATCGCAGATCGCATTGAAGTTCGTTATCGCCGAGAAGGAGAGCAGCAGCTCCGAGTAGATGCTCAACTTCTCCGGCTCATGCAGATGCCCCTCCAGGTGCTCATCCGAGTTGCTATTGTTGCTGCCGCTGCGATGATGATCGTGATCGTGATCGTGATGATCGTGATGATCGTGATCCGCATCGTGATCGTGATGGTGTCCATTGCCGCTGTCATTATCATTCGGTGGCAAATTCAGCACCAAAGCATCCAATTGCTTCAGCGAATTCGAGGACTGCGAGTGATCCGATTGCTTGAGCGGATCATCGTGAGCGGTCATTGTGTCACTGTAATCGGACGAGGCACACCCGATGCCCGAGCTCGTCTCGCTGTTGTTCATCATCTCCTTGTCCTGGCGACGCAGTGCCTCCTTCAGTTGGCGCCGCAGGTAAATCTCGAACAGAGTGCCGCAGCAAATCAAGGCCAACACAATGCTGGATACCACACTAAAAGCAGATAAGTGTTATCCCGTAATATTAGTTACATATTCCAAAATTGTGCTTAAATAATTAGATTCGATAATCAAATGGGTTTACTTTGTATTTAATGGAATATTCAAAAATGTTGTTTAATAAATAAAAAAAGAAGTTTACTTAGAAAAATTGTAAGAAATGCAAATAAATATTTGAAGCTAAGAAATTATTCGCCGTGCAGTTTCAACGGACATGGGGAAGCATATAATCATATTAGCCGCTAATATTTTAAGCTAACAAATGGAGTTTCGCTTTTTATTATAATTCGATTTGGGGGGAAACAAAATTTCACACAAATCTTAGACTGACTTAGCCGACTCAACTGACAACTGACGCTAATGCCCAAAACCAACTGCCCAAAAGCTGCGCATTGTGTTTGCACAATTGTTTAGTGGACTTTGGCATTTTTGAAAGTGAACTTTTGATTGGATTCGATTCCGGCCACTTACATCAGCAGGCAGAAGGTCTTGTCCGCCCAGATGTTGAACTCCTTGTCGGTGGGCACACGAATGTCCAGGACACGCAGATCCCGCGATGGTAGCTCCACATGGGCCCTGCCGCTCATCTGGCCAATGTCCGCAATGGAGCAGCTGGAGGGCAGGCACATGCCCACGTAAATGGTGCGCAGCTGGTGAAACATGAAATACAACATTAAATAGGTGTTTGCTTTCAACTTAAAAATATTATTTGAAGTGCCAAAAAACCTAGATTTCCAACTTGAATGGAATTTTCTCTAGATTTCCAACTTGAATGGAATTTTCTCTAGATTTCCAACTTGAATGGAATTTTCTCTAGATTTCCAACTTGAATGGAATTTTCTCTAGATTTCCAGCTTGAATGGAATTTTCTCTAGATTTCCAACTTGAATGGAATTCTCTCTAGATTTCCAACTTGAATGGAATTCTCTCTAGATTTCCAGCTTGAATGGAATTTTCTCTAGATTTCCAGCTTGAATGGAATTTTCTCTAGATTTCCAACTTGAATGGAATTCTCTCACGATTTTCTTACCACTTGGGTGGGTAGCGTCTCGTTGAGCTGCATCTTGATCACATAGAAACCGGGCACGAAGGGCGGCGGGGCATTGTAGACACTGCTGTATCCTTGGGTGTGAGCGGCGGCGAAGGGCAGGCCGCTGTTCTTGGTCTCGCCATCTGGAGAGGATGTGGCCGAGGAGCTGTTGTCCTTGCCGGGTGCAACGATCTGGCCATCGTCAATGGCATCGCACAGGGCCAACGAACCCATCCAGTAGTTGTTGCCGTAGAAGAAACCGGATGTATAGTGACCGGAAGCATCGTCCACTGAGGGAAAAAAGAGAAGGAAAGGGCATCAGTAGCGTTCGAAGTGCAACATGCTCACTGCCACACTGAGAGCGGCCAGTGTGAGTGGGGCATGTGTAATATAATAAGTAAAAAACATAAAACTAGCCATTATGCAATTGCAGCGCAGCCGTCAAGCTGCCCACTTCAAAATGCCGCCATCATCTTGATGACTCGTCGACTGAGCGACCCAAGCAATTCCCTATAAAGCTTAAAGTTAGCTGGAAAATGTATTAAAATGGCATATATATGTCTATATTATGTTACAAAGAAACGCAACATTTAAATAGCAACTAATTGATGAATTTGTCAGTCCAACTAGAAGGCTGCAGTGGATTCAGATTCAGTTTCAGTTTCAGTTTCGGACACAAAAACAATCCTTGCCCAATTTAACACTGCTGATTTATTTGCACAAAGTTGAGGTGTTGTTATGCTATTTTATTTTCGTTTTCTTGCAACCACTTGCCAAACAGATCGGGGACTTGAGACGGCGACTGGGACTGGAATTGGGACTGTGGAACTGTGGGTCCAACCAGTTTTCATTTTTATCGCTGCTTTTCGGTTCGAAAATGGCAACTTAAGTCATGCAATGGTCTTTTGTTCGCTTGCCATGGTGACACGAGGAAAATGGCAACTCTTACGTGAGCATCCATTATCCACTATCCAGTGTTTAGTGTTAAGTGTACAGCAGCCACTTCCACTTCCACTTCCCCGATGGCTTGGCCAAAAGCAGGAACTGATCTCTGAGTAATCTCTGGGTTACACAAGACCCGGCCATGACCATGAGGAGCCATCAGTCGGAAATGTTTGCCAGCATTTGCATGTGCCGAAATCAAAAGTGTTTACCAATTTCAGTGGCGTTATACAAATTTGTGAGCAAACGCGGAAGGAATCTGATTTTCATGTTTGATTTATAGTTTAATTAAGAAAAAATATGTCTAGAAAAAAACTATATATGGTACTTAGTTTTTATCACCCATGTAATACACCTAATATATTTTAAATTTAAAAACTAAACTTGGTGCAGCCGTGATATAAAAGTGGTTTCTGTTTTTCCAACACACCCTCAACCGATCAGCGATCTCTGCGTAATGTTTAAACATGTTTTCAATTTAATTTAGCGATTGAGGTCATTTGATTGGCTGGTAGTAAGCATTTCATCACAAAAACCTCCATCGATACGCCAGTACATGGCAAATGGGTCGGCATTTAAGCATCAGAGTGATGTGATATACTCGTATGTACATGTGTACTTCTTCAATTGAACGTGTCATTCGGGCGTTTAACGCTCTTGGTAAATGGTAAATGGTAGATGGTAGATGGTAAATGGTCAATGGTAAATAGTCAATGGTAAATGGTTAATGGTCAATGGTAAATAGTCAATGGTAAATGGTCAATGGTAAATAGTTAATAGTAAATGGTAAATAGTCAATGGTAAATGGTAAATGGTAAATGGTAAATGGTAAATGGTAAATGGTAAATGGTAAATGGTAAATGGTAAATGGTAAATGGTAAATGGTAAATGGTAAATGGTAAATGGTAAATGGTAAATGGTAAATGGTAAATGGTAAATGGTAAATGGTCAATGGTAAATGGTAAATGGAAGCTGAAGCTTAAGCCAAAGCTGATGTCGAACTCAAACAAGATCAACAGATGGGACAGACAATGGGGTTTACAAGGTGACATGTTCGACCACCAGTGCTCACCCAATCCCCAACTCAGATGAACTTGGTAGCGGCTACCGAAAGTCGATGCCGATGGCGATGCCGATTCCGATTCCGATGCCGAAACAGATTCAAAACAGATTTCATCGTGTATTCTTGTCCGGCGATTCGGAAGGTCGTTCAGCATGTGAGATCGTGCGTATATATATTTATATATATATATGATATATAGGTCGGGGGAAAGCGGTTTAGCAGGTAGGGAAATCGATGCTCACGACACCAGACGCACCTTAAAGCGCAGCCAATTTTCCATACATTACACAGCAGCAGCGAAAAAAAAAAATACTCGTAATAAGTACCAGATATTTTTGATGTTTTTGCTCAACTACAGGTGAGTCAATATTTTATTATAAAATATAACAAGTTACCAAAATCATTAGTATAGGTATAAATTTTTAAAAAATGTTCAAATCAACAGGTCTCATTGAAAGCCCACACAAGACAGGGGATTTGAAAAATGTTAGAGCCGAAAATATAATACCCAAAGCTCATTAAATTATCCAATTAAGTACTCGCCATGCGGAGGCTGTTTACAATTTCGCAGAATCTCATTGAAAGCCTGGCCAAGATCACACTGTGCACTTGAATCGCACGAAAATATTTGCAAGAAGATTAAGATACATAAATATAGTACAATAGTACATACATATGTACATATATGTGTGTTCAACTGAAGGTAAGGACAAAGGCGGGGTAGGCAAATGTGTTAACACACCAAATCGCCGATTGCAGTCGACCATAATGAGTGGCGAAAAATAAAAAACAGAAAAGCAATGAGGGCGTGGCCCTAAAAGCCAGGCCAAAACCCGGTGACATAGCTGTTGAAATCCATTTGATTGATGAAACGATTGTATAAATATAATGGCAATAAATAATGTGCTCTGCCCGTCAAATAGTTGCCATTATACCATTATACAGATACCTTTTGTTGTTTCGCCTTTTGCTATTTTTATAAATATTTTTGTATTTATCCACTTTTGCAAACAGTTGCGAAACGGCGCCAAGTCAAAGCTGGCGAAATTTATAAAAAAAAAAAAAATTAAGACAACGCGCCGCAAATGCTAACAGTTCAATTAAGGCACGAAAAGTAATAATTTCTTTAATGATCTGCGTCACAAGAACCAAAAATAAAAAAAAAAGTGCCCATTGCAATCCATAAATAATATTGGTTTGCAATTTTTTTTATTGGCTAAAAATTTACTTTTGGACACCACGATAATTGCTAACTGCTAGTTGTGGAGACTAACAAGATTTATGTATGGGGGCTGGCTCTTGAAACGGCCCCAAAACTGTAAATCCATCGTGCAAAACGCCTAACACGCCCTAACATTTTTTATGTATTTTTAAATTTTCCAAATGGTCCCAGGAAACTGCACTTTTAGTGCCATTAAATTAGCTTTTTCGGGTCTTTAAAATGGCATCAAGTTCTACATGCAGCTAATTGATTGTGTCAAAGGTTCAAGCAATCGTTTTGGCCAACTAAATTTGGCAATTGCGTACTAATGTTTGGCTTTGTCATTAGAACGCCAGACGACAAGACGAAATTTGTAGCTAATGTGGGGACATTAGAGGCGTGTGTTGTGGATTTAAGATCCGCTCGTTTGTCTTGGCCAAATAAATTTCCTGTCATTTAACACGCAAGCTGCCAAAGTCTTTGAACTTGGGCCCAAAGCGTTCTGTGTACTCATTGCTGAGGTGTGTCTATTAGATCGCATCTGGAGGATACATTAGTTGCCAGTTGTTTCTGGCTAAAAACAAACATCATCATCCACACAGCAAACGCTGTTTGTTCTTAGCGTCTCTCATTGTGGCTCTCCTTTATTTCATTTCAAGTAAACTTTTTATTTAGAACGATAGCTACTTATCTATATGTACTATATAAAATATCTATAGCTTATTATCTATACTATATAAAATATCTATAGCTTATTATCTATACTATATAATATATCTATAGTTAATTTCCTGAAATGCTACCATAACAACGATTGCATTCTTCGTCGTTAGTCAGTCAGTTAATGATTCATAGTAGCTTCAACATATTTTCCCATTTTTATGCTATGTAATAATTATACATCGCCGTTGCCTAATTGAGTCGCATAATAAAACGCAACTCGCTTGGCAATTTTATGCTCGAAGATGCGCAAAGTCAGTTCAGCGGAGCTTGAGATCCCTCGAGTGGCTCAGTTAGTTGGCCAAATAAGATGGAGTGATTACTTCCTACTTGCCACCTGAGGTTATGGATAGCGTAATGCGTATCCGTATGGCTATTCGTAATCGTAATCGTAATCGCATTCGTGTCTCGTTGGCTCACATTCAAAGTGTTTCTTTCTTTTTTCCCACTTTTCAATGTCAATGTTGGGCAGCCACACACACATAAATCTTATCAAAGACCTTCCCTCGGGGCTCTTTTGACGCCCACATCGATGACGATGTGATGTAGCCAGACAGAAAGTAAGAGTTGAAAGAAAAAAAGTAAAAAAAAATGAAAAAAATTAATGAAAATAAGAGTCGACGACGAGTCAAAGAGTTGGCCTGTCTTTTGGGCTTTGGGGTTTTGGGTTTTTTCTTTTTTTGGACTCGGCACAGATTCGGCACAAGGTCAGCTGCATCTTCAGCTTTGGCTATTTCGCCTGACTAACTGGTATTTCGATTCGATTTCTGAATTTCGATATTCAATTTTTTTGGACTTGGTCACTGACACGTGGCAATGCCATCATTTTGCGCAATGGACCGATCGCTGATGATAGCTCCGCAACAATTAAATGATTTCTGCGCATTTCTTTGCCACGGATGGCCGATGAAACTGGTTTCGGGTTACCAGTTTTTGGCCCAAATACAAACAATTCAGGGCTGCACATTGGTTTTTTGGCCCAACAAATTGTGAGTCACTTATTGTTGACGAACGTCGAACGTCATTGCCGAAACGATTATTTGATGGGCTAGTAATTTTGTGGAATAATTAGCCCACAGAGTGCGGAGTCACGGTGCATTCAGTCAGCTCATTGCATCTTAAATTAGCTCTTCTTTCCACTGATTTATCTATTATCTAGCCAATCTGCTAAGTCGAAGATAATGAATTGTTTACTCAAGGGAATTCTAATTAATGCGATATATGTAGTAAGAAGTGCATTATGACGTACAAGTAATTTCCCAACTAATTTTATAAATTATAATATTAAAATAATATACAATTGATATTATTATTTATTTATCAAAAATATTTTATTCATAAATAATATGTTGGTAAATAATTCTGGAGTAAATCTCGTTTATGATTTCGTCATTTCCCCCACTGCACTTGCAATTGCATAACCCTAATGCGCTGTAATCAAATTGATACGACCACCCAAAATTGCAATTATGGTCAATAACCCCAAATTGAGAGCTCGTTCAAATGGCTGTCGGTCGTTTCATAACCGAATCGCTGGAAATTAAAATTAATGCCGTGCACGTCGATCGATCGAGCGAGTGATCCAGCGATCACCTGCCGCTATTGTCTTTCAATTTCTTCGTATTTATGTGTTTGAATTTTTTCGTTGTGTGTTTTTTGCTCACTTTTACCTAACGGAAATGATTTCTTGCTTTTACCCAGTGTCAAATGCAAATGGGTTGCATGGTTATGGCATACGGATCGACATCAAAGTGGGTTGTTAATTAAGGGGGGTGGTTGCTGATAGTCAACCTTCGATCGAAATGCAATGCGACTAGAAATCGATCGATTAGCTTTTCGCTATTTTGTGTTTCTTTGTTTTCTTTGTTTATTTGCTGTTTATTTATTTTTTTTTTTGCATTTGCCCAAGACCGAGTGTCGCATTAAACTTGAAACTACTATACAAATGGATTTGGCAAGCGTCCCGCCATGACGGACACAATTCGCAATGATCGAAATTAGCGCCGTCTCATGATGGAATGCAATTTCTGTCTAATTAACGTGTGTCTATCTGTCTGGAAGCTGGTCGTAATAATTCCAAGCGGAGTTGCCTAATTGTGGCATTTAGGCATTCGCATTGCCCTCGAACAGTCTGCGTGTTAATTGCGTTTGGTCGGCGCTCATCTAAGTGAATTATTAACCCGGTCCGGGCATTAAGTCCGCCCTTCTTTATGATGCCACTTTGAACATGAAATTATAATGGCTTTGTTTACGCATCCACACTTTGGTCTTTAAATACTTTACTCTTAGCACGCCAGTCATGGAAATCTTTCAATAAACTTCATTTTACATGTTATAAAAGAGTAGCATCAAATTTTAAGCAAAGAAATAAAATGAGAATAAATGTCAATTGCTTTTAAAATAAATTTCTTAAATATTTTTCTTTGTTGATTAAACTGCATATTATTGTAATTGTAATAAGTAATAAGCAAATTTAATATATAGTTGCAATAAATTTCAGAATAAGCACTCAAATCAATCAATTTCTGTTGATTTCTAGAACGCAGCGCTGAAAAGTAGGCCACAGTTTGCGCTGATCTCTGATCCTAGCACTCGCACCCCAAAGAAGTCGTTCATTCTGGTGCTGTGTTTTTTGTGCCAATTGTTTGGTATTTGGCCTAGACCTTTTGGACCCCGATACGCGACCGACTACCACTTTTTTTTACGACTCGGGCAATTGCAATGCGTGGCGGCGATTTTAATTACGCACAATTATCCGAAAACGAGTTTGTTGCCTAAGTCATTCGTTTTGTGGGGGGACAAAAAAAACTCGGCCAAAATCGCGGTCAAAGTTGAAAGTATTTTACATACAATGTCTCCACTCCAATGAACCGTTATTGCAAACAATAAAAGCCAACAACGTCGTCTTGGCCATAATTTCATTTTCGCTGAAAACAAAAATAAAAACCCCAAACAAAAAGTGAAGAAAAACAAAAAAAAAACTGCAAGGCATTGCAACAATCAAATTAAAGTTACATTACATAAGCTAAGC
Source organism: Drosophila yakuba (assembly GCF_016746365.2). Taxonomy (NCBI): domain Eukaryota; kingdom Metazoa; phylum Arthropoda; class Insecta; order Diptera; family Drosophilidae; genus Drosophila; species Drosophila yakuba. The sequence goes on along the minus strand of NC_052526.2, from coordinate 7,487,365 downwards.
TTGTGTCCAGAGAGAGAGAGATAGAGACAGGTGGACCGCGAGAGAGAAAGAAAGAGAGGGGAAAAAACTGAGAAAAAGAGATACACTGAGATTTATTCGGGGAGAAACCGAGAGAGAGAGAGACTTGTCGCATGTTGCCGCTGTGCTGATATTGCTGCCGTGTTTGTTTGTTGTGCAATTTCAGCTTCTGCTTCTTCTTCGGGTTGCAGGCAAAAATAAACACAGCTATGCGCAAGTTATTAGCACTGATCGCGTAAATAATATGTAACCAAAAAACCAGCAAGCACCACTTATTTTAAAAATGTAATTTTACAAGAAATATCGAAATCATTTTATAAATTCGCATTTCAGTTTTCAAATCACAATTTCTTTGTTTGCTTTGAGTAGCAATAAAAATAAGTATTTGTTTTACATTTAATTTCTCGCGAGACACCTATAATTTTGAACACCACTGTAGCCGTTTGATTTTGATATGGGAAAGCCGTAGAAATTATGTTGCGTGACGTTTCATTTCGCACAAAGGCTGTAATTGGGCCTGTTACCCCCACCGCCTCCCTCACTGAAAACCGAAAAGTCGGCTAAGTATATTGGCCCAAAAAAAAAAAGAAACCGTTGTGCATTGTGACCAACTAATGACCAAACAGGCTGCAAAGTCCATAACCAAGCCATCGAACCTCGATCACTTGTTGGCTTATTTTGTTAACTTGGCTTCGTTTCAATTTCGGTAATTTCGTTCAGGTTTTTTTTTTCGAGCACACAGGTGAAATGCAATACGAGGTCAAAACAACAGTGTATTGCTCATTTTCCTGGCCAACCAACGATATTACTTTACCCGGAATATTTGCAAAATACAAAAACAAAAATGAGTATTACAAAGATTGTGAAAGCTTTTTTTGATTTTTGAGGAAGTTTAGCGATTGCCTTCCATGATGATGATGATGAGACAATATTTGCACTTCCTCTAAGACTTTTGCCGACTATTTGCCAGCGACTTAAATCAACAAAAAAAAAAGTGACAAAAAAAGTACAAATTCGTTTTCGCTCTTTCGATTCGATGGAGACTAGACCTTCGACTTGACTTCCAAAATGCAAGTTTTTTTTTTGTGTTTTTTGTCACGGCGAGTGCATTTCAGGGCAACCTTCAACCTGCCAATCGAGTTCAGCCAAGCGAGTACATGCCACCGAAACTATTGCATTTGCAATTGCATTGGCCACACGAATATAGATAGAAAAACACTAGCGATAAATGTGAATTAAAAAAGAAGTAAGAAGTAACAACAAGCGCAGCAAAAACAAAGGTAACACCGGCCACAATTTATTAGCCATTGATCTTGGCCGAGGATTGGGAGCTCCAGATACGAAACCTGTGCTGGAAATTATGTCCGAAGCGTTTAAATAACAATTTCCAGCCAGTGTCCAAGTGTCCATGTGTCCAAGTGTCCGAGTTCGAGTTCGAGTCCGGTTTACTATGTTGGCTAGCTAGCTGTCTGGTTAGCTGGCCAGCAGGAAAAACTTTGGCCCTGACTCCGCTCATGTGTGGCAATAAAACACACTATTCATGTGGAGACATTGACATAGATGCCATGCCAGTTACAGAGTCCCGGCTTTTTGCCTCCCAAAAAAAAGTAAAAAAAATAACAAAAATACCCATGCCTAAACCCCAATTTCGTGATGTTTTATGTTGCGTTGGAGGCGGTGGAGCAAAAAACTGAAGGTTGATGGGCAAATATAATTTAAAAGGATTTTTGAAACAACAATTAAATTACATACATCACAGGGTGGAGAAATATTCTTGGGAATTACACTATATACAAAATAGTGAAAACCTTTATTTTTATCATTAAATATGTACGTTTATTAATTAAATATTAAAAGGTATTAAACATGGTATTAAATATTAAACATTAAAAGGAAAATGTTTAATTAAAATCAAGGAAATACTTTCACTGGGAAAAAACATATTAATATTTACCAGATAAAATAAGGTGATATAAACCGTCTGGAAAAAGTTAAAACCGCCAAGTATTGCAGCTAGTTAATTAGTTAACTGCGATATTTAACTGCTCGTTAATGAAAAGGAAATTAAGACGAACTTCCGAAACGCCTTGGCCTTTCTCCCCGTAAGAGAAGTGAAAACACTTCCGCATGGCCGGAAAATGCATTTTCTTTTACGGCCATTCATCTGCCGCGCTCTCCAAATGGTTTTTCCCCAGACTCCGTGAACTTGAACCGTGGCCGAGAGGCGCTTTTCAATGGATGTGCCCACTTTCCGGTCACTTTGGCCCATGGTGCAACCAGTGAAATAATAATAAAAAAGAAACTTGAACACTCTTATTTCGTCTGTATGCTTTTTTTTTTGGTTTTTTGTGCGGCTCTCTTTCTCTTTTCCTTGTGTTTTGCGTTAATTGATTACATAACCAGCATCTGGAGAGTGGTTTTAGCTTGGCCAAGTCAGTTGGTCAGTGGTGCTTTGTCGGTCTCAGGTTGCTGGAATCGATAGGATTGCTTTTTTGGCTGCTGCGGCAACTTGTCGCAACTAAAAACACAAAAACCAAAAAAAAAGAGAAAAAAACCGAAAAATCGAATATAAAACAAGTCCCACAACATGTATTCATAATTCAGGCTTTTGATCTCGGCCAGTCAGTCAGTCAGTCAGTCTCACTTTCGACTGCAAATACTGCCCAGTCGATCCAATTTGATCTGGTCGTGCAATTGAACCGTTCCATTCAGTTATTCAATACCAAGCCCACTGACATAATGACCAACAAAAAATGCCCAAAAAATCAGAAAAAAAAAAGAAACGAACATTTTGGAAAAACCAATTTGCCCGAATGGGGAAAAATTCGGCGAAACAGCAAGCGAAAAATGAAGCCGCCCATCAGGCCAAAAATTTGATTGAGTTGTTGCTGCTGCAGTTGCTGCGTGTTGCTGTTGCTGCTGCTGCTGTTGTTGCTGCTGCTGCTGTTGCTGCTGCTGCAGTGGCAAGAACTAATTGCGACCTTGGCGATCACTCGCATCGTATCGTGCACTTATGTAGATTGTGTGCTCGCGGGCAAATTCGTCTATGCGGCGGCGACTCGAAAATCTCTATATCTTTAGAAACCCGTGCATATATAGTATCTGCGCCGATCGCCAAAATCGGCGAATGGCACGTTCACACATACATACGTACACACGGCAGTGCAGATAGTTGGTTTTATTTTTCAATCGAATGGCTCGCGAACAACAAGATCAACTTTAACTCGGAAAACGTCTGTGGAAATCGCGATAACATGGAAATTGCAAGTGAATGGATACGTGATCTTTGTTTGTCGTTCAGAAGAAAAAAGATAAAGATAGCGGCTACCTTCATGCGCTTTTCTTTTTTAACTAATTACATATGTTGTAATACTATTTTTAATTTAGTTTAATTTAATTCTTTTTATTTTTCCCTAGCAAATTTGTAAACTTGTTTAACCACAAGCCGAAATTCTTTTTAACATTTTTATTTTTCCGCTTTAATCTTTTGGCTTTTAAATGTTGATTGTTTTCTGCGGCCGGCAATTATAGTTTGATTAAGATTATCAAAGCTGCTGGTGTTCATAATTGAATGTAATTAGTTGTTTGAGCTTTGGTAAAAAAATTATACAATTATAGAATGTTGTTATCATCATCTTTAAGATGTGTGATTATAAAAGTATATTTTCGAAAAAGATACTCCAAGACAGTATTTTTAATAAATTTAGTACAAGTGTGTTAAATCCCTATTATCCCTATGAATATTTAGTTAGATTGATTCCAATTAGTGTTTCCCCATATTCTACATATATGATTCATAAATCTTGCACTTACTCTTGACGGCCCACATCTTGGCATCGCTGAGTCCGCCCAGATAGCTCCTCATGTCCCGACTGCAGTTGGCGGACACTCCGCCGGCGCTCTCCACCTGGCCCCATTGGGCGGCCAGGACGGCGAGATCAAAGACGTTGAGGGCGTCACGGAGGCGACGCGTCTGGGACAGATCGTAGCTGAGGATTGGTTTGGTGTCGCCAGTTTGCAGACTGAGGTTAATCACATTGTGCTGGTCGGCGGAAGCGGAACTTAGGTTATGTCTGCCCGGCGGAAACTTGCCATCGTCGTTGTCGATGGCCGCCTGCGGCGTTGCCAGCAGCGAGAGCAGCGTTGCCAGCACCAAAGTCCTGCGCATCATATCGCTCCGTTGCGATATCTATATATATATATATTTATATATATGCTAATTGGCTGGGCACGACGTTCCTGCGATGTCTTTTGTGTTGCTTCTCTTTTTTTCGGCCTGCTTCACTTTCACTCCACACAAACAACAAAAAAAAAAAACAATAATAAAATCCAATTCGGGTTAACAGGGAATTATTTATATATTTTGCACCAGCATTTTCACAGGCAAAAAAAAAAATTGGATGACAAACACACTCGGCAGAACCGTTAGAATTCGGTGTTATTTGTTTTGATGTATTTTGTTAGCACTTTAATTTTTATATTGTGTTTCTTTCTTTTTTTTTGGAATGGGAGTTGTGGGGGTAAGTGTATTGAAAACACACGCGCGGCTTATGATAAGTTTTCAGCTTTTAGTTATATTTTTGGGGAGCTGCGACGACCGCTTGGCATGAACGCACGTCTACGAATCGCGACTGCGCGTCTTGAGCAGCTGTAAAAATATGTTAACAATTCCAAAAAACGCAGGCCCCAAAAAAAAAAAAACGAAAAAAAAAATCTGAGCTCAGCTCAAGCTCGATCTCAATCTCAGAAACACATTCACACACACACACACACACACATGCTCTCACTCTCGCTCTCTGGCAGCGCGGGGGCCGCTCTCACTCTCTCTGTGTCTCTCGAAAGCGCAAGTTGTACCGTTAGCAGCACTTTCGTTGCCAGCTCGATCGCTCTCTACCGCTCTCTCTCTCTCTCTCTATCTCTTGGGAAAAAGCAAAAGCACTGCGTCATCGTACTATGTGGTAATATCTTTCAGTGTGTGTGAGCATTATGTTATGGAATTTCGCGAGAGTGTGAGTGTTGCAAAAGTGGCCGCAAAAATGAAATTAGCCATTGATATTTGAATACGCGACGAGGTCTTGAGGATCGCAATCGCAATCACTATAAACCACTATGGCCATATAGCCAGCGGTCCCAAATTCCAGCCAAGTCGGTCAAATCAGTTAAGCCAAGTCGGTTAAATAAGCTAAATGGATTCGCACTCAGGCCCGCTGGTCCAACTCACATTTACGAACGTCTTTTAAGGGCCGCTTAAAAGCCCAGCTTCGCATAAAATTAACGCGATGCATAATGGAAAGATATTAAATGTTACAATCTTTTTTTTACATCAAAGAATCTAATGACAACAGTAAAGAATATTTACGCATTTTATTAAAAATTTCATGGAGCTTTAAAAGACTAGCGTATGCACGAATCGGTTTTCAACTTGGAAATAAAAGATATTAAGTTAATGTCAATATTTGAAGTTGGAAACTTTCAGCATATGAATGTGTTATAAATGACTCACTTAAAAAAGTGGTGAATAATTTAGGGGGATTTACTAAAATATATTTCAAGCTAATATCATTGAAAAAAAGAAAAAAGAATTATAAGATTTATAAGAAATAAACGATTTCAGAGAAGTTGCTCAGATTCGAAAATGTTCGTTTTAATGAAACTGGGTTCCTAAATTATGTTGTTCATATGAACATGTTTTATGATAATAAAACAAGGTAATTACAATTAAAAACCACACATTGTAGTATTTACTTATGAGTTTATTTACGAGTAGATTGGAAATCACTTTTCATATAGCCACTTGCTTCCAAATCCCATTCGAATTCCAGGTTTCCAGCTGAAGTAGCAGGAATGGAGGAATTCGAATGAAAATGTTGCAAGCGTTGGAATAATTGTTGTTGTTTTTTCGATGGTGACCTGTTTTTAAGCACTCACATACTTTTGTTTACGAAAAGAGAGAGGGAGTCAGAGATAGTTGCACCTGGTGCAGATTCCCCCCCTCTCTCTCTCGCCCGCAACCTCCTTAACTTAAGCATTTCTCGAAAAAAAGAAGTTGTAAATTACGTCGGTTTTGGTTCCCCAACTGTACATATACATAGATATATTGCCATATATTGTGCAATATCTCAAACGTTGACGTCGTTCCGTTCGTGCAATGCTTTTCAATTTTTTTCAATTTTTCAATTTTCCACAAAAGCCAAATAAAAAGTTGGGAACAGAGTGGGATGGCAAGATGCTAAGCATTTACCGTTAGCAAATGGAAACCAGTTCTGAGAAGTAAAAACCGCCAAAAAGAAGAAGAAGCAGAGGAAGCAGAAGTGCTGCCAAAAATTAAATGTTAAGTGGTAAAGTGAAACAAAATTGCATTTTGTGCATCTCCAAGCATTTTCAGTAACAAGCAAAAAAAACAAAACAAAAAAAAGCAGAAGCCTGCAGAAGATCTTGCAACGGTAAACTGGTTTGCAGGGCACAAAAAATTCGACTGAAATACAATAAAAACAAAAACTGCATCCAGAAGATGCAAGCAAAAGGAGCGAAAGAGAGACAGCAAGGGAGAGAGCGAGAGAGCAAGAGAGGGAGAGCGAGATGCAGCGACTGGCATGAATGGAGATGCAAATGAAAAAGCAAAATATTTAAGGTTAGCCTTAATATCCCAGATGCACTCAGCAAAAAATTGCCTCTAGTCTTAAGTGAAATAATGTTTTGCCCTGCGATAAAAGAATGCATAGCCTGTAAAATTAATTTCCATGCGTATTTTGTTCCTGTCCTATTGGACTTTGGTTTCGCTGCGCATTTTCGGTCAGTGTAAGGGTCCGTCAGTGACCGTCAGTCATTCAAGCGGTCGCCTGGTACACCACGTAAGGTCTGTCAGCGAATGAAAACCTGTCGCCCCACCCGCCCGACACCCCCTCACCCACCAACGGGGTCGAGCTCATATCTTAATGAGAAAAGTGAAAGTGTCAAGAAATAAGCAAAGCGATGGCCGAATGAGGGGCTCAGTTTAAACGTGAATAAATATGCGACCACTAAGCCAACTCGAGAGAGATATGAAATTCAGTCAGAAATCAAGACAAATCCGGCCGGGTTTATCAATTAGCTAGCCGATAACCAAAATGAACCAAAATGAACCGCATATTTGGGGATCGCGATCTGGGAATTGTCGTTAAGCTGATTGGATTTCCATTTAAAATGATCGAAAATTACGACTCAAATCATGAAAATTAGAGATCATCTCTGGTAATGTAGTGCAGTACATAAATCATTGACTTTGAGCTGACATGGTTCATGTTTTTGCTGAGCTTCCGCTGTGAAACATTGAAATTGGGTCATGTTGAGTGTCTAGCGATTTCTATCGAAAGCATCTTAATTAATAAATAATTTATGATCCCATTCCTTTGTCAATAAAGCCTTGGAAATGGCAAATATATATTCACTTTAAAGATCAAGACATGTAATTAAACCAGCTGTTAAGTTTCGGCATTTCTTATCTGTAAGATACATTTCAACAGAATACTTTTACTCAACAGATACTTTTAACAGAATCAATGCCAAGAATCAGTGTCCGGTTTCTTTGAGTGTTTGTTTGCGCGGATGCACGTTGAACAAATGCTTTTGACACTTTAAAAATCATTCGACCAAATATTTAGTTGCACAAATTTTCACATTTTTTGGATCACTTGTGGAGCCTTGTTGCTGGGTTTTTTGTTAACTTTTAATGCCATTGTTGATGCTCACTGCGGTTACTGTTGATGTTAATTGTTGTTTGTTGCTGTTGCTGTTCACTGTTTACTGTTTACTGTTTGCTGTTTGCGCTTGCGTCACGGCCTGACATTTTGACCATGAACGCATTTCTTGGCAAGGAAAAACCGAAACGCACGGGAAGATCGCACGGATGAAATTGAACCGAATGTTGGTCGTAACATTTCAACTTTTATTTTCCACGCCGTCTTTCCCCATCTCAAATGTTTTTATCTCTTTTTTATAATTACTTCATTTGCAATCTTTCGTGTGGCAATAGAAGAAACTACCGTTAATTAAAAACGCAAACGCACGGCCAAATGAGCGCAGGTGAGTGTGCACTGAGAGAAAGTAATATTAATAAACTGTACTGCTTTGTGTCCAAAACAAAGTGGCATTTGCAACTAAACTACGCCATGACACATTCATATTACTATTCTTGAGTAGCAGTCTATTTTTATTAGATTAAAAACTATACATTTTTTCGCAGTGCATGGAAGAGAGAGGTTCGCTGTTGTAACAGGGGCGCCAAAATATTTTCACTTGAATTTTGCGGCTATGTTTTTATGGCCCTGCGAAGTTCACGGGGGAACTAAGATCGCTGAGCGAGGGGGGGGGGGGGGGAAAGGAAGGGGGTTGGGGGGGACGACGTAGATTGTTATGTAATGAGGAGAAAATTGACAATAAGACAAAGCGCAAAATACAAACAAAACCGCGTGAGAGACTGCGACACAAAAACTGCAATGTCACTTGCCCATTATTAATGCCCCCCATATTTTTTTTTATTTTTAGGGGCAAGTATTTTGCGGGCAGGTGTGTACGGTGGCCAAGGGGGCGTGGCAGCCTCACGTCAACGGACGGACAGATTTGGCGGACGGACAGGACGGCCACAACTGTGCCACGATAATCACGACGAAACCGAATCTGAATCTGAAACTGCATAAAGTCGGATGCACATCAATTAAGTTTAGGTTTTAAGTTTAGAAAAATAATTCACAAGTGAAACATTAGTACAACAAAAAGCAACAATTTATCCTGGTGAATATTAATAATAGAACCAGGAGCAGCGCTTTATCGTACTTCTAAATTATAATATAAAGAATCATTAAAATGCAAACTTAAAATTGTGAATGTTATAAAAAGCTTGGAAAAGATACATGCGTACAAAACTAAAATCTAAAGCTGTCAAATCTAAAGCTGATAGATAAAAATAGTTGCTAAAAATTGCTTAAACATATATCATGACGTTTAAACCAAACACATGTAGCATTATCAACCCTGATTTTACAATACTTCTTATATATGGTACCTCAATTATTTGTTTGCAAAGATTTTACATGGAGAGTTCGCCCCTAAAACTATGCAAATCTTTTGCAGCCAAAAAAAACTGTGAAAAGCCTAAAAGTGTTTTCAAAATGTTAGGCTCTCCAATAACGGTGTAAAATAAATAAATAAATAAATAATTCCTTAATGAAACCGAGAATTTAGTGAGATCCAGGAAAACCACCTGCCAGTGAAAGAGTAAAACGCTTGAATCAGGTAATGTGCCACAGTTCGATATGTTTGTGCTGTTTATTTCAATAGATCTACGTGCCTTCGAGCGTGTATATCATAGATATATAAATATATATGTAGTTGGTATTGGTATACTTGTTTACAAAAAAGACGCCTAGCAAAACAAAAGTCCATATAAAAGGACGATACACGTACATATACATATAATACACTAAAACAGTTAACATCCTTTCGATTTCCCACTCCGATTTGGTAGCACTAGTTTCGTTTCGTATCGTTTTTTTTTCTTTGGAAGCCACATTCTTGCATCCGGAAAACATCGAGCCCAAATATATATATGTAGGATATATGTGTATATATCGGAATTATCACAAATGCTTAAGATCTAGCTAAAATAGCGTATAGTTATGCTTGCATCAAGCGCGCTGGGATCGTGAGCTGCGTGTGGGTGGTGTCTTTGACCAGCTCTGCTCCTCGGCGCTGGCGAAGATCAGGTAGATGAAGTTACCGGCTATATTCAAGCCAGCCGCCAGCCAGAAGACCAAATGCCACTGGGTCAGCGTTTCGCGATGATTGATAATCAGCCCAATGACATACGGAGCCAGGAAGCCACAGATATTTGCCGCCGAATTGGTAATGCCGTACATGGTGCCCGCATACCGCGGACTGAGCGCAATGTGATTCATTTGATTGCCAGCATAGACAGCTCCACCGAATGAGCCCACGCCGGCCAGCATAAAGGTGACCCACACCCAATCGCAGCCCACATAGATGATGCCAATCAGGCCCAGCGAGGGCACCACCGATGCCACCGTATTCCACAGCTTGTAGGAGTTCAGCAGGGATATGTAGCGCCTGGCCAGCATCCAATCCGCCAGAGCGGAGCAGGCGATGCCCACGAACCAGGCGGTTAGATACGGCACCGCATTCAGCAGAGCATTCGACTGGATGTCAAAGTGGAGGATGTTGCTCATGTAGGTGGGCAGCTCGGTGAGCTGCGTGTAGAAGGCCCAACCCTGGCCGCATTGGGTCAACAGGATGGCCCACAGCGGCACGGATGTGAGCAGCGATGACCAGGGTATCGGCTCCTCCGACGGCCTCCTCAGATTGACATCATCTTGTCCCTCCTCCTCTTCCTCGGGCTCCGCCAAATCCGGATTTATCAGCCTCTGTACGTGTAGACTCCGTTCGATGTACTCTCGCTCCGTAACTGAGATCCTCGGATGATCGCTGGGCTTGTCGTACACCAAGTACATCCAGGCGATGAACCACAGAATACCCAGCAGTCCAAAGATGTAAAACGCCGATGGCCAGCCACCCAGGAAGTCCAGGGAGCACAGCCATCCGGCCAAAGGCATGGAAATGACTGTGCCGATATTGGAGCCCGCATAGACGATGGCAGCGAACTTGTTCCTCTCCAGCGGCGGTATCCAGTGGGCCAGCATAGCGTGCATGGCTGGATAGGTGACGCCCTCGCCCATTCCCTCCAGGATGCGGACGAGGACCAGCAGCGGCAGATCCCAGTGGGCGGCCAGTGGGGTAATGAGCGTAAAGATCGCCGTGATTAACACTCCATAGCCGTAGATCTTCTTACCGCCATACAGCTCCGCCATTCGTCCGCCGGGCACCTGGGTCAGCACATAGCCGTAGAAGAAGCTGCCGAGCACCAATCCCTGCGTGGCCTCGTCCCACACAAACTCGCCCTCCTTCTGCGGATTGGGATCACTGCCATTGTGATGGGGCGCCGGCAGTGGACATGTGTCCGTATCAATCACCGATGCGTTGCTGTGCGGAATGGCCGTTTGGTTCACCATGGCCACAATGGCCACCGACAGATTGACCCGCATCGCGTAGACCACCGCGAATCCCAGGAAGCCCATCAATCCGAATATGTGACGCGTCTTTGGGCCACAGCCATGATTTTCTGCGCGGGGAGAGAAGGGGGAGGTTAGTAACAGCTGGTTTGGGAGGCGTAACAACGATATCAGTTCCGGTTTTACTTAAAAGTTCTCGCAGTTCCCGATAAGAAAAATCCCTATGTGCCATGCAAAACGATATCGTGTCACAGTTGAAACTTTGAACTAATAATCGCCTTTTATACTCTTGAAAATTCTCATGTAAGATGCTTTGCCAAGGGAATTTCATTTCTTATCAGATATTTTTTCAAGCGAACTATACATAAATTAAAAATATTTCTAAATTCAACGATCTTTATATAAATTGAAAGTATTTCAAAATTAAACGATCTGATACCATCAGAAGAGTCGTATGCGCTCCGTTCCATTTGAAATGCAGTTGAGTACTGTCTTAAAAAGTTCCGACAAACGTTGCTTAAAGTCAGTAAATTTAAAGAAGACGTAGTTCTGGCCCTTGGCGAATAAATTATACATAGGCATAGGTGACTGTATCAGAGAAACGTGCGAAATAAAAACCGGAGCTTGGCTATTAGTCAACTTATACGAATTTGTAATACTCGAGTTATTGTACGGTTTTCTAATATTATAAACTTATAAACTTTTTATGCAATTAAATGAATTTAAATAGTATTACAAAAGTATAGAAACTTGGCATGAGTTTTGATTAGTTAATGGAATTTTTAAACTTTTTAACTTCTAACATTAGGATAAAATGAAGTCAAACAAATTGAAAGATACAATATTCAGTTATTTAAGTAAAGCTCCAAATCATGTACACCCATAAGTAAAACTGATTCTAAAATGAAATTAGGGAAATTGTGAGAGATACAAAACTTTTACCATATTGGAAAGTATCTTTCAGTTGAGCACTGCTGTTTCATACAGATTGTTTATATCTGATGAAAGTACTGACCCAGGACATACAAATTAACGTAAGTGGAAAACAATGCGAAGCAGAAATAATACTATTTAAATAAATAAAGTTAAACGTATCTTGTAATGCGAGTATCTACCTATGTACATATGCTATATCTAAGTAAATATCTTTCCCCATCTGTGTATCTTGTATCTTGTAGGTACTCACCCTCCGCAGCGCCGCTGGAGCGGATTAGCGGTCGCTCGCCGGAGCAAAACGCCTCCCGTTCGTCGTCCGCCTCGTCGTCGGAGCGGTCCGCCGAGTCCGAGGAGTTGGAGGAGGTGGATGGCCGGCGGAGACGGGATGCGGCCGCATCCTCGTAGTAGCACGAGGCGTCCCGCGACTCGTCCGTCCATTTGTGCGGTGGCATCGTGGCGCTCTATGTGGTTGCGTGGATGCGGATTGCAAATGTTGGGCCGTTTCTGGAGCGTCTTTTGAGCGTTTGGAGCTGCGACTGCCAGCGCATTTTCTCTGCCGGAGCGGCAGGCAGCTGTTGGTAATTGTATGGTATTTGTATCGCCAGCGCCAGCGCCAGTGGCGGAAGCGGTTTTCTTGGCCAGCAAAAGAGACGGAGCGAGCGGGAATAGGAGCGGGAGCGGCAGCGCGAGCGGACACCTCACCTCGCCAGCGGGAACCAGCGCAGACTGACGGACTGGCAAATGGCAACGGGCAACGGACAGCGCAACAACAAAGCCCAAGCAAAAGGCAGCGCCAGCAAACGTTGCTTCTAACCACAAGAGGGGTCGCAGGGGCGTAGCCAGAATCGCAAGGGGGTTCCTTAGCGGAGAAGAAGATACCTTCTGGTGAAAGAAGGAAGCTGATAGAATCTTAGCTGAATCCTAAGTCGCCTTAAAGGCTTTTAGGGGGGGTAGGGGTGGTCACCCCTTCTGTTGCGCCCCTGCAGTTGGAGTCACCACAGTGCGCGCTCTCTCTCTCTAATGGCTGGCTCTTTGGCGTTCTCGCTCTCTCCCGTGTGTGAAAGTGGAGCATGAATGGTGTGGCGCTACGTCACAGAAGGGGATGCAAGAGCGAAAGAGAGTGGGCGAGAGAGAGTACAATAGAGAGAGGTGCGAAGAGAAAGGGGGCGGTGTGCGAGAAGAGAGTGCAGTGCGGAATGTATTGTTGTGAACTAACTTAAGTATACTATCTTTGTTTAGTTACAGTTACTTTATTTGCCACACACACCCGCATTCGAACACACACATACACAATCAACGGCGTAATGGTGTATTTGCTCGCACTGAATAATTAATATTTGTAAAGAAATGAAAACAATAACAGAAATCTAAATTCCTGATAGTCGAAATCAAATAGGGAATATGTACTAAAATCTTGACTACAACAACAATGAGAAGAGAAAGGCTAAGTGGTTGCCAACACACACACACATACACTCATACAACTCTGGCCAACACAATAGCAACGTTTTAGTAGCAAAGCTCTTTAATGCAAGTCAATTCAAGCTCTAATTAGAGAGCTAAAGAAATGAGCAAAAGCCTAAATTCCACACATAATATGTATATACAACTGGAAAATTTTCCATATTTGTTTTGGGTTTACAATAAAACTGATAAGATAAAGGGTTAAGTTGATCGATTGCTGCGTACCTTGTTCTTTTAAAAATGTATCACTGAAATCATAAACAGTTCGTCTTTTATGTAATAACAACTTTTTAATGTCGATTTTAAGAGAGACACCATTGTTTATCACTTAAATGGTTTCCTTGCCGATAAAATGGATTTTCAATTTCACTGAATAGAAGTCTATTGGTCCTATTATTTTGACCCAAAGTGTATGAGTGTGCCCTTTAACTGCTTCCATTTCAAATGCTTGCAGGATTTCTATTTCTGGAGCCCCACTTGCGCATGTCCCGCAGAAATGCCTGTTGCATCCAGAAACTCGTAGACCTACCCCAAATTCCCACAGATGCACAAAAGTAGGCAACGGATTTTTCAGTGGACAATTATTGACAGAGTATAAAAAACAATTCACACTCAAGGACCTTCTGGCAATTCAGTTGGAATATAATGATATTATGATGGCAACTTAATTGCTTTTAAAACCAGATAGTTTCTAAGAAAAATAAGCCACTTTAGTAGTATAACTAGATCTAATTCCAAATGAACCGTGTAAAAGGCCCCGAGCTACAGGTAAAATGCTTAGAGAGGTATTTCAAAGTATGGCTAAAAGAGCACCTGGATTTGTTTCGTTCCTGATCGACCAGAAGTCCAGAACTGCAAGACTTCAGTTGCCAAAGATGGTGCCCACGGGAAACACGATGATCCTCCGCTTGCCGCTCACTACCAGGGATTCATAGTGATAGTTCTTGACCAAAAGGACATCGTTGCGGTCGGCAGCAAAGGAGTCCCTGATGGGTTCCACGTTCGGATTGAAGCAGTTAATGGCCACAATATCGCTCGGCAGTCGTGGTATCAGCTCGTAGGCGCAGCCCAGCTTCTCGTTCCACAGGCTAACTTGGCCATAAGGCAGGGGCTCCCTTTTTGCCAGCTCGCCGGCCTCCTTGGCTGTGCGGAAAGTATGCACTGTTACCACACCAGTGGCTCCACTTCCCAGGTAGCTGTGCACACAGTCGTACACCAAGATGGGCGATTCCCCAGCCTTGAGACTGTCCCCCTGCACCGCCTTGGCCTTCAGCTGATCGATCTTGGCCAGCGCGTTGATATACGCCGGATGCTTGGACACCTCCTGGGACAATGGACGCAGGTCCTGGGCCACAAGGCCCACAAACTGATCGGCAATGCTCTCCTGCAGCAGCAGAGTGGCCACCGAGCCCACGGCAAAGGGATTCTGCAGCGAGTGGAGCAACTGCTGGCGTGCTGAGTGCAGATCACCGTCCTCGAAGACGATCATCAGCTGGGGCGAACGCCACTGGGGCTCACTGGGAATCGCCGCCACCTGCAAACAGATACGTTTCAGTTCACAAACAGATACAGATGCAGATACAGATACATATGTGTATGGACAACATGAAGCCCACTGAGATCTCGCAGTGTGACAATGCGATCAAGGTTATGTCGCAGGTTCGTGAGATTCGAGAGCTGGCACTGACCTTCGCTTCCTGCGACGACGGCTCCAGCTGGTTGACCATGTCGCTGGTGATCCTGGTTGACTGCTGGGACTGGTTGGAATTGCTGGCCATGCTCTGCGTCCGCGCACTTCTCAGATCAAATCGAAAACTCTCTGTGGAATCGCACGATCAGCTGCGTTATCAGCGGCTCACGCACACATACACACACGCAAGCACGCACACACACCCACACGCACACAGTGAAGATCGCAGATAGTCTGAAATTCAACGTTTTGGTATTATTTGGTATGCCGCTGAATTTTGGTATATAGCGCGCAGTCATACCGAAACGATTGCTGGCATATATAGCGAAACAGCGAAGGGTCACACTGGCCCACACAACCCAATTTTAATTTAAATTGCAATTGGTCGTGTTGCTGTGCTGTCGACTGCGTGCTGAATTACAAGAAAACACAATTTTTTCCGGTTAGCTGATAGTTGTTGCGGTGGAGCTGTGACCAAACGTTGTTCGCTCTTTATTGTTGACGCCCCCGTGCGAAAGCAGCAAAAAACAGCGATTGCCAAATACCGCGGCAACAACAATAACAACAACAATTGGAGAACGAAGGAAGACCAACAAGTGCGCACACACACACATACACACACAGGCGCACACAGCTACACTCACACAGGGAGACAATTGCGCTTTTAGCACCAATTGAAAGTGAATTGCAAGTGAAAATAGACGCAAAGTGGAACGATTTCAGCAAATTGTTGCACACGAAAATAACAAAACAGCTGTGCGACTTTTTTTTTGTCTGTGTTTCATTGTTGTTGTCTGCGCCGCGTGGGGCAGCAGAAGGAGTGGGAGTGAGAGATAACTGCATCTAAGTGCGAGTGAGAAGGAGCAGAGCAGGAGAGCGACATCATCATCATGACCGACCTTAACGAGTTAATGGGATCGCCTTTTGTGCGTGTGAAGGTAAGCAAGCAGTGCATGCGATGCGGGAGACGAAATGCCGCTGATGCACTACAGCATCCAGCAAGCAGTGCACTGCACTTCCCCCCCGTCTCCCATCCCACAGCCGGCAAGCACTGGCAGCCATAAAAATAGAGCAGTGGGCGACTACGAAAATTTATGACATTTGACCAACAAAACAAGAAAAAGATAAACATTTTGAATAATTTTGGTACAGAAGCGGTCATAGTAATCGCATGCAAATGAAAAAGTCTCATTTATTTGTCGAGGCAGCAATAGGCATGGTAAATAGATAACATATGGTACAGCTGCGGTCAGAATAATAGCGGTAGGCGGCTCAACTCGCTGTGTGGCATAAATAAACAAAACAGATAAAGAATTTTACCGAAGCGGTCAGAAAAATGAAACTGGGCGTATGGAACATTCATATTTGCTTTCTGGAGAATAAAGACATGCAAAGTAGATAAAAACATTATTTAGAGTTTTATATAATATACTTAGATGTGTTTGGATGCTTATTTTGCATTAAAGGTATATGCATTTATATATCGGCATATATATTTTCTGCCTAAGAACAAATATGTAATTTCTGTCATAAAAAACTCAGTTTTTTGGCCAAAACTTTTTAAATAATTGTCTGAATATGGAATGTCATACCTCGCTGAGTTCGTATTTAAATTTCCAAACTGTGTTTTCAAAAAAAAATTCTATCATTTTCACATTTTTTGCAAATTTTGATGATGTTACAAAAAATGCAAAAATTTGGGCAAAAATTATTTTGCCAAAGTCGGTCAAAAAGTGATTTGGTTGGTTAGTATTGGTAATTAGGAGAACAAAACTGTAATTCTTTTCGCTTTCTGACCATTTTTAGCCAAGCTATACCGAAAATACCAATCGTAAATATTGAAATTTTGGCGAAAATCGATTTTCCTTTTTTTGCGTAAATAATTATCAGTATTTTTATCACAGCATTCGAAATAGTGGTCCAAATATAGAATGCCATACATCGTTAAGTTCGTAATTAAATTTCCAATCGAACTGTGTTTTCAAAAAAAAATCCTTTTTTTTCAAATTTTTTGCAAATTTTATTTTTTTTTCTCTAAATCCGTCAAAAAGTGATAGGAAACGTAAGCATAAGTAATTAGCTGTTAAAAACAGTCACTCTTATGGCTTTATGACCATTTTAGCTAGAAAAATTGAAAGATACCTGGGTTGCTATTGCGGTTGCCGCGGCTGTACGACTCTCACTTGTTGGGCCTCCATGGGTTAATGGCCAGTCGCTGGCTGATTAGCACCCCAAGTAGTTAACCGCAAATGACAACCGATACGATGCCAGTGACTGCAATTGGCAACTTCGCCGCCAGATTCGTGGGGCTTCACTTGGCACTAAACCGCTTATGATTATGCTTATGTGCTAACCAGATAACCAGATAACCAGATAACCATACATATATAGTTGCCCCTTTTGCATTTTCTCATATTTGTTCCCTTTTTATCTCTACATCTTGCAGCTTGTGGCCTTTGTGCACTTCTTCTTCATCTCGAATGCCATGCTGGGCAGTTGGGGCCACGGGGCGTATGAGTTCTACAACTTTCTATTCCTGATCTCCATGTTCTGGTCGATGCACAGCAAGGACTCCATCGAGGCGATCCAAACGGTAAGTGCGATCAATAAGAGCAAGTTTTTTGATTTTCCCAATTGAGAAGGCTCTTCAATTAACTCGTTTAATTGGCTCGTCATACTCTGCATTCTGGAGTATCACAAATGGGAAAAGCCATATGCACAAGTTATTTGTGAATGGTTTCAATAGCTAGGTCTTTTTAGAGAATGTCTAGCAAAACTGATTTATAATTCACCATGTTCACATTCGTACAATTGCATTCGTACTTACGACTTTGGTTACGTATATGAAATAGCTTTCCATTCATCGCATTTTGTGAGTCATTTGTGAGTATTGTTGATAGGCCTCTTATAAAAATGAGTGTGTTTATGGTGCATCGTGCACTGCGTTCATCCAATCACTTAAATATAGACGCCTAGCATTTGCCATTGGATTTTAGTGCTGAGATTTTAATCAACTGCTAGACGACTTACATCGATATCAACGCGGAATTTGCTAAATCGTTCAAAACCGGTTTGTTCAAAAAAGCGCCAATAGGCAATTAGCATACTCATGCGAAATATAAATAACAAATGTTCTCACTAAAATAGTTCGACATCTCAGCATCAGGTGCCAGCGAGGAAATCAAGATTAAAACAATGAAAACAACGATTGATTGCGATGATGATGATGCACTCACTGAATTTATACAAATTGCTCAAGAGAACTACTTTTGTTTTAGCAATAAGCACAAAGTTTTAATAAAAGTGGCGAATGGGAGACAGGCATATATATTTAAATATTTAAAAAGCGCTGCTGCTGACGATAAGATAGCACATTTGGGTTATCCAAGTGGCAATGGCTTGGTTCTTGCCCAAAGTGATTTACAATTGGGACTTTGTCATATATATAGTATTTATGCACTGGCAGAAAAGCTTTATATTTTGCTTTCGGCGAATGCCAAAAGTTGCGGCGGCGTTATGGCCAATCAATTTATGGACTAACTGAGCCATAACTGGTTCCCCGCGGCCCCGATCTTTAATCTCTAATGTTCTGCCTTCCAGCCCGCGAGTGTGTGAGTGAATTCAAGCCGTCAGGTGGCATGGCCAAAATAATAAAAGCAAAACGGAACCAAATCCCAATCTGAACGCGTGGAGGTATGCTAATGAAAGTGGACTTAAGTCGAATGTACACAGCGAAAAATTGGCATAATGAATAGTAGTTCCATGTGGGTTTTGCCAACAAAGTAAAGGTTTTTGCACTTTTTCATGGCACTTTTTATACATGACATTGTATGTTAATATATACACTTGCGAAATCTAAACATTTTTAGTGTAATGAATCCACATCGAAGTCCTGTTTCGTTGGCAAATTGCGTGTGAAGTTGGGGAAATGCTGGTATTAATAGATGAGTTAGCCGTACGTAAAAAAGAGGGCGAATGGCTCAACTTTGACCTTAGGCCGTCCGAAAAGTGACCACGTCCAGTGAAAGGCGGCCACCTCAGCACCGAGCTACTCCCAACTACTCCCGTCTAATCCCGCTAGTCGAAGTTACCACCTTTACTCCATTTCACCGCCTTGAAGGACCTGCCACACGCGATTCCCTCAGCAGTATAACATACATATTGTATAGAAATCGGGCATTACGATGCCCATTTAACGAGGATTCGCAGCTTGTTTTGTTTGGCTTCCTCGAAAGCCATTAGCAACGCCTCTTAGTCAGTCAAGCAAACAGTTGAACTCAACTCGATGTCAAATTCCTGGCCAAACTGTAAAGGAAAAAAAATCAATGAACATAATTTATTTAATTTCAAGCATGTAAATTGTGAAACTCAGTACTGAATACTCAAGAATCGGGCATACTGGGTTGCTTGAATTGTAGCATATGTTGGCCATTTAGCTTGGCCAACGTATTATTAACAGAATTGGGACACGTGTGTCGTGGGACACGTGTATCCTCAGCATATGTAAATTATTTAAAACTCAATATCCACGCCTTTGTCTTACCTTACAACATTTTTCAAACACACATACTGAGCTTGTATTTTATTACTTGCAGAGCCTAAAAGGCTGCTTGCTTTTCCTAAGATGAGCATACTAAATTGTTAGCACAATTTCATCAGTGTTTATACGAATGCTGAATGCTCTATCCCAACCACTATCACTCCCCCCCACACTCATGATGTTTCATTTCGTATCTCTTTGCAGGCGCTCGTCATCAACGCTTCTAGCATTTTTTTTGATATAGTCAGCATTTCTCTTCATTTCGGTATTATGAGTAAGTTCATCCTGACCAGCCTTAAAGCTACACCGAATACAAAATCGATCCTTTACAATGCAGTACTAATAACTGATTATTTACCATCCATGTTTTAGATGGCTGGGCCGTGGCGTTTAGCATCATCAATCTGATACTGCGACCGGTGAGCGTGGCGCTGCTCTACAAGGAGTTCAACACGAGGGGCGGCACATTGCCGACGGGATCGGTCTTCCCAACCAGCCAGCAGCGGAGCTACCAGGACATCGACCGGCCCACACAGCCGACACCGACCAACTCGCAGCCCGGACCGAATGTGGCCAGCATCTTCTAGGCTCCACGAGGCTCATCTAGGCCACGAGAACCCTTCCAAGTACCTAGACACACACCAGACACACCACTTCGACGATAATGCAGCGAAAGACAGCGGAACAGCAAAGACAACCCATTTGTAGTAGAAGGAGAGACTTGACTAGTCAGTGTCGTTGCCGATAATAACATGCAAATTTCTCGTGAATGCGTATCAAAATTTTATATATATAAATGAAGTGTGTTTTTTTTTTTTTGAGCGTTGTTTTGTTAGTGCAATATTATGAGAGAGACAACGATTAAGGTTAAGCATTGTAGTTAAATATGACATCGGGATTTCAAAATGAAAAGTGTGTGCGTGTTTTCCTTGTCCCATATACACACACCCCCCTTTTTTTTTTTGTGTACGTTGTTAACGAATAAAGACGGCTAATCAAACCATTAAAGATACACATCTATATATATATTTATATTCGTATTTGTATAACAAAGATTGCAATTCTACTTTATACTTATCCTAGATAACGTTAACGCTAACTGTAAACCCAACAGAATATTCGACAAAATAAAAAGCGGGCGTCATCGTTTGTAAAACAATAAATAGAGCGACTTCCCAACTCTCTCTCTCTCACTTTCTAAGACCTCCTCACACCTCCTGTACAATGAACTGAGCCACGAAATCCCCGACTTGCGGCTACCCTGCATCAGAATCCCTCCTTGGCCGCCCGGAACTTGTACTGCTGGCTCCGCCCGTCCAGACAGGGCACCTGCACCAGATTGAAGTAGATGGAGCCCATCAGCTGCGAGGCCGAGGTATTGGTCATCTTCAGGCAGGAGAACAGCATATCGTCGCAGATGCAATGGGATCTACGCCGAATGGAAATGGATTATGTCTGTGATAATGAGCAGTAAGCAATGTTTTACCACTCACTTTGTGTACAGCGAATCGTTCATCAGTTCGTATTTGTTCTGGTAAGCACGGATCTTGATGGGACAGAGATCGTGTTGGCGACAGCATCGATCCATGGCCATTTCGCTGCCCAGATCGCTGTACGTATCTGCGATGTCGCCAGTGCCGCACCACTTTGTGCCTGTGAAGAGGATCATAATAATCATCATATAAGTGAAACTTGTTGACATATTGAAATGTGACCACCTCACCTGGTATGATGCCACTCAACAAGGAGAACGGGCTGCGCGGAAAGATATTGGTGGCCAGCTTGAGGGCCACTCCATCGTTGGCACCACCTGTTGCCGCTGAATCGCCGCCTCCACCGCTGCTGCGTTCGCCGCCCTCCAGCTGGGATTTGTGACGGGAGGCGTAGGTCAGCTTATCCACGTGCTCGCACTGATCCATCAGCTTCAGCATCTCGTCGAACTTGATTTCCAGCGGGCGATTGTAGTGCGACAGGCCCTCCAGCAGCATCTTGCCCTCCTTGTCGTTGCTGAGTTTTTGGAGGGGGGAAATTGATGAGAAAAGTTAGTAAGCCCTTCTATGCGATTCTCACAGTCTGCAGCTAAGAGCATGTGCAATTGTTGGCAACTAATATTTGCTATATATATTATAATTATATTTGCTATATATATTATAATTATATTTGCTATATATAATATTATAATATTTGCTACATATAATATAATAATATCTGCTATATGTAATGTAACAATATTTGCTATATATAATATAATATTTTTTGCTATATATAATATAACAATATTTGCTATATTTAATATAATATTTTTTGCTATATATAATATAACAATATTTGTTGTATAACAGTCGTGCATATTGATTTGTTATGAACGTGATTTGGCGTGTGGCTGATCAAATATTCAGGGCATATGCAATGGATACTCTGATCAGCTGTTCACGTAAGTCAAACAAAAAACTACTTCCGCAAAACCTCGAAATCAGCCATATAAAGTTCGAAACCATTATTCAATATTTGCATTTTTCGCTAAATATAATTAATCATTTCTCTTACTCTACGTTTAGTAATGAGTGTACTTACTAGATCTCGATCAGCTCGCAGCCGAGTAACAACTTCTGGGGACCCAGCTCCGTTACGGCTATGGTCAGATCGTGATAGTATATCATGATGAGGGAGTCGTTGCTCACCCGCTTTCCACTGCAAAGAAAGAGAGTATAAGTTGTATGAAAATATTTCTAGTAAATGAAAACATAAATAAAATACATAAATCTGATGCAAAAATATATATCAATTCGGTGAAATGCTCAACATCACTTCGATTGGCATGCCAAAGTGTTACATCCAATTATAAGTAGATAAACAATTTTCCAACTGTGCGTTGTGCGCTTAGACTTGAGATTTGAGTGATAGCTCGCTCCGTGTGGCGATTATGGGCACATGGCCAGGCGGCCGACTGTGCGTATACGTGATGTCCATGGCAATGGACTCTGTGGACGACGGAAAGCTTCAAGTCGTTCGTTGGCTGACTGCTAATACCCTAGCCGGATGGCATGGATAACCACTCAGTCACATCTTCATCTGGTAAACTAGCTTCAGTAAGAGCGCCTTTTTATGCGCTTCTCATGGTTTTAATCTAAACGGCGCGTTAGGGGTGCAAAGTTCCTTTAAACTCTCTAACATTACCTAAAATTTCCTATAATTCTCTATAATTCCCTCAAATTCTCTTAAATTCCCTATAATTTGGCTATATTTTTCGCTTGGACTTCCACTTACCTATACGTCTTCATTTGACGCGCGCTGCGCTGCTCGATGATTTGCTGGGTGAAGGACTGGAACGAGGGGAATCCTTGGAGGCCCTGCGGCAAACTGAAGGACAACGTGGGCTTGGCCACCGCCTCCGAGGTCAAATAGCCCAGGAGGCCGCAGAATAGCAGCGATGCGAGCAGCTGGAGGCGCCGTCGCAGCCAGAGGTTATAGGGCATCTTGGTGTGGCGCGTGTGGTTTCCTTCTTTCGATCTGGAGGAGCTGCCACTAAGGCATCGCCGGCTGGACTGAGCCGCTACCCAAAAAAACAACCGGCACCGTGTCCAACCAACTGTTTCCCAGGGCGAAAGGGAGAAAGAGGCAATTCACTGTGGTTAGTCTTTAATTTATAAGCCGGAGAAGTTCGCGCTGGTCTACCAATACCAATGCCACCAAGGATAGGGTTGCAAGGGTCAAGGGTGTGCGTGTCAAAGGTTGAAGGCGTCGCCAAACGTTTTTGAATAATTCAAGACCTCTTTCACCGCAGACAAGTGGTACCTGGCACAAATGTAATATCTTCCATTCGATTAGTGTACATAGCCATTTAGCAATACAGCTTATAACTTATTAATTTCTAGTTAATTTTCTTTAATTTCCTAGGCTGCTGGTCCTAAAAACATTTTCAAAGGCATTCGCAATACATTTGACAACAAACAGCACCATTTCCGACTGTTATTTTCGAAAAAAGAAATATTAAAATAAACAGTGGGTGAAAGTAAGTTGGCCGTTAAATTCAAATTTTGTGCACGCCCTTCTATGCGCTTCTCATACTTATTACCTAAGCAACGAGGTGCTCAACAGTTTTTTAGTATTTTTTTCGGTATTTTTTTTTTTGCATTTCCAGTGTTTTTGGTAAAAATTTTCATTAGATGACATGTGCAGTGGGTGTATTAAATTATATCATATCATATATATTGTTCATGTGTAAAAGTTGCAGAGAACGCTTGGCCAGGTTCCCAGCATTGCGGACGGAACTGCTGTGGCAGGTGCCAAAACCGGCGACTCAGGTGACCTCGTTCCCAGTTACTCCCCCTCACCCTTCCTGGGAAAATAGAGAAGCGAGAGGATCGGAGGCAATCGGCAATCGGCAATCCAAAACAATGGGGAGTGACGACACGCGCCTCTCTACTTTATAGCCGCAATACTTTGCCGCCCAGTTGAATGGAAGTCATGTATTGCATCAGGGCAAGAGCTGGCCAAGAATCGGCCACGCCCAGCCATTAACTGGCAGTCAACGGGGCGTATACGTGCAACACACACACACACACACACATTACGTATACGCAGCGTTGATGAACAATGGTCTATCATTGTGGCAGTGCGGTTGACCGGACGGATTGACAAACTTTTGGCCAATTACTCGTAAGTGGACAGGTGGGCAGGTGGGCATGGGCATACAGATTGCCACTAATCGCTTCTCCATTCAAAATTCACTTGCTTTTAGCGCAGTGTATTGAACTGCATTAAAGTGATATGTGTATTCAATTTGGCATTGTTGATTAGTTGATAAATCAAAGCATTCATATTCGTTGAACGCCTAATGTCTAGCTATTATTTTGATGTATTATCGGGGGCATCGTTTTATCAGTAAAAAGTAATTGAATTCAGTGCCTTAGCCCTGAAAATTCAGTTTATTGCTTGCAATTGCTAATCGCCAATCTATTGCGAACCTTTTGCAATCTCAGCTGACCTCATGGCTCTTGGTCTGAAGGTCAGGGGTTAGTTGTCCCTTGACCTTAGCTTAAAAGCGAGCCGTTGAACCAGCGAAGGTAGAAAGCCCCTTTTTCTCCTATTTTTTTTTTCAACTCACCTGACTGGCGAATGGCCTAAACACACGCACCGCAAACCTGCTAATAAAGCTGCCAAAATGTCCCCTATAACACCTTTTTTCCCCTGCCCCCCTCCGCCCGCCTACCATTCATTTATTGTTATTACTGTTATTGTTGCTTTTTTAGCTTTTTTTGTAATATTTTCTTTTTGTCATCGCGTAAACATACATTTTGTTTGGAAGCCACGAAACCACGAAAGTTTACGCAAGTTTTTCGACCAAGAGCGGTGATTTTTTTTGTATTTTTTTTTGGAGAGGCGGCCCTGTAGGTGAGCAAAGTGAAAGTGATTCCATTGGCCGCCGATTTCGTGCGATTTCAATGGCCAGTGTATGCATACAGCCAATAAATAAGATGACGATGCCGGCCACAAGAAATAAAAACCAAATAAGTGGCGTGTGTGGCAATGGACCTTGCATGAAACTACGACTCCACCCACTCCAAGAAAACGAGGCTTAAACACACCGAAAGAAATTGCATAACCCTCTTAGACATTTTATTGCTGCCAAATCGAAGATGATGCGAAAATAAAATAAATAAAGATACAAACTAAAATTCAAATAAAAAGCTCACAAGTATGCAAAACCCGTGGAAAACATTTACAATTTAGTCGCAAAATAACAGA
This sequence comes from Drosophila yakuba, assembly GCF_016746365.2. Taxonomy (NCBI): domain Eukaryota; kingdom Metazoa; phylum Arthropoda; class Insecta; order Diptera; family Drosophilidae; genus Drosophila; species Drosophila yakuba. The sequence continues at coordinate 7,461,909 of NC_052526.2, read as the reverse complement.
CTTCATTTTTCCTACTCATGTGTGTCAAGTGGAGCAGACTGATCACCGGTTAGTTCAATGCTAAACGAAAATGCAAACAGTTAAGACAAAAATGTGGTCAAAACGAAAATGCAAACAGCAAGACAAAAATGTGGTCAAAACGAATCTGCAGCGGAAAAATCGCAGCTCCAAAATGGTTCAAACAAAGAATTGTAAGACTTTGAAGTTCCGGAATTACGCGACTGTCACTTGGTTTTTTATATTTATGGTGATTTTGATTTGCAAATGGTATTCCTACAATTGGCTGCAACTGACCGGAGTTTCTATTTAATTTGCATATAACATATCTTCTGGTTCGGTTTTAATTGCTTCTAACGAACAGCAACAAAAATTAAGAGCAAACTTCGAGGTTTGCGTAGGTCAGATTTCAAATGGCTTTTGAGCAATTAAAAGCAAGAACACGTTGAGAGCCATAAAAAATTGTACAAAAAACAAAAGTGCAAGTAATTTTCAAATTAGAATACTCACAGAGACATCCACCTTTGTGTGGGGCAAACCTAAAATCAGGAAACCATTTCATTTCATTTGCTAACTAAAAAAATATTTCCTGAAGTGCTAATTATACATTTATATTTTTAAGGTGCTACTGAGCCCCAGTTCTATTTCGATAGAGTCGTTTCTTAGTCACACAAAAAGAGTCCATGAATCACACACTACTTCCAAACGGGTTAGCATAGGTTTTAGCACATTTTTATATTGCATTTCCTATCCCCATTTTAGCTTGTTTTGTTTAAATAATTTGTAATCTCTTTAAAACAGTTTTCTTTTTCTTTTTTGGCAATTAAAACCTAGTCAACCCAATAAAAAGTGTCCACTCATTGGCAGCTTATTCCCTGGAAATGGAAACCCAGTTCTTCGACGGAAATGAAAAGAAATCAAATCAAAATCAAAGTGAACTGAAAAAATGATGAGCGATGAAATTGCTCTCGAAATTTCTAACAGTTTTCATCGCTGATAGCGACTAATGGGAACCAGAGATGCTGACAACGATAATGGCAATGATCATCATCATAACGAAAGCGCTGCGTTTTAGTTTAATTTCTTTTTATTGTTTTCTTTTTTTTGTAAGGTAAAATGTGATTCGGTGATGGATCTTTAAAGTGACTTCCGGCCAAATCGGTTAGGCAGAAGCCAAACGAAACTTGGCCAACTTGAACTTGGTCGGCATACGACGCTAGTTTTGTTTTTATTTTAATTTTTTTTTTGTTGCCGGCGAGAGTTGTGGTCGAGTTCAAAAGTGCAAAACGAGCAGAGCCATTAAAACACGGCATCAGCTGCTCCGGGGCCTTGGCATAGGTCAGTGAAGCGTATTGTGGCCCAAACCAAAAACAAAAACAAAACTAAAACCAAAACCTAAGCCCCCTGCTAGCTTTTCTCTCGTTTTTCAAACACCCTGCAAGAGGGTCCATCAATTTAAATACTTTCCCTAGGGCTCAAGATCGAAGATCATGTTTCCAGAAAAAAAATTACCTATTTTATATTAAGATATTAAATATAGCTTAATGTGGTGGCATTTCCTTAAAAGACTGTTAGTAATACCCACTACTAATCGTTACAATTTTTTAAAAAAGTTCTTGAAGGAGGGAGCTAAAGTAATACATTTGTATACATTTATTACAAGAACTTGAAATTAATATAAATGCAGCTTTCAAGCAATTCTAGCTATATCTATATATATTAGAAGCCATTTTCTTGGCTGGTCATAAATATATATTCATAATATACTCATAATATTCCACGTGTAGAGTATTGCTAGTCTCGGCTTGCCAAGCTGGCCGTGTTTATCGCTATTTTTCTCGTGTTTTACCCGCCGTCGAGGGAGTGCAGTAAAAGTGGCCATGGCTGCAGATGAGCCACAATACAGCCAAGGAAAACAGAAAAAAAGCAGAAAAAAGTAGAGAAAAAAACACACATTAAATACGACCACAGCACCAGCGGCTAAATACAGAAAATAAAAAAAAGAAGCAACAGGTTTCCAACTGGCGTTCGGATCCGCGGATCTTCGGATCTTTGGATCTGCCTTAACTTTCACATTGGGCCCCTAATTGTGGGCCTTAATCTCGGTTAATTTGCTCCAGTTTTGATCACACACAGAAAAGCCAGCTGCCAGCTGCGAATGAGTAGTGAGCACATGGCATGGCCACGTTTTGGCACCCAAAAACTCCCTGGATTATGCAATTGTTTAGGGGAAATTGGTTGCCTCTGCGGCAGAGTATCCAACGACCGAGTCGCACTTCACAGCTGCCCGCTAATCCGACAGGCGGCTGGTCATAATGGCCATTCTCGTCCAGCAATGCCCATTATAGGCATCTCCATCCCCATTCCCATTTCCATTCCCATTCCATAAGCAACAGAGCAGAGTTCCCCAGAGGCCATCCCATTGTGTATATAGTATATAGTCATGTTGTTTACGACTGTATACCTGGCGTATACGTAACGAAGTTTATGATCCGTATCATGGTCAAAGCCACAGACATCTGCATTTTGCGCACATTTTGTGATTAAAGCAAAACCAGCTCATTTTATATATCGTTTTCCATAAAACTATTTAGTCTTTGCAGAAGCTGTGACCTCTGAAAACGAAGCGCGTAATAATTATTCATTGGAATAAGGCTCATTAAGTGTGAGATTTATCAACTTTAACATTCTGATCACATAACACAGTGAAATCGATTGAAATTCAGGCAGTGCATGATTTAACCCATTTTAAGGTTCCCATTAACTTCTCGATCGAGGTAGGCCATAAAAGGCAGCACAATTGCCAGATCTTCAATGAGTGTGCACTTTTGAACTTGCGCGCCATTTCTGTGGGCAGCATTAACCACGAATGCAACTTCAACAGCAAAGAAAAGCACAAAAACCTGTCATAAGATTATATATTTTTGAGCAGAATTATAGTTTCACATTTCTGAATAATGTTAAAGAACTTTTGATTTGTAGTATTTGTATGAAGTTATAAAATCAACCCAAAACATATATAAATAAACCTTTCATAATAACGACATGTACATATGTACATACTTCTGTTTCAACTTGTAACTGCAGAATGTTTAAACAAAATATTTAAAGGCTTACAAAATAGTTTAAAAAAGGCTTTCTTTGCAAAAACTATTATTGGCGAGCCTAATTTCTTTGGTTGGTGGCAGCAACTTCTTAGACACAGCAGCACTTTTAAACTTATGCACTTAGAACGAACAGTTTTCAGTTTTAATTCAGTTTCACTTTTGCACACTCACTGGTAAAAAATATAAAAAATCAATTGAAGGCCTATTTCTTGCCACCGATTTTGGAAGAGGCGCATGCGCAACCGCAGTGGCACTTTTAAATAAATAGCGATATAAAGTAAAACAAGCTGCTCGGCAATCGCAGTGCAAACCGCTCGCTGCCGCGCAAAGTCAGCAACTAACTGATCGATCGGGCCCAAAACCAAACCAAAACCAAAACCAACAGCCAAGAGAGCCAGCCGAGAAACTACACACAACGAAAAACCCCACTACTACCAAACAGAGCTGAAAAAAAAATAAAATAAAGTAAAATAAACGACAACTTGGAGCGTCGGCGGCAACGAGACAGCCGCGAAAATGTGTCAAAAGCAAAAGCTGCGCCGTCGCGGCAACAAAATCAAAAGCAACAACGACGCAGCGAGCACAGGTGCAAGTTGAGCACCTGCTGATACCCTGGAATCATGTAGGTAAAGCTATTTACTAGGATATTCGGCGAGTCATGACAAGTGTGCAGTTTTGGAAAATTTTTAAAATTACTTGCAATTCTTACATTGAATAAAAAAGATGAGACTACATATGTTTTTAGGTTTATTTTCAATTGTTTTGTGTAATAACAATGACTCAAACTTATGAGTTACTAAGAACAAACTTTTCCGAGTTTTAGGGACTTTTTCCCACAGTCTATTATTATTTTTATTTTAATAGGTAGCAGGTAAGCAGTAACCACGGATTAAATGCATCTTTTGGCATTTTTGATGAGTGGAGTGGGCGGTATGAAGTTGTGGCTGTTGCGCTGCTGCTGCTGTTGCGCTACTGCTGCTGTTGTGATGCTGCTGTTGTTGCTGCTGCTGTTGCTGCTGTTGTTGCTGCTGCTGTTGCTGTTGCTGCTGCTGCTGCTGCTGTTGACCCATTTTAAACCGACTTCGCGGCAGATGCATCTCCTTGCCAAATGCCGATCAACGCGCCTGCGCAGAGTTTTCCCATCGCGGCGGGCTTGTTTGGAGCTGTTTGGAGTTGTTTGGGCCTTCAAGCCCGACTGGACGGACCATCAATTGTGGTCGCTGGCAAAGTGAAAACAATGGCAAACAACTTTTACAATGTCAGCGGCTGCGCGGTCGAAGAAAAGTGACAGTGGAGCAAGCAATTAAAAATGGTTTTACGCGCCGAAAGCGACACACAAAAAGGTAAACACTGTCCGTGTTTAAGGTGCTGATGTGCAGAGGCAGTACAGTAAACACGCGCTAAGTTGCACTAGTTGTCCTTAGTTTATACAAAAATCTGATGAGCTGATGAGTGTTCATATTGGTCCCCATGGATAAAGATGAAATTCCAGATTCCAGTGTCCCTTCAAAGCCCATTACTATGACATTGCAATTCAACAAATTGAGGACTTTAAAAAAATGATATAATCAATACATAAACTTTACTTAAAAATTAGAGTTTTTACGAATAGCTTTAAACGACTTTTTCAAATCAAAACAAAACCGGTAAGGTAAATAAAATTTGGGAGCCAATTGGGATGATACAAATGTTTAACCGATACTGGCGATGACTGATATCGATGGTTATGTTACCAATTACATATCTAAGTAATAGGGGGGCTCGTGCAAATTAATAAATTATTTTTATAAATCACTTATTTTAAAATCATGGATTTAATCAAACATATTTTATACGCAAAAGTAATCGTTTTTTCATTAAAAGTTTTCAAATAATATTAAATTGATAAATGGCAGTGGGAAAACTTTGCAGTGTGAACCACAGTGGAAATCGAAGATCGATACATGATATCGGTAGCTACAATCGATATTTGCGAGTCCTGCCAATCGATGTACAACCACCACTGGCGGTCACTTCAGTTGTTTACTTTTTTACTTTGCGTGCAGCGGAAAACCGGGCCGAATTCAACCGCTCGAATTTTTTTTATTATTTTTTTTTCGCCACCCTTGCCGCCGCATTTTGCCGCAAATTGGTGTAAATAGAAGAGAAGCAGCGATTGGAATGAAAGCGCGCGGTTTTTTTAGTGTGTGAAAATGTATCGAAAATGAAAGAAGTGAAGAAGGCGCAAAGAGAGCTGCTAAAGAAGTGCGTGCCGAAAAAAAAGAGCGGCGAAAAGTGCCAAAAATAAAATAACAAAAAAGAAACGAAAATCAAAATTTAATAAAACAGGCTGGGGAGAAGGGCGATTGAAAAGGAAAAGAACGAACGAAGAGTGAGAGAGGCGAAAGCAACAGCAACAAGTGGGCGAAGATGTGCAAATGACAAATTGGTCAAAACTCCGACTCCTGTTTCCCTCGCTCTCTCGCTCTCTCTCACGCACTCCCACTCGCTCACGCACACTCGCACGCACAACCCCTGCATTGGCCATCTCGCTCGCACGCGGCGAAAAGGGAAACGGGAACTGGAACAGGAATCGAGAACAGCCGGCGGTCAAGTTCAAGTGGGAACGGAAACGGAAGGTGCAAGGAAAACATGCGGAGACCGGTTACAGCTTTGAATCGCAATCACTACTTCGTCATTGGCCTGCTCCTAGGCCTCCTGCTCAGCTGGCACATTCCGCAGGACATCTGGGAGGAGGAGTGCCCCGAGGAGGCCGCCGAGAATCTGCTGATCGAGCGATTCGGCCAGGAGTTCGAGCCCCATTTGAATCTGATCAACAAGCCGCTGGCGGCCAAAAAGCCGGTAAGTCAACTGTTCCCAGTCGTCTGTAAACCCTATGAAATGTTTAACGGTATTAACTCCCAGTCGTCTGAAAACCATCCGAAATGTTTAACGGTACAAGTACGATGATCCTTATAAGGTTTATTGCTATTTAAGGACTTTCTTTGTTTTTTTTTTTTAATGTTTTCATTGATTATATTCGCTGAAAATTAAATAATATAAAGTAAGATTAAATAATACAACTCGTTATAGCCGCTAATTTATTAAACGAATTTCACAACTTTATTGATTTACAGATGAGGAAATTTATCCGACATCGCGCTTTATTTTCGGTAAAATACTCTGCATAATAGCCACTAACATTTCCGCATGAGAATACATCTAATACTATATTTAATTTTGACATTATTTTTATTGTACTCTTTCCCTCTTTGGGATGTTTTTTTTAGTAGGATTATACAAGTCCAGTTTAATTTTCATTAAGCAAGTTTTTGATAATAAATATGTGAATATTTGCAATCATCAGGTTTCATTGCCATGCATGCTTATTAGACTCAAGTTATTAATGGATCCATTGTTGTACCGATTGAAGTAAAAAAAAATGGAAAAAGCGTAAAAACTCGTGCTGGTCTAATCAATTGGACAATCTGAAACAAATCCACGAAATTGTATTTCTCAAATCGCAATCCGCTTCGATTTGCGGCGCCTGCTCGGCTTTCTGTGAAATGGTAGACGAAAATGCAAATGTTTAGTCGTCGACGGCATTGGTGGCCACACATGTCATATATATATATATATATATATATTTATATATATATCATCGAACAACGGACAGTGCTGATAAGGCTTTATTGACCTTCCTGCTTATCGCCGGAACGCCACACTCGCCTACCCTGAATTTCTTTAACCGGGGGATTGATCAAAGCTAAAGACATCTAAGAGTAACACCTGGCATTAGAGCTCTTAAGTAATCTACATCCTTTAAACATACATTGTTGTCTACCATCAACATTCAAGTTATTCAAAAAAGCATTTAAGGTATTAAAAAAGATAAGAAACGTAAGGATGCCGTAGAGAAAACCTCTTTACTTCCTGGACAGCACGTGTGCCCCATTATGCCACATCTAGTGGCACCCAGAAACCTTCTAATCAACAAGTTGTAGTTCTCGAGCGGGCACTGTAATTAGCACCGAACATTTGTTACACATATTGTTTAAAGTGTTTTCCCTGTTTAAAGGGCAATGACCCATTCCACAATGCCTATAAAGCCTATATGCAGTATCGATTTTGCATTGATTTTCGATCAGCTTACGTTATATGCACATATATTATTTCTCTTGAAATTTTTGTCGCACACTCTTTGAATTTTATTTATTTTATGTGCAAAACCGAACGGACATTCAGCGTGACTTGTGGAAAGTTCTCAAATTTTCCCGCCCTCATTTCCCCATTACCGTTCGTAGATCGTATTTCGTATTTTACAGTTTTGAATGCACTGCGACTGTGAATTCCAGACGATCGGGTGCTTGTAAATTAAAATTTAAATAAATAAACGCATTGGAAATTATGACCAGCGGCTGAAAGTAAATGAATGTTAACTGATACACCGTTCGTATGTATTGTAAATTATTCCTATGTTGCGACGGCGATCGAAGGCACAATTTATTGAATTGAACAATGTGCGCAAAGAGCAACACGTGATATTCTAAAATAGTCGAGCGGGAAATACGCTATAATATTTAACAAATGTTTAGCAGCTTATATTTATTCAAAAATCAAGATGGTACAAATTTGCAGAATATAATATTATTTTTACAATTTAATATTTATCTATAGAATAATTTTGTATATATTTAATTCAGTAAATATTCAGAAGTAGCTTGATACCCTTTGCCAGAGCATCAAAAGCGGTCATAACTCAAATCGATTAAATATTTTCTTATGCCGTACGCTATTTTCGACCTCATGTTCAGCAAATTATGTTGGATTTTTTTTATTTCATTTGCTGACGTTTGAGTTTTTGTTTAACACGTCGAATCTATATAATTTTATTTGTGACGCCGCAGCTTAATATATTGTTAATAATTTGTTGCACGTTTTTATGACACTGCAAACTGGATTGTGGCCATCATTATTTTGGATGTGATGTAAAAGTGTCGCTGAAGTTGTCACACTTGTCCAAATTTCAAATTTTATGGCATTACGGGAGTGGAATTTCAAATCGAACTGAGTTTTCTTAAAAGTCAATGTGTAAACAGTAAAATATTTTAGAAATTTTCAGTATCATATTTTAAACATTTGTGTCGCCAACGTCTTCGAGAAAATGTATTAGCATTGCATATTTTTCATTTTATATTTTAATATGGCATAAGATTATAGTTATCATTTTTACTGTGACTTAACCTCTTTGATAATTAACTTGACTGTTAATTGCCTTTATAAACATACAAGATCATGTGTCATAACTCACTTATACATTATATTATATTATTTAATCACAATTTCATAATCCCAGAAAACAGTGAAGACTGAACTGAAATTGTATGCTTTTTTTAGGTAGTCTTAGGTTTTTGTCCAGTTCAACGATGATTTGCATAACTCCTATGTGTTTTTTTCGGTTCGTTTTCCTGTTTGTCGGTGAAAATGACCACTTATATCTTTATTATTGCCTTTTTATGGGGCGCACATGGCTCAAGAGTCACCATTTCTTTGTTGGTCTTTTAATGTGCGTAATGAGTGGATGTTTGTAGTAAAGTGCGGGTACTTTTGGCCACCTGGATGTTCATAGGAAATGTGTGGAATCTCTGGCTTAGGGTATCTGTAAATGCTCGATACCCTAAAACCTCTTAAACGCGTTAAACTCTTGCTTAGAAAGCAATATATTGGAAATACCAAATGTGAAGTTATGTTTTTCTAACTCTATTATTTCAATATAAAATAACTCTCATTGGCTGTGATTTTATTGATGAAATTGTTGAATACCCTGTGGGAAAGGGTATAAGAAGATTATTACAAAACTCGGACAAAAGTCGTCTTCCATTCACTTAATAAAAGACAATAACTGCGTTTGCTTAGTGTGTCCGTGTTTGTGTGTACTTGTTGAAGTTAAAGCAAACATATCTGGACACAGATATTTCACTATATAGTATATGTATCTGTATCTGTATCTGTACATAGATGTATCTGTATCCATAAGCTATACGTATGTATATAGTGGCGAACGAACCGAGTGAGAGATTGTGTACACACTATTGCTAAGTGGAAGTTAAGTGAAATCAGAGCCGGCAGCACTTTGAACTCCAACCCGCTGTGGATCACCACCTCCAGATCGCGATGGATATCTGGATGCTTGGATATTTGGATATCTGGATACTTGGATATCTGGATACTTGGATATTTGGATATCTGGATATTTGGTTATTTGGAGATGAGATCAATGGACGGACTTGGATGGATCGTCTCCGATCCATCGACACCTGTCCGCACCGACCCAGTTGGCATTTAGACATGCTGTTTGTGTTTTGACTTTCAATTCAAATTGTATGGGTTACCAAATTTTGAAAAATCACAAAAAAAAAATACAAAAAAACAACAACAAAATTCAAAAAGTAGGAAAAGACATGGCGTGGTGTTTCCGCAACATTCGGCGCCACATGTGCATGCTGATGCGTCAGAACTTCGCCCAAAGCTGCGAGAAGAAGCTGAACGACCAGATTAACTTGGAGCTGAAGGCCTGTCATCAGTACTTGGCCATGGTAAGGTTTGCCTGCCTATATGTAATAGGTATACCATGTACCTTCCATGCCCGTAGGCCTACCATTTCGATCGATCCGACATCAGTTCACCCGGATTGCACGGATTCTTCCTGAAGGCGAGCGCCGAGGAGCGGGAGCACGCGGAGAAGATCATGACGTACGTGAACAAGCGTGGTGGCCTCATTGTTTTGAGCAGTGTACCGGAGCCACTGCCCTGTTTCGCCAGCAGTTTGGCGGCACTAAAGTACGCCCTGAAAATGGAACTGGAGGTCAATCGGCATCTGCTCGATTTGCATGCGCTGGCTGGCAAGGAATCGGATCCGAATCTCTGCGATTTCATTGAGGCCAACTTTCTGCAGGAGCAAGTGGATGGCCAGAAGATCCTGGCCGACTATATCAGCCAATTGGAGAGGGCCCAAAACGATGTGGGCGCCTACCTGTTCGACAAGTATATGGCTGGTGGCATGCATCCTGCGAAATGAAAGCCATCAAGTGATGAAGAATACGTATTACTTATAACTGGCTGCCCCATGTGTGTTGAGTAAAGATTCGTTGAAACCCAAAAGATCATATTCTTTGGCCGATCAATGGGTCTGTGTTTTCATTTTTTTTTTTTTGTGTTTGCTGCCACTTATCAGGTGGTTGGCGTAAAACTAACTCTATAAATATACCCGCTTATCGGCTCCACAAGTTGCGCAAGAATCTAATTGAAATCGAAATTGAAACTGAAACTGAATCCAAATACAAAGCTTTACGAAATCAAGAGCTAAACCCAACTGATAAGCCTGCAGTTGGAGAAAAGTGTGAATCTGCTTAGTATATATCTCTTTGATCAGTTCTGTCATTCCGTTTGCAATCAAATGACTCAATTTTTCCATTATATGCCACAATATAATGATAATCTGGAATCTAAACAGATAAAAGTTGAATGGAACCTGACATTAAATTACATTTGTTCTACACATTATATAATAAAACACTTGGCACTTGATGAATAACTTGGTCTATATGATAAGCGTTAGTGACGTTTTAATAGGTTATCTATATAGATTGAGATTGGAAGTGGGGGAAACACGACAATGATAGTGGCTTTCAGAATCTGTAGTAAATATTGGACTTAGTTTCAAGGAATGGAAAGTCTAATAATGAAACAGAGGTTTCTATATGGAATGGATTAAGTCTCATAGGCTTAAGATAAAGATTAGGATTACAATCAAATAAATGGTTTCCTAGCCAAAGTTAGTAGTAGTTAATCATGTATTTCTTCGTTTAAATCTATACACAGAAGTTGAAATTCAAATTTCGCCAATCTAATCTCTAAAATCATTCAGTTCCCCCTGCGTAGTTTTTGTGGGGCATTCCCAGCCAGATTGTTGGGATCATTCATCAGAAATGCTGAATGCTGAATGCTGAATGCTAAATGTTCAATGGTAACATCTTGGCGGGGCTTAATTGAAAAGCGCGTCGCATTTCCGGTCTAAAGTCTGAGCTTCGTCGCATTTATTCGAAGGCAGACTGTACACACACACTGTCTGTGTCTGTATATGCTATGAGTATACAGATGCGGCCCCAATCAATTGCCATAAGCTGACTAGCGCGGACTAGACCATCAGACGATCTGTAGTACTAGAAGTACTAGTAGTTATAGTAGTTATAGTAGCTATAGTAGTAGTAGTAGTAGTCCTCTTCTCCCCTCCCGCGGGCGTTAGAAAAACTCGGTGTCTGGTCGACGGCGCACTTGTCCCAATTAAGATTTCTGTCCAATCCAATACAATTTGCAGCTGCACACAGCTTAGCTGGAAATGTGAAAAGCCTACAGAGCCGAGATTGCCAGCTGCCTATATATGATATATATGCCATATGCAATATGCTATATGTACCTGATCCATATCCGTATGCCACATGCTGCAAAGGTGTCGACTCTAGATCTGTCAATAAAAGCACCAGTTTAGATTATATCCTAAGCACTCACATCATCATCATGAATCGTTTAATTTAGCATTAAATCGCAAGTTACACCCTCATGCACTTATGTGTGCAGTAGGTGTATTATTAGTATTATTAGACTTTTTAGGATCCAAATCACAGCGATTTGAGAGTGGAGGTAGTGCTATCAGACATTACTCGAGTTATCGATGCCCTGAGCCGTCCTCAAATAGCTATAAAACTGCGAACGTGTAATTAAAATCCACTTGCGATTCGATTTATAATTGAAACAATTACCGAGGGGTAGCCAATAGCTGATACGTTAATTTAAATAATTGACTTAAAAGCTTAAAGGTCAATTGTGAGTAGGAAACAAGCATAAGAAGTTCTAAACCAAAAATAATAGTTACTAAAAGATGAGCCAAATTGATCCTAAGTAGAACAAGCATTGCATTTTAAACTCGTTTGCAAGCATTTAATAAAATAAAATAATAAAATAATTAGACTGCACTTAAATGGTGTAGCGTAGTAATTGAATCATTTATAATAGTACCGGCATCACAGCAACTAATTGATCGCCTTAATTGAATGGCTGAGTTAATGAATCAAGTTTGCTTATAAAAATAAACTCAATCAGTTTGGTTGTTAAATATAAAAACAACAGAAATGTTTGCTTTAAGCTATTAAATCAACATTTACTTTGCCCGTTTTTTGGATTTCCATTTGAGCCGCGTATTAAGTGGCTCACTCGCTCCAGATGTAAACCATGCGGCTCATTACACTTTGCCTAAGAAAGCAAACACACCCTAAGTAGTCGGCCATATAAAACAATACACCCACTGGGCTATCTGGAGATTTATTACACCCAAAGCCGACGACGACGACGACGACGATGGACGAGAACGAGGGCCATATAATCACTGTAAACATTTATCGCGTCCTAAGTTCAAGTTTAACCTGCCAAATGACTCAACTTTGTTATATTTGATTCAATTTCCCAAATGCTCAACTAATTTTTACTTGGTAATAATTAATAACTGAAGAGGCAGCAATATATTTAGCGACACGGCCCGTAAATAATATGATTTACATGGAAAGATTGCAGCATTGCACCAATACTTATTATGCTATTATATACAACTAGTTGCTTAATACATAGGCATATTTTAGATGTACATAAATTCCAATTTAATCAAATCACCTGTTGGTCGTACTTATCACGTCTATATATATATATATCCATACATTGTCGTGGCGCTATTTCTTATTTATCTGACGAAAGAGTTGGCTTTACCATGCATGCCAGCGAGTAAACAATGAAAAATGCCCTATCTGCTGTGTGCGTGTTTAATTAAATTTCGTGGACTGCAAATGGAAATTGAAAATGGCTTTTGCTTCCATTCCCATTCCCATTCCCATACCCATTTCCATTCCCATTTTGTGGTGACGTCGTCTTAGCCATATCTACTGATAAGACAGTCCAATCGATAAGGAGGTTAGCCAGTTGGCTAGTCGTCAATAAATACTCCTCTTGGCACTTTTTCCCACTTCCGTTCTTGTCATATTACGTCACAAGGCTGTTGTGAGTGAGCTTGTTTTGTTGATAACTCGATAACTCAATAACTCAACTTTGTGCCATAGAAAACTCTGTGTTCCACGTGCCCCGCAAGAATTTTTGGATCGGTTGCGGAAATTTATCCACTGGCGGGGAAAATTTATAAACGATTTCCAGCGAAAATGTATGGTTCATGTTTAGATGGCTGTGGATGTGGGGAATTTGGATCCAAGATGCGAACTCATTGTTCAGGTGAACAAACCTTTTAGTGAATCACATTTATGCCAGGCATGGCCTTGTTAGCAAATTGCCAAAAGCCGACAAAGTTTTTGAAATAACCACATACAGTGGTTTCAATTTACGCATTCCTATAAGGAATCTAATAACAATTTAATAAATAATAATAACAAAACGTACCTAGAAAGACATACAACTATTGATTGTAATCAAAAACTTCTCCTATTTTCATGGTTATCTAATATTATGCAGTAAAATTGTTGAAGCAAAAATGTATCTTTAATTTCAATTGGGATTGGACACAACACATTTTGAAAACGACCACTGTTTTGAGGTTGATTTCTTGAGAAAAAAGAAAATAGTGTACGAGTATTCATTGAATTTCCCATGCATCATTCATATTTAGAAAAGCATTTTTATTTACCCAAAAGCGCTACAAAATATCCAAGCGAACAAACACAGATCTCGAGAGCGATCTCAGCCGAAATGTATGTTTTTATTATACCCGTTACTCGTAGAGTAAAAGGGTATACTAGATTCGTTGAAAAGTATGTAACAGGCAGAAGGAAGCGTTTCCGACCATATAAAGTATATATATTCTTGATCAGGATCAGTAGCCGAGTCGATCTGGCCATGTCCGTCTGTCCGTCCGTCTGTCCGTCTGTCCGTCTGTCCGTATGAACGTCGAGATCTCAGGAACTACAAAAGCTAGAAAGTTGAGATTAAGTATACAGACTCCAGGGACATAGACGCAGCGCAAGTTTGTCGATTCAGGTTGCCACGCCCACTCTAACGCCCACAAACCGCCCAAAATTGCCACGCCCACATTTTTGAAAAATGTTTTAATATTTTTTCATTTTTGTATTGGTCTTGTAAATTTCTATCGATTTGCAAAAAAACTTTTTGCCACGCCCACTCTAACGCCCACAAACCGCCCAAAGCTGTCACGCCCACACTTTTGAAAAATGTTTTGATATTTTTTCATTTTTGTATTGGTCTTGTAAATTTCTATCGATTTGCCAACAAACTTTTTGCCACGCCCACTCTAACGCCCACAAACCGCCCAAAGCTGCTACGCCCACACTTTTGAAAAATGTTTTGATATTTTTTCATTTTTTTATTGGTCTTGTAAACTTCTATCGATTTGCCAAAAAACTTTCTGCCACGCCCACTATAACGCCTACAAACCGGCAAAAAATGTGTTTAAGACTCTCCTTCTCCCTTCCACTAGCTGAGTAACGGGTATCAGATAGTCGGGGAACTCGACTATAGCGTTCTCTCTTGTTTTTTTTTTGTGGTTTTGTTTTTTTTTTTCGGTGTTATTTTTACCCGTGGTTTATCTTTCGGCGATATTTACACATTCGATGATTGCCAAATGTGCGTGTGCACATCCAATCCTCCTCTCAGCACATTTATTCATCGGGTGTATCTGAGTATCTGCGTATCCGAGTATCTGCGTATCTAAGTATCTGAGTATCTGCGTATCTCAGTATCTGCGTATCCGAGTATCTGCGTATCTAAGTATCTGAGTATCTTCGTATCTGTGGTATTGGCGCATGGTCAGATCTTGAACCGATCCACTGCGGATCAAGCTGGGGGATCAAGCTGTAACCCCAGCGCGGTAATTAAAGCGCCACATGGACCCATTAAGTGGGCAGCGATTGCATACGATACGAAACTATTCTATTCGAGATACTACACTATTCGCCACTGCACTGAACTGCAATTCAATTAAATCGAAATTGAAATTGAAATTAAAATTGAAATGGGTTGGCTCGATCGCCTTTAACGCGACTTTGATTGCTTCAGCAGAGAGAGAAATCTTGGCAAATAAATGTCGCTCTTCAATAATAAATATATATAATATATCTATGTCAACCAGTTAGCAACTCCATTTCCATAAACTTTTATGTTCTGCCACCAAAATGGATTGTGTAAAATCATAATTAGAAATATATATATTCCTGTTGAGCATTGAAATACGCCTAGTAACTGAAGCAGCACTCGAAACATGAAGTAATTCTTAGCGAAACTGACCCTGGCCACGCTGGCCACTTTACGATGCCATATAAACATGGCAGCAAACAGCTTGTTTGCCGTTATTAAAAATCTATTAAGAATGATTTTTAATTAGCCATAATTCCTGCTAACTGCACCAGCGACCTGGACGCAAAAACAATATAAATATAAATATAAATGAAAACACAAAATAAAGCGCTTGCACAACTTGGCTGGCAATTGTTTATTCGACGTGGCTCAGGTGGAAAACTCAGCCTGGTGGTGGAGGAGGAGGGGGGAGAGGGGAGTGACCACCTTGCACGCATCTCCTTGGGTCAACAGTGGGTTAAGATGGTCAGTACATAAATTACTTTGGCATACATGCAAATTTCGAAGGGCAGCCAAACGCCCACTAAAACGGCAAACATAAGTTTACGAATTTGTTTCTGTTTCAAAAAAAAAAAAAAAACAAATAAAATTACCTTGCACAGTGAGTCACAAAAGTGTGCAGTTCCACGAAATTCTGGCAATACTTTTTAACATTAAATGGGAAACAAAAGCGGAGAAACCATTAAATGATTTGCTGCCATAAATTAAGTGAGCATTTGTTTACAACAGTTTTATGGAAGTGAATACTTTTAAAATCAATCAAATGTAGAACACAAATAGTTTAAGTAAAATATAAAATTCTTAAGTCCGCATGCGAAGGCAACTAATCGATAAAATAGTTACATTTAAATATTTAATAACGCCAAGGAAGCTTAATAACATTAAATAACGACCAGTCACATGTGACTGTGTCTTAAGACACATAACAAATAATAATAAATATTCTTTCGACGTTCCCAGAGAATCTAGTTGTCAACTTCTAGAATCACATGGTATTAAATCCATGACCTGACATTATTATCACTGTATCTAGGCATTCTGGGAAACGCAATCGGTATAATTTTCAACCTCACAAGATAGTGGATAAAATGAGGTAAAATAAAATAGCTGCTCGACGAGGGGGAATTCCTCGTCATCGTGCTGCCAAACTTTGAACAGTCATCTAATCGTAAAAGTTAGAATTAAAATGTGCCCTCAAGTGGTCAACGAAAAAAAAATACGGAGCCACTTGAGAAGAGTCGGTTTACGTTCAGTCAGTCGTTTTGAGTGCTTAAGCGTGGAGGAATATACGAGATAGATGTAATTGGCCAGATATAAAAGGCCCTTAACGCACTTTATTTGGTTGAGTGCATGTCGGCAGCTAAAAATAGGCAGGTGAATATCAGGAGATAATACTCATATTTTTACTGGTTGAACTTCAAGTCTCGGGGAACACTTTGGGTATTTGGTTTGGAATTATCTACTTACATTACCCATTCGTATTATGGCTTGAAAATGAAGCCTCTTCTTTCACGGCGCATTCAGTTCGTTATAAAAATAAACCACACTTTCAAACAAAGTCACGTAAAATGCTGGGTAATTCTAGAACCAACTAGAACCCTGCCTGCAGATCGATCCACTTAGATATCATCCCAAATCATGGGAGATGGTTGGTTTTTCACAGAAATGAGGGAGATCTTGGAGATCTTAAGATACTCCACCAGCTGTATTGAGAATGATAGAGCCTCCAAAGGTTACCAAGCGAAATCATACTCGAAATATAAAGAGATTTCTATTTAAATTGAATATATGAAATGAATTTAACAACATTTAAAGATTATTAAATATTGCTGTGTATATTTTACTAATTACTCCATTTCTCCTCCCTTTTCGCAGGTGAAGAATGTGATTCGACCGCGCTATTACTCCTCGGAGCTGGGCATCCGCGAGAAGCTCTTCATCGGGGTGATGACCTCGCAGGAGCACATCAACACCTTTGCGACGGCCTTCAATCGCACCACCGCCCACCTGGTCAACAAGATCAAGTTCTTCATTTACGCGGACAGTGTGAAGACCAACTACAAGCTGAAGAACATCGTTGGATTCACGGACACGCGCGAGAGCCGGCGACCGTTCCACGTGGTCAAGTACATTGCGGACAACTATCTGGATGAGTACGACTACTTTCTGCTGGTGCCCGACACCGTCTACGTGGATGCCCGCAAGCTGGTGAAGCTGCTCTACCACATGAGCATCACCTTTGACCTGTACATGGGTGGCGCTCGCATCGGTCTCGATCCTCCAGGTGGCGGCGGCGGCGGCGGCGCCAGTGCCTCCATCGATGGTGGCGATGGCCAGTCGAACGAGCCGCCGGCGAATGAGGATGAGGCTCCCGGGGCCAGTGATCGCAACTACTGTTCGCTGGAGGCGGGCATCCTGCTCAGCAGCAGCGTCATCCGCAAGATGCGCAACAATCTGGAGCGCTGCGTCCGGATCGGTAGCACCAGTGACCACAGTGTCAACATCGGGCGTTGCGTCAAGTACGCCAGTCGGGTGGCCGGCTGCCAGGAGAGCTTCCAGGTGAGTCGTGAGTCGTCATCCCATCCAATTCGTTCCGATCCCAGCTAGAAAATATAAAACATTCTATTTGTATGTGCTCTCTCTGAAATCTTTTTCCTCCACTTGCTTTCCACTTGTCGTTTTATTTATTTAAACAATTTGCGACGAGCAGACATTCAAACGCACAAATGTATCTTGATCTTTGGCCGAATAAAAAAAAAAAGAAAGAAACCGAAAGAAAAAAATCAGTTCATTGATACAAAGTGCCAGAGATACCGGTTCGGATATTTAGTCGATTCAATGGGCTTTTGTACGTTTGACATTTGCTCAAATGTAAAACAATTACAATTAACAGTATACGTTAGTATAGTAATTACTGACCGCTAAATTAGCGTTGCTTTTTTTCTTTTTTTTTTTTTTTGCTGCACATTGACCCTGAAAAGCCGAGAAAAATAAGAGCAAAGCGCCAGCAACGAGCCAAAAGTACTTTTATGCGCAGTGGCGTGCGTTGAACAATTCGGAAAGGGGGTTATTTTCGTCGCCAATGATTTGAATCTAAAGTCTAAGCTGAAGTCGTCTGAGTTCTGTGAATGAATGAATGAATATATTGACACACTTGATTAGACGCCCAGCAAGCAAATTTCGAACGCCTCTGTGCAGATGAGTAACCAAATTCGGAGCAAGACCAGAAGAATCGCTCAGTTGATGGACAACACAAGAGTTTATTTAATTTCCAAGTAGCAACAGAAGAATTTCTTTGCCGGCGAGTGAGTGTGCGCTGGGGGAAGGGGGCGTGGCACTGGGCGGGGATGCTGTCAATGTTAACTTGCGAGTCGTGACAGTTTGAGAGCCACTTTAAAAGCAACCTAAGATACTTTTTAGTATCTTATCCAAACTGAAAGATTGCAGTGAGCCTATAAGGCTGTAGAAATTAGTTGATTTCAGCTATTTTATTAAAAGCTACAATTTACCCAAGTCACTTAGTTATTTATGTGTTTATTTTCGGATTTAATAAATACCTACAATATGTACTTCCTCTAATCGAAAGTGCAGGTGGGTGTGTGTCTTACTCATTATCATTTCTGATTATAGCGCTCTGTTTATATGAACACGCAGCTTATTTTTGCATAAACAGTCGAACAAAAACCGTGAGTTGCAAATGGAACTTTTGCCGTTGAGATGTTAGTTTTCCTTTCGTTTGATTTCGATTGGTTTGTTTGGATTGCGTTTTATTTATGCGCCCGGTGGCAGCATGGAATGATTTATGTCCTATGTGTGGTCTCTGCAGAAAAATGTTTAGTGCTGGTGATTATAAGGCCACATAGCACAGTAAATTCCATCCACGAGTTGTATGTTTCAGCCAAAATGTAGTGTTTATTCGGTCATCTTCTGGGGAAAAAACAGGCCATTGGTAAACATTGTCAACGCTTTTCCAACTTCAAACATATCATTCATCTGTAGATTATTTATATTATAGTTTATAGTATTGCAGTTTAGAGTTAAGAGTAGTTAATGAAAACAATTATAACGATAGAATCAATGTTTTTGCCCACAAGCATTCATTTACTATGGCTAAAAAGCATTTTCTTTTAATTATGGAAGGCACGCTGAATGTTTTTATTTGGACTGCAGCTGTCTAAACAAAAAACGGCGACTGTTTCGCTTAATTAACTGGCCTAAAGAGTTTCAGTTTGCTGAACGGCATCTTCAAAAGCTGCAATTCGCTGGGTGAATTGATTAATGTGCGCGGGCCAATTAAAAAAATGCTCCAAATGGATAAAAATGCACAGAGTGTATGAAAAGAAGTGCCACACATCTTGTGTGTGTTCAAATCCGCGATCGAATGGGCGATCTTTGTGCCATTAGCGCGACATTGTTAATTAAATTATGCTCGTTCTTTTACTTTTTATGGCTCGTAAAAGGGATCGCTTGTTGTGCGACCATGTGGCACTGGTAATGGCACTGCTCCAGTCGTGGGATCCACAGCCCGACTTTCCTTCCACGGAATCGAGCGTTGGCCCTGAACCTGACCTTGACCATGTCCAAACCCAACTATATGCATCTGTATCTGTATCTATATCTACATATAAATTTATTGGCTTGCAGGGCATGCGGCAATTTAGCTACGCCTTGGATGCGCCGGGCCGCCGTCATCGCGAATTCAGCGAACTGGCCAAGGAGGAGGCCTTCCGCAATGCCAGCACCGTGTATCCCGTCCAAACGCCGGAGGACTTCTACCGCCTGCATGCCTACTACTCCAAGGTAAGCGATCCTGTAGCTGCTAGTAATAGTAAGCATTTAAACCATTCTCTTTGCAGCACCACCTGGAGAAGGTGCAGGAGCGGGGCTATGCTCTGGAGCAGAAGTCGTACCGGATTGCCAATGGGAGCATATCGAACAAGATACTGGAGATCCGGTGGCCGCTGGGCGTGCCGCCGCCCAGTGCGCCGGAGACGCGCCACGACATCCTCACGTGGCAGCTGCTCAATGGGACGCACAGCTTCCTGCCCAATGGGAATGCGGAGCACGCGTTGGCGACGCTGTCGCGGATCGAGGCACAGGACTTTGCCAAGGTCCTGGAGATAGCACTGCAGTATGCGGCCCTCAAGCATCCGCGCCTGAGCTACCACAGCCTGCACAGTGCCTATCGGAAGTTCGATGCCACACGTGGCATGGACTACCAGCTGCATCTCAATCTGCAGGAGGGATCGGGTCGCAGTCGCCGACTTGTGGTCAAGAGCTTTGAGGTGGTGAAGCCATTGGGTCGCGTCGAGGTGGTACCCTCGCCCTACGTCACCGAGAGCACCAGAATTGCCATGTTGGTGCCCGCCTTCGAGCACCAGGTGCCGGATGCTCTGCTGTTTGTGGAACAGTACGAAAGGATTTGCATGCAAAACCAGGACAATACCTTCCTGCTGCTGGTGAGATCAACACGCACTATTCCATTTAACAGACAAAATAAAGTCACCTTGTAGATCTTCATGTACCGCCTGGACTCGCCCAGCAAGGGCGACGAGGATCCCTTCAAGGCATTGAAGACGCTGGCCCTGGACTTGTCCTCAAAGTACAAAACGGATGGCTCCCGCATCGCCTGGGTGTCCATCCGTCTGCCGGAGCAGCTAAGCGAGCCGGTGAATTCGCAGGACTGGCTGCTGCACGCCTCCATGTATGGACCACGCCAGCTGCTCAGCCTGGTGGTTGCGGATCTGGCACTGCCCAAGCTGGGCCTCGAATCCCTCGTGCTCCTGGCCACTCCCGGCATGGTCTTCAAGGCGGACTTTCTGAACCGCGTGCGCATGAATACGATACAGGGCTTCCAGGTGTACGCCCCCATTGGCTTCCAGATGTATCCGTGCCGCTGGGCGCAGTTCTGTCGGGAGTGCGACACCTGCGACGTGAGTCAGAGCAGCGGCTACTTCGATCGCCACAACCACGACGTGATCGCTTTCTACAGCCGGGACTATGTCCAGGGTGAGTGCAGCTAACTTTTCCAGTTAATTGAACCTTTAACGTCTACTTATTCCCTATTCCGCTTTAGCGCGCAAGCTGCTGCATCCGCAGGGGCTGCCGATCATACGCAGCGACCTGGACATCGATCAGTTGCTGCTGCAGCCGGGCGAGGAGACGCGACCGCCGGGCGTGGAAAGTATCCTCGACATGTTCGTGGCGGCACAGCACTCGGTGCATATACTGCGCGGCGTGGAGCCGAATCTGCGCTTCGGCCAGGATGTGCGGAACCACTTGGCGCGCGGTGGAACGCTGCCGCAGAGCGTGCCGGAACGCTGCGGTCGGGAGCAGTGCATCCATTTGGCGTCGCGCAAACAGATCGGCGACGCCATTATTCGCTACGAGGACAAAAGTATTCAACACAAATAGTTGGTTGTAGTCCGAAGGCTCCTTTCCAGCGCCAGCGCCAGCTCCAGCTTCAGCTCCTGCCTGTAATATCATCAGTTCCTTTTTAAGATATTCCCATGTGTACATGACCGTGTGACTGAGCAGAATGAATGAATGTGATTCCGCCCCCCGGTGTGTGCAACTCTTATACTCGCACCCAAGGCTTAAAGTAAATCCTATTTAGAATGAAATGATGGTGGGGACTGGGACCATCCAAGTATAAGACCTGCAGCGGACCTATCTCAAACCGAACTTAGTGTTTAGGCCTAGGCGATTGCCGTTGTTGCTTGCTTTAAAGTGAAACTTTTAATGCTCAAAATGGTAGACAGCAATTAGTTAGTTAGTTAGTAATTAACTTAGCATAGTTTTTAGCTGCCAAAACTCGTAGGACAAATGTACGACACTTGTTCGAGCCATTCAACAGACATTCGATTTTCGCATGTAAATACTTAGCATATACGCCACACATATCTCTATTAACGATTCCTAGTAAGTTACGCAGGCACCATTGCACCATTGCAGCATTGCACCATTGACTCCTATTTAAACGACTAGTTAAGCTAAGTGTTATACTACTAGAAACTAAGTGAAACGAACGATGTGGCTGTACGACAAATAACCAGATGCCGCCTTGCCTCAAAGTGTTACAATCCCCTCAAATGGGCTCTCTCAATAAACGGTGTGCCAAAAAGGGAACTACTGTAGAAAAAAAAAAACTGGTCTAAACTGGGGAGTGCTTACTATTAACTATGTTCCTCTTTACAAAGTTAAAGCTTATATCTTAGTATCGGCTAAGTGAAAATATAAAACATAATTCTGTCGAAAATTTGCCGTCAAAATAACAATCGAAAAGTATTGCTAATTGTCAGGGTTTTTGTGGCAACGAATGCAAAAAACCAAAACCCATTGTAAATAATAAATTATATTATTAAGTGCTTGCCAGTTTCGCTTAGCCGATGTCCATTGTTAGTGTCTACATGTCATTCATTTGACCATTTGCCAGCACATCAGTTTTAGCATCGAATAAGAAGTCTGCCAGTCAAATTCTTATCATTACGATTACGAGGGGAAATCCGATTAATTTATTACAAAATTTATTAGCTATATGTATGTACACTCGTCAGGTGTTAAGGTTAACCCTCTACCCCAACTTTTTTTACATTTAGTCATAGTGTACAACTACTGTATGTGTACTGTTTACGTGTAGGCATTGTTGTTATTTGCAGAATAAAACAAATTATGAATGTGCATATGTACAATAACTTGCAATGTTTTCTTTAATTTTGTTATTTTAAATGCTTTTTGTTTTGATGCCTATTTCTGCAGCAGGAAGCTGAGATCCGCTTGGGGTGCCAGCTCCTCGGCATTGCCGTCACTGAAAAATAAACGCATTTAAATTATTTAAATTATTAAACAACATAAAACCTTCTTGTTAACCCAGTGAAACCTAATGAAACCCATTTTAGGGCAGTGTACTTACACCTTGAATAGCTTGGCATTGCGATCGCCCAGGAGCGTGGCCTTCTCGCCCTGCACCCGAACACTGGTGCCCTCGCGAAGACCCAACACAGGCAGTCCATGATACGCGACGAACTCCTCCAGCCGCTCGTCTCGCGTCTCGCCCTTGTGCCGACTGCCCGCCTCCGGATCCAGATAGTGCGGATTGATGTTGAATGGGACCAGGGCGAGGGCCTCGAAGCTTGGTGGATAGGCCACGGGCATGTCGTTGGTGGTGTGTATGGATCGGGTGGCCACATTCGTGCCCGCACTGCTGCCCACATAGGGCAATCCCTGCTGTAGCACCAGTTCCCGGATCGGATCGAGCAGCTTCATCTCGTAGAGCGAGCGCAGGAGCACAAAGGTGTTGCCGCCGCCCACAAAGATGGCCTGTGCCTCCCGCAAGGCCTTCTCGCGATCCGGCTTCGTGTGCAGTCCCTCCACATGGAAGCCCCACGGCTGCAGTGCATCCCGCACGGTGGCAGTGTACTTGTCGTGATCCCGCAGAGCGAAGGGCACAAAGAGCACGGTCTTCACATTGGCGCTGCAACAAAATGCCTCAAGATTATCATGGAAATAGCTTTGTTTTTTACAGGGAAGTGACCCACCTCTTGAAGAGATCCTCCAGCTGGCCGCGCGCATGCTCCAAGTATCCGTGGCCGTGCAAACGCGACGAGGATAGCAACAATAGGTTCCGTGCACTGCCCATTTCCGTAGCAATCTAATCGTGGCCAGTGGACGGTGTTGGTTCGCCCAGTTGAGTTGAAATTATCAGGGTTTTATGGCCAGCGCCGCTAGGGATGGGTTCCAGAAGTATCGGAGCAAGTGGCTCCAGGCAAGCTTATCACAGGGCGACGGCACCACATGGGTGTGGGTGAAATTACCTGAAAGGGGTTTCTTTTCCACACATTTAAGCACTTCATAGCTTCGTTCATTTATTCTGAGCATCTGAGTAACTGGGTGTTCTTCGATATCGATAGGAAACTCACGTAGTGCGGAATGTCTTTGAAATCCACGTCAATGGAACCCTGTGATACCAGATGAGAAATGTATCGATATCGATCTGGTATCGATTTGGTGCATTGCTGCACTTGCGATGCACTTGAATTGCCCGAAATTTTTGAATTTTAGCTGCTGTTATTAGCAGTTAGGCTATATTTGCCTATCAACTCTGAAATATTATGTTACCAATCACAGTTTGTTCCCAATCGCAATGCAAATTTTGTAAATAACAACGGGATTTAGCTATTTTACGTAATATATATTTGTTAAACAATTATAATTACAATTACACTTTCTGTTCGGCTATTTTGGTGTTCAAAAAGTTGTACAAATTATCAATTAAGTTTAGTACGTTTTTTACATTCATTGTTTTGCTTGTTTTGCTTCTGTTCTTGTTTTTTCGTTGACTAAGCTATTATCATTTAAAAATATATATTTAAATGGTATTATGCTTTAAGACATCAGCAGCATCGCCAGCTGGGAGGCACGGTTCGGTTATCCATTTTTTGAGCGTTGCAAGGCGAAAATTGCGATTGCATTATGCATATTGCAGGTTGCTAGTAACGGTTATGTTGCTGTTGCTTCTCTCACTTAAATTAATAATTATGCAGTTTCCACTTTTGAATCTTTAGATTAGAGCTGATTGCTGATGGGTTTTCGGGCTTTCCTTGGACTTCATTCATATATGTATAGCTTTATTCCTTTTGCTGTCACACAGACGGGGGACACACACACAACATGTACGAAATGCATGCTAGAAGAAGACGGCGGCAATTTACACGGGCACGGGCACGGCGTAAGGGGTTAAGGGGGTGGCGCCATGGGTTAACCATTAACCTTCTACCCGACCATTAACCTACTGCGCCGGCTGGGTGTCGGGCAGATCCAGTATCCTGGCCACAAACTCCGAGATGTCCGTGTTGCGCTGCAGGTGCTCCACAATGAAGCTGTGCTTGAGCAGCTGCTCGTAGTTGGGCCGCGCCATGTACTCCTTCTGCAGGCAGACGGCGATGAAGTCCTCGAACTCCGACGAAAAGGTTCCCTCTGGCAGGCGCGGCGGACTGTCCTCAACCACCTGAGGGATAATGCAACGAATGGTTACTTCAGTGCTCGAATGATGCGGAGAATTGTGCTTAAAAGTGGTTTACTAACTCGAAGATTATTAGTTGTTTTATTTAACCTTCTTATAAGCACAGCAGCTTGGCATAATACTAATACCTTTTTGAGAGTTAAATGTTATGCAAAGTGCTTGAGAACAAGTGGTTATAATTTTAATTAAAATTACCTAATGGTTATTTGTGAACCAGCAGTGAGTTATGTAATTAATGTTGCTTCCTGGTCTAATTAACCAATAATAGTAGAGTACTTTTGAATGGCTATTACCACATAACTGCATTTAACTTATTCTATACTATTTTCTGTGATAAATCTGACGATTGATTATTAATATTCACAATTTTATCGGGTTTGTTTTGGAAATTCCAACAAAGTTAAAAGCCTTCGACTACCACAATTGGGAAAATCCAAATATGCATATCATAAATGATAACGTAGAATTCCATATTTGCCTCTGCATACTTGGGACTTCAAAGCCCAAAATGTGTAATTTAAAGGATTTATTTAGGCACTCACCTGACGCAGTTGCTCAAATGGCGTTCGCCAATTGTCGTACGGGTAGCGGCCAGTGGCCATTTCTATCATGCTGATGCCCAGCGACCAAACATCC
The DNA here is from genome assembly GCF_016746365.2 of Drosophila yakuba. Lineage (NCBI taxonomy): Eukaryota > Metazoa > Arthropoda > Insecta > Diptera > Drosophilidae > Drosophila > Drosophila yakuba. The sequence goes on along the minus strand of NC_052526.2, from coordinate 7,435,968 downwards.
GACCTGATGTCGTATTGCGCCGGATTTCCCTGGGGATCGATGCGTTCCGGCGCCATGTACGGCTTGCAACCGGCATCGATGGTTTTGGCAATGGAGTCCACGAGGTAGCCTAAAAGTTAATCCAATATTAGTGGAAATACAGTTGCAAGAAGTGACCCAATGCCCACCTGAGATGCCAAAGTCACAGATCTTGACCTGGCCGGCCCGATTGATCAGTATGTTCGAGGGCTTGACGTCCCGATGGATGACTTTCAGCTGAGCGTGCAGATAGTGCAGCGCACTGACCACGCTCATTGCAATCTGTAAAGCAAAGGCAGTAGTACAGCAGTGGTATAGTGGGGCTTGCCCGATAAGATTAGCCCCGCCCCCAATCCTCCCCAGCTGACCTTGCCCAGCACGCTCTCCTCCATTCGCAGATCGTGGCGGAAGACCTTCGGATAGAACTTGTCCAGGCTGGTGCTCATCACCTCCATGCAAATCCAAACATCGCCCTCGCGATACATCGCGCCATAGAAGTGGACGGTGTAGGGGCAGTCGCTGGATCTCATCGATATGTCCAAATCCATCACAAGGCGGTGCTGTTCTCGAATATTTACGGTCATGGGTATGCGTTTGACGGCCAGGACCGTATCGGTTTGCCGATGACGCATCTTCTCCACGATGCCATAGGCGCCACGGCCCAGATCGCAGATCTTCTCCAGACTATCTGCATCAATGTCAAAGGTCTGGTCGCCAATTTGAATGGTGGCCCGCGAGTCCAGGTTGCGTGGCGGGACTCTAAAAAGGAATGCCGGATGTAGTTCAATTCACTATGCGTTTCTGGCCGGGATTTAGCCATTTTGACTTACATGGCGGCCTCTGGCTCCTTGGCAATGGTAAAGGGCGTGAGGCGGTGGCGTTTGGACATTTTGATAAGCCCTTCTATATTCTATATCCTATATGCTATACGTATGCTCTCCTTGACTTTCCTCGGCGTTTTCTAGCGGATTCCGCAAGACCTGGCGGTTCGGTGCGAATCGGATGCGATGCGGTGCGGTGCGGCTATTTTTACCGCATTTGGTCAGGTCAGGATTCGGATGCGGGTCGGTGATTTGGGATCGGATCGGTGTGGATCGTGTGGCCCGGGTTTTGCCGCCCAACCTTTCGCTATTGCCTTTGCTTTCCTGTCCGCACTTTTTGCACTGTTCGCCGATCGCTTTTCGCTTCTCTTTCTCGTTTTTCTCGCTTTTCCACTAGCGCTGGCCAGCCATCGACCGTCCAATCGATATATCCCATCGAGTGCACGAATAGTATCGCCATACAAATAAATCAAAGTTGCTAAACAAATCGAATCGCTGCAGCGATTTTTTGACGTTAAGTTTAATATCGATAATATCGACGTGTTTTTCAAGTATCCTTTTGACTTACTTTTAATTTATTTCCATAAATATTTTGTTATATACATTTATTTTAATGGAACAACCTAATATTGGATGCCCATCCAATTTTGCAGTGCATTTCGATATATTTATGATATTTTAGCACTTTGGTCACTCTGATTTCGATTTTTAGTGATGCAAGTTTTACTCAGAATAAAATTTTTCGAAATAAAATAATATATGTATATGTAATATATAGTTTTATATGTCTCGTATTGCCCTTTATTAAATCTGTATAGTATAAAAAATATATTTTATATTTTTATAACTAATTTTTTTAACAAAATTTATAACTTACAAAAACACAATTTTATTTGAACATAATAATTATTCAAAAACGTTGTTAAAGGAGCCGATGATTTGCAAAACATCGATAGACACCAAAACAGATATCGAGAAATATCGACAAAGAACCATCGATGGCAGATGCATCGATGTTTTTTTACATCACTATTGTACACGCGATTTAGGCAGCAAAAACGTACAAAAGCGAGTGATCAAATTGTGCCAGTGATACCGCCGCCCGCGGTCGCGAAACGAATCGATTGCAGAAGTGCGACAAACAGCGCCGCGAAAGGAAAACAACCGTTGAAACATTCTCCCAAAAAAGGAGGAAAAAATCGCAAGTTGTTGTTGCCGTTGCTGCTGAAAAAGAACGAGAGAGAGTGAGAGAGGGCGCTGCGTGTATGCCTGTGTGTGTGTTTGTGTGGGGGTGAGGATGTCTCTCTCTAATGCACAGTGACTGTGTTTTCCTTTTTTCGATTTCGTTTTTGTGCTCCCCCCCGACAAACAAAAAAAGTCCAAGCGATCCGTTATTTTTGCAAGTGTAAAGTTTACAGTGTATGTGTGCCGCCGAACAACAACAACACCAGCAACAAAACAACAAACAGGGCGCACAGCAAAACAATTCACACACACGCACCCTCCCCCGCCAGCGTGCGCTTGTGTGTGTGTGTGAGAGAGAGGGAGTGAGAGAAAAATCGAAGAAGTGCTGGCCAAAAGCGAAAAAAAATTAAACAAATACCAAAATCCAACAATACCAGCAACTAACTATCAAAAATCGGACCAAATCCAGTCGACATAATGTCCACCATTGAGTTCGAGACGATCGGCAGTCGGCTGCAATCCTTGGAGGCGAAGCTCCAGGCGCAGAATGAGTCCCACGACCAGATCGTCCTTTCCGGTGCGCGCGGACCAGGCGTTTCCGGTTCCGTTCCGTCTGCCCGCGTTCCGCCCCTGGTGACATCCGCATCAGCAGCCACATCCGCCGCCCACGCACCGACCCTGGGCACAGGTTCCGTTTCCGGATCGGGAATCAGCATAGCCCAGCGGCCGGCACCTCCAGTTCCTCATGCGACGCCCTTTGCCAGCGCCAGCACCTCGTCATCCTCATCCGCATCCGCATTTGCATCCGCAGCACCGGCGACGGGCGCCTTCGGTGGAACATACACCCCGCCCACAACCAGAGTGCCGCGAGCCACGCCCACACTGCCCATGCGTAAGTACTATATTCCAAAATTCCAAAATATCGAAAATTGATGAGGATTACCATATATGGCTTATCTATGCTCAAATCCCAACTAGATTTACAAGGGAATACTTAAAAACTCTATATGTAATGATAGCTTATCAAACTGCAGACTATAACTCATACTTTTCCAACTGGACTTTTCCGAAACTCAATCAGAATTTTCCGTTTCTCATAGTTCTCCACTTTTGAGAGTAAAGCATTGTCCAAAAACTGTTTTGCCCGCCAAAAACGTGCCCTAAATTCTGAAAAAAGGCACAAATTAGTTTCCAAGTAGGTGCCAAGCCCACAAAAAGCATTTTCGATATTATTTCGCAGAAAGATCAATGTATTATCGGTCGACCTTTAAACAGGTGAATTCTTTATAGATCCTCTGTGACAGGTGCGGATTTAGAGACAACACTTTTTTGACCGCAACTGTAGACAGTTTGTTAAGTGGTAATAAAAGAGGGCCGAGAAAAATCGTGATCCCCAAAAATGGTCACCTAAAATCTTTATACACATGTATACCGAACCGCCAACCGCAAGCCACAAAACCATCTTTTGTCCGCATTTGTGTAAATATTTTGTTAATAAATTGTCATTGCCCAATAAGCTCCGTATATGCATTTGTGTGAGTGTGTGTGCTTAAATTGTGATAAGAGGAGTGCTCTTTTCTTGGCTTTTACCAGTGCTATTGCTATTTGGGTTTACTTTGGAGCACTTGGATACTGGATACCGCCAACAAAGGGCAAACGCTATCGATTCCCCCGGACTGCATAACAGCTGCTCATAATCCCCCATTCCAGCACCTCAGCACACCCAGCACCCCATCAACCCCGTAACTTCCCCGCTTTTCCCCTCGATTTCCCGTTCTGTTTTTCCGATTGCATAGATAAGACAGGCCAAGTGCGAAAGCCAAAAGCGAACCCAACTTGTTTTCGGCCTTTTGTTGGGCCCAAAAAAAAAAGGAAAAGAAAACCAAATCTACAGTGGTATTAACAGCTGTGCACAATGTCAATTTATTTTCGCCTCGATTAGATTAACAGTTCCTGGTACCATAACTGTTTTCCATGAACTCCAGAAAATGTCTAATGGGTTTTTGAATAATCGAATACATTTTGAGTCGATTAGATTACTGTTTAATAGTTTCCATGAATTTTAAAGTATTAAAACTTTACCTATTCAGCATTTGAATAAATTTTATAGTTAATAATAGTCCTTTATTTCTATTTAATTGGTACAAATGTAGATTTTTTTCAATACTTTGGCAATAGTTTCATGCATTCGATGCTGTTATTTTGGCCGCAATTGTGAGTCCCTTTCTTTCTCCTTTTCCACCCTTTTGTCATACATTTATGTTTTGTGTGCTGTTTTGCATATTTATACCCGTTACTCGTAGAGTAAAAGGGTATACTAGATTCGTTGAAAAGTATGTAACAGGCAGAAGGAAGCGTTTCCGACCATATAAAGTATATATATTCTTGATCAGGATCAATAGCCGAGTCGATTTGGCCATGTCCGTCTGTCCGTCCGTCTGTCCGTCTGTCCGTCTGTCCGTCCGTCCGTCTGTCCGTCTGTCCGTCTGTCTGTCCGTATGAACGTCGAGATCTCAGGAACTACAAAAGCTAGAAAGTTGAGATTAAGTATACAGACTCCAGGGACATAGACGCAGCGCAAGTTTGTCGAATAATGCTGCCACGCCCACTCTAACGCCCACAAACCGCCCAAAACTGCGACGCCCACACTTTTGAAAAATGTTTTAATATTTTTTCATTTTTGTATTGGTCTTGTAAATTTCTATCGATTTGCAAAAAAACTTTTTGCCACGCCCACTCTAACGCCCACAAACCGCCCAAAACTGTCACGCCCACACTTTTGAAAAATGTTTTAATATTTCTTCATTTTTGTATTGGTCTTGAAAATTTCTATCGATTTGCAAAAAAACTTTTTGCCACGCCCACTCTAACGCCCACAAACCGCCCAAAGCTGCCACGCCCACACTTTTGAAAAATGTTTTGATATTTTTTCATTTTTGTATTAGTCTTGTAAATTTCTATCTATTTGCCAAAAAACTTTTGGCCACGCCCACTCAAACGCCCACAAACCGCCAAAAACTGTCCTTCGCACTTACACTAGCTGAGTAACGGGTATCAGATAGTAAGAAACGTTCTGCCACGCCCACTATAACGCCTACAAACCGCCAAAAACTTTAAGACTCTCCTTTTTCCTTCCACTAGCTGAGTAACGGGTATCAGATAGTCGGGGAACTCGACTATAGCGTTCTCTCTTGTTTTCTTATTGGATTTTCATCAGCCATCAAGTGTTGTTATTTATTTACTTGCATATTTATTTACTCTTTGCATGTGTGCGTCTCTCTGCTCGCTTATTTTTTCGCTCTCCTCTTCTCTCTCGCTCTCTGCCATTGGTTACTTTTTGGCATTTCCGGAGTAATGTCTTGATATGCCCGTTACTGTTGTTTTCATTTTTTGGGCCTCGCATATTCCCCGTCGTCCGCCGCCCCTCCGCCCTTGCCCACACTCATCGGACATTCTGCCGTGTCTCCTCTTTCGCATGTTTACAAATAGCGTTATTTTTTATGACTTGCTGTTGTTGTAGTTGCTAATTGTTGAATTGAATTGCTGCCAGGGCAAAAAAAAACTTCGCAAACAAAAACAAAATCGCTCTCATTCGCTCTTCCTCTTCGTGCTCACACATGCACACACACACAGGCACGCACACGCACGATGGCACAGTGGGCAGCATTCGTTGATTGATTAGTGGCCCATGGTAAAGCAATTAGAATTTATTGAAAATATTTCAAAGGATTAGATTTTTGGTATAGCAATTGAGAGATGGAGTTCTGAAAGATATGCAACACATTGTTCCACTTTAATAATTCATTTAATTGTTCATTTGCAGTAAGTAAAGGATTAAGGATTTTAGGGTTAAATTCATACATTCTTATCACTAATAACATATTACTAATTTCAATTGTCTATCTTACAGTTTCTAGCGGACCCGGTGGCGGACTGAATCGGACGCGGCCAGTGATACTTCCGCTGCCCACGCCGCCGCATCAACCGGTTTCGGAAACGGACAAGAAGCTGAAGATCATCATGGAGCAGACCGGCAAGCTGAACATCAACGGGCGGCAGTATCCGACGGACATCAATGACCTCAAGCACCTGGGCGACCTGGGCAACGGGACCAGTGGCAATGTGGTGAAGATGCTGCACCTGTCCAGCAACACGATCATCGCCGTAAAGCAGATGCGTCGCACTGGCAACGCGGAGGAGAACAAGCGCATCCTGATGGATCTGGATGTGGTGCTCAAGTCGCATGACTGCAAGTATATTGTCAAGTGCCTTGGCTGTTTCGTTCGCGATCCGGATGTGTGGATCTGCATGGAGCTGATGTCCATGTGCTTTGACAAGCTGCTCAAGCTCTCCAAGAAACCGGTGCCGGAACAAATTCTGGGCAAGGTCACAGTGGCGGTAAGTTCTTGAGTGCCTCTATAGCCTCTCCACAAAACGTGACTTAATACGTATCCATCCCATTTGTAGACGGTCAACGCATTGTCCTATCTGAAGGACAAGCACGGGGTCATCCATCGAGATGTGAAGCCCTCGAACATTCTGATCGACGAGCGCGGGAACATCAAGCTCTGTGATTTCGGGATCAGCGGTCGCCTGGTGGACTCCAAGGCCAACACTCGATCCGCCGGCTGTGCAGCCTACATGGCGGTGAGTATATAGAGCAGTGGGGCTATGGTAGGGAAAACTGCACTAGACAGATCGTAGATTAATTGAGAACGTTGTGTGTATTGTAACAACTCATTAGATTTCTTGGAAAATGTATAGGTTTGTTGATTACCTGATTGGTGTCATGACTTAATTTATTTAAATATTGAACGTGTTTGTAGGGAAATTCCAAGCTTGGCAATGCAAGCCATAAATTTGAGATAATTGAAGCGTAAACTAAGCTTTTAATCAATAAGTACTTGGAATACATGTGACCTATTTGATCCACGATTCATCTAGTTCCGCAAACACCTACCTAGAATGCCCTATATAGAATAATAATCAATACAATCAATTGAATTTTAAAGCCGGAACGCATCGACCCCAAGAAACCAAAGTACGACATTCGCGCTGATGTGTGGTCACTGGGCATAACGCTGGTGGAGCTGGCCACCGCGCGATCCCCGTACGAGGGATGCAACACGGACTTCGAGGTGCTCACCAAGGTGCTGGACTCGGAGCCGCCGTGTTTGCCATACGGCGAGGGCTACAACTTTAGTCAGCAGTTCCGCGATTTCGTCATCAAGTGGTGGGTGATCCTACTTCCTTATAGCTTTGCTACTTGTACAGAATCCTATGATTAACATGATTATTCGTTTGCTTACAGCCTCACAAAGAACCATCAGGATCGACCCAAGTATCCGGAGCTTCTGGCCCAGCCCTTCATCCGGACTTATGAAATAGCCAAAGTAGATGTGCCCAATTGGTTTCAGAGCATCAAGGATAACCGGCTGCGTGCCGCCAATGGCGATCCAACGCTCCAGAGGTGAGCCCATCCGGTGATCTATGCCAGATCCTCCAGCATTATTCCCACGACCCGTCCGCTATTCCCGGCTGATGATGTGTTGTGCCTGTTGTGGATGTGTGTGAATAGTGGGTGTGTGTGTGTGTGAGAGATAGTGCGGAGCGCTTTGTATTTTCCACACTTTTCCGTTTCCATTTCCGTTTCCCAATTTTCCGTTCTTTGTTCTTCGCTTTAACGTGCTTCTCCAGTTCAACAGGTAGGAGAGGATTCAAGAAGATTCAAGAGGATTCCGTAGGATGGTTTCCTAAACTCGCTGTTTTGCGCTAGCCAACTAATTTCAACTGCTTGTTCCTCAACTTGTTTCATATTCCTAATTTATTTTACTCTTGTTTTTTATCTCTTTAATTTTCTCTGGTGAGGCTAATTAACATTATAAATTTACGCTTAGCTCCTCCATTGCTATACCTATCCCTTTTCGGCATGTTTAGCTTTTTTGTTTCATTTAATACACATTAAGAAAGCAAGTTCACTTATAAAATTAACTACAATCTTACAAAATTTAGCTAGCAATTAGATACGAGTTTGTTGTGCTAGATCAAATGCTCTTTCCAAAGCTATTTAGTAAGTAAACAGTTTTAATGTTAATTTGAACCAAAAGTTAATTCAAATGTAGAACTAAAATTGACAGCTTTCTAATGAAACTTTTTACACCAATTGCAAATCTTAGAACTTACACATTTGTGATCTTTGGAAAGAGCATGTAATCCCTAGTCCCTTTGTAGTCTGCTGTCCACGTAACTATCCGTCTATCTTTACCCACTTGGACCCTGTACTTAATTTAGGACGAACCTAAAGTGTATTATGAAATAATTATAAACATTTTGATGTAATTCTCCTTTTTTTTCTTTGCGTTTAATTGACATTTTTAATTTGAGTGTGTGTGTGCGACGTTTTTATTTTCCTTTTTCATCTTTTTTATTACCATTTTTTGTAGGTTACCTAATTCCTAATACCATTTCTTAAACAATAATGACAAACAATGAAGAAAACCAATAAACATAATCTAACAAAAAATAAAAGCAAACGAAATAGAAGAAGACAAACTATAAACAAAAACCAAACATTAAAACCTATCGACATAAACTGAAAAACTGAAAAACTGCAAAACTGAAAAACAAAACAAAAGCATTCAAGTAAAACTTGCAACCATCAACTCTATATACAGATATATAAACCTAAATATATATATATATTTACCTATATATAATGATAATGCCAACCAAACATAACTACTCAAAAAACTATAAAAACTCCTCCCAATTAAAAGTAAAATTCAGTAAGTACGACGAGTTTATTATTCTTATTATTAGCCTTCTAATTATGTTTTTCACTAGTTAAGTGTAATTGTTAATCGTTGTAAACACGCCCATGCTCTGCTAACTTTTATTATACTTATGATTTAATGCTTCTTTAATGGACTTTTGTTAATAATGTTAATGTTTCCGTTTATTTTCGCATGTTCTTGTCTGAATCTGGGCTTGGCTTTTGGCATTGGTTTCTTTATTTATTTAATTTATATTTTGTTTATTTACCCATCTAGAAATGCTCATACACCAGAAAAGGTAATTTGACACTGATTATTTACTATGCTTTATTGTATTACTGATCGGCTTTAAGTTCATTTCATTTGGTCATGCGTCGCTGAAATTTCTCACAGTTTTTCACATATCATGCTTTTCCTTTGCGAAAATATAGGATAGCTCCTAAAATAACTATTTAGTGCTTTTTAGAATGAATTTTGATATAGATAAATTATGCTTGCTGTTTTAAAATTTGAAGAACATCATTACAACCTAAATGTTGACAGAAACAAAGTAAAGTATAAATTTGCAGCTTGATTAGTTTGAACAGTTTAAGTTTAATCAAAGCTTAAGGCTCTCTTAAGTTTTCTAAAACTTTGAATTTTGTTTGCAATTTCGAAAGGTGTTTTCTCAAACATTTTGTGCGCTTTTTCTATAATTCACATTTGTTTTTGTTTTTTTGGAAAATGTTATCTTAGGAAGACATCATAAGCAGAGATCCTTTAATTCTGCGCCATCTGCGGCCATCTTTCGCTTTCGCTCCCTTTGGCATTTACCTGTGTTTTCCACCTGTCGCTTACCCAAAAGAACACACCACATACACCCAACACACACTCATCAACTTGTATATATATGCAAAACATACACACACACACCGAGACACATTCAAAATGCGATTACAGCTCATATAAATGTTTTAGATATGTTGCATTGGCGCCGTCAATCTATTTAAATGTACCCTACAAACCCACCAGATCCCGGATATCCTGAAGATCCCTCAAAATCCTTGATATACTCTAATTACCCCAATGAATCCCCTCCAAGAACAGAAACCTTCTTTCTGCCACTGGCGTACATTTGAGTGTGCTCTCATTACTGGTCATGTAGCCACCGAGAATGCGTTGATCTCAAAACGAATCAATCGTCAATTTGCAGGGCAACGGCGACTGGAAGTGTTGTCGGTTCTGGTGCTGGATCTCTAGCCGGATCAGGATGCGCAGGTGGAGCTGTAAAGTATGGTAGGGCGACGCCGTATGCGGGACAGAGTCCCACAAATCCGCAGAAGACAATAAAACCCACTCAGATACCGAGTTACCAGCAGCAACAGTCGCAGTATTTCATGCAATCAGCCACACAACTACCTCAAACAACAACCACAACACCGACGGCAACGACAAACTGTTTCGGCAGTAGCAGCGGAAACGGAAATGGCAGAGGAAATGGCAGCGGCGGAAGCGGAAATGGTAGTGGAAGCAGCAGCAGTGCCAGTCCTCTATCGCCGCCAAGCGCCGGAATCGGCGATCTTAATCGGCTTTATCGCAAATCGCCGTTCATGCAGCGAAAACTGAGCAACGGATCCCATCATCCGCACTACAAATACAACGACGAGAGCCCCAAGAAGGAGTCCATGTTCAGTAGCATCGGTGAGTTTGCCTGCATAGGTTCGAAGTATACACTTTCAACTCTCATTTATTTCAGGTCAATCGATTCTACGCAATCTGACAACATCGCCCTTCAGCCAAAAGAAACACAATTCAGCAGCAGCGACTGCAACAACAATACCACTGCCGCACAACAACCAAACATTGATCACGGATGCAGCAGCACCAGCAGCAGCAACAGCAACAGCAGCAGCAGTAGCAGCAACAGCAACAACACCGCCAAATATTGCAGCTACAGCGATGACGACAACGCCAACGACCACGCCCACTTGGCGCCTGCCAGCGGAAAATTCCCAAGCCTACGACAGCTGTGATAGTAGTAGTAATGCGACGACGACGACCTTGAACTTGGCCCTCTCCTCACCCTCCCCCTCGTTGCCGCGCAAGCAATTCCCCACAGAATCGCCGACCCTGCAACTTACAAGTCAGCAGCAGCAACCACAGCGATTGCAGCCGGGCAATCAGAGCCCCATAGGTAATCCCATCTACCATGTGCTGGGCTATACATAAACTAACATTTCAATTTGCTTCGATTTGCAGTGCTGCAGCGCTTCTACCACCAGCAGAACCAGCTGCGCGAGAAGGAGGCGGCCGAGCGGTATCAGCAGCAGCAGCAGCAGCAGCAGCAGCAGCGCCAGCAGCCGCCCGTGGGAGTGACCAGCACGAATCCGTTTCACAGCAACTATGTGCCGCCGCCGCCATCCACGCACTCCACCTCTAGTCAGTCCTCCACGCAGTCGACGTGTTCGCAAATCGCCATTAATCCCGCCAGCATATCACCATCGTCTGGTTCTGGAACGGCGGGTTTGGGATTGGGATCAGCAACAGGAACAGGAACAGGAACAGGAACTGGAACGGGATTGGGTGCAGCTGGTCACTTTGGAACGGGCGGCACTGGCGAGCAGTTGCAGTACCAGCCACTGCCTATCGCCGCCGAGGCAACGGGTGCCAGTCCCACGCTCCAGCCCAGATCGCCGGAACAGCAGTCGGATTATGGTGGAAGCGGCAACATGGTGGCCAGCAAGCTGAGCAAGCTGTACGCACGCCGACCGCTCTTGGGCCAGAGCTCCAGCAGCGGAGCGAGCAATAGCAGCCTGGATGGTTGCAGTCGGGAGCAACACGATGCCGGTGAGCCATCAATGCATTCCTAATTGGTCTACAAACTCAGAAATCAAATCATAACAATCATTATTCTTTATTCTTAAACCGAAGCTTTTCAAAAACCTTTCTTAAAAGGTGATTTTATTTCTGAGTCCATCATCGCTCTTTTGATTTCGCTTTACACGCTGCTATGTTGCTCTTGTATTTATACATTTTCTATTTCCATTTCCATTTCCGTTTCGTTTTTCTCTTCGTTTTCCGCACACCGCACCACAAACCGTACTCTGCACCACTGCACTGCATCACCATCAACATGAAACCACGTACTCATAATCCAACATCACTCAATTCATCAAAACAAAAATGCGAACCAACCGAACAGGCTGGTTCAACACACTGGCCGGTGCCATGAAGCGACAGTTTGCCACCTATGTTAAAACCCAATTGAATTCCACAGCCACGTCGCCGGTGGCGTCCGGCATGGACCGGGATCAGGAGCCAGTGCATCCGCAGCCGCCGGCGTACAGAAGCGTCGTGAGTAACGGCGGTAGCGGTGGCAAGTCCTACTACTATCGCACCCTATCGGCGGCCAGCAGCAGTAGTAATACCAGCCAGAGCACCTCGCCCACGACGGAACCACTGCCCGGTGGCGGCACCAGTAGCTTCCTGCGTCGCTACGCCAGCAGCGGGCCGGGAATGGGCGGCGGTGGTGGTAGCATCAGCACGCCGCCCAGTCCGCATATCTTGGCCGGATTGGATCGCAGGCATCGAAGTCCAGATCCGCCGCCACGCTACAATCGTGGACAGTCGCCGCTGTTGCTGCGAAAGAATCTGCTGGAGCTGAGTGGCCAGCCGCCCGGCTCACCGCTGCTGCACCGCAGGTTAGTACTCCATACTCCAAGCTATCCTGCTCTAAATCGTGCTAATTGTCGCCTCTCCCACTCACTTTCAGATACGTTTCGGCCTCGCCGCCGCTACCGCCACCGCGTCGAGGTTCTGAAAGCGTGCCGGGATCACCGCAGCATTTCCGCACTCGCATCCACTATACACCCGAGCCCCAGAGACGCATCTACCGTACGATAGATCAATGAGTAGCGCTGCAAATCATGGTCATGTGATGTTGGTATGGCTTCGATGACGATGCCGCCGACGCTGCTGTTCACGACGACGACGATCAGATGGAGGAGCAGGTGGGTCTAATGGAGCCCATTTCCCTGCCCGTCTCGTCAGCAGCCGGCGACTCGCTGTCGATGCCGGCGTATACAGGTGGCCACCAGGGCACTAGGTCGTTCGGTGCTGACCGGCGGATCGGCGGTCGTCGGACGTGTTCGGCCAGCGGATCGTATGCCAGCTTGTATACGGATAGGGACAAATGGCCAGGAGGAGGATCGTCAGGTGCGGGCGCATCGGGTGCATCGACGACCAGAGCTGGATATCCGTGGACATGTGATTGATGACAAACGAAAGTGTTCAAATTCTTATACGTTTAAGTGCTTGAGCCTCAGCGGCGATTCATCTGTATCCGCAACTGCTAGGCACTTCGTTTCGTTGCGCAGCTCCAATTGTACATAGACATATATCTTTAGGGATCTATATAGACACATCCGATAATAGTGCAATAGTTGAAAGCAATTCTGTTCGCCCAACACCCGCCCCCTGTATCCAAGTCTATTCTATTCTATTCTATCTATTCTATATGTCCCTGTATCTGTATCTGTATCTTTATCTGTATCTGTGTCTGTATCTCCTTCAATGGTAACTCTGTAATCAAAAGTTTACACTTTACACAACGTAAATTATTTAACCGTAGCTCTAAAATGAATATGAAACAAAATAGCTAAATCGAAAGGGGAAAATCCAACAGAAAGAATGAGAAATTCAAATGATTTGTAGCTTTGTATATAGAGAGGAGGCGAAGTGCAAAATGTCGTTGCATTTGCTGTTTTGCAATTTGTTTTAGTTTATACATTTCATTAAACAACAACTTGTATGCTGAGTGGAAGGGAAACCAACAACAAACAACCACATTAGCAATGGAATTATTGTACTGATTATTATAATTGTTTAATTTATTATGTAAGCGGCAACAAGCAACAATTCAAATTCAATTCTCGTTTTGTTTTTCATTTCAAAAAGGGTGGAAAGAGGATTCGTTTTTCTTTCAGAATGGCCATGAAAATCACAGATACGTGGATATAAAACAAAACGATCAGAAACACAACATATTTGGAATTGATGTAATTAATAAATCAAATACTTTGTATAGCTTCAGAAGTACAAGCCAAATAGCTTTCCATTCTTCTAGTTTCTATAGTTTCCACCCTCCTATTTATATTTAAAAAAAAAAATAAAAGAAACGAAAAACAATAAACTAATAAAACGCAAATGAAAGTCGGTGTTTCAACTATGTATAATAAAAAGGCGGTTTTGATATGTATTTTTTTTGAAAGTTTTTATTGAATTTTTTCCTGTTATGCTTGGCTGTGGCAATTACAACATTTATTTAGCTTTATTCCGCATTCAATTGAGTTTGGTTTTTCGATTAAACAAATGTCTTATGTGGTTTTCATTTGCATTTGGTATATTGTAAATGTAGATCGTCAGCTCAAAAGGAGTCATTTCATTTTGTTTTTAATTTTGTATTATTCTTTTAATATATTTTTTATTTCCTTTTTGTTGGTTTTGATTTCCTACCTGATTCAATCTGCTATCAAAAGTGAGCCCGTTTCGCACCACCCTGCACCACCCTGCCATCCGGTGGTTGGGTGGGTGAATTACGGCAGAGGGGCGGCGGGGGGGCGGTGGGCGTTGGCGATCGGGCCGAACATATAGAAACAGCACTTATTGTTTATTTGGATATCTGCGGTAAATACATTCATATTAATCAGATGAGTACATTCAGTTCAAACAGTATATTTGGAGTCGATAGAGCGACGGTAAAAATACAGCTATGCTTTATGTCTATTTAAATCTGTTGCTATTTGTTTATGTTCGTAGATTGATCAACAAAAAAAAAAAAAAAAAAAACAACATACAACATTTGTATAACTAACTTTTGAATTGAATGGCACTCGGCCATTTTCTCTGCCTCAAAATACTTCAAAGAGTTTTCCTTTTATTTTTTATCTATGTTGTTGCATTATATTTGCTCGTTTCTGTTGCAATCCAAGTTTTTCAAGAGACAGGCACCAAAAACTTTTGCCTGTCACTATCTTTCAAATTCATTAGTTTGCCAGTTTTAGCTTTAAGTGTATAGTTTTGTTTTGGTTATTTAACATTTATTTTAAGTTATTCGGGTTTTGCACACTGAAAGCGTTTAATTATTGATTTCCATTTGCTTTTCTTGTTAGTTTTCTGTTTTTTTTTTGTTTTTAAATATTGTTATTGCTTAATCTTATGCTTACATACATATGTATGTATGACCTGCCAGACACTTGATAAACTTGGTTGTACAGTTAGACATTGAGTTTTTGATATATGCGTTTTTGAACATTTAAGTGAAACCCTTTTGGAAATGCTGCCGTTTACATTTAGTTTTCTTGTTGCATCAGAATTTGCCTTCTTTACTTTATTGATCGAAAATCGCTATCTCTTAGCAACTGAAGAATTCGCGTAGGATTATATTCAGATTCAGAAACGAATGGTGTTGCTCTATTAGAGGTTTCAAAATTCGGGTTTTGGAGGATACATATACATTAATTGGGTCAACTGATTTCCAAAGGGAAGGTGGAAAACGATTTTCTATGGGCTTATACTTGATCACTTGATGGCTATATTATCTGCAGGGTTCTTCCAGTTTTCCTCAAGTAGGTCTATGCTGCTGACAAATTATTTAATTGGTAACATTAGGTTTTTTTCATTAATTCAATTATCTAGCCTTTAGTTGAAGTAATCTTCGCGTTTTCTGGGGTTTTCTGGGATTCTCTGTGACTTCAGTTGCCAGTCTGTGGGAAGTAATTCCCCTTTGGCTGCTTGTTATCAGTTATCAATTATTTTATTGGTTATACAAACATACACTTAGATATTGCACTTATGTATCGGTTTTCTGGTTCTCTGGACTCTCTCTGTTTTCACTTGCATGAACACAAGTGTTGTTGATTTTTCAGTTTAGCATTAACTATACTAACCTGTATTAAATGGTATTAAATGTACAGGATGTGCAGCCAACTTGACTGGTTGACTGTTAGATGTAGATGTAGATGTAGACTTATCTATAATATTCTTTCTTGGCTTTTGTTAGTAACAAATTAACAGACAATACAAAAAACCCAAACGAAAAGCGTTCAAACAGTTAGATTATGCTTGCAATTCTCTTGAACATTTAAGTACATCATATAGTATGTATATTATGTATATTCTTAGATCGTAAATTGAGTTCTTCTGGTAACTCGTTCTTATCGAGGCTAATGGAAATTGGTTTACAATGGGAATGGGTGGGGGTTAAGGGATTTTTTTGTTCAGCTTACATTTGTCCAATAACATTGATTAAAAAAATTTCTTTTATATTTTATTCATTTGGTTTCCTTTTGTTTTTTCTTTAGTTTTAAGTCTTTGTTTTACATCAGTAAGCGTTTGTTTTTATTTTCTTTTCTGTTTTTTCCCTTTTTTTTTTGTTTTGCTAATATTTTTCCATGCTGTATTTTTTTTTGTTTTTATTTTTATGTTTATTCTCGATTGTGTGGGTATCAAAAATCGAATGCCACAGTGGTTCCTTAACTGACTAGTTCTACATACCTTCCTAGGACAATCTTGCACGACGTACACGTACTATATATACTCATACTCGTATATATATATTATGTTGGGTAATACTTGTAGAAAATGCTTATGCTTTTGCCTGGGTCCTCCACCGTTATCTTTTGTGTAGAGGGTGGCGGGAGGGGGTGGGGTTTGGGCCGCCGTCTCCCTCCGCTCTCTCTCTCAGTGTATCCCCCAAAAAAATTGGGGGCTCTTGTCATTCCGGGGTGAATGTAAGAGTTAACAATGTCAGTTTCGATTTGGATGGTTCGATGCTTCGGCCGTCTTTTCGAGCGATGAGTTAGACGGACACACACACACACACACACACACTCAAGGCCACTCACACACACTCACACAACAGTCGTGGTCGCAAAGTGATGAAAAGTATATTTAAAAGCTTCAATCATACCCCAAATTCACTAGCCTATCTAAATGTATAGATATGAACATTGAGTTTAGAAATATTCTCTTTGAATTACTAACTAGAAAATATGTTTATCAAATGTAAGGAACTTTTTTTTAAGAAATTATACCCCATTTATCGAAAAATTCTTGAAATTCGGAGCATTTGTAAAAAATGATTGATCAAGCCATCTTAAACACTTAATAATACTATATATGAACAATTTCTATTCAATGGAATTAAAGCATTAGGCTTTAAACAGAATTTGAGCTAAGCGAACTGCCTTGAACTTAACTGAGTTTATTTGTTATGTAAATAAAATCGGTATTTTTACATACACTGCTCAAAATCAGAATCAGAATCACTCGCCACAATCATAATGAAATTATTATTATGCTAAAATTTTAGAAATTCGCCACTCAAAATTCTGTACAATTTACTACATATTTTCCAAAATTTCTTGCAACTTATTTCGTTACGAATCGTTTACAATTTACTACATATTTTCCAAAATTTCTTGCAACTTATTTCGTTACGAATCAAAAATTTAGTACAAATTTTGAATTTTCCATTTAGGTAATGGCGAATTTCTACGAAGTTTCAAACCAGTTTCAGTCACACGGGAACACATGCATCCATGCATTTAGTAACGCCGCCCGCTGCCGCTGCTGCCGCTGGCGCAACCGCCGTCCCCGCTGCTCCCGCTGGCCCCATCGGCTGCCCAACGCTTGCGGCGCGCCTCCTTGGCGGCCTGCATTTGGGCGGCCACGCGACTGGTGCTGGGCGCATTATCGAAACTGGCATATAGCTCCACCTCCTCGTCGGCGGCATCGCGGGCGGCGTTCGGCTGGTGGGGATTCGACGTATTCTGCATCTCAAGGGCGGCGGCCAGGGAGGCCATGGCATAGGCACGTGCATCGATGGGTGGCGGGTGGTGGTGGTGCTGGTGGTGCTGGTGGTTCTGATTAATGGACACTGTGGCATCCGAATCCGATTGCTGATCCTGCTGCTGCTGCTGCTGCTGTTGGTAGTGATGCTGCTGTTGCTGCTGCTGCTGCTGTTGATCCAAATCGAAACTCACATTCTTACTGTCTCATCCACCCCGGTGGACCTGGACGGTGGCCTCGGCGGACTCCTGCTGGCGCAACTGCTGACGGTACGCATCCAACTCGGGCATACGGTATGTGCCCAGATTCACCTGCACCATGAGCGTCTCCATGATGCGTTCGTTCTTCATCGATTTGGAGGGCAGGACGACGGTGAGCAGTTCGCTGGGCGAGATCCGGCATAGATTTAGATCACGCGTCAGCCGCTCCATAATGCATTCGAACTCGAATTGTGTGTCCTTGTTCGGATGATTTTTCAGTTTGCCCACCTTGTGTTGGGCCCACGCCAGCATTGCCTCAAATTTTCGTATCTCTGGCGTCTGCAGCTCCCGGCACATGATCATCTGCACCATCGATTCGGATAGATGCAGGAATTCGGGGCACTTGAACAGCGAGTGCGCCTTGCTCTCCACGAACGACAGGATCATGTTGACCAGCTCGGAGGCGGATGTGTAGCGCCAGTAGTAGTTCTCCAGCGAGATGAGCATCGGGCAGACCACCTCGATGCGCAGGAACTGCTTGCAGTGGTGGAAGCACGCCTGCAGCAGCTCCGGCAGGTCGTAGTGCTCCGCGGCACACAGAAGTCCTTGAAAGTTGTTTGCAAATATATATTAAGATATAATACTTGGAAAGTGATTATAGTAGTTTCAGCTATTAAGGGTGCTAAAGTGCTTTCTTCTAGATACCAAATTCTATGTGAGTTATCGAAACCAGAGGAAAGTGCTTTCTTCTAGATACCAAATTCTATGTGAGTTATCGAAACTAGAGGAAGGACTGAAGACTTCGCGTTGCCTCGCTTGATTCTCATTGTATGTATGTATGTAGTTACCTGGTATGGAGACGCAGGTCAGCGGACAGGTGCCCGTGTGCAGATAGTCGAGCAGCACCCGGAATGTGTCCGGATCGAATTCGATGATGTTGAACTCCGTTTGGGCCAGCTTGGCGCGATCGACCTTCTGGGCGTCGGCGCAGACGGAGAGGCGTGGCACGGCCAGCTGGTTGTTGCCCGGCTTGTCCTTGTCCTTGTCCTTGCTGTCCCTGTCTGCAGGCGCCAGTTGCCAGTTGCCAGTTGTGTTGTTGGTGTTATCGATAAGCGCGCGTGGACAGGTCATTTGGTCAATCGGTCCGTCGTGGGTGATCGGTTATCGTCGAAATTAGCAAAATCGCAACATAATCGATTGCAAAGTATAAGGGAAATGAAAACATTTGTCGGTCGGCAATGAAATTAATGGTGAAATCAAGAGCATTACGTTAAGAAGTTTATGTTGAGTGGCGTAAGTGACGTTTTTTTTTTTTATTTATTTTAAATTTTTTTTTTGAGGAAATGGTTAGGCGTTTTGGCGAGTCACGTGAGATGAGAGAATGACAAAATTTTGTTTGTTGTTTAATTTAAATTATTTTGTTTGTTGTTTCCAGTTGAGATTAACAGAAGAAAGAGAGATATAGTAATATAGAATAGAGATTGCAGAGCGGAGGTATAGCGACGGAAGAGGATAGCAAAATCAAGGATGAAAGTTTTGGAGCAAGTTCAAAAATAGTTTTGGTGTTGTATCCAATTGCAAGAAAATTTCACATAACAGTAATAATGCAAGCAGTTGTGGTGAATGAAATGCATGGATGTTCGTGGTAAAAAACATAAATAATTAGTTAAAATAAAAAAAGAATATGAAATAATTATAAAGGTATTAGGGCAGGTAAGATGAAAAAGCATTTGCAATATACACGCACGTCATGAGTTCATGATTTTTGGATTATGATATTTGTTTAGGGTGTATTCAAAATCACATCAAGTGCAGTATAAATAATTCAGAATTTGGGAATGCGTTTCAAAAAGTAGTTAATTGGCGATTTGTGCAGGGGATGCATTGTCAAAAGTTATATTTTTTTCGTAACGAAAGAACCATGTCCAGAATATTTTATGCGATAAACCAAAGGGTAACAAAAGAAGCACATCAATGAGGTTTGGTGGTCGTTCGATACAACACATTCGATCGGGTGTATTTATAGGGGTCGGGGCATATATATATATAGATATATATATATATAAGTCAGTTTAGACCGTGTGGTGGTTATATAGAGTACGAGTACGCAGTTTTCATTTTTACGGTTGAGGCAATATATGTGCGGCGTGCGTTTTTGGAGTTGCAGGTATTTGGATGTTTGGTTTTTTTTTTTGTTTTATTTATTATCGACATTTTAGGGATGCAAAAGTTGAAGTTGTTAGTTTTAAGGACGCAAGGACGCAGACGGTGGACGTATACGTAATGTGGAAATGCGGAAATGCGGAAAAATCAACACAAGTCGCACAGGAGAGAGAGAGAGGAGAGAAGAGAACAAAAGAGAGCGGAGAGAAAAGAACACGCATCGATATGGTTGCATTGCACCGACTGAAAACCCTTACTCGAACAATCTGTCGACGATATCCACTTCTTCTTGTCATCCGGATTCAGCTGATTGGTGTTCTTGTTCCGTATGGACCGACCCCATCCTGCCGTAATGGTACCCAGCCGGGAGAAGGCCCTCTTCACCATCGGCGACGAGGGCACGCTCTTGGGTCGTATCGAATCCGAATCGGGAACGGTCAGGTAGTTGTTGCTCTTCGGCTTCTGGTTCTGCGGGGAGACCAGCGATGGAGCTGGTCGCGCGAAGATCTCAGCGACCGGAATCTGCGGCGATCCGAAGCCGGTCTGAATGCCATACAGCATTTCCTGCAAAAAAAAGAATGTTTATTGCAATTACCCAGAGAAAATGAATATTTTTGCAAGTCAACAATAACTAGTAGTCAGTCGTAAAAATTTCTCTTCGTAAATGAGCTGCAAAATTGGGCCCACAGTGCGTATGTGTAATATTTAGATATCAATTTTATAACTCATACGCACTGCTGTCAACGTGTATTACTTATACGCCCCCTTGTCCATGCTCATCACTCATACGCACTGTGGTCCATGCTCATCACTCATACGCACTGTGGTCCATGCTCACCACTCATACGCACTGTGGTCCATGCTCATCACTCATACGCACTGTTCTCGATGACTTTCACTCATTTGTCTATTTTACCTCCAGGCGAACACATATACGTACACCCAAACCCCGTAAAAACACACCTGAAAGACGCGACTCCGCACTCCGAGAATCGCTCGAACGCCAATGAAACGAGCCTTCTGCTTGGACTGACCCACCAGGAATACGACATCGAAGAGATGGGCGTTGGTCAGGCACGATGGTTCTTCGTTTAGGAATACGCGGGTAAAGTCCTTGGCCAACTGATCGTAGTCCTCGAATTGATCGCGAACGGAATCCAGCAGCGGCGACGACGGTCGCATGTGACCTGCGAAAAATTTAAATGGATTTGCCTATTTAAGTAATTATTGAACTATTTCCCTGCTTGAAATACATTGATCAATTCATTGGGATATATTCGCTGAAAGAAGAATGTTTTTAAAAGTTTAAAATCATGCAACCAACATGCTGGTTTTGCTTGTGAGTTCAGTTGCAGATCTTGAAAAATGAATTTTATTATATTACAACCGGTATGCAAGAAAAAGAAAAGAGCCTTGGCAGTTTTTCACATATTCCTACTCCATTCATTCACTTTAAAGCCTGCGAAACACACATATTGTTAGGCTGGCTGTTTGACATTTCGATTTAAATTCAAGGCATACACAAATGCTCACAATTGGATTTGAGTGCGGTAAAGACTCTATGGGCAATATAATTGAGAACTTGATATATACTTTAAAGTTATGAATCCATTTTAAAGCTGTGCATCGGTTTCTGCTTTCCCATTTCTATTATTCTGACCCCAGCTGTGTATGTACAAGTGTGTGTGTGTGTGTGTTTGTGTGTGTGTGTGTGGGCCGGAATTTATGCAGTTCCCCAATCGCATTGAGATGGAAATGCCAAACTATTGGAGCAGTAATTTGCATAATTTCAATACGGATAGTTTCCATTGGGGATCACTGCCGGATTTTCTCAGTGTGCGTGTTCGTTTTGAGTGTGTGTGGCTGTGGGTGTGCGTGTGCGTGTGGCTGTGTGCGTGTGGCTGTGGGTGTGGGTGTATACTTCTGTGTGGGTGTGCATGAATAAATCAAATTAGATTTGTGTTGTCTAGTGCAACAAATAGCAACAAATAAATAACAAGAAATCCAAACAAAATCACAACAAACAGCAACGACACACCACCACCACCACCACAACAACAACAACAACAACAACAACAACAACAACGAGAACACGAACAACATCCTTGGATGGGTGGTGGGTGGCTTCTGGTGATGGGTGGAAATGGGCGGATGGCTGGAACAATAGATATCCCCACTGATAAAATAACACAAACATGAACAATATTTCTTTGCCGGACAAGTGTCGGTGTGCGTAGATAGGGGACGAGCAGATTGTCCATGTCGGGGGGTTAAAGTTCACAACGGACAGAGCGGCAGGGGCAGAGAGAGAGAGAGAGACAGAGAGAGAGAGAGAGAGGGAGATTGCTGCGAGCAACGACTGCACGCTTCCAGTGGGCACAAACACAGCCGGATGTGTTAATGGCGGAAACGGAAGTGTCAGTGTGTGTTTCTCCCGCTGCTTTTCCCTTTCCCTTTCCCTCTTTCTCTACCTCCCCTCCCCCTTGTCCGCCCCCTTTTCGCGGCCGAAACGAAGACAAAACGATTAATCAAACATACTCGCAGCACAGAAAGCGTGTCACAAAGGAGCAAATGCAAATGTCCTTTTTTTTTTTTGTTTTCTATTTTCCATTTTGCTCCTCGGGCTGCCAGTAATGCCTGCAATTTGTTCTCGCGATTTGCTTGTAAATCTTCTTAAAGTCGCCTAGAAATCCAGGCGATTCGCTTTAAGGCCTTCGCAAATGGTGAATATTTATTTTTGAATCTACTGCTTACATTTACAAATGCATTTAAATTACTTAGCTCTTTTGAGGATTAATACAACTCTGTTTAAATAACTTTTGCATTTAAGAAAACAAATATGTTTGAATTTCGAATCTAAATAATTTCATTTGATGGAAAAATCTATTTTTAATTTTTTTTATTTTTAAGTTTACTACTAATTAATTGGTTTCAAAACCCAAGGATTTTTTCGAGTTCAAATAATTTGCATATCTCTTTTGCTTTTTGTTTGCGATGCCAGGGAAATTGTAAATATTGCAAAGTAATTTATCAAAGTCAGGCAAAAACCATGCGGGTCCAAAGAAATTAGGGGGCGGCAGTAAAGGGTGTGTGTTTCGGGGGTGTGGGGGCGTGGCGCACATACTATGCCTCGCACACAGGTGCAACATGGCACAGCACGACGTGTGTGTGAGTGACGACGTCGACAATTGCAGTTGGTGTTGCAGTTGGTGTTGTTGTGGCTGTTGGCTTTCGTGTTGCTGCTGTTGTGGCAGTTGTTGTTGCTGCTGCTCAGAGTAACAATTGTTGTTGTTGTTGTTGTGTCTGTGTGTGGATGTGGTGGTGGTGTTGTTGTCATTATTGTTGTTGTGTGTTGCTGCCGCTGTTTGCAGCTCAGTGGCATTGTTGTTGCTGTTGCAATAGCAGCAAATGTTGTGCGACGGTTGCAAGTGTTGCATGTGCGGCATGTGTTGCATGTGCTGCATGTGTTGCTGCTGCAGCAGCAATTGCTGTTGCTGCTGCTGCTGCTCGTGGTGTGTGTTGTTGTCTAGGACACGGGCATGCAACATTTTGATATATTCATCCTCACCGATCGGTCGCCAACTGCCGCGTCTATATGGCTTCGGTATCTGTCCAGTTTCCGCATGATTCGATAGATTCATCACCAGATCCTCGAGCATCTGCGAACGCGTCCGCTCCTGCATTCGTGCGAATTTCGGCGCCGAATAGGAGGCTCTCTCTCCATTCACGATCTTCGTCAGCAGCCATTCCCTATGGAAATTCATGATTAAAACACGGGGGATTTGTAGTTAGTGGGGGTTTAGTGGGACAAGATTTGGGGGTCAGGAAACTCACCGGAACATTGGGCCCTTCTCGAAGACGGACTGCTCCCACAAATAGGGCTTGTAGGCACCCACCTCGTCGCGGGTCACCACGGAGACCTCGTATCGCGTGGGCTTGTGCTTAATCCTGGCCGAAACACGAACCTTTGGAAAATGAAAAGGAAAAACGGATTAAGCCAATGAAATCACTTGAGATTAGATCACTGTATGCGATAGTACTCACCAGGATGAAGGTGTGCAGAAAGTGGCTCTTGATGCAGGCGGGACTGAAGCGGGTGTTATCCGCCTCCAGGAAGACCACACAGACGATGTCGTTGCCAATGTGCCGCTTCCTCTGGAGCTTCTGCGGATCGTGCTTCTCGTACGGCAGCAGCGTGGACACATGGAACATGATCTCGATGTTGCGCCAGTTCGTGTAGACGGAGAAGAGACCTTCAAGGATTCAAGATTGAAGATTGAAGATTCATCATTTTTTTGGGGAAAAGAAACCCACCTGTCAGGTCGTGCACCGTATCAAGGCCACCTTTGTATTTATCAAAACCGCGCAGTCGAACTCGATCGCCGAGCAGAGTGAGGAATTCGTCGAAGAGCGGTGAATTTTCATTATTGTCCAGAATTTGCTCTTCGGTATACTGATCCTCTTTGACAAATATGACGCCAACTTTTAACTCTGATTTTATAAAAACCTAGCGCATAGCAAAAATGTATTAAAATAAAATATATATCATTTACAGTGAGATTAGAACGCACCTGATCTAATTTTAATAATTCCTCTGGCGTATCGGGCAATTGTCCTAACGTTAAAGGTGGATTTAAATTAACTTCTTTACCTAAAGATCTAACTACCTCCTCGCGATTATATCTGAAAATGTTTGATGTGATTTATTGAGTAAAATAAAAGTATGCACTATTGCTAGCAATGTGGGTATATTACCTATCTGCAAACACACAGGAGGCCGGTATCAGTCCATGAACCGTGTAGGAACCAGCCCGCACCAGGATGCGGAACTGATCCCGTCCGTTGAGCGTCTCCTGCTTGATGGAGAGGATGACCGGGCCCAGGTCCTCGTCGCTGGTGAAGTAGTTCCAGTGCTCGGTGCCATAGAAGTACTTCTCGTACGTCTCCTGCTCCACGGAGATCAGCTCGAAGGCGCCCTGCTGGTCCCACTGCTCCTCGATGGTTGTCTTCTTGCGCGGACTGCAATGGAATGGATAGTGATTGATAGCCATCTTACTGTGAAAGGGAGTTTCACTCACCTGGGCGTGGCCTCGGAGTCCTCATCGTCCTCGTAGAGATCGCTGCACTCGCGCTCCAGATAGGCATCGCTAGCACTTCCTGCCCGGATGTCCTCGTGCTCCGAGTCGCTCTCATCCCAAATGGTGTGCGGGGTGGGCATGGTGATCTTCTGGCGGGAGCACTCGATCCAGTAGCCCGGCGTGGGCATCAGATTGTGCGGATACTCCTCGCAGAACTCATCTGCAATGCATTTTATATTTCTCTTTTATTATTTTTCTTATAATTTCATTGGGTTCCTGCAGCAATGCCAATCAACATCATTTAGAGATTTTCTAAACAGCTGCGTACATTCTTTTGTGCCTCTTCTTTGTGCCACTTTCTGTGGCGACTTAAGAGTTAATTTTTAGGTGGCACTTGGGTTTTTTTCAGTTTGAATAAGATTCCCCTGCAATCAGCTACACACCCTGCTACAAACAAATAGAAAAGTTTCCACTGACAATCTCGCCTTCTTCCTGCGGCCAGAGGAGAGTCGAGTCTTATGTCAAAGTTTCACTCAACTTTTTAGCGGCTTGTGGCTTTTACATTCTCGCAAAACTGTTGCCTACTTTGGGGCTTTCAATGGCTGGCAATTCCTTCAACTCGAAACAAAATAATTTAGTTCAATTCAATTAAAATGCAAATACCGTAAACGATGGCGAGTGGCGTCGCGTGAGTTGCCAGTCATAAAGCAGGCGAAACTTCCCCTTTTCACATTTCACATTTCGCATTTACCATTTTCCCCCCTCCCCCCCCATTCACCCACTTTCCCTTTTTCCGCCATCAACTTTTCTGTCCATGATTGAGTTGGAAATTCGATGCGGCGCGTGAGTCAATAATGTGCCACATCTTTCTACCCCAGGGACAGTGGGTCAAATATAATGGAGAATTAAAGATGTCAAAGGATTTCCATGAGTTGTCATACCTCATACAGGTAAAAGAAAGAATGCCAGATTTAATATACAAAATAGGGCACTTTTCTTAACCAAATCCATAAATAGCTACTC
Source organism: Drosophila yakuba (assembly GCF_016746365.2). Classification (NCBI taxonomy): domain Eukaryota; kingdom Metazoa; phylum Arthropoda; class Insecta; order Diptera; family Drosophilidae; genus Drosophila; species Drosophila yakuba. The sequence goes on along the minus strand of NC_052526.2, from coordinate 7,409,878 downwards.
TATAAGTATAAACCTTTAATTTGGCTATAGATTTTTGGAAAATATACTTCACAGATTCCTGGCTCTTTTGGACCCACTGTACACTGATGATGAGGACGATGATGATGGCGGGCATGACGTTGATGGTGTTTTTGGTCCCGGCCCTTCTACGGCTCCTTGGGCTCTTTGTGCTCCTCTTTCTGGTTTCTGGTTCGTGTTCGTGTTTCAGCGGGATGGCAGTAAAATGCTGCCCTGCGCCAAGATGGGAACTATGATCTAATTAAGGAGCGCTCACCGTTCCCCCGTCACACATGTGCCACACACATTTTATGCCGCAAGTTTTGCCCGTCTACCACGCAGATGCTGCATATTTTTCGGGTCCCTTCCTGCCGCCCATGGAGTATATACATGGCCACAGAACAACCCACGCACACACACGCATACACACACACACGCACACACACACGCACACACACACGCACACACACAGACAGACAGCGAAAGCCATAAAACGGTGGCCCTGCCTAATTCAAATTTGAATAACTCGCAGCGCGCGCCGCTAAGTAGGCTATGAAATCGCTTGCTCGCACTGTTTTTCTGCGGTCTTGCCTAGGCTTTGATACCCTATACTGCAGGGGTTGCCAAGACTTGCCAATCAGTTCATCAGTTACTGCTCCAAATGATTAAGCTTACTTAGGCTAGTCTAAGCATACAATCTAACTTAATACATACAGTTTGGATATCGCTTTAATAGTTAGAAATTGTTACAAATTTGCACTAGAGAGTATCAAGAGGTTGAGAAAGTTTCTTTCGAAGGATCACGACTCTGAATTTTGGCTCGGTCAGATTTTTTGGCTGCTGTGCGTGTGTGTGTGTGCGTGCACAGTGCCCGCGGATATGCAATATATATTTTATATTCTTTAAGGCCAGTTAAACCAACATCCCGCCCCACCACATCGTGTGCCCCACATTTTGGGGGGGGCACTTTGGCGCCTTTCCATGCCCCAGCTGCTGTTTGTGATCCCGCTCGCTTGTCCCATACAAATAGCATCCCGTTCGGATCATTTTTCATCCACCCAATCCACGATGCCAGCAGCAACAACCACAGGTCGTGTTGCAGCTGCACGGCAGCAACATGCAACATGCAGCAGGGAGCGTGGAGCATGGAGCAGCATGGAATAAAAAAAAGAGGAAAAAACACGAAAATAAACACAAACAAGCAAATTGATGGGCATCGTTTGTTGGCCTCCCAGGAGGAACGAAGGCAACCGGAAGCTGGCCGGGCAACTATTTCATCTTGCCACTTGTAATGGCCACTTGCCAAGCCGGCGAAGGCAAACAAATCAGACCAACTGACACCCGGCCATGTAATATACATATATAGTATAGTATAGTTGGGCAAAAAAAAGGGGAATATCGTGGATGATGGTCTATAATCGGAGAAGCTCTACGGCAGGCAAATCGCCAGCAGAGTGGAAATAGAATGCGCCAAGAGGTACTTAACAAGTGAAGATATTTAATGGTATGGATACTTCAGAAACTAAACACCTTTCTCTGCTATATATGTTCAATATATATGTATATGGAATGAATGCAAACTAGCAATCAAATAATACTTTAAAAGGAAAGCTGTGTAATTTTATTAGCAGATATCATATAGATTTAGCAAAGTAGTGAAAGTTTTGGGGCTGCAACTGCGAGTGAGTAAGCCTGCCATTTCATAGTCCATTTGAGTGCTTTGGGCCAAGTGCAGCTGGCGATGATGAGATGTGTGTGGTTGGTGCAAACATTTGCAATGCCCCAAATCCCAAATCGAGATGCGATTGTGTTGATTTGTGTGGTCTCAATCGTGCAGCAATTTAAATGCAATTTTCGGCACAGCAACCGCAAATGGAGCGGCTGCAATTTGCTGCTGTAAGCATAAAATTACTAACAAACTTTAGGCTTTTACACAAATTTGTACAGGCAGCAAATAAATAAATAATGTATACCCGTATATGGCGACTCGTGTAATCAAATAAAAATGAATTCGCTAGCAGCGCAATTTGATTGGCAAATAAAGGATAATTTGATGCATTGGTGTTAATTTGTTTTATTTTTTCAGCAAATAATTGGTTTGCCAACAGTTTATCGCTTGGTTTGTGGTCGCTCGAAATAAAGTTATTAAACGTGAAATGCAACCAAGTTAAATACAATTAATTAATGATGGTTGGCGCTCTCTCTCTCTCTCTCTCTCTCTTTTATTGGTTGGGTCAGCATGTCAATCCCTTTCTTTTTTTTCCTTTTTCAGCGTTAATTATGAGTGGTGCTAATCCTGCTTTCAAGTCCTGCTGTGTCATCCACTCAGCAACCAACCAACCCACTACCATTTCATCCATCCATCCTTTCAATTTCTGGCCCAAGGATTTCCGCTTACACAACAAAAAAATCAAAAAAACAGAAAAAAAAAGTGCTTGTGACCATGGCTGTGACCCTGCAGTTTTGGCCAACAATGCAGTTTGGGCCACATGACTGGGCGGGATTGGCTGGCCCATTTAAATGACGGTCGCCCACTTTTCATTCAACCCATCTGGCGCGCTTTTTATGTTTTGATGCGTCGCGCAAATCCATTAGCCATTAGTCCTTCTAAGCCAAAACCCAGTTCTCAGTTCTCAGTTCTGGGTTCCCAGTTCTGAGTTCCCAGTTCTGGGTTCCCAACTCCCAGTGGCGATGACAATTCCTTCAAGGATCACGCAACATTGCATTAGCATAAAGTGGCCTGACATTTGGCAAATGACCCGCAGCATAATGGACAGTCGGATTAGCTGGGAAAAAGGGCCCAGTCAACATATTCATTCGGTTGTAAGAAAGGAACTGGGTTAAAAAGGCGATTTTAAACTTTAAAATATGTTCGATTTAAATTTCACAACTTTTTTAACATGCTTTGTTTGTTTTTTGGTTAGTTTTTATCAGTATTTTGGTCAGAACATTCGAAAAAATGGTCCAAATATGGAATGTCATACCTCGCTGAGCTCGTAATTCAATTTCCAATCGAACTGTATTTTCAGAAAAAAATAAAATAATATAATATAGCTGGGATTCAAAGTGGAATTATAAAATTATAAGTAAAATAGCTGAAAGTAATACGTTAAATTAAAAGGAAATAATAAATAATACTAAATACTAAATAATACTAAATACTTAATACCAAATAATACTAAATAATACCAAAATATTAGTGCCCTCCTCTGCGCTTCTCAAAAGTCCTACATAAGCAAACCACTTTTTCGATGTTTTTCAAAAAAAAAATACTAAATGTGAGTGAGTGGTGCAGTGATTTTAAGTGGCAGCAGAGGATATCAATAATGTGATTGCGACCTACTGGAGGAAGTGCCTGAGCTGGCTATTTTCTAGGAGCTACAACCAGCTGTCTGCTCTGACGTGGAAGAGAGGAGAGCTTGAGGAAGGGGGTGAGTACCTGAGGGAAATGGAGAGGAACGCTTAACTCTCAGAATTTTGGCTGCGGCTTCTGTGGCTGCTTTTTTTTTTATCATTTTAAAAAAGAAAAATTGTGCATTTATAAACAATATGGGAATCAAATATTTCAAATTTCAACAAAGCAAATAAAAGAATATATAAAAATAAATGTCAATTTCGTGTTGTGTTAATTTTTGTAAAATTAAGGCAAAATAGGAGTTCTTATCAGTATTTTCATCACAGCATTCTAAATAATGGTCCAAATATGGAATGTCATACCTCGTTGAGTTCGTAATAAAATTTCCAATCGAACTGTGTTTTCAGAAAAAAATAATATTTTTTTCACATTTTTTGGAAATTTTGATGATGTTACCCCTTACAAAAAATGCGAAAATTTGGCCAAAAACTATTTTAACACAGTCGGTCCAAAAGTGATTTGGTTGGTTAGTATTGGTAATTAGTAGTAAAAAACTGTAATTCTTTTCGCTTTCTGACCATTTTTAGCCGAGTTATTCCGAAAATACCAGTTGTAAATATTGAGTTCTAGGTGAGGTGAGTGTGCATCCTTTAAAATCATAAAAAACATGTCAAGTGTGCGATATTTGGCTTGACATCTCTGTATTATCTGTCACGCAGAAGGACACCATTTCGCATTGTGACTAATTCATGGCCTTATGTATATACATTTCTATGTATTATTATATCCCATTCCACGGGTTGTCACTCCAACCCAAGTGTCATTTTCCCTCCATTTTCCCTCCATTTTCCCTCCATTTTCCCTCCATTTTCCCTTCATTTTCCCGTGTCAAGTAGAACACTTGACATTTTTTGTATCTTGCCATTTGAATTTGTTGCGCATCGTTTTTCGTTGTACTCGACTTCATTTTTGTTTTTTTTTTCGCCGTTTTCCTTTTCTTTTTGGGGCAAGCTGCCAGTGGACTTTCCAGGCATTTCCCTTTTAGCCACGGCTATTTGCTTTGTATTAAGACAGAAACAAGACCAAGACCAAAACCAAGACCAAGATAACCCCCGAAAATTCGACCGTCTTTTCTCGGCTTGTTCGGCACAAATGGAGGACACTTTGGGTGTCATTAATGATGTCAATGGGGGCCATAATGGGTCATGTCGTATTCGGGTCGGTGGAATGTAACTCTACACTGAACGTTTTGAGCGGGATTTGTTGTTCTTCTATTGGTTTATTTGCATTCGATTGGATGTTAATTGTTGCCAGGCGAAAAGTTGGGGGAAAATTGCTTTCGACGTGGCCTCGTGACTGGGAAATTGCTTTCCACTTTTCACTGCTATGTTTTCATCTCGATTTCAGTTGCGGCCGAATATTCACCATTTTCTACATATATCCCCACCGCTCACTCCACCGCCGAACATTGCCTTTTCCGCAGCTGCCATTTGCAGAAGAAAAGTGTGTTATCAAAGTTGGCCCAAGGTACAAAAAGACCGAATAACAATAGATATATGTGTTGAGGGGGGTTGGGAATGCTAAAATAAACACGGCAACACAATCGATGAGAAAGAACAAAAGTGAGGGAAAAGTAAAAGGAAACCAATTTCGCTAAGATGCAAAGGAATCAAACGACAAGCGGCGAACAAAAAAACAAATCAAGCAAACAAAAGTTGAGGGGAAATTCTACGTTTTTTTTCTCTTTACATTCATCAAGACACTGCACTTCAGATGCTCTCTTTTGCTGATTCGAGGGTATTCTTAAAGCCTTTACTACGAGTTTTTTGTAAGCCCCCCAAATACCAAATATTATTGTTTTATTTCTGTGTAAATCGCAAATTTAATCATGGACTTTTTCCACTTTTTCGGTTTGCTTTGAGTCACATGGAAAGCGTTTTTGGAAATGTGGAAAATTCGCAAGTCACGTCGAACGACTGCAACGTGACAGGCGTTGCCACGCCTCCGATTTTTCGATTTTCCGATTTTCCAGTGGCTTTTCGTGTTGGTTTTGTTTTTTTTTTGCTGTTTGTCTAGAGTTGTTTTTTGTTTGTTGGCCAGTGTGTGTGCGTGTGTGATTTAGTGTAAGTGTGCGTGTGTAGATGATCGCATCACGGCGCCATTGCATTGCACTTCACTTTCACTTTTACTTGCACTTCCGTTTCCGCTTCCGTTGATGTTTCAGTTTCCGTTTCCGTTGACGCTTCCACTTCTTTTGCCGCTCTTCAAATCAAATTCCTATCCCAAAAATCAAACCGAAAACCAAATGGAAATACACTCCCGGCCATGTTTCCTATACCCTTGCAGTAGCTATAAATCTCAAAAGATTTCCCAAAAATTGCATTCTCTACACTTCGCTGAAAGTATTGAAAAATCAAAATAATGCGAAATAATCTTTATATATAATCTTTATATATAGTCTTTAATTTTATCGTAAGGAAATTTCGTGCTCATACCAGTCTTATGAGGATACCTAAAGTGGTATCCCATTCCGAAGAATATATCATAAATCTGGTATCGAGTTTTTATTGGCCAAATGAAAGCAGCTGCATAATTAATTCAGGTTTTCTACTGCAAGAGTATAGAGACAATGGCTTTCTTCATCGCACCTTAAATAGTTCTTTCAATGGTTTTTTTTGTGTTTTTTCTTAAAGGGGTTTTTCTTTCTGTGTACGGACTGGCACACTCACTGTAAGAAGTAACACCAAGCGGCTCTGAGAAAACGCTTTGATGATTACAATTTACAGCGAGCGATGCCAGCCACGGAATTCTCTCACATGCAGCGAAACAACGCGGCGTATGCGTGATATTTTCTCCGCGGTGCCTGTGAGCGATGGTGTGCGTGTGTAGCTGTCTGTGTGTGTGGGTGCTTGGGTGCTGGTGGGTGTTTGGGTGCTGGTGGATGGGTGTGTGTCTGTTGCGGCCCTAACTTCAAGCCAAGGAAAACAAATTTTAAAACGATTAAAATCTGTTGCCCAAACACACACAACAAAAAATCTGAAGAGTAAGCGCAAAATTTTCTTATTAATAATTTACCAAAAAAAAAAATAAGAAAAAAACCAACAAAAAAATAATGGGAAAAGCAAAAATGCGCGTAGTCCGTTAAAAGAAATGAGAGCATTAAAATTCATTAAAGCGCAAATATGAAATACCAGAAAGCGGATAAGATAATAAAGAAGACGGGCCGCCAAAAGAAAAAAAAAAAACCCTGCCGCTTTCCCCAAAATGTACCCCCGATTTCCCGGCACATTCTCCTTCGCCGCTTTTCCGGTTTTCCCCTGTTTTCCCTGACAAGGGGTTACCTGCAGATGGAAGCGATAGGGCAGCAGCCTCTCGGCCTTTTGCCAACCCGCAGATACATAGATACGAGCAGTCAAATGGCCAACAACTCTCTGCCCCGGGGCATTTTCCGAGGGGGTGGGGGCATGGGGGAAGGGGGGGGCACCGTCATGCATTTGCATAAAAGCCAACTAATTTTTTCATGCCACCCTGTTTGCGTTTAATCAAAATGAAGACCACCGTAAACTACGTAGCCCGTTTTGGACGTGTCAGCAACTGGGGAATATTGGCCAAAACCCCCAGCTCCTCGCAAGTTGTAAATTATAATTGGTCACAGAACGCTTAGCCAGCGGCTGGCAAAAGGATTTTTGGCCAAATTTTGGGGTTAACGACTTCCTCGCCGGCATACATTTACATTTGTAGTTGGAAATTTCGCTGAAAAGCTGAAATCGGTCTGGAAAATATGCTGAATATCTGTGAGATACATTACAAAGCTTTCGACTTTTTCTATGTTGAATTTTTGGATCCGTTTAGATATTGAAATTATTTTATGTTATGCCCTAATTACTTTCGCATTACTATGAATTTTTGTTATAAGTTCCATTCGATTCCAAATGCTATAATGCATAATTATGTAAATTAGTGGAAAACCATAAATCGCTTGGCAGTTTTGCAGCATATTGTTCCATTATTGGTTTTAATAAAATAATAATTCCATTTCCATCACATTTCCTCATATTTCACATCTAATATCAATAGTGAACTAAATAAGTAATCGAAAGTCGAGCTAAAAATGCTCTTAAATTTAGTTAATATTAGGAAATTCTATGCATTTTAAAATCTTTTAAGCACGCTATTTAATAGAGAAATAACACAAGTACGTACGTAATTCTTAATTGGTAAACAAATGGGAAAAACAAAAATGTTGTGAAAATAGGTAAATGATGCACTTCTGATGCCAACTTGATTTAACCAATTGTGGCCAGTTTATGAGATGAAGAGGGTTCTTTCCACACACGCACACATAAATACAATTTGAACAATGCCTGCTTTTGTTGTATTGGGAGTGGGAAAAGAGAAAATTGGAAATTCATGTTGACAAGTGGATGCTGCGTCGCCGTCGCCGTCGCCGTCGGCGTCAACGTCGCTGCCGACGTTCTGTACGTGAGGAAAATTTCAATTTTGAAATTATTCGCCCTGCCTCGAACGCAGAAATTACGCATCGAATGGTGGATACCCTAGACTTTTGAAATGCGCTAAAAAATCCCTAGACTTTTAATCTCTCTTCTAATAACTTAAAAACCTTGTTAACAACAAATGTGGCTTATATCTTATTTAAATAAATATTTCCAAGACTTTGGATATAAATTCATACTGTCTGGCGTGTCGCAGTTACATATAGAATACAGGGAATTACTTTGAACAATGCTCGCAAGATTATTGAAATATTTTCCCCATTCGTTTTTTGTGTGTGTGTGTGTGTGCGTGTGTCTGCGTAATCAGCAATTAAGGTTTATGGCCTTAAAGTGCTGGTATTTCGAGCTGTCGACATTGCCATTTCCAGTCGCAGCAACAAAGTGCCACTGGAGTTGCATAATGATCGTAATGATCATCAGCGGCCCGCTGACCTCATGCACTTTTGTTAATCAAGTTGCAAATTGGCCAATAAGCCGCAGAGAGTCGACAGGACACGTCCTAAAGAGCCATTGGCGAGCAATTTTGTGGTTGGCCCGAGTCCAAAATGCAAATGCTGCCCTAGCTTACACGGACATGGATACACACACAGGACCACCCACACACACACACACATACACATCAACGTAAACCCCAAATACACAGAACACACAGCATTCAAAAGGACATTGGCAGTGGTGGTACTGGTCGAGTGGCATAACGATCCCCAATTGAGGCAGTATTATCGTAATTATATGCCGGCTTTCATGCACTAATATCCAATTTCTGGGAGCACTGCAGGCGTTACGAAAGATTTTCCTCAGAATTTCCTCAGCTCGAAGTGCAATAATTGAATTAGAACTAAGTACAATTTTATCGCCTTGCAATGCTTGCTTATGATAACTATCTATAAATAGCCCCACATGGAAAGTTAATCAATTTCTAGTTTGAATTTCATTTAACAGCTTATAATAACTTATAATAGGTATAATTATAAATAGTTTATTATTTTACTAGTAGCCCCACGCTAAGTGGTTTAGTATTTCCCATTAACATTAACCATACTTAGCCTCGCATCGCTCTTCACTTTTAACATTTCACCCAATTTTCCATTCAATTTACCTGCAACGAAAGCGAAAAAAAGCAGAGAAATTGAAACATAAATCACACATGTAATCATCTATTGTATCATATATGGGTTGTAATTTCAGGTTCTTTCGACAGAACAAAAACTTTCGCCAGACTTTTTTGTTCGAGAGATTTTCGAATGGAGTGGGTGAAAGTAAGGCAAACCAACCGCACGAAATGTCTACTTTTGATGTTGAGATTCGAGTCATCACAGGTGGAATTTGTTGCCCCTGACGATTTTTTGGTAAAAAGGGGTGCAGTGAAAAAAATCGAGAGTCTTAGAAGACATGTTCAAGAAATGCTAAAGAAACGTTTTAAAGTGCTACTATTACGTTTATAGAATTTAATATATATACCTTGAGTTTATACAATTTAATATATACACTTTAAGTTTATACAATTTAATATATATACTTTAAGTTCATACAATTTAATATATATACTTTAAGTTTATACAATTTAATATATATACTTTAGGTTTATACAATTTTGTATATCTATATACTTTGAGTTTATACAATTTAATGTATATCACTTAAGTTTATATAATTTAATATGTCTGCTTTATAATTGAATTGAATTTTCTCTGCCCAATTCTGATTGGTTTTTGCAGTGCTTTTCATATAGCTACGAATGGAATTTGCTGTCTGTTGACGTGTCGCCTGGGGCATCATAAACACTTTGCCGCCATATCCATACATCTTTTGGCCCAAAAAAAAAAAGAAAAGGGGCGTGTTCTTGTTGAAAAGTTTTTCGCAGGCAGCTGTCGCGGCTTTTGCGCTCGCAAATGAAGTGCTAAATTATGCTAAATGTGTGACAAAATGTGATTTGAGTGCAGATCAGGTGGCCCTTGGCCTCTCGCCAATCCATTTACATGTAATACGTTATATAAAAAGTATATAATTTATATGTGTGATGCTCTCAAAGGCTTGAGAGTCGATAATCTGACTGGGTGGCTGCCATCTATGGGCGTCATCATTTAAAGGAATATATCTGCTTGTTGCCGTTTTGCATAACAGTTCCTTATCCTTAAACGTGTCGCGAGCAGACTTTTTCATGTCCCATGAAAACAAATTACTTTCGAGCGAGTAATCTTGCGGGGTTCTTGCCATCTTGCTTCGGGAAAATCGCTGGAAAATCGTTGGAAAATCGTCGCAAGGCAAATCGAGAGTAAGGCATTGAAATGGCGCTGCCAGCAAGTTTCGCTTGCGTCATGGCTTCAATTACAGCAACAGTGTCGAAAGTGAGCAACAGATTCCGTGATTTCTTCACTCCATTCCCATTTCCATTTCCATTCCCATTTTGATGCCCATTTCCATTGCCTCTCCCTTTCCCTCCTCGTTCATATTAATATTTTCTTGATTTTTCCTCGATTTGCCAACGATTTTCGGCGCTGCCATGATATGCGAATTATGTGAGCCAAAAAAAAAGAGAAAGGAAAGGAACTGGCCCAGAACAGAAAGGAGCAGACCAATCCATATAGAAAAGCGGGTGCTGCCAGCGGAAATTGAAAGCTTCCGTCGCGAACGGGCGGCGATAAAGAAGTTACCACCCCCAGCTCATCCCACAGGGAAACCATCCATACACACCCACCTACAGCACCACCCACACCACCACCCACACCACCACCCACACCACCACCCACACCAGCACCCACACCAGCACCCACACCAGCACCCACACCTCCATCCCAAAACTAACCCACAGCCCGCATTTAATGTGTGTGTGTTTGACGAAAGTGAAATCAAAGTTGCGGCAAAAATGATTCCATTTTATTCGCTGCCATGTCGGCAAGAAACTTTCGAAATACGTCTGCATTTGAGTTAGAATTATCAAAGGTAAATAATGGAAAAACACACGTACTAGGCATTCAAATAAGGAAATTACAATTTGAATACCCTTAAATGCTGAACAATAGCTTACACAGCTATACACTTAAATCTTATAAATAATATATAACGAATAAAACAAGCACATAGACTACAAAAAAAAAGAAATATAAATCTGTGTTTTCAATAAACAAAGCGAAAGTAAATATAACTAGTAAATATAGGAAAACAGGCAAAAAGTCGTGCAACTATCAATGTAATTGATTGAGCTTAAGTAATGCGATTCAACAGGAATGATTCATCATTATGCTCGCAACTTTTTATCCATTAGTCATTGCCTGCAATCTTAATAATTGCCCGGCAAATTTCGTCTAGTGTATGAAATGATTTTGCTATTTTCTTTTTTATTTTCAGCTTTCCCCCTTTTGCCATTTTCCGGGCATTCCATTTCCCCCATCTTAATTTCCCAGGCTAAGTGAATGAAAGCGAAACTTTAATTGAAATGAACGTTTGGTGTGCGTTTTTGGGTTAAGTGATTGATTATGTCTTGTTTGCCATGTACATGTATGTACGTGAGCATAAATGCACTGAGCGAAATGCGGGCATCGAAGAAGAATGAAAATACTAATATTAACTAACATCTTTATTGGTTGTCGTATAAGGAAATAAGCTATTTAAACTGCAATTTGTTGACGAAATTAAAAGGGAATACGATTTTTTTTCCAGTGTGCATTCAAGCAAACGCTCGGCGTCGCACACATAAATTCTGGTGTGTCTTCTGGTGTTATTTTTGTTATTGTTATGCCGCTTCTGGATGTGGCACTCACACACACACACACACACTCACGCAGGAGTTGGAAGGGCAACCTGACAGACTGACAGATAGGTGTGTGTGTGGGTGGGTGTGTGTGTGAGTGCGTGGGTGTCTACTGGGGTGGACCCAAACTTTGACAATGCCGTCGGTCGGCTACAATTCATTCAGACAAAAAGTTCGCCACAATAAAAACGAACCGCGCGCGAAATCGAATCAATAATTTAATGCAGGTGCTACCTTCGCCAGGTTTACTTTCACTGCCATTTCCCGCAGATACATACATACATATATACCCCACATACATATCCATGTACTTATATATATATAAGTGTATTCCCGCCCCAATTTCCGATCACATTTCAAAGGACAGCCACTGCTTTTGTCATTTTGGCCATTGCCATGTTAAGGTTGACATACACAATAATAATAATAATAATAATGTATCCAGCCATCGGACTTGGACTTGGCTTGTTTGCCGCTAGTTAAGGGCCATTCCCCTGCAGAAATTTTCCACCCACCACAGAATTTTCACCCCCCAACGAGATTGGCCACCTTTTTTCGACTTAATCTGAATGAAAATATTGCACAAAAGCGAATGCTGTACTACTGTTTTTTTGTTTTTCTGTTTTTTTGTGGTACCATTTATGCAATTAAGTACTAAAGTAATTATCTGGCCTATAATATTATAATTAAACTGAATATGTGATAATTAAGTTAAATCATTGTCTTCTACTATAGTAAACTAACAACTAAGAGCAATTCGTTTCTATTCAAGGGCCATATGATATCATATCATGTATCATGTTTACTGGAAATCGTTGGAAAAAACCTTCTATTTGATTAATTGCTCTAGATGACAAGCGATAAGATGCCAAACCAGTTTCAATGATAAGAAAATAGTTGTTACATTATAATTAAATAAGCAAGTTATAGGATGAAAAAGTTCCAAGACTTATTAGGATGAACGGCGTGTTGTAATTCAAAACGTTTGATTTTCCAAGTCCCTGCGTTGCATTACTTATTTATATATTCTAATATGTGCGCCATTTTACAGTGCGAACATATATATTGAACATAAAAGTTAATAGATTTCATATTTAAAAATGTTATATTTGCATTTGCAATAAGGGTACTGAGATGTCAGAAGGTAAATATACTGGCTGCTATGTTTAGTTAACAACTGTTTGTTATCTTTGCTATTACGCGGTTTGTATGTCCCAAATTATTATTGGCAGTCGCTCTTTTTCAATTCCTCAAGTAGGTGCTGTAAAAGGGAACTCGTTTCAGTGGCTGATTCTGTTCGATACACGATGGTCTACCATCAAGTGCGTGCCTTTAGGACGCCGCTTCTATGTCTCTTGGCCTTCATCGTTCTCTATCTGCTCCACCAGTTCATGGCAAAACTCCAGGGCTTGCATGAGGCACAGGGAACTCCGCTGCCCAAGAATGGTAAGTGTTGTTATATATAGAAATAGATTCCTTAGGCTATTAGCACATATAAATATATATAAATGCATAAAATTGGGTTGTTTTTGCAACCTTTGCCATGCAACACCTGTTGTGTTGGCGTGCTGAAAGTCTGGTTGATGGCGCCATCCTCCGATGTATTTGCTCTGTATATTGGAGTTGCCAAACCAGACTTCTGGTCCGGCAAACACAGCAGACATCAGTTAATTAATTTCTGCAGCTGTTTGTAAACACTCGCTCATATTTTATTGCCTTGCAGTTGTCCTTCACCATGGCGAAAGGGATTCCAAGAGGTGGGAGAGCTCGGGATCGCAGCAGGAAGCGCATCAAGCGAATCTGGAGGACCTGCTGCGTGGCAAAGAGGAGGAGCACTGGATGGGGCAACCAACCGCCGACCAGTGTGCCCCATATCCGCGCTACGAAGACATCGAGTTCCCGAATCCCCACTTCCAGCTGACGCGGCATGGTAATTTGAGCTACTACCTCTATGGGGCGCACTACGATCGCAGGCCCAGGATACCGGAGATGGTGATCCTCGGCATGGTGACCACATGCGGTGGTCCCTATCCACCCGCCTATTTGCAGATGTGGTACGATGGCGAGACTCACGCCGAAACGGTGCCCGTGTACCAAAGCAAATTCGGCTGGTACAAGGAGTGGGGTAATTTGGAGGGTGTCGCTTATCCCACAGTGCTGACGTTTCAGCTGAAAACCCAAAGGGTGCCACAGCTGGTGAGTCTGGTCTTCGATCCGTGTGCGGTGCCCAGTAATGCCTTCCAGGTGACGCCACCGCCGTCGGAGGAGCCACCAAAACCGCAGCGTCCCAAGCGAATTGGCGTTTGTGTAAAGTATCTCAATTTTCCCGACATCGACATGAGCGATCGGTTCGTGGAGTGGCTGGAACTGATGCGTTTACTGGGCGCCAGCAAGGTGACCGCCTTCGATATTGGCCACCTGATGGCCAACACCCGGCGTACCCTTGACCACTACATGAGACCCGAGGATGGATTTTTGGAACTGCGGCCATTCCGTTTTCCCAATGAGATCGACGAGCACGTGGATTTCCGTAAGATGGTCAGTGAGGTGCTGCTCTACACCGACTGTTTGTATCGCAGTTTGTACGATTTCGATTTCGTGGCCGTCGTGGATGTGGATGAGGTGATAATGCCACTGGGTGAGCATCACAGTTGGCAGGATTTACTGGGCTATTTGCAGTCGAGGGATGTGAATAGCACTGCTCGCTCGAGTTATTGCTTCCGGAATGTGTACTACTCGCAGCATCTGTCCGTGGAGGAGAGCATTCCGGAGCAGTTCTTTATGCTGCGCCATGTGAACCGGCAGGCGGAACATTCGGATCCCAACTATTCGGTCAAGTGCCTACACGACACCAGCTATATTACGGTGATGCACAATCATTTTCCCCTCCAATGGATGGACGCCGAGAGGCCGTACGATGTGAGCACCGATCTTGGCCAGATGCAGCACTATCGCGATACGGAGAATCTCAATCTCAAGATGGATCCGCCGCCCGTTAGGGATGATAATATCCAACGATTCCAGCACCAGCTCATCCACAACGCACGGAAAGTTCATCGGCAGCTGGCGCAGAGTCGTGCAGCATATTGATTATATTTTAATTGCTTTTTCGTTATATTTAAGAGGCTTAAATTGGCGGCTGCGTTTGGCCAAAGGGCTTTGTACTGTAGTACGTGTGCCACCTTTTGACCCCGGGCCACGTCAGCAGGATAATAATTGCTTATTGACATGGCGGAGTCCCGAGTCCGTAGTCTGGAGTCCAGAGTGCTGAGTGCTGAGTGCTGAGGTGCTGAGTGGAGTGGAGTGTGCAGTGTGTGCGGCAAAAGTTTGCTTTTTCCATTTAGCTTAGCCACATGAAGGGCCGTAGTTTCAGTGCCAGCAAAAATATACATACATACTACTCACAGTCCAAGGGGAATGTACTATTGATAAGCCATAGATATGGTGCTATAACCGCTTATTATTTTTTTTTTACTACAAGAATTTGGTATTCAAGTGCAAAGAGCAGATTTTTGCTTTGCCTTGCGATAAATGCCTGCATTAAAAACTACAATTAAGACAAGCAAATACCAGCTCTTAGGAATAAGTAAAATATGCCACTTTCTGATGGACAAATAAAGTCAAGCTCAGTGACAAAAGAAAGCCGCAGTAAAGCAACTACTTTCATTTACCACTCTCCACATTTTCCAGCTGGCAAAGGGAGCAAAAATTAATTTGCTTTTACAATGCAATTTTGCAGTGGAACCGAGAAATTTATGGCAATCTACTTGGGATGCAAAGGCAACTTTGGTATTTGATTCGGTCATCCGACGCATTCCATTCAGCAAAGCAAAGAGCTTCGAATTTCAAAGACTTTGCTGCTGCACATTGCGTATACGCCCAGTGAACTTTCGACAATACTTTGTTCATTTTTTGATTAGTAACGAACGAGCCTGGGAGGGCAAAAAACTGCAGGCCCACCATTGTTACTTTTCCATTAGGAAATTATTCGAGTTTTTGGCTAAGCGGATAAAGTCGCAAATATTTTGTGTTGGACTTTAATCTTAGCAACTGAAGGATAGAAAACAATTTTGATTTGAATTTGAATTTGAATTTTTTGAAGAAAACTAAGCTTGCTAAGTTGTACAGGAATTTTGCATTTCATTTTTGTACCGCTTTGAGCCAAGTCTGCAATTTATTTTTTCAATTAGTGTGTGAATTGAGCCTCGGGAAAACAGGAAAAACGAAGCGAATTTAAGCCAGCATTGTGCAATCGAATTTCTTTCCTTTCGAACACGAGTTTTCAATTAGACAACTATCAGATTCTCACATTTCAGAATTGATTACGATTTATCAGCTGGTTTGGGAAAATGAAATATCAATGGCAAGATTTCACTGCAATTAAAAATCACGTGGCAAGTAAAATACATTTTAGTGCGCTTTAAATGGCTAAATTCCGAGACAAGAATGCCATGGTAGTTGGCTGCCATAAATTGCAAAACATTGTTTAGGATTTGTGGTTGCATTGTTGTTTTACTTCAATTAAAATTATTGCCCAAAGAGCCAACGGAATAAAAATGAAAACTTTCTGTTGATTCGCCAGAGGGGAAAAATCTGACCAGATTGCAATCAATGCGCTATGAAAAATTGTTCGCTTTTTCGCCATTTTCTTTTCAATGGCTAAACTTCAGCTTGCTCGTAAACAATCGACTGGTTTTCTTTTTTTTTTTTTTTTGTATGTATTTGTATTAATATTCATTTTTTCTCGCTGGCTTGAGGAAGAGCGGCAAATGCTTCCACAACTCTATTTATTAAAATTCAAATTTATTAACAAGAAGACGAACACAAAAGCATTTTTGCCAGCCGAACAAGTGGCACAAAAATGCGTGTCAGGATATATTAAAAATATTAAAAATGAACCAGAAATACACGCTGGCAAATGGCGAACGAAACCGAGCTGACAAATGAACGTTAAAAGTGTGCGACAATTTTTTGTTTCCTTTTCATGCCGGAGCCTTTTGAATTTATTATAACACAAATAACAGCGAAGGCGTCGGCGCGGTGGGGGCGTGGCAATAGCGTGAAAAAAAAAAATGGAATGGCAATTTAATGGGAGAGGAGTAGAGGAGGTTTTTATGGCTGTCTATTCTTGGGCAATATTCTCAAACAATTATCCCGCTAATAATGCATATTAAAATGTAAATGCCCGCTGCCCGGCCAGGTGGGCGAATGGGGGGCGTGGCCATATTCATGGCTCACAATTTATGGCCAACAGCAGTTGACAAAGCACTGAATAATGGAGCATACCTACCAAAACGGCCTTTAAAACTGAAGGCTCTAATTATGGCCAGCCGTAACTTGGCACAAATTAATGGCCAAATGCGATCTTATAGCAAATAAATCCTTATAGCTGATCTTATAGCAAATATATACTTATAGCTGAATAAAAAAAGGTGTTACAGAGCAAACTGGCTAAATCTTGAGTTAATCGATGCTTTCTTTTCCGTTGGCATTAATGGGTTTGCTTGATTTAAAACGATGTGGCGGGCATATTTGAAAATACATTTGGAGCAAAACTCTTGGCTCACTGGCTCACTGGCTCACTCCTGCTCCGTTGGCCATATCATTGGAATGGCCTAACTTCCGCTAATGGGCCAACTTGGCATCATCGTGGCAACAGTCACGCGCCCATTTCGCAGCGATATAATGCGAGACGCGTCGGTCGGCCCTTGAACTGACTTTTCAACATGGATTTGGACGGAGACTTTCCTCTTGGCCCCAAATTTCCGGCCAGGCTGTATAGTACTATTTCATAAATTTAATTGTCACGTACTCGCATGGATCTTGCCGCTTTTTCAGCTATTTGGGATGGCATATAATACGTGTTTATAACTCTGTTGCGCGATTTAGGCCATAAACGTGTGCGCCGTGACCTACGTGGCGTATACGTTACTTCTGACGCGCTAAATGATTTATTTACTGTATTTATTTAATCTATTTGATGACGCCCCTAGTAAACCCTGCCCTGATCTCAGCCAAATCGAACACCGCAAAACATTAAAGGGGCTTTCGTTGAATTATGCACTCTTCCATTAGTTTTAGGCTTAAATACTCTTGGCCAATATTTTTCCACCATTTATGTGTGTGCATTATTTATATTCTTTGCCATCGAACTTTATTGACCAACAATAATTGCCATTAATACATGTATTCAAAAACATATGTTCTCTAATATCAACTGGCTTTCAACAAATTGTTGGTTTTTATTTTGACAAACAAAACCGAAATTTGCATTATAAATAATTGCCGATTTTATGCAGAAAAACTGACATTGATTTTGCCATAACTGTGACTCATGTGAAGTAATGCTAAGTTTTCAGAAACTTTTGCAATTGCGGTGCATTTTTCTTTTTTTTTTTTAAACTACAAAACTTAAACATTGTTGATTGCTGCTGCACTTTTCTTCAACTCTTTCTCTTATTTTTCACCCTCATGCTAACAGCTAAGCAGTTGTGCGCTGGCTTTTCCCATTTTCCCCGGAAAATATGGGATGTCGTTTCTAAACAGCAAGTGCTGCACTCGAATGTGACACGCATCAAATCACTTTACTCGAGTGCACACTTAATGTCGCTTCAAATGAGCGCAGCTGAGCACTAATACATATGCTAAGGGATGGCGAATGCGGATGCGGATGCGGATGCGGATGTGTGTGCGGATATAGAGGCGGATGTGGATTGTGCAGAAGTACACCAAAGTTAAAGGCAGGCGAAACATGTTTAGTTTAATGGCAGTCACTCAACTGATCTGCACGTGCTACTAAACTCGCACAACCGTTTCAAAAACTGACTTTAAAATAGATAGAGAAATTAAATCGATAGAAAAAACTGTCAATTGGACACCCATAATTGACATATTGCCACATTGCCAGAATGGCTCGTAAAATCATTGAGTGAAATCAAGAAGGCCGTTTGCCAAACTTCACTTCGCTTCGCTTTCATTTCATTTCATTTCATTTAATTCGTCATATTGTAATTAAAATGGACGCCCGGTTTCCGGGCACAAGTTTCGCAATAAAAAACCAGTTAATAAACTTTGCGTTCCAAATACAGAAATTCATATAAGAGGACTTGTAAATAATGTTAAGAAATGTTCCGTATTTCGTATTTCGTTCGCTATGCTTTTGGGTGGATTTTAATTAAATCGTTTGCCGCGCGCCGTCGAAATAAAAAAACAAAACAAAAAAAAAACGAAAGAAAAAAAAGAAAATAAAGTAAAATGAGAACCGAATTGAAAGTTTATGTCAGCGAAAAATGGCGGTTATGTCTGTCTGTGTGTGCGTAGCGTTGTGCGTTTGTTAGTGAGGGTGTAGGAGTGTAAGAGTGTAGGAGTGTGCGGGTGTATGAGTGTGCGATTGCATGAGTGTGGGTGCGCAACCCGACGTCAAATATGTTTGAACAACTTTATTATGCAAAATGCCAAACATTCTCCAACTTGTAGACGTGGCGCTCTCGCCTCGCTGTCTTCCCTTTCTCCGCTTTCTTCTTCGCTTTCTCCCCATCTGTGTGAGTGTGTGTCTGTGTGTGTGTGTGTGTGTGTGAGCGTTGTGCGAATGTGCGAGTGTGTGTGGAGGAGTAGATTGCTGTGCGCGCAAATCTCATTTGAATTATAATGATGACGCCACGCACACACACACACAAGCACAAATATCGCAAATAAAGCGAAAAAAGCGAAAAAAAGTGAAGCTTATACCATAAAAGGGTTGCTTTTTCGGCTCGAATGGGATATATCCTCGCAAAGTAATGCCGATTATTAAATGAAACACATTGTTCTATTCTTTTTTAAAGACTAATGCTGGATTTCTTTCGGTGCTGTCTAAAAGTACAAGTTCATTGAACAATTGTTGCACACTTTTGCACACTTGCTTGTAAAATGTCATTGCAAATATAGCTGAAATAGGTTAAGTGATGCCACTGCCGAGTATGCAGCGTGCCAGCCAAATTTGCCAGGGTATCAGCTGGACTGAGTCCCGATTCGACCATAATACCCGTGAAATGTGCCCAGCGCCTATCGTGCATATGCCAAATATATATATATGTATATATGTACATATATGTATGTGCATGTGTAGGAATGTGTGTGTGTGTAGGAATGTGTGTGTGTGTTTAGTACATACCTGAGCAAGCCTGCGGTGGCAGCGGGAATATCAGCGTCGTGGAACTTTTGCGCCTGGCCACCGCGCAGCCCAAGGATTGCGGCTTGAAGCTCCGCAGCTGCTGCATGAAATCGGAGCACTCCATTAGGGCCACGTCCGCGAAGTGCAGGTCGCACAGGATCTGGTTCTGCAGGATGTGGCACAGCCACCACAGATAGACAGAGACAGAGACAGAGAGAGAGAGAGGGAGAAAAAACAGGAATCAGTGGTTGGGCATTGGAGTTGGAGCAGGATTCTTCGCCATAAATGATTCACTCCGGTCTTCACTGTACTCTCCTTTATTTTTCGTGTACTTTCGTGTGCCCCCCTCTTCGCTCATATGTAATTTTGATTAAGCCGCTTGCCGCCACACGAAACAAACATGCATCCGTCATCCGTAATGAGCTCGTCTTTATGGCGCCAAAAATGGGCGAATGCATTTCAGATGAGTTCACGGTGATGGTGATGGTGATGGTGACGTGGTACTCAAATGGCAAATAAATACGAGAGTATCTTTTTCAAATTGGCCATTATCTCTGCTGCTCGCAAATCTTTACGTTCAGTTTCTTAAGACGTGCATGGCAAGCTGTTACATCATATTCAGTATGAGGGAGTTTCTTAATTGGCTTATTGTTTCGCATTTTTGATAAATCAAGTCACATAAAAGAGTACAGCAATGTACACCAAGCTCATTACTTATTTACCCAAGTGCATCACAATGGCACAGAAAAAGTCGCAAAGCTTCTTTCGCATTTCAATTAATTTTGAATGAGACCCTTTCACTTGACATGAGAAAATGTAACACAAGACTGTCGGAATTTGCAAATTAACAAAAAGCTCCTTGTGCGATTACATCTGTCAAGTGGGAGAAATGATTTAAAATGAAATGCTTGTATTTGTTAGCCAACGAATTGCTAATATATTTAAGCACATTTTATTAGCTTTATTATATTACTAATCAAGCAACGATTTCATCTGATTTCAGCTAGTTTTTTTCCCTTCTTTTCCTGGTGAACTTACCTTGAATCTCCTGGCCCGCTTTTGGTTGGGCCCAGTCAAGTTCAGACCACACGAATTGCAGCGCAGGCACTCCTCATGATAGTGATTGTTGTCATAGAGCGGCGATGGTTCTGCAATGTAGAGCGGAAAATGGACACGGTTCAGTTGGGCAAATCAATTCATCGGTGGGCCAGTCAGTCAGTCAGTCAGTCAGTCAGCCAGTCAGCCAGTAAACCACAAACCAGCTGGCAAGCCCATTAATTTGCATAACCATCGGCATAATGTGGGGCGGGATTTTAGAATTCAGATTTCACATTTCACATTTCAAAGGGAACGAGAAAGGGCACAGAACTAGGATCTGAAACAGAACCACCTACTATGTTACTACTACTCTACATACCGCATGCAGCAGCTGCCATCAACCAGCCAGCCAGCAGCGACTCAATTACAAACGGAAATGAGTTTCTAATACAGGCAAATTGCAAAGGGATAGACACATACATATATCCATCCTTGTAGAGCAGCAAAATTGTTGCTTGTGTCGAGTCGAGTTGATGAATGGCTGTTGATGGGTTCGCCTCGCCCACAAACATACCCTCTAAGCAACAGCGCGCCGCCCAAAGTTTTGAGCCAACTTTGTTGGCCAATTGCTGTGCAGCAATCATAATCCGCCTGGACCCAGCTGTAAAGTAAAGTTATCTGCAGGCGACTTGCGAAGATGATGAGAAATGACTTGGGCTCTTCTGCTTTTCTTTAAATTTCAATTTCAATTTCAAGTCCGCTTTTGTGCCGAAAAGTATTATTTTTTTGTTACCGCTTGCTATGTTAATAGATACAAAAGCTCTTGGCTGTTGATTTATGACTTGAAAAAAATGTACATAATTTTCCGTAGAAAGCCCTTAAACTTCAGTTCTATTTGCTGGCCATTGAAAGAAGCATTGTTGCCAGTGCTTCCAGTTTCCATCTCCTGGTTATCCTTGCCAGGAACTAGCAATCAAGTAGCTGTAATAATGAGCACGTGTGCGTGGCTCACCCAACTCAGTTGGCAGGCACTCACAGTTCGCTTCGACACCGGAAATCATAATTAAATGAATCAGGCAAGCGGAAACACATTATGAGCCGGCAACGATAGAGAGAGAGAGAGGTGGAAACAACCTGATCATGGCCATCAACATCATTGTCATTGTACCATTGTCGTTGTCGTTGTCGTTGTTGTCATCAACTCATATTCGGTGTGGCCCAAATCACTTGCTTCTTGGGCAACCAGCGAATGTGGGTCGCATTTCATTTGCTGTCCAAAAGGGCTATCCATTGCTTATGGCTTTTGGCCACGTTTCAATGGTTTTCGAATTTGAATTTGAGTGCATTCAGAAAGACATTCTGCCTGTGTGTGTGTGTGTGTGATTGAAATGTTGCACTGGGCGTATACTTGATATCTGATGGCCCCATGAAAGATGTGTGACAGCCATTGTTATAATTGAAGTGGCTAATGTATACATTTAACTAATGAAGCTATAAGCTTTATAGTACTTGAAATTCAAATATAGAATGCAAATAATACGTTGATTTCCATGATTGACATGAATGAATTTGATTTGAAATATGAAATGCAATCAATTGTGCTGCAAAATGGCTTACAAGAGTTACAACTCGTTTTGTGGCCGGCTAACCAGAAGGTTCAGTGAATTCATGGCAATTTCAATTCGCTGCCAAAGTCAGTCAGAAGTCCGCGGGGGCAATCGAGTTCATAATTCCCCGCTATTGTTTGTCCGAACTTGAATTACTTTTCGCTCTTTGCACTGACAGCTTTTTTTTTTTTTTTTTCCCACAGCTTTCGATACAATGGAGCTCGGCTGGTGAAATGGAAGCCCGCCCGCAGTTACATTTGCACATTCGCAGTCGGGAGTCCAGAGAGTTGGATGCCAGCGTGGAGCTGCGTGGAATTCCTGGCAAAATTCCACTACAAAATGCGGGGCCCAAAACTTTGGGCATATTTTTGCATTAATGAAGCGACTGCCTTCGTGGCATTTGCATTTGAATTTTTGCATTTCCATTTGCATTTGCATTCGGTGGCGGACTGGCCACTGGCACTGAACTGGAATGGCAGCTAATTGGTCTGCTGGCCACCCGAAAAACTAAGCGCCCCAAACTAATGCAATGAATGTCGAGATATATCCAGAGGGCCAGAGGATCTCGAGGCCAAAAAGAGCTGGCTATTCATTGCGGCAATCTGCAGACGGGTATCTGCCGCAAATTGCATTGTCAAGTGCAGGACAAGCGACCGAAATGAGCAGCACAAATGGTCAGGATGGTCGAGATGGTCAGGATGGGCAGGATAGTCTGCTTGGCCAGGACACTCAAAGGGGCTGTCATTCAACTGGTTTCTCAACTCACCTGGTTTACACTAAGCGAAAATAACAGCGAGTGCTGCTAGCATAACTGGCTTTAAGTTTACTCAATTACTACTTAACTTCGCCACCCTGTTGTTTCAGTTAAAAGGTTCATTCAAATGGCGAATTTTAATCAGAAGCGCGCCACAAATTTGACTAATTGAAAGACGACAAAATGGTGCTCCATTTTACTCGGGGTCATCCAGCTATAGTATGCTGATTCCAGCGAGCTGAAGGAAAGCACTCTTCATATTTTATTGCTGCGCCGTAAGTTGACTTGACGCGACTTTACTTGACTTGACTTTCCTCATTTTCCCCTTTTCCCCTTTTCCCCAGTTCTCCACTTTCCCCACTTTCTCCATTTTTCCCCACTTTCTCCATTCGCCTGTTATGACAGCTGCCGCATTGAAAACTTTGCATCTGCACTTTGCAGCTGCCCGGGGGCGGTGGTGCTGTTGGGGGGAGGCGTGGCAGGAAGCGGGTGTATAATATAAATTCATGACTTTGATAAATTACCAACTAATGACCCAAAAGAATGGCAAACTTCTGGTTTTTAGTGCAGAAATCAAGCGTTAACTTCTTCGCAGAATGGCCAAAAATAGGGGCCAATTCCAAATTCGCCGGGAATTTGGCTTCTATTGTATGACCAGCTTTTCCAAGAAGGTCCAAAACAATAGTTGCCTAATGGCTCGTAACAGGCGCTCTTACCAAAACATACAGCAGAGTACAAAATAATAGGTTCGAGGCTTTTGAAAATGAAAATCCAACTTCATAACTGCATTTCATTATTTTAAATAAATAAATTCAATTATTTAATGGTTCTTGGAATAAAAATAATGCAACTAATTTAATATATTTGCTTGATTCATTTTTGTTTTTCTTAAATAGCAGACAATAACTTTTTTTGGGCTCTTAAAATGTTTTGTTTTAGAATCTTCGCCCACAGAAAAGAAACAAGTGGGCGTGACAGTTGTCAGCTGGCAAAGCCAACAGACTGAGGAGCAGAAATTGACTGCAAATGCAATTTGTTGGAAAAACGGGGGGAAAATCCAGATGGAAAGTGGGAGGGGTGGAAGGGGGAGGGATGTGCAGGCAGCTTAATTGAGCGTAAATAATATTGGACTAGGGATAGTAGCACATGAGCACATGAGCAGCCGCGGATGCAGCACAGAAGGCAGTCAACTTCAGTGCACTTTCAATAAAATTGCGCAGACTGCTAGGAAAGTAGCGGGAAAATGGCGGGGAAAAACTGAGTGGAAAAACTGGCAGTTGCAGTGCAATGCCTCTGCATTGCAAAAGGAAACCTCTCGATGCAAATGTACTAATCAATTTGGCCAACTTTCGCTCGCCACGAATATTCTGGTTCAGTTTGAAGTCAAGTTTTTGAGGACAAGTTTTGAAGTTTTGGCTGTGCGATACTTGCAAATTCGATTTATATATATATGTTGAAGTTAAAATGTCAGCAGCTCAAAGATTACGAATAAATTGTAGAGTATTTAGTTCTACTAATTTCTCCATAAAGAAAGCAATAAATTGAGTAAACTACATAAAACTAAAGCCGTTTTGAAGGCGACGATTAGTCATTGGAGCAGGACAGCCATTTGACCATGAGTCTTGGCCAACTGTGGCCACCGTTTTGGCCAATTATCGGTGACGGGGGATTGTCAGTGGCCGTGTGAGAACACAGAACCGCAGAGAGCCGCGGTTTGCATGTCAGCCGGCTGTTTGTCGCATTTTGCTGATTAGTAGTGCAGTGCAATTAAATTGAAGCATATCATTTGCGACCATACACCATACACCATACACCATACCAATTTTCCCCCTTATGTGCAGCCGCATTGTCACACGGTTGTTCAATTCCAGGGGGGGGAAAGGGGGAAAGTCATCATTTCGGGGTCACGCGGGGTCAACGAGGGGTCACGACGGTCGTACGTGCGTATTTATGGGTCAACTGGGACCAAAAGGAACAAAAGGACCAGGACAGCACACGCGATGTGCAAGGACCTCGCACCCTCGAAGGAACAAAAGAGACGGGAGTGAAATGATAAATAAAAAATAAAAAGTATATGAAAAGTGCAGCATTGGCGTGACTTTTTTATGACGCATGCTGTTGCGAAATCTGTCAAACAGATAAACAGATAACAGATAAGAGACAACAGCTTATGAAATCAATAATATTAAATATGCGCACTGAGCTGAAATTTATTTCTCACTTTTTAGTTGCATGCCGTGGCATCGTGTGATGCAATATTTATGCAATAAAACATATCGAAAAAAATATATTAAATATATATTTATTATGGTTAATGAAATGTTATCATTTAATAAGCTCTTAAACATCGGGTATATATTTCTTAAAAACACAAATAGATTTAAACATTTTTCACACACTTTGCAGCAGCTAGTGCTTTATTTGCAGGTTTTAATAGGCGGCGTTATTTAAAATCTCGACGTGGCAAAAAGCCACAAAAATAGGAATGAAAATAGGAGACGAAGTATGCAACATAAATTCCAAAGTCGGCACGTAAAATGCTATTTTTTTTTTTGCGGCATCGCCAGGCGCGCATAATGCGGCTTTTAATGGAATTAACGTGCGCAAAAATGTTTCGCTGCCGCCGACTAAATGCTCATCCACCAGTTCCGCCCACTTTTCAGCCATTTGCCTCACCGCCCCACTTTCCACTTTCCACTTGCCACCCAGCTCCTCTTGCCATCCAGTTCTTCTTGCCACCCAGCTCCTCTTGCCATTCAGCTCCTCTTGCCACCCAGCTCCTCTTGCCATCCAGTTCTACTTGCCACCCAGTTCTACTTGCCACATGTGCCATGGGGCGAAAAGAAAGTAGACGACACCAAATGGATTTGGGGCTCAGTGCGCACCATGTACGAATGAGTTGTGATTAATTTTTGGGGTCCGACAGGATTTGGGGGACTCGTGCTTTGGATTGGGAGGCCTGCCTTCGAGCAGCGCCGCTTTTGATTTATAAATATGAGCCGCACTTTTCGCACTTTTCGCACTTGTTGCACACAGGCTGGCTTTCCATGCCAAAAGAAAATCGAGGAAAAGGAAAACTGGCAAGTTGCGTGCCTGGCGATGATAATCGTTAATGGAACAAGTCACACATGTCAACTGCTTCGAAAGTGGCATTGGTTAATCGAACTTTTCGATGGATTTATGGCCGCTGGGTTGGGCTGCTAGTAAATAATGCCATGTGACAGTAAATAATGTCTGCTAACAAACTGGATTCATCGCTTACAAGCTGCCTATTAGTTTATTAAAAAGTACCAAAAAAAAAAAAAAAAAGTAGTAAGAGTAAAACTAATAAAACACGTACTAATTTGCAAAAAATTATTTGTAACATTTTTGCAGCTGCAACAACTTTGCTTTGCACTGAGACAAGTTATAAACTATAAAATGTTGAAACTTTGTGCCATTGACATCAGGAAAATGTGCATAAAACTACATGGCATTTAAATGAAAGTTTCTAGTACCGGACAAGTGAACAATTCATGTGCAACTTTCTTTTTGGCCAAGCATAATTAGAATCACCCAAGAATTCCAGAAATAGAAAAGTTATACAACGAACTTGCTTTTATTAATAAAAAAGATTAGCAGAGATGCTAAATTTTATGGGTTGTCCATTTTCACTCAAAAATTTGCATATCCTTGTGGCAATTTTGGCTGGAAAGCAACTTGCAAGCTCCACTCTACTTCGATTCCCGGTCACGAATTAGCCGGAGCTCCCGAATCCCCCAGAGACGCCCCTTTGGGCGAAAGTGTGGAGCACGAGATGTGTGCGAATCAATCCGCAGACCCTTGGCCCACAAAAAAAATAAAAAAAAACCCACTGAAACTCCGATGGCTTCTGGGCGATTTACATAAAAACTTTTGCTCGCCAAAAGAGAATACATATTAAAAAGTCGAAAGTGCGTATGTAGATTTTCGGTGGAGGGCTTAAGTAACCCAAAGTGCAACAAAAGTTAATTCAGTTTTGAAATGGTTGTGAGCGTGCTAGTTTCACTTCGATATATGTATTTTATATATATATATATATATACAAAAAATATAAAAGGAAAAGGATGTGTGTGCGTGTGAAAATCTTATATTTTTGGCGTGGCAGCCAAGGGAAAACTTTATCGAAAGTTATTCTTGCCCAGGAATTTGTTTGCTCCTTGGCTCCGCTTTGTATCATAACTTTTTTTTTTGGAATTTTCCGTTTTATTCTTTTTGCAAGTAATATTCATGAGACCTGCGTGACTCACTGAGTCCTGCCACTGAGGTCCTGGCCATTAGCTGCCCGGCAATCGCGTCCGAAAATCCCGAATCCTTCATCCTCCTCGCTCAATCAATGTCAGCTGAAAAGATGCGGATCCGACAACCTGGCTCTGCTTAAATCACTTGGAATTTTATTGAGTAAACTGTTTTGCAATTATTTTCATCTGAAGCCAACTCATCCCCCCTCCCAATTAGCGAGAAAGCGACAACAAGCGATGTATCCAGACCAAAATTTGCTGAAAGTCTGCTGCTGGCTACGTGGAACCTCATCGATTTGACTTTGTGCGGCTGGCTTGATTCGGTGCTTAATTTTTTTTCCTGTTTTTCTTATTTTTTTTTGTCTTTTTGGGTCACCGACTTAGTTTGGGAAATTGGACGGGGCCAAATGACAGTGAAAGTTACAAAGAAAAGTTGTTCATTTCGTGTTTGAGTGCGGAAAGGTAATCATTGGGATTCTTTTAGTCAAAACAAACTGCAAAGTTTTCTAGCATTTCCAGCATTTCCAGCAGCTAGTTAGTTAGGTTTATGTTTATCTTTTCTTCAATGAAATGATTTTACAGACGCATTTAAAGCCATATTCTTTCATACGCGATGTTTAATCAAAAAGAAAAGGATGTTAATTTTAAATCAAATAGAAAAGGATGTTAATTGTTAGGAAATGGAAATAGGAACTTAAAGACCATTGAATCGTTTTACAATTCGGCTTTTCCAGGGTAATTGGATAACCCTGAAAATGTTTGATCGCATCGAATCAGGGATACTAAGTAAGCGTAATGAAATGGAATTAGAAATCGACCTTAAATAGCCGTCGTACTTAAACAATGTGTACTGGCTGGCTGGCTTATCGTGCCAAGCTGGGAATTAATTAAATTCTTAGCGTCTGAGAGCGACTGACTACAGGGAAATGAAAGCAATAACTTCAAACTTCAGAGAGAGACGGGGCTATTTTGGTAAGAAAGAGAGGGCGCTAGAGGGTGCGAAAGAAAGGGAGGGACATTGTAAGCATTGCTGGTTAATGGGTCAGGTGATTTTCTATTGTACTCGCCGTTGTCCGCTTTCCCGCCGGACTGCATGTTTAATCCAAATTACTGAAATACACACAGACACGGGACACATCGTCCTTTGTGTGTCCTGTCCATATCCATGTGTGTGTGTGTATGTTTGTGTGGGTGTGGCTTTAGTTGCGATGGTGGCGGAATAACACCACCATCTTGTCCAGCCTTGTTTGCTGTATTTTAATGAATCTATGAGTCGACCATTCTGTGTGCGGTGTTAATTGAGCCAAAGTCAAACATTCTGTCTGGCCAACAGCTAAGCCATCGCCACGAACAGCACCCACTTTCACCCACTTTCACCCACTTTCACCCACCTATCGGCCAACTTTCACCCGCCTTTCAGCCAACTTTCAGCCACCTTTTGCCCACCTTTCACCCACATCACCTCAGTTCAATTAGTGCCACGCAGCATTGAGGCTTTCTCCGCACTTTTTTCGCCCCATGCGTGCTGCGGGTTTTGTGTGTTAATTTGATTTTATGAAAATAGCCGCAAGAAAAGGACAAGGAAATGGGCGATTTCGTAGGTGCAAGGGTTAGCAGCAGGTGTACTTTTAATTATCAGCAGGATCCATTAATCGTAATGGTTGCTTCATTTTTGAATAAATTAACTCAAAGTGGTACCACTTGAATTCCATGTTCCAAGTTGCTTGAAAAGTTTCAGCTTGAGATTCGATTATATTTAAGTACTTAAGTTTTTATGTTCTATTGCATCGAATATATTTCGCTTATAAACAAATTACAGTGAATGTATAAGTTATGAAGGCCCAATAAATTGTCTTCATTATATTGACAACATGGCAATAATTGTAGGTATTTGCCAATATACAAGTAAAGTAGTTGGTTTGGGGGCGAAATATGAAAATATAGTATTTATTGCCAGTTTTGTGTTTGTGACCCACTTCGATGGATTAATAACTTATCCTGACAGCCGGCTGCTGATTGAGCGAGTTCCCCTTCCCCTTCCCCCGAAAGCGTAACCCTAGCCCTTAATAGCTGCCAGAGCTTTCCCCCAGTTTTCCCGCAGTTTTCCCCGAGTTTTCCCAGTGCTAAGCGCGGAGCATGAAGCTTTTATAAGGCGATGGCTATATTGATTTCCTGCGGCATTAGGCTGACTTATGGCTTGTGGTGTCCAGGGGGTTGTAATGCGTACAACGGTGCGTATGATTGACGAAAGGCTCCAGCAGCAGTCGGCTACGCAATTTGGATACTCCTCACTAACACAGACACAGACAGAGGCACACACACACAGAGAGACAAGGAGAAAGTGACAAAGAAAGCGAGGAGGAAATAATAAGGAACAGACGAAGGCGAAGGAACAACAATTGACAACCATCTTGTTTGGCAAATAAACGCGAGCCATTACCACGAAACTAAAATGCTGTCTCAATATTATTATTATTGCTATTATTATTATTATTATCATTTCAATGGCCTCCGCCCGCTTTGCTCGTCGTTTTATAGGTTCCTTGTTATTTTCCTTATTTTTGTCTTACTTCTTTTTTTCTGTTTTCTTTTTTCTTGTTTCTTTTTGTTTTTGCCACTTTTTATGAGACACTCGTGTTTGGCTGTCAAATATTTCAACAGCCCGAAAGTGACAGCTGTTAATGGCATTATACATTTGTGGCCACGCCCACTTTTCGGCGACTACATTCAGGTGGCGAGTCCATCATCGAATGGGGCAGGTCGATGGCATTTCATTTGGTTGCCAAGTATTTTATATTTCTTCATTGGCCCCTGTCCCCAATGGCAATTTGCATTTTATGGCCGTGGGATGGCTGATTTGAAAACTTTCTCTCTTTCGAGTTTACAGTTTCGGCATCAATTTGGTACTGAAGTGGCGGCAGCTGCTAATTCCTTCGATTACGAACTGTTTTATGAGCGAGCGCAGCAGTTTGGCCATTAGGTCAGCCCATCAATCAGCCGCCCATCAATCAAAGGGATCGCAAATAGCCGCCCCATGTTTGTTTTTTGTTTGTTTCATTGTTTGTTCGCTTGTTTGCTTGTTTGTTTCTCATCTGGGGCATTCCACCGTGTTGCAGGCAACACTTTTCGCAAACATAAGAGTATGTGTGTATGTACATCTTGTGCTTTTCTTAGCGTCCTTTTTCGCGAAACTTTAATCAATCTTGTGCGGTCGGTCAATCAATTAGGCGCAAAGCTATTTTCAATTTGTGCCTTTATTGATGCGTTCATTTAAAAATATAATTGATCAAAATAGTCGCCGCTCGACCTTGACAGTGCGTTCCATTTCTATAAGAACTAATCGAGGGAAAAGGGGAGAATTTCCATGCATTTCACAAAGTTCATAAGTAAATAAGAGTTTTTCTTTTTAGGCAATTTGCACAAGTAGCACACATAAAAATAATTAGCACAAATACAATTAGTTTAATGCATAAATTCAAATGCGATTACTGGATCAGCTCTACAGTTGTGTAAGTCGCGGCTTATCGAACCGAATTTGGTAATCAAATTGTCCCCTTTTTGGCCCATAAATTATCATTAATTTCGGGGCACAACAAACTGAACCCCAAACACCGAGTTTCGACCTTTGGCGTTTGTTTTTGTTTTCGTGTACATCGAAAAAGGCAATTATAAAAAGTAACGTAATCAATAGACAGTTGCGATACTAATTGGAGTACAGTTTGCGTTTGGCAATTGCTGATAATCCTTTTGGGATGAGTGATTAGTTTGAAATTTAGTTCAAAGTTTATGGCAATATAAGTTTGAATTTGAAGTGCATTACGATGATGGCTTTGCAAGTATTTAAGGGGCAGACACAAATGAAATTACTGCCTGTGATTGGCAATAGCAAACCGAGCACTAATTGTTTTAATTAAATCAAGTGCTTGAGCATTTTTCTCCTGCAGAGCTCACACTCAATATTAATTAGTGTGTGGCCACAAAGGAGCGCAGGACGAGCAGCAGCCGTAAATCCTTTCCAGGACTCGATTCCAGGACTTGTTGGTTGTCTTTCGATCTGCCTTCTTTTGAGCCATAAGCGAGTTAAAAGGAAAATAATTGTGTTCTTGCAAATATGGCAACATTAATGGGCATTCTCTTCTTACGCCAGATAAGTGAATTGATATCTTTACCTGCATTTCATTACGTGAAATGGGAATATTTGTAAACATAATTTAGAAATTTCAAAACATCTTAGAGATTGTTACAAAATCGTAAATATAAGTGATACTTCGACCTCCATTCGATGGACTTTGAATGTCGCCCGTCTGCGGGCAACAAGTTTAATCAATAAATTTTGCATTCCATTGCGAGCAAAGTTTGGCATTGGCCGTCGCGACAAAGAACTTGTTGCACTGCCAGCTGGAAAATGCGCCGAGGGGCGTGGTCGCGCCAGGGGGAGGGGGAGGCGGGGCGGTATAATAGGAAATTGCCAATGTTGTTGCTGCATTAGTATCAAACTCAATTCGCAGTTCATTCATAACAGTGAGAAAGAGATAGATTGAGAGTGAGAGAGTGAAGAGGTGAAGTCGGCGCTCATTCATTTCCTGACTGTCACACAGATACTCACGAATACCAACAGATATTAGCAAACACAAACACGCACACACACGCACGCACGCACGCAGACAGTGCACTTTCATTCATTAAAAGGCATTAAGAGGCGGCAAGGACGAGGGGAGGCGTGGTCGTGCTGCCTTGTATGGCTGCCAAAAAGGCTAGCCTCTTTTGCCATTCAATTGAATGAAGCTCGGAAAATGCTTGGAAAATCTACGACCAAAACTATATTTTACAGACACTGCAGAATGTAAAAAATTATTCAAATTTGCTAGAATATATATTAATTAATAGTTATGTTTCTCAGCAAAGTGTAACAACGATATTTTTGATATTCGCAGTGAAAGCTAAGCTATTTGTTTATTTGGGTGCGTGAACTTGACACCAGAAGTCGTTTAGCCCCATTCACGTGCAACAAGTAAGACATGCCACAGATACTTTGGCAGCCCGCCATTCGGCATTTCCTAACCTACATATATATGTGCATATAAATATATATATATATATTTGTTTTTATATACAGACCGCTGCGACTGCGATTGCTGCTGCTGCTGGCGCTGCTGCTCGACGGCTGGCGACGTCCACTGCGCAGCGAGGGGGGTGCGGGTGTTGGTGCGGTGGCGGTAATGCCGCTGCCTCCGCCTCCTCCGCCTCCTCCGCCACCGACGACATCGACATCGACGTACTCGGCCACGTCGCTGCTGTTGTGTTGTTGTTTACTTGGAGGATCCTGCGATGTTGCAGCTGCAGCCGTCGATGACGACGACAATGAAAAGTGTTCACGCACCGCACACACACACACACACAGTTACGCACAGCAAAAAAAAGAAGTTTACAAGGCAGGATATGAAAAATATACACAAAGCAATACACGTACGCACGCACACACACACACGCAGTCAGCCAAGACGCACACACACACACACACACACACTCAGCCACTTATGCGCAATGGCGAGCTGAACGATAGTTTGGTAAAAATCGTAGCATACTTTTTGCCGCGCTACTGAGTTCTTCTTTCTGTACAACTTTGCTCTTCGCTCTCTACGTATGCCCTTTAATTTAAATTTGTTGTTTGTTTTTTTTTATTATTTTTTTGTATTTTTTGTTGTATTTTGTATGACTTGATTCGCCGGCTGCGTTTCTTTTTCGTTCGACTGGCTGCTGCGGTGCTTGTGGCACGTCTGTTACTTCAACACCAACTGAATGGCATGTGTCGTGTGAAAAGGACGCGAATCCTGTGGCGAGTGGACAGGTCCTTGTCAGCGAACAGCTGTCCTGGCGCCAAACAGCTGACACCAGCTTTTCCCCCAAAGTAAACATAGCAAAATGCCCAAAAGCTTTACACTTCGCAAGCTTTCGAAAGGATAACTTAAGCTGGGCCAAAAAGCTCTCAACGCGGTTGGCAGGACCAAATTGGGTGGGAAAAGTTTGAAAACACAGCGCTCTCACCTGTCTGGGTGCTGGAGTCGAAGAAGGTACTGGTTGTCTCCACGGTCATGGTGCCGATGGTGCCGTCGATTATCTGCGCCGACGAGTCGCGTCTGCCACGATAGCTGGGAAGATAGAGATGTAATATGGGTCATATATCATATTCTATAGCTATACATATAGTTACTAAGTGGCAAATAATGATGTCAGCACTCACCGACAGACGTCGTCGCTCTGGGAGCTTTGGCGTCGAAAGTTCCTGCAGCGGATCATCTCCTCGGTGGTCGACTGTCGCCGGAATCCCCGGGCAATGAGAATCTCCTCGGTGGTGGACTGCCGCCGGATGGCCGGTCGCTGATTCTGCTCGACGGTGGGCTGCGTTTGTGGCCTGGAGCAGGGACTGGGATCCCGGGAGGAGCAGCAGCTATTGGAGTCCGGCGATCTGGGTGATCTCGCTGCCGAACTGCTCTGCCGGCGCAGTGTGTGCCGCCTGGGACTGCCATCCCGCTCGTGGGAACGATCCGGCGATAGATGAGTACGCGAATC
Organism: Drosophila yakuba; assembly: GCF_016746365.2. Lineage (NCBI taxonomy): Eukaryota > Metazoa > Arthropoda > Insecta > Diptera > Drosophilidae > Drosophila > Drosophila yakuba. Next base: position 7,375,881 of record NC_052526.2, on the reverse strand, counting down.
ACGACGACCGCCACGCGAAGCGCTGTCCGGTGACAGGGAATCCCGACGCGAGGTGCGCCTCTCGCAGTCGTCCGGCGGATCGGGACTGAGTGCGGGCTGGGAGCCACGCCTACTGCCGCCCGGCAGGCAGCCCTCATCGAAGGCGGTCGCCTGGCGTTGCAGCCGCTGGAGGCGTGGCGCCCGTTCCGGACTTACGCCCGCTTTGGAATCCCGGCGATTAACGCGACCGCACTGCGTCTGGGAATCGCGGCGTCCCTTCGGCGCCGTTGGACTGGTTGCCGGTGGCGTTACGGAGCTGGTGATGATCGTTGGCGGCGGCAGGGCTTGGCACGCGGAGTCCACCTGCTGGTGGGCCAGGTGGTGAGTGCTCGAGTGCGTCGATATCAGGGGCATGGAGTGGTCCGAACAGGAGCCGGCGGAACTGGTGGACGGTCGCTGCTCCTGCCGGAAATTTGGGAACTCCGGCGCGGCCAGTGAGTCGCGCTTCTTGGCCATCTGGTATTTGCCGGGTGGCGGAGGCGTGGTCACCCTACCGGCCACATTGCTATCGCGCCGACTGCTGGACAGGTAGCTCTCACCGGATCCGCGCCGGGAGGCCTGGTGGTTTTGGTGGTTCAGTGGTTCGGTGGTTTGGTGATTGGTGGTTGCCAGGATGTGCGATGGTTCGGTGTGGAATGGTGGGAAAGAGAGAGAGAGTTAGGGGTCAAGGTTGTGGTCAAGGTGGAGCCAAAAGGTGCTGGTAGTTTCTGAGTAGTTTCTCCTGGCAAATGCACACGCTAGGAACTTGTTTATATAATAAACTCAGCAAGTAAAGTTGCTGAGAGTTGAAAGTGAAAAGTTGCTTACATTAATTTGTTATTAACAAATATTTTCCAGCTCAGTGGAGTGGAGTTCTGCCGTTCGAGTGCACTTGCCAGCAATGCTCAGTTGGTTGTGACTTGTAGACTAAGGCAGCTGACTTTAAATCCTTCTAGACTAAGGCAGCCGACTTTTTAACTTAATAGATTAAGGCAGCCGACTTCTTAACCTTATAAACTAATGCAGCCGACTTCTTAACCTTATAAACTAATGCAGTCGACTTCTTAACCTTATAGAGTACACATATCTGCCCGATACTCACGCTTTTAGAGCACTCGACGACCACGGGCACGGATACGCTGGGCTGCTCCTCAACTGCACCGCTTTCGCGGCGATTCCAGTGCCTCACGAACTCGGCGGTATTGGAATCGCGTCGCGACCTCATGCTCCGTATGCCGGAGTCCGCGGATGATTCCCGTCGCTTGCGTGGCGCCATGTAGGTGGTGCAACCAGCACCTGAGCCACCTGCACCCGTGCTCGCATCGGTGGTGGTGGAGGTGCGCCAGGGCAGACTGCGTGCCAGATCCGCCAGCGTTTCGCGGCGATTCAGCTGCGCCTTGGAGCGGGAGGCTTGCTGCAGCTGTTGCTGCTGCTGCTGCTGCGAGTGGTGTTGCTGCTGCTGCTGCTGCTTGGTGCCGCCGCTCCACTCGCGCAGGATGTCCGTCAGCTGGGCCAGCGAGCTGCGCCGCCGACGCTGCAATCCCGGCGGCGGTGAGGTGCTCGGCGGTGTGGTGATCTGGGCCGCCGAATCTCGCCGTCCGCCCAACCGCTGTCGTATGGTGGACTCCTCCAGCTGGAAGTGGGAACAACGTATTATTCTCGGGACTTTTTCAAACTTTCGCTCTCACAAATTAGATAGGTATCTATATCTGTAAGGAGAGCACAGCGCTTAAGTTAAAAATGTAAGACTACAGTGAATTCATTTAATATTCAAAAGCCAAATTGTTTTTATTAAATTTGTTACACATTTTATATTTAGTTTTAAATTATATTTCTTTTTATATTTATTTGTATATTTATTTGTATATTTATTTGTATATTTATTTGTACATTTATTTGTATATTTATTTTTATATTTGTTTGTATTTCTATTTGTATATTTATTTGTATATTTATTTGTATATTTATTTGTATATTTATTTTTATATTTATTTTTGTATTTTTGTATATTTGTATATTTATTTTTATATTTATTTTTATATTTATTTTTATATTTATTATTATATTTATTTTTATATTTATTACCAATCAATTCCCTGCAACCAATGGGATTTTGATTAAGTAAGCTCATGCTCTTTGTTTGTTCACTTCAGGGATATATTTTGTCCACTTTAGGATATAATAAATATTTGAAAAACTTTATTGTTAACTTTTGCTTTGCGAATGAGTGGCACCCACCTGTTCCCGCACAAGATCGTCCCAGCCGTTGCCGCCCTGCCACACCAAACCCACTTGGTGCGACATGATGGGCAGGTTGCACACAAAGCAAATGGCTGTCATAGTCCTGAAAGTACACAAAACGACGATTAGTAAATGGTTTAAAAAAATACGACTAACAATTACTTAGTGTTAAACAAAATGCATGCAGAGTTGAAAAGAAGCGAGGAAAAGTGGGAAAATTGAAGATGGGACAGTGTCATGCGGTGAAGAATGGCTGAATGGCAGGTGTTATTTTTGGATCGGCTGCTTGGCTGGCAGGCAAAGCTTTTCTCGAGAAACAGAGCTTCGTCCTTAGGACATGCGAAAGCCGCAAAGGCTCAAAGTTAGCTAAAAAAAAAAAGGTGGGAAAAATTGAAAATGTTGAGAAAGTTGGAAAAGTTGGAAAAGTTTGGAAAAGTTGGAAAAGTTTGGAAAAGCTGTTAGCTGTTTGCTGTGTGAGTGCGGCATGCGGTGAAAGTGTTGCAGGATGTGAAAGCTCCAAGGTGAGAGTCCTGGCTTTGCTTTCCTTTTCAGTTTTAGTTTGGCGTGCATAGTGAAAAGCGTAGAGAAGAGGAAAGCTTTTTGTTTTATTGGTTATTTAGTTGATGGAAAAGTGAAAGCGCTTCCGCTGATTTTTGAGTTCAGGTGGCGTTTTGGGTGTGTTAGAGTTTAAGAGCTTAAGAGTTTTAGACTTCTTTTTGGTGTGGATTGCTAACTTTTTGCGTATGACCACGCAGGTGCTGCTGCACGGCTGATCCATGGACCGGTAATGCCGCAGTTTTGACATGGCGCATGTTCTGGTTTCTGTGGCAGCGCCCGCCGATCCTCGAATGTGAGCGTTATCCTTCGGCTCCTGCCGCTCCTGCGGCCCTTCACTCCTTATCCTCCTTCCTTGCGCTCTTTATTAATGATTCGAGCTTTTACGACTGATTTCGGGCTTTTCGGCTAGCCGAAAGTGCGGTGATTTTTTTTTTTTTTTTTGGGTCTGTATTTTTGTATTCGTGGGTTTCTTTTTCTGTAGGGGGTTTTGCTTTTGGGGGTTTTTTACTTTTTTTGTTATATATATATATATTTTTGGAGAGGGGGTGGTACTGATGGGTATGCTACACACACAGAGACACAGAGATACACTGGAAAAAAATCGAAGAAAATAGTATTTGGTGGTTTAAAACGCATTGGATGGGGCTCAATTATCGAATGGCTGGCAAATCTCAATTTACGAAAGGGCTTGGGATTTACTAAATGGGCCAAACTACAGGTAAACAGTAAGTGGTCATTAACTATATTAACGGTTTGTAAAATATATATATTGATATTTATTGTTTACACTAAAATAAATAATATAACATAATTCTGCAAATTAATCGAAATAAATAAAACTAATCATTATAAAACATAATCATACTATAACAAAATAAATATAATGTCGCTTTAATTTTTGTTTGCCATCAACAGAGTATTTGAATATTTCCATTTCCCTCGTCACTTTGAAGTTGCCCTCTAAGTGCCCCATTTTATTGATTCATTGATTCGTACTTATTTATTGTAAAATTTGCGCTGCAGTATTGCGTATAATTGGTTAAATCCCCCATACGCACCGTTGCCCAAAGAAATCGAGAGGCAACGGAGCAAATACTCTGTTTTTGTATTTCTTTTCGCAGAAGTATACTCGTAAGTAAGCTCAAGTCACAATGTTCAATTTCCCAGAAGATGGCCACAATTCAATTTGGCTCTTATTACTTGGAATATAAATGGAAAGTACTATTTTCTGTTGGTAATGCACAAATCATTAAATTGAGAAGCTATTGCGTTGAGGCAGGAAGTAAACACACTGAATCCAGAATTTATGGAATTTATTTTCTTGAATAAGGTTGTTAGAACATGCTTTAAATGCAAGTATAGTTGCAGGTGTTTACTGTACTTGACTTTCACGAAATGATGTGGTTTCTGGCCAGCAGATTGCTGCACTTCAGCCAGATGCCAGATGCCAGATGGCAGATGGCAAATGGAAATAGTCTGCCCAGAATTCCAGATGAACTAATGCACGAGGCAATCAAAATGGAGTATCAACTTATTTGGTCGCAGGTTTATGGCCATAAACTTAATAACTGCCAGGCGGCAGGACCTCCCATCCTGTTTGCTGTTTCTCTATGTGTGCAAGGACATAGACAACGCACCGGAAGTTGTCCAATAAGTGGCAGGTTCATAAAAGTCCCAGTTCGAGACGGAGCTCAAGTTTTCCCGCCGGTCATTGAAACACTTGGCCAAAGTAGTTCAAAGTACCGAAGTTTCTCTATGTGTGTGTGTGTGTGTGTGTCCCCCACAGAAATTGTGAAATGCTGAGAGGGAAAAGTCATTTTGCGGCCAATGAGGACACACATTTCGATTGAACCTGTGCAATTTGAGTGACACGATGATGTTTCCGTTTTCCCGGAATTTTCCAGCACCGACTACTTGCAATTAAGCGCCTTATTTGAGCGGCCCTAAACTGAAATGCTTTTGCTCTACCTAAGTTGGAATTTCTATCTTCCTAAATTTGTAATGTTGCTTGGCCGGCTTTTCCAATCAACGTACACATCAAATTACATTTTCAGGTGGTTGCTGACCTTTAAATTAGTTAATGCCGCTGATATTTTGAGCAATCTTCTCAAGTGATTAGTACTTTTCGCTGCTGTTTAAGTAGTGCAGTTTGTTGTCCGAATTTTTGGCTTTAGCATTTTTGGAAGTTTGAGAAAAGTTTGGGCCGGCGCTTAATCAATTTCAAGTGCACAACAGCAGCTGGCCATCGCTGTCCTCCGGGAGTCCAATGGATGATCCAAGGGATCTGCAGGCGGATGGAGGATGGAGGATGGAGGAAGGAGAAATGGCAGCCGGCAGGACGAAGGAGTGAGGCTCAAGTGGGCGACCGGTTGATTGACAGCTGTCAATTTGCGTTGCCTGTGAAGTGTGTGCCACGAACAATTTTCAACTCAATTTTCCCACTTTTCCACACTTTTCCCGCACTTTTCCCTGTGTGTGTCCTTCGGTCCGGCTTGCGGCTAAGCCGGAGCAGTTGTACCTGGACACGGACGCAGATGGAGATGAAGCTGAAGCTGAAGCTGCAAATGGGGATTCCGGCGTGCGAATTGCGGATCTCTATCGGGAAGTTGGGGAAAGGGGGAGGGCGGGGTCGAAGGTAATGCGGAAAAGTGGGAAATTGGAAGGCTGAGGCTGCATTTGTTTCACCTCCGCTGCGTTTCCAATCAGCCCAGTTGCTCAACACTGGGGCAACAAAAAGTAAGAAGCAACAACTCAACTGCCAGCCACTTTTGTACTTTCGCTGCAGATACACACACACACGCACACACACACACACACACACCCAGACAACCACAGCACTCTAAACCGAATGCAATTTTCCGCAAAACCTAATAAACTTTCGCAGGTGAAAAACTCCTTAAAAAGTTACTCAACACTGCGGGCTAATTAAAAGTTATGCCAAGGTTTCATATTTCAACTTTTTCCACTTTTTTTTTATAGTTAAGAAATATATTTGTTTAGACAATTTAGAAGTTGTTGGATTTTGTTTAAATATAAATACATGCATGCAAGGCAATGTTATTAATGTGAAATAAATTTGCACAATTTATGCGGTCTTAGTTTGCTGCCAGCTGCTATTTGTTGCTTCCTCGTGGAAAAAAAAAGCAGGGCAACTACTGCGGGATTTGATGAGCCAAATCCCCTGACTCCATTAATCTGCATTATATTTGGGAACTCATTTATCTCCCCCCAAGAATTTCGTCCACTTTCGCCCACTTTCCTCCACCATTTCCACTTTGTTCCAGCGCTCAATGAAACAATTTAGCTAAATGGTGAACATTTTACATTTGCCATGGTCTGCGGTTCTATTCAGTTCCTCTTGCTCCTACTCTTATTTTTTTTGTGAACTGTTGTCGTGGCAATAAAATGCAATTCGTAGGAATGAAAGTAAAAGTAAAAATATAGAAAAAAAAAAGGGCGAGTACTTTGGACACCTGGCGGACATTGGTCGTTTTTCTTTTTGATTCTCCTCAGTCTTCTAAGTGACTTTTCGTGTCCTGGAATGGGACAGAATGGGATAGGATGGGATGGATTTTCGGGTGGTTCCATGGACGAGCGCCTTGCGTCGGCTATTTAGTTAATTTTAGAGCGTCTGTCGGTCCAGCCCCCTTGAAATATTACTTGGGCTCTTTGCCAGCCGTTTTCCTTTTGATGTAATTGCGAGGGATTCCTGGTGGTCCTGTCCCCTGTCCGGCATCCTGAGACTCAAACGGAGACGGGAGGGTGTGGTGTGGTGTGGTGTGCTCCAAGGATGTGGACAGTACGGCGGTGCGGCTATTCATTGATTAACTGCCAGGACTCGCTGGGGACACGTGAAAAGTGAAAAGTGGGGAGGCTCTAGCTTGACGGCTTCTGCAGGCATTTTCATTTAACATTTTCATTTTCATTTTTCGTTTTCATTTTCGTGTTCGCCATCGTTTAAGATTTAGCTTTTTATACTTGGCATTTTTTTTTTGTTGGATCGTTGTTGTTGTCACTTGGGTTTCGTTTTTGGCATTCAAAGTTAGAATACCTGAAAATGCTTGGTAAATTAGATCAAAGGACCTGAAAGTACGTGTAGGCATTTACCGCCCTAGCCTGTGTACATAAGTTTGTGTACAGTAAACACTCTGAGATGTAACAATTTCTTTGTTCTTATACATATACGAACTTTGGATATTTAAATAATTTCACTTCATCTCCGGTATTTTATTTATTTAGCACACAATTTTGCATTTAAAGCTTGGGGAAAATGTGGCTGTCTTTAATTACTGCCTTAATCAAGTGAATTTGCGAATTATTATTTCATAAAATATATTATATTATATTATATTGAAGTGAAGTCCAGAAGTGCATATTCATTGACTGTGTCCCACTATCAAGAGTTCACTGTGCAAATGTATATATGTATAAGTACTTGAAAAGTAGGATTAAGTAATTTGCGCGTGCCACTTTCAATTTCTTGCAGGAAGCGCTGGGAGAAAGTTGGAAAAATGCTTTTCCACCGCCTTTGCCTTTGCCATTGCCTTTTTCCGCTCTTCCGCCCCCTTTTCCTCCCTTTCCCTGCGCTGCTTCCTCTCTGCATTTCTGCCCCTTTTCCGCCGGGTTTTCCACCACTCAAGCTGCCTTTGTAAAAGGCTTTTCGGCTTAGAAGCCAGGCCAGCCATTTGAATAAATAAATAATTAAAGTGAGTTTTATAGGGGCCACTCGCACATACATACATATATCATTTTGCGATATTGAACCGTAACTGACCTGTGCACGAATGTGTGTGTAAGTGTGGGTGTGTGTAATTGTGGGTGTGTGTAAGTGTGGGTGTGCTAGTGTTGAGCATAATTTCCGCTGACAAAGTTGATAAAAAGTTGTAGCATACTTTTCAGCCGGCCGCGGCGACCATTATGCAAATCGGGTGAAAAGGCGCTGGCAAAAACACTTAAGCCGTTTTGTCCAACTGGCTAACACAGATACTGGCGCACACACACACACACAAACACACACACATACACACTGCACACAGCGCACACAACAGCAGCATTGCTGGTGGGAAATCTAATTTCCTTGGCAGGCGCCATGCTGCGCTTTCCTGCCGCTGACAAACCCCTTTCATCCCGAAACACCCCCTACGGTTTTCCCTACCTTTCCAACTCACCCCCCTGCCAGTTTTCCCCCCCCCCCCCCGCTACTGCTGTCTATGCATGCATAATTCAAATGGACAGCTCGGCCCTGCCTGGGATCCAATGATGATGATGATGGGCCATGCATATTTGATGGAATCATCTCGGGATGACTTACGGGCCAACCAACTGTGGCGTCGGCATTTTTATTTATTCAAGCCGGATCAGGCTGGCCGCCCGCTCTTTTTCTCTCAATATTTTAGCAACAATTTATCGAACTATAGTTATATATAGTTGGCAATCAAATAGCCAAAAAGCACCAATTATGTTTAACCTGTTGGTTGGAAGGAATGTATTCTTTCAGTAATTCCAACATCAATTTTCGTTCATAAACAATTGTTAATTAAATGCTGTTTATCAGATTTTCTGTTGAATCAAATCTTCGCTGTTTAAATGAGCACCTTTTGTAAATACACATTGCTTAGGCCTCCTAATTATGCGAGAAAGAAAATCATTTGTAAACACTGACTAGCAAAATGAAACAAAATATTTGCAACGAACGAAAGTTAATGAGTTCCAGGCGATTAGGCCGTGGCATCAACATTTTTTTTGTTTGTGTGCTGCCAACGAAAACGAAGGCATGATTCGGCATTCAAAAGATGAATCAATAATTTCGGGGATATAAAATCATGCCGTTGAATTTTTGATAAGGGTTGAGCTTTTCAGCTCCTTCAAAGGACTTCAACGCTCGACAGCCGAAGCTCGACTCGAAATGAAATCCTGCAGCATAAGCAACAGTTATACTCTAAGTGGGTGGTTCTTTTGGGTGGTTTGCTCGTTCTTTATATATACATATATATTTTTTTTTTGGAAATTTGTAGGGAAATTTGGGTGGCTTTCTGGGTGGCTTTGCAGGTGGTCGACGAACGAAATGCTGGACAGTCAAGTGCTGGCAAAGTGCAAAGCCAACAACATGGCAACAAGGACGATGCCAAAAATAGTGTCTCAACTGGCCAAAAACGAGTCGATGGGTGGTGGTGCTCTTGGGTGGTTGAATGGGTGGTTGAATGGGTGGTTTCTGGATGGCTGGTTGTACTTTCTATCGAGAGTGAGAAGGTGCGAGGGTGAGAGAAGCTGAACAAGCAGCCAGCGAGGGAACCGCATCGTTTGCTCGTTTATTTGCTAACCAGTCTAAAATGAAATTAATTATAGTTACGCACAGCTTCCGTGACCCGCAAGGACCTTTCACCCCCTCCCCTCCCCTCATGCCCTGTATGTGTGTGTGTCCCCAGCTTTTGTTTTCAAGTTTCGTTGGCCGTTTTGTACGCTTTCGGTGGCTTGGGGTAAGTCCTGAAGGGGCATGTTCCTGAAAAGTGGCAAGTCAACTAGCATACTAGGTCATTTCGATAGTTACTTGCCCGTTGCGACTGTTCAGTTACCTTTTAAAAAGGAAATATTATGAGCAAGCTTATGACAACTACTTTGCTCAAAGGAAAACTATTTGTTAAGATGTCTTAAAAAGTTCGTGGCAAAAGTTTGAATGAGATAAGTAAGTAAAAGTTCAAGGGAAAAGCACTGTCATACACCTTTAATGTCAAGCAACATGAGCAACTCATTGTGGCTGAAAATTACAGGGTATCCAAACGGGGGGGATGCAAGAACCACAAGAGTAGAGTAAACAAATTATGCTAAAGCAACACAGAAATTTTCGACCAACATGGCCGGGACGGACTAAAAATAACCAAGTCAGAGGTTACGCCCCCCGTGCCCCCCCTTTCAACCTCCCCCTTTTGACCAACGCTTGTTGTTTTTTTTTCTTCTCCTTCTTGTTGCTTTTTAGCCCTTGTTCGGCCAGCTGATGTCTGTCTCTTTTGGCCTGACCCTGAACTTTTTAATTAATATGTGCAAGTGCGTGAGCATCGAGCATTGAAAGGGCTCGTTGGGCACCCTCTCTCTCTTTCTCTCTCTCTCTCGCTCCCACACACACACACACACGCGCAGGTACCCCCACCCACAAAAGTGGCGGCAAAGGGAAACGGAAAAGGGGGCGGCGAAAAAAGAAGCCGCAACAAAAACAAGCAGGCGAAAGACGAAACTCGTTTTGGCCTTTTGCTGGTTACAAAACGCGCCATAATTTTGAGTTGCCAGCACTGAGCGAAAAACTACACTCATTCAATAATACTTGAATTCAAAATAACGAATTAAATGAACTAAACGATGCTATTCATAATCAGATAGTTAATTATATTTATTCATCAATCGCGTTAGATATTCTGTAATGCAATTTCTATGCAATATTTAAACATAATGTAATTGCACATTAAAAAATAGCTTCTGATCTCCTGTTTTGTACTACATTTTCGCCGCAGTGTTTGGAGGCTGTGTGTTTTCCGTGTTCGCATTTCGCCTTTGTTTACATTTTATATCAAAAACTTTTACGAGCTACAAAATATGCTCAGCCTGAGCCAAGAGCAAACAAATGCGAGGGAAAATGGGCGCTTTGGAGGGAGGTAAAATAAATAAAAATAAAATTGATAGCATGTTCTTTGGGGTCTTGTCGTCTTATATGTATGTATGCAGGGTACACAAGCACTCGCGCATTTGCATATGTGTGTGTGAGTTTGGGTGTGCGTATGTGTGTGTGTGTGTGTCTGTGGAAGGTAAGTGGATATATGGTCGGAATTATTAGCATCCTTCGGTGCCCCTTTTTTTAATACCCTGCCCAGGAACCGCAGATCCCGCCCAATTGCAATTATCGCTTACGAGGGATTGTTAAAGTGGTTCATCTTATGACTTTACATTTTGAATTTGTTGATTTTCAACAGCTTCTGGATTTTTTTCTTTTATTTCTGGGGAAAGCAAAAGAATGAGGGTCCAAATTTAAATATTTGGGTATTAGGTATACTTAGGTATTTCTTGTTCAGCCTGAGTTTAAAGCTTCAAAGTTCGTTAAATATTTATCGACAAAATCTTCAATACGACATTGGTACTAATTAAATATACATATCTAAATTAAAAAGCTTCTACTCAAGCAACTGTCAAAGCAACATTGATTGAAGAAGTGAAAGTTTGCATTGCCCTGATTGCTAATTTCTTGTCAATAAACTTGATTTTGTATATTCTGTATTTATTTTGCTGAAGAGCCGTGCAAATGCCATTTTATTTACAGCAGCAGTAGATTTTTTGGAGATTTTCTCGTAATGAAATCACACTATAGAGAAAAGACAGAAAAACCAGAGCTTATTTATTTGTGTTGAAATACTTTCTTTTGATGAATTTTATTTACCAAAGTAATGATGTTGCATACATCTCTTCTAAAGCCTGTGTAAGCCGCTTCAAATTATTTAATGAATTTACTTTAAATTTATTAAGGTCCAAATATCGTTCTACAGCTTTTCGCAGCTTTGTACAATTTGCCACAAAGCAGCAGGAGTTATGAAAATGGAGTCGTAACAGGTAATCGATACTCGAAGGTCCGTTCAGCATACAGTGGCCCATCGCAAGTAGTGGCTGTCATTTGGCCGTTCCCAGGATGAAAAATATTCCACCTCCTCCTCCTCCTCTTCCATGTCAAAGGGAATGCACAACAAAGGGGATTTTGAAATGGCAAAAACGTTTCCGGTGAATGTCTAGATGTTCATGCACTCGATGGCCGTGTGGGCTGCACGTCGGTAGTCGCTCTCCGTGAACGGAACCTTGCCCAGCAATTGGCCCTGGCTACTGCAGATGTACAGCTCGTAGAGCTGCTCATCCTCCGGTGCGGGATCCGTATCCGGCGGAACTACGGGGTTCGCCAGTGTGGCCGTGATCTCAAGCCGTTTCGAGTTCGAATCGCACTGCAATTCCAATCGAAAGCTACCGATCACATGCTTCGAGAGCAGTTCGCTATTACCAATTGACGGCACGGATTTGCAGATAGTCCTGGCTTTGAGCTCACTACGGGGTTGTAGCTTCCGCCTGAACTTCAACAAGTACCACCTTCGCCTCAACTCCTTGCGACGCACTTTGGCGGATGGAAAGAACTTGGTGTAGAAAGTATATAGTTTCAAAACTGGCATCGTTTTTTAATCGAAATGTTCAGTGTATGTCTGATTCGAATGCTGGGTATAAACTGAATCCCGAAGGTATCTATAACCCCGAGTTGGGCTGCCAGTCGAACGAAAGCGACTGGGGAAAAGCCTGCTTTTCATCGCAGCAAATCCAGAAACCGGATGTGAGCGGCGGGAGAAACTTGTTTACATTGCCCATACGACTGGGTGGCGTATGCCAAAAAAGTAACATGGGGCTAAATCAAAATCAGAATCAAAATCAGAATCAGAATCATCCATCGCCCCCAGCGGGCAGCGGGCATCAAGGTTCTGAAAGCTGGGAAAAAACCAAAGGGAAAAACATGAAAACATGAAAATATAAAAAGTTTACTCAGCCCGCCTCAGTGCGAAGTTTTTTGGGACTGGGTTTCACACCGCTAGCAAAAACAACCCCTCAATAACTCGGTGTTTTCTTTCCTCCGCTTACCTTCTTCAAATGCAAAATCTAATACAATTTTCACATTTTATTTTGCCTTTTTTTTCAACTGCAAATTTTTGCTGGAAAACTGCTGCATGGAAAGAAATTGCTATACAATTCTTAGCAATTGATTTTCAAATGCATAAATTCAAAACTTAAATACAAAAATTGGCCATTAGACATTAGGTGCAATAAACTTATTTCCGTGTGATTCCGCTTGGATTTGCTTATATTTTGCTGACCTTCAGATATGCGCACTGCAATGACATATGAGGACTATAAAAGTGAAAGTTGTTAGGCGCACACACACACACACACATAGAGGGCTGTAAGTACTGGGGAAATCTGAGCAAATTGTGGGTGTACATGTGTGCAGCGAGCCATTTTATGTTAACAACTTTGTTGGCCCAAAGCGCTCCGTGTCGTCATTATGCTCATCATTAACAACTCGTCAGCATGATGATGATGATAATGATGATGTTGATTATGGCGAAGTGAGTGCCATATGTTAGCCCCCGAAAAAACTGTGCCACATTTTGGTGGCAACAAATGGCTGAAATCAGCCAAAACAGCCGGCAACATCAAACGTTGAAGTAGGGGCGGCAAAACAAATCAGTTTTTTATTCAATGTGCCCCCATAAAAAAAAGGGCAAAAAGCACTCACCGAGGAGCGAAAGTTTATGAACCATAAAACAGAATGGAACGATGCATAGGCATGCGATTTTTTTTTTTTTGTATTTTTTCACCTGCTTGAGGTGCTCTTTCTTTACCCACACCCACACCCACAACCATTTGCATATTCTTTTGGGCTCTTTAAAACGTCGTTAGATGCCGAAATATTTCAAACATTTCTCAACTCAAGTTGAGTTGTTAACTCAACGGTGGGTTAAAGGTTTTCCAAATGGGAAATAAATTTTAGCGCTGGGCGCGGATTGTGCTCCTTATTTATGGGTCGTGGCTCTTTAAGGACTGACTAGCGAATGTATGGCTAAATTTATGGCCTGTAATTGGATGCTTTAGTGTCACATTGATTAAGGTTATAACCCGCAGAACCAATAAATCAAACTCTTTCCACGCAGAACCCTTTAAACGAATAAGTAGCCGTCATATCGAAAATCATGCATTTTTTCAATGCTGAATGTGATAATTTTTATCTCAATCTTTATTACCTACAACTTATGTAATCAAATCGCCACAAGCTTATCCGCTCGAGGAAACCAGAAGCGGAAATTTCGATCGGAAAAAAATTAAGCTACTGCCATTTATGAATTATCCAATTTGGAAAAAGGCAGGCCGGATAAGGGAAATCAGGGAAAAGCCATCTATAAAATGTAATGCAATTTGAGCAATGCGTTGCGAGAAATTGCCGCCGTTATCGGGGATAGTCGGATGCCCGGAAGAAGGTCCCAGGACGACTGTGTCATCAGCTCCTGTAGAGGTCCTGACACCTGGCCCCGCTCCCTCAGCCCCCCAAGTGCTCAGTGGCACAGAACGCCCGAGTACTTAAAGGAATTGCTGAACTATAAGACAAAGTAGGGCGTCGATGTACAGAGAAAAAATTAACTTGGGTTTTCGCCGAAAAAAATTGGATTATTTTTTATCAAAAAATCGAAAAATTTTGTAATAAAATCGGATATTTTTAATCGGGGTTTTCGCCATAACTTGGCCAAAAATAGCCGCACAGCTAAAATAAAGACTGTTTTGTGCTGCTAATAAACATAGCTAACTATGTCTATCCCTACTTTTTCGATTTTGGGGGAAAAAAAATTTGACAAATTTTTGCATTTTCGATAAGGGGTACCATCATCAAAATTTGCGAAAAATGGCAATAAATTAGCATTTCAAAGTATGTACATGGATCGATAGGGAATTTTGTTACGAATTCAACGAGGTATGACATTCCACTTTTGGACAAATACTGCTATTGCTATCGAAAAAAAACTGATTATTTTTTTTCCCCAAAATCGAAAAAGTAAGGATAGACATAGTTAGCTATGTTTATTAGCAGCACAAAACAGATACCAGGCAAACAGAAATGTCAGGAAGTGGCCAACGATCATTTCGATTTAAGTAGCCACCTACTGCTAATTATGGTTGCCTGGTGCATAAAACAACGAAATGTCCCAAAAACCGGACTTTTAAGCCGAAAAATTGAGATATTTCGAATTTCAGATACCAGGCAAACAGAAATGTCAGGAAGTGGGCAACGATCATTTCGATTTAAGTAGCCACCAACTGCTAATTATGATTGCCTGGTGCATAAAACAATGAAATGTCCCAAAAACAGGTCTTTTAAGCCGAAAAATTTAGATATTTCGAATTTCAGATACCAGGCAAACAGAAATGTCAGGAAGTGGCCAACGATCATTTCGATTTAAGTAGCCACCTACTGCTAATTATGGTTGCCTGGTGCATAAAACAACGAAATGTCCCAAAAACCGGGCTTTTAAGCCGAGTTTTGTTCGAAAAATGGAGATATTTCGAATTTCAGATACCAGGCAAACAGAAATGTCAGGAAGTGGCCAACGATCATTTCGATTTAAGTAGCCACCAACTGCTAATTATGATTGCCTGGTGCATAAAACAATGAAATGTCCCAAAAACAGGTCTTTTAAGCCGAAAAATTTAGATATTTCGAATTTCAGATACCAGGCAAACAGAAATGTCAGGAAGTGGCCAACGATCATTTCGATTTAAGTAGCCACCAACTGCTAATTATGATTGCCTGGTGCATAAAACAATGAAATGTCCCAAAAACCGGTCTTTTAAGCCGAAAAATTGAGATATTTCGAATTTCAGATACCAGGCAAACAGAAATGTCAGGAAGTGGCCAACGATCATTTCGATTTAAGTAGCCACCAACTGCTAATTATGATTGCCTGGTGCATAAAACAATGAAATGTCCCAAAAACCGGGCTTTTAAGCCGAGTTTTGTTCGAAAAATGGAGATATTTCGAATTTCAGATACCAGGCAAACAGAAATGTCAGGAAGTGGCCAACGATCATTTCGATTTAAGTAGCCACCTACTGCTAATTATGATTGCCTGGTGCATAAAACAATGAAATGTCCCAAAAACCGGACTTTTAAGCCGAGTTTTGGTGGTAAAATGGAGAGATTCTGGATTTCAGATACCAGGCAAACAGAAATGTCAGGAGGTGACTTTGCAGAATTTAAATCAAGCGAATAATTCCTGATCATCTGGTCAGCGTTTTCCGACAGATCCTAAAAGTATGCAACGGAATTTCGGCCGCAGAAAGAATTTCTTCCTGCAGCCAAAAGTATGCAGCGAAAAATGAATGAATGTTGCTGCACATCAGCTACAAATGTTGCATACTTTTGGGCTGATGGAAGAGATGAAATCAGCGGATCGTGAATTTCTTCGTTGCCTACTTTCGGGGGCTGCTTGATTTTAAATTCTGCAAAGTCACCTCCTGACATTTCTGTTCGCCTGGTATCTGAAACTCGAAATATCACCATTTTTCGAACAAAACTCGGCTTAAAAGTCCGGTTTTTGGGACATTTCGTTGTTTTATGCACCAGGCAACCATAATTAGCAGTAGGTGGCTACTTAAATCGAAATGATCGTTGGCCACTTCCTGACATTTCTGTTTGCCTGGTATCTGAAATTCGAAATATCTCAATTTTTCGGCTTAAAAGTCCGGTTTTTGGGACATTTCATTGTTTTATGCACCAGGCAACCATAATTAGCAGTAGGTGGCTACTTAAATCGAAATGATCGTTGGCCACTTCCTGACATTTCTGTTTGCCTGGTATCTGAAATTCGAAATATCTCCATTTTTCGAACAAAACTCGGCTTAAAAGTCCGGTTTTTGGGACATTTCGTTGTTTTATGCACCAGGCAACCATAATTAGCAGTAGGTGGCTACTTAAATCGAAATGATCGTTGGCCACTTCCTGACATTTCTGTTTGCCTGGTATCTGAAACTCGAAATATCACCATTTTTCGAACAAAACTCGGATTAAATGTCCGGTTTTTGGGACATTTCATTGTTTTATGCACCAGGCAATCATAATTAGCAGTAGGTGGCTACTAAAATCGCAATGATCGTTGGCCACTTACTGACATTTCTGTTTGCCTGGTATCTGAAATTCGAAATATCTCCATTTTTCGAACAAAACTCGGCTTAAAAGTCCGGTTTTTGGGACATTTCGTTGTTTTATGCACCAGGCAACCATAATTAGCAGTAGGTGGCTACTTAAATCGAAATGATCGTTGGCCACTTCCTGACATTTCTGTTTGCCTGGTATCTGAAATTCGAAATATCTCCATTTTTCGAACAAAACTCGGATTAAATGTCCGGTTTTTGGGACATTTCATTGTTTTATGCACCAGGCAATCATAATTAGCAGTAGGTGGCTACTTAAATCGAAATGATCGTTGGCCACTTACTGACATTTCTGTTTGCCTGGTATCTGAAATCGAGAATCTCTCAATTTTACCACCAAAACTCGGATTAAATGTCCGGTTTTTGGGACATTTCATTGTTTTATGCACCAGGCAACCATAATTAGCAGTAGGTGGCTACTTAAATCGAAATGATCGTTGGCCACTTCCTGACATTTCTGTTTGCCTGGTATCTGAAACTCGAAATATCACCATTTTTCGAACAAAACTCGGATTAAATGTCCGGTTTTTGGGACATTTCATTGTTTTATGCACCAGGCAATCATAATTAGCAGTAGGTGGCTACTAAAATCGAAATGATCTTTGGCCACTTCCTGACATTTCTGTTTGCCTGGTATCTGAAATTCGAAATATCTCCATTTTACCACCAAAACTCGGCTTAAAAGTCCGGTTTTTGGGACATTTCATTGTTTTATGCAGCAGGCAATCATAATTAGCAGTAGGTGGCTACTAAAATCGAAATGATCGTTGGCCACTTCCTGACATTTCTGTTTGCCTGGTATCTGAAATTCGAAATATCTCAATTTTTCGGCTTAAAAGACCGGTTTTTGGGACATTTCATTGTTTTATGCACCAGGCAATCATAATTAGCAGTTGGTGGCTACTTAAATCGAAATGATCGTTGGCCACTTCCTGACATTTCTGTTTGCCTGGTATCTGAAATTCGAAATATCTCCATTTTTCGAACAAAACTCGGCTTAAAAGTCCGGTTTTTGGGACATTTCGTTGTTTTATGCACCAGGCAACCATAATTAGCAGTAGGTGGCTACTTAAATCGAAATGATCGTTGGCCACTTCCTGACATTTCTGTTTGCCTGGTATCTGAAATTCGAAATATCTCCATTTTTCGAACAAAACTCGGCTTAAAAGTCCGGTTTTTGGGACATTTCATTGTTTTATGCACCAGGCAATCATAATTAGCAGTTGGTGGCTACTTAAATCGAAATGATCGTTGGCCACTTCCTGACATTTCTGTTTGCCTGGTATCTGAAATCCAGAATCTCTCCATTTTACCACCAAAACTCGGCTTAAAAGTCCGGTTTTTGGGACATTTCATTGTTTTATGCACCAGGCAATCATAATTAGCAGTTGGTGGCTACTTAAATCGAAATGATCGTTGGCCACTTACTGACATTTCTGTTTGCCTGGTATCTGAAATTCGAAATATCTCCATTTTTCGAACAAAACTCGGATTAAATGTCCGGTTTTTGGCGCATTTCATTGTTTTATGCACCAGGCAATCATAATTAGCAGTAGGTGGCTACTAAAATCGAAATGAAATATTTTGTATCAAAAAATCGAAAAAAATAATTTTGTAAAAAAGACGGATATCTTTAATCGGCGTTTTTGCCATAACTTGGCGAAAATTGGTGGCACAGTTAACGTGAAGACCGTTTTGAAGGAAGCGACAAAGAAGGCCAAGGAAGTCACCTTGCCGAACCGGAAGAGAAAGTTAAACTTTTTGCAGCAACTTTTCCACAGCTTCGGATCCGATGTCCTTACACACAACCAACGAACACGATATGTTTTATGGAAGGCGATTACTTTCGTAATTGAACAACGCGGCGTCTCGAAATTAGCTGCAACAAGTCCGCCGAGAATCAACCTTTAGGAATTGTATATATTTCGTGGTGTGCTACAGTTGTTTATTTTAAAAATTTCAAATAGTCCAAAAGAAATATTGCATTGGTTATAAAAAAAAATAAAACTATATAAACATTTATTCACTGTTTAACAATGAAAACTATATGCGTATACACTACAAGCACCTCAGAAACTAATGAGCTACATTTGGTATGACTTAAAACACAGGTATGATAAGGTTTTCGTACAAGAAGAGTTTTAATTTCGTTTAACAAAGCGAATTTCAGATCTGTGAGATGGTAGTCTCAACAGGCACTCAGATTATTGTGCGAGATATGACCATTGCTCTGCCTTTGTGTTTATTATGAATTCGTCTTTAATATGCGAAAGGCAATCGTGTGTACAAATAATGTACAGGCAAATAAGCACGCACAGAAACGGAAGGAAAATTGGGCGGAAAAGCAGGGAAAAGCGAGAAAATCGGTGAAAGCAGAGCAGGGCGGCGAATGAAAAGCGGTGAAAGTGGCAGGTGGATAAACACTGGGGAGAATGGTTGCAAATGGTCACGGAAATGGAAACGAAACAAATCTTGATCTCGTTTTCGGGGCTGTCACTTCTGCCCCACTCCCCACACACCCCATTTGTATATTTGAGTATGATTCCGTGTAGCTGTATCTATATCTGTATCTGTATCTGTGCCCATGTATCTGTATCCTTGCAGCTCAATCTGCTCAATTTATATGCAGAACTGTTAGCAGTCAATTGCCAGTTACGGCGTGATGTTCAAGCTGTTTTCGCTGCTGTCCTTATTTTATTTATTTTACTCTCCTCTTCGCTGTAGTTTTTGTATTTCTTATGCTTTGTTTTATTTGCATTTTGTCTGAAACTCCAACTCCATTTAGCATATTTTCGCCGGAGTCGCTGGGGTCCTGGAATGCTGGGTATATCAAAAAGGGCAGGGCAAACGATAATTGTTATCATGAACTTTTCCATATTTTTATTCCAATTTTAATATATGTATGTATAATAAATTGAATTGTTGACCTCAACATATTTATAGTTATTCCTATTGCCAGTTGATTTGGTAAATAGTCAATTTTAACGTCACTGACATTCAAGTTCTTAACGTGTTTTCCATAAATCCTTTTTCCTCAATAAAATTGTTAAAATTGTTTGTAATAGAAGGTAAGAACAACTCGACTTTCCCATTTTTGTGGCGCCTTTTTACCCTCTTTAATTTACTTTGCATTTGCAATTTTATTTATTTATTTTTAGCCGCCAAGATTTATGCAAATTGATTGCGAGTCTATTAAATTTGCATATTTATCAATTTGTTGTGCGTGTTTCAGTTTCAATTTCTCAGCTTTTTGCCCATGTTGTTGTTGTTGTTGTTTGCTGTGTTGTTGTTTTTGTGTGTTGGCCACGTTTTTGTTGTGAGTTTTGTGTCTGTTGTTGTTTGTCTTTGGCAACATATTTTAATTACATCCTCGTCGCTGTGGCCCCAAGATATTTCGTTATTTTGTTATTTCGTTATTTTGTTATTCCGACTCGATTTGCATAGAGAGCTCCAAGCTGAAGGCGGCAAGGAAGAGCTGTCAGATCGTCATACTGGCATCCTGTTATCCAGCCATCCTGCCATCTCGACACCGCCTAATTAATAAGGATGCAATCCAATTAGGAGCGGGCAACATCAAAGCAAGGACTCGCGCAGGACGATCAAATATTAAATAGGCGCAAAAACTAAACCAACTGCGACAACACTCGCCATAAGGTAATTATCATTATGATAATTAAGATCTATGGCTAATTGTAATGGGTCGAGCAGTCTTGTCCATCAGGCTAAATGCAAATAAATCCACTCCTTTATAACCATCATCATTATTCGGTTGGATATGAAGATGGGGATGGGAATGGGGATGGAGATGAGAGATTGCTAATGGCAATCGTGGATGAAGGAGCATTTGGGGGATGTTGGGACTATGAAGCCAACTATGCTGGGATTTTTCCTAAACCACAGGCACAAAGTATCTCTTATAATTTCTTGATAAATATTCATGGAAAGTGGTCACAGCCTTCCGCAAGAATTCACTTCAGCGTTAAGATACTTTCGAGATAAATTCCTAAGCCAAACAATTTACTTTGGCCTTAAGATACTTTTGAGATTCAACATAAATTCATTTACCAAATAATTGTGTTTGAATTTAGCTTGAAATTATTTTAGCTGCAGCTTATTAAGGAAATGATTCAATTTTGTGGCATCATTTTAGCATTTAGCAATTGTATTTCACATATATTTTTTTGGCAATAAATTAAAGGCTTTTCTCAATTTCATATTTGAAATTTCGCATTGTTCACCATTCAACTTCTGCTTTGTAGAGCGTACATGAGTGTTTTCCCTTCAAACAAAAACACTGCCTAATTCCGAATTGTAAGTCCTTTCTTATCGATAATATGATTAAATGGCATTATTATAACTAAGTATCTTAGAGCAATTATGTGTCTTTTATGGAATAAACAACAGCAAAGTTTTCTATGGCCACTCATTGATAGCAAAATGTGCAACGCCTTTTGCCAAAACTTGTATTTTATGCCACAGACAATGCCATTTCTAAATACCAATACATACACCTCATATCCTTTTGTGCCTGTGTGTGTGTGTGTTAGGGGATTTTCTTGTATCATAGTGTGCGTGTGCATGCAATTTGAGCTTGCTTTTGCTTTACGACAAATAAACATCTACGACAACGGCTTTTAATGTCGCCACGCTGGGGGCAGCAGTTTTCCCGACTTTACGACCGCCCTTTTCCCGTCGTGCCCTTTTCGCAGCCCTTTTCCACATTTCCTACGCTTTTCCGGGCTTATCTGCATCTCTGCGCCATCTGAGATCTGAGATCTGAAAAAGGGGAAAAACTAAGAGTCTCCCATTGTGCCGCGACATTAAAATGCATTCACATGCGTTTCGCACTGCGAGGAGCATTGTTTGACAGCTGTCAACTGGCAAATCTTCCCCATCTATTCTCCATTTCCCGCTTTTCCTTTCCACACTTTCCACTGGCCGGAAAATGGATAACGGCGAAACGTCGATGGGCCGAACGGGACCCTTGGATGCCACTTCACGAGAAAATCGCCATCACTATTCAGTCAGGCGACTTTCCTGCAAAATCCTGAAACAAAAAGTGAAGCGCCTTTCACGATATTTTCCGTCGATGCTTTGTGCCAATGAACAAACTACAGAGAAACACGAGAAACTCAAGCCGTATTTCAGTTCATGAAAGCCAGGCAAGAGGTGAGTTTACAAGAAAACGAACTTAGTTTTGTTACTAGTAAATACTAGTAAATATTGTTTTAAGATAGGAACTTGGACAGAAATAGAATGGAAAGAATAAAATGGTACTATTATCATTTTAAAGCAGGGAATTTCAAACAGAATTGTGCAAAAATCCCCTTGTATTTCCACAGCTTTTGATTTCTTCCTTAATTGAACTGTTGAACAGTTTTTAACCATTTTCTGAAAGTTCCCGCAATATTTAATTGTCGAAAAAAACGCGGACACGCATTTATTTTCGTTGGCCTCGGTAAATCGTGGGATTATGGGTTTTGTGGCAGATCAGGCGTGAGCTTTAATTGCTTAATCGATTTGCCTTAATGTTGCATAACCTTAATGAACAGGTGTTAAGTGGCCAGTCCGGGTAATAAGTCCCTTAAATCCGGTTCTGTAGGTGAATGTTTCCGAGACCGAGACCGAGACAGAGCCAATTAGCTTCGATGTGCGTCGATTCCGCTGGCCAATAAAAGTGGGTTTCCTGTCCTCGACTGCATCCTCTCCTGGATCCACAACTTTCTCGTCCGGCGAAGGATGATTTTAAATGGTTGCCATGGCAGAGGATGAGTTTCCGGCAAGTGGCGAACACAACAAGAAACAAACAACAACAGCTGCCAGTGCCTAGGAAAAGCTGGTCGAAGGATGTGGAAAAACAACAGGAAGCGGCAAAATGAAATGAAGGCATCAGTCGAAAGAGGAAGGAAATGCTTAAACGATATGAAAATCCCGAAGTTCGCAAATATTAAATATTATTATTATTGCTGCTGTCGCTGTGGCTTTTGTTACTTTCACATGCACACATACACATACACATACACATACACATACACACCCACAAACCACATTCCATAGTCATTTTCATTTTCCTAGCTGAAAGCATTTTCCCAACGAAATCAAGGAAATTTCACAAATTTCTCAAACAATTATTTCAGCTTATTGCAGCTGGCGAGTAGTGAAAACTATTTGGGCAAATCGTTCGGAACTAATTGTATTACTTGATGAATATAGGAATTTATGTGAATTAAAGGTTAATAATCAAAAGGCTGCACAGGAATTTGTTCAAGGGAAATTCGTATTATTTAGCATTAAATTTCAAAAGAAATAATTGAATGGCTTAACAGTGAAGGTCCTTTTAGAATCCTCAACTGCTTGATTAATAGCAAGCTATTAAAATAAGTGTTATTAGAACTTTGCTGCCACTACATGAGAAAAAAGGGAAATGCATTTTGAAATGTGAGTATCTGGATATGATTGAATGGCAAGCAGTAGATTTTCGAGGAGTTTTCTAGGACGACAGTGAGGGCGTTTCCAGTTCGTTGCTCGTAAAAATGTGTGTGCTGTAGCCGTTTTTATTATTGCAGCTGGTGTGTCTGGTGGCGTTGTTGGCAACGATGGGTTAATGCCATTGCCAATTTCGCCACCGGCTGTGTCCGACGCGCTTAGCACTTGTTCTCCTCCATTTTTATTTTTCTGTTCCGCCGCATTGTTTCCGTTTCCGCTTTGTTGTTCTCGTTGTCGTTGTCTTTGTCACTGCATGTGTGTGTGTGTGTGTGCTGCTGTTCGTATTGCTGTTTGTGTTTGTGTTTTGTATTTGTGTTTGTGCCGCGGTTTGCATTTGTGTTTGTGTTTCGCCGTGCAGCGCTTAATACCATGCTATATATGGATATATGGCATGCAGAAGCTTTTGCCTCAACTCCTGCGGCGCATCGTCAAATTTTATGATCGCACTCAAACGTTCACGTGCGAGGACAGCAATTAATGAATGCCGGACCGCGTTTATGTGTCCGTATTCCGTATTCCGGCGTAACAATTCCGCCGTTTTATAGTTGCCCCATAAAACGGATGGTTGTGATGTTTTGCACACTGCGAAAAGCAAATGTCTCAAAGGAGCAAAGTGAATGCAAAACTCTTCTAATATTTATACACATAATTACTGTTAAATATAATTTGGAATTTTTATTTAATGCTAAAGTTATGCCTAACTATACAACATCAATTTGTTGATCCAAAAACAACCCTAAATAATGCATTTCAACTTGATTTCATTGGTGGCCTTGCTTTGTTAAAGTGTTCCCAGTTAGACAGCCAAATATAATAGATTTGTATCGCCTTCAAGTGCAATGGGCTCCAAAGAAAAGGCAAAATGGATGGATGGCAATGGAATGGAATTTTCATATTAATTCGAGTGCCTGCAACTGTCAGTTTAATTAATTTGGAGGATGTTTACAATTTATGCCCACACCAGCCCCACCATTACCACCATCATCAATTAGTCCCAATTAAAGCCTAGTCTGGAGATACATTTGATTTTCCGCCGCTTTTCCGGAGGGGCTTTTCCGTCCCAGCCATCCAACTCAACTCAACTCAATTCAATTCAATTCATTCCAATCCAATCCAATCCCATTTCCTCGCATTTGACCTTTCTTTCAACTTGACGCCATTAATGGTAATGTCGGTCTTTGGGGCACATTTTCCAGCTTATTAACTCGGCCATTCGCTTGGCATTTCTTTGCTTCAGATTTGTTTTTCTTTGCTTTCCAGAACCTTCACTTCCCCTCGCTGCGCTGCTTGTGTTTACCCAGGCTTCCTTTCCCAAATCCAACTTTATTTTCGCGACTTTCGCTCACAAATTTTTGAGCCTGCTATCAAATTTTATTTCCACATTCGCGTGCATTTGTGTGGGGTTTGGGGGAATTTGCTGCCATAAAACTATGTCCAACAGGCGTCAAGTTGCCAACGATGTTTGCCAACATTATTTCCCCACTGCTCCCCCCCACTTCAATACCATTTTCCACCCTCTATTTCCCTAAGCACCCGCACTCGCCGCCTAACCAGAATTTTTTGCGGTCTTTCATTTCGTTACTATACATAAATTGAACATTTTGCCGCAGTGCCGCACACATTTTGCCTGTTGCTTGGCAGAAAGCGAGCCGAACAGAAGTAGAACCAGAACCAGAAGCAGAAGCAGAAGCAGAAACATGGCCTGAAAGTGGGTGGGGAAAATGGTTGGGGAAAATGGGTCTGGTGCCGAACAGATGGCAAAACCACTCGACGCAGACAAGGACGATGTAATAAAGTTAGAGCCTGTCAGGCGGCGGTGTGCCACAAAAGAAATGCGGTTAGACGGAACGGAAAGACGGAACGGCGATTCCACTCCCATTTTCCCACATGCGCCTTAAAAGCCATGAACATGTCATTGTCAAGGACTCGCTAACTCAAAAACACAACTCAAAAATACAAGGCACACACCCAAAGCGCACACACACCCAAACACACACACACAAACGCACACATCCTGGCGGTGGGCAATCAATAAAGAAGTAGCCCGACTCATAAATAAGTGAATGCCTGACTGAATCCGCAACCTGAGCTCGGCCACAGATTGCGCAGATCCTCAGGATGCTAAAAATGCGAGAGCCTCAACCACGCCAAGGATACTAACGATACTAAGGATACCAAGGATGCTTCAAATGATGCAAGGATGGTCGGGCAGGTGTGCGCTGAAATCCGCTAACGAAGCAATTAGCATCTGCTCCAGATGAACACTGTTTCGAGTGCGCTGTATATGAAATAAATTAAAATAAAATAAAATAAACGGCTATGCTCATCAAACATTTAATTCAATTTGGCAAATATAATTGTAACTATTAAAAACTTGGCTTGGACTTCTGTGCTTTCCTCGATGAGGTTTAGTTACTTGAGTTAATTCATTTTGGATGTGGCAGTCATATGAATAAAAAAGACAACTTCTAAATGTTTGATATTTTGGCACTACTTGATATAGATATAGCATAGTTAGTTGCTAAATAGTTTTAATTATGGTATATCATTTTAAAAAATATATATATCTGCAATATCCTTTTTCTTTAAGTTTTACCACCACTTTATTTTTGATGACAACTATTTTCGCTCAGTGTGGCCACTGTCCGTTACAGTGTCGGCCATGGCAATAGGTTTCCCCAGGCCGTGGCCATCATTAGACTGACTTTGCAGAGGCATATCGCTGCGTTGCCAGGGATTAAATTGTGGACCCGAGCTACTTCCGTTTTCCGCTTTCAATTGTTGCCATGTCCATGGGGGTTACGCTTCGCTTTCCGGCAAATACATATGTATACGAATGTCATCCGGTGTGGCAGTGGCAGTGGAAGTGGAAGTGAAAGTGAAAGTGAACCACGAGGTGGACAATTGGGCAAACGAATTAGGCACTTGGATCTTCCTCTTAGTCGAGTGGGAAAGTAAACAAAATCCGCACCTAATGCGGCTTAAATGCGCCGCATAATTGTACATACACCCAATGGCCACGCCGCCTAATTAGTATGTATATATATTATAGTATACATATATATTTTTAAGTGTATATAGACCGACAGCCGATGAAGTTGAAGCCGCGAGTGGAGAGCCCATGAACTAGGCCATTACTTTGGCAACCAGCCGTAACTGAAACCGTAACCGCCATCCGGCTGGGGTAATTAATTATGTATAAAAATATTCCCTTCGTTTTTGTTTTCCCTTTTTTTTTTGTTTTGTTTTGTATTTTGAGCAGCACACAGCAATTAAAAACGCCGCAGATCTTCAGCTTTGTATTTGGTATTTGTTTTTACTTAAACAATTTTTGGATTTTCTTTTCTTGTTTTTTTGTGGATTTTAAATGTGGGGTGGCGGCCAAAGGGCGGGCTTTGTTTTGTAGATTTCTAATTACGACAGGCCCCTTGGCCCGGGGATTTTGTGGGCTTTCGGTAGAAGTTCTTTTGAAACGCGGCTTAATTATGTCTTCCCATGGCAGCCGGAAAAAATGCTAAATAAATCCAATGGGGCAGGCACGGGGACGTGGTTGCAAAAGGAACATTTTTGAACAAATTGAAATTTGATAGAAATATTTATGTGTGTATGTATGTACGTATGTATGTATGGGGGAGTTGGGAATTCTGAGCTGGAAGTTGGGTTTGTTGAGTTTGGGAGTTGGGAGCAGATTTGGATTGAGGCTATATTTCTGGGTGCTTTTTGAAAGCGGCAGTAGCAAAAAGCATCCACTTTCCTCCCCCTGGCTGTTTGTACAGCGTGTGGCCTAAGCTCGAGCGTAAACAAAATTTCAAATTACACACGAAAACGTTGAAATGTTGCCCCGTCAGGTGACTGCCATGGCACACAGTGAGTGCCAAAAGTCTGGCCATGGGGCGCACACAAAAAAAAAAGGAAAAAAAAAAGGAAAATGGTGGAAAATGTGACGTGGCGTGGAGCAAACAATTCAATTAGCCAAACGGCTCTCTGGAAGTTGCATTTTAATGGCCGGGCTAATTTGTTTTCACTCTCACGATACCGCAAAACGGTTACGCATTTTGAGCAATATGCTTCAGCTGTGGATTTTCCAATTTATTTCTCGACTATAGTCATACAATAGTTAACACCCTATTGATTGAAAGAAAATCTTTTTGATTTTGCATTCCTCTGAGCACAGATAGCAAACAAAAATATCTAAATAATATATTGTCTCTTTAGCCTATTTAACCTGACTTATTGTGAGCTCTGAATAATCATCTCTCAAACTTGAGTAAACGAAGCGAAAGTGATTCGCAAAGTTCTAAGCGCACAAAGTTGGGGAATCCCAAAAAGTTTTCGACCACAAATGCTAGCCTAAATTAAGGAAAGACAGTGAGCAAAAGAGAGGGGGAATAATGGGGAAGAGAGATGGAGAAACCTGGCAGTTTCCGGCAAACTTAATAAACTGTCTAAAATTTGAGATGCCTGTATGCTTGCACCAGAATTTACTTTGGCTTCCATTGTTCAGGTAAACAAAGACTTTGCTGAAAACTTTCATTTTGGAATTTGTTTGCCACGTCGCTTCTGCGATTTTTATACTTTTTTTTTTTGTTTTTTTTTTTTTTGTGTTTTGTGTGGTTCATCTGCATCTGTTGTATGGTTTAAGTTGAACATCAGATTGTGGGCGAATCGCACACTATTCGTCATAAAAAGTGAAATTGAAAACAATGTGCAATCCTGGCCAATGAAACGCAAACGCTCAACTCCATGGATTAGACCCTCGTCTCATATTTTGTGGACTTTGGATTTTTCCGTCATCTCCTCGTTTTTTTTTTTTTTTTTGCGGTTTCTCCTGTCCAAACACACTTTCGAGCTGGCTGCGAAAAACTTTTGCCGTAAAACTGTTCAAATATAAGTTGTTTTCGGAAGGGCCTGTGGGACCATTTCCCAACCCCCCCACCCCCCCTGCTCCTTACCCACGTGTGTGTTTGACTGTGGAAAATGTGGGGGGGTTGAGGAAAACGGAGACTTGACAGGGACAGCTCTGCCTGCGGTTGCTTTGGGCGCTTTTCTGCAATGGAAAAGGCACGGGGAAAAGCGGTGGTTGGGGGGTTGGGGGTTGGGAAAACACGGGAAGTGCAAAGTGAAAGTTGGGGCAAAGTTTTTCAATTTGTTTATGCATCCAGCACACAGATGAGTGAATTATTGCATTA
This sequence comes from Drosophila yakuba, assembly GCF_016746365.2. Lineage (NCBI taxonomy): Eukaryota > Metazoa > Arthropoda > Insecta > Diptera > Drosophilidae > Drosophila > Drosophila yakuba. The sequence goes on along the minus strand of NC_052526.2, from coordinate 7,347,622 downwards.
GAATGATGAGTCCAGGTCCAATCCATCAAAACAAAACCGTTTTAGTTGGTCAAACAGCATTTGAAATATTCATGCAGCTGCTTTTCTTTTCTTTTCTTCCTTTTCTTTTCCTGTTTTCCTCTAAGCCTGGATTTAAATTGTGCTTGGCATTGTGCTTTCAGTTTGACTTGTCTAAGGAGTCTGTAAAAACATCTTAGTTTATATTTTTTTATTTGCAGGCATTTCCAAACGTAACTATCCTTGAAAATCTTGTTTGTTTCTAAACTGTTGCATTTTATTATGTAGCATACGTATTTTTCTTATTTAAAACTGAGTTTATGTTTCCTTATTTAACACTGAGTTTATTTTTCCTTATTTAAAACTGAGTTTATTTTTCCTTATTTAAAACTGAGTTTATTTTTCCTTATTTAACACTGAGTTTATTTTTCCTTATTTAACACTGAGTTTATTTTTCCTTATTTAACACTGAGTTTATTTTTCCTTATTTAAAACTGAGTTTATTTTTCCCTATTTGATCCTGAGTATTGACTTAACATCCTCATCATTATTTTGTACTTTATATTACGCTAATTCGAACCTTTTTCCTCTTCGTTTGCCCATCAATTTTGATGAATGTTTTTTCACCTTTTTGGTTGGCGGAAAAAAAAGGGATATTAAATAATATTGATGTTGATGGCAAATGAATAATTAATTTATTTCACGCGGCGGCTTTACTGACAAACAAAAACAGGAAGGGCAAATTGCAAATATAAAATAACACATAGTCAGTTGCCTGAATATGTGCGAATATATATATACATATATTTATATGTAAAATATATTAACTGGCAATATTCGGCGTGGGCTTTCAAAATTATGAAATGACAGGCGGACGATGATATTTCATTTACTTTGTGCCCGCCGCTTGCTGCGGAAATGGGAAATGTGAAAGGGAAACACAGAGCGGTGGGCGGTGGTGGGTGGCTGGAAAATCAGGGGGGGGTACTGGGAAATCGGAAGGGGGGCTGCTGTGTTTGTGGGCGCTCTTGTTTCGTCATCGCCATCGTCATCGGCCACTGACAATGATGGAGGAAGATTGATGCCTTTTCCTCGCCCCAAAATGAGCACACCCATATCCAATCTACACATGCACACATATGCCCATGGCTAAATCCCGAATAATACATGCAAAAAAACCAATAACAAGATCAGAAATAAGCAAAGTATGTCTCCTTATTTCACTAAAATTGCGTAGTCAACGAGTTGAAGATCGCCATTTTCCTGGAGTATGGAAACTTACTTACTATTCATTGCCGCACAACTTTCTCCCTGTGTATGCATTAAATTTGCCAAAGTTTTGCCAATTTCCCAGTGTCATTTGAATTGAGCAAATTGTTGCATAGTACGCAATTCCGCCACATCTTCTAGTTATTTGTTTTTCGTGGCACCACCACATGATGGATGGATGAGCGGCAAGTGGCAACAGTTGGGCGCCATTTAAGTTGCAAGTAATTAACCATGTTTTTATTTGCACACACATGAAAATGAAATAAACTATCTAAGTCGCGCCCAAAGTTCAGATAGCTACTCAATCAAGCCATTTCTAATTAAATCAACTACGCTTACTTTCTTAAGACCTATTTTGATGGTTGAGAAAATACGTGCAATAGCAACATACATAGTATTTAAATAAGTTTGCGATACACTTCCATAAATATAAAATGAATTTTGAAATGGCTATCATGTTGCTATCGCTTAGTACGTTTCAAGGCAATCTTTTTTACTGCCCCACGAACGCAGCCAACATGTTTTTTAATTATTTAACCTGTTTTCCCCACTGACACACGCTTAACAACTCAATTGGAGGCACTGTAACTGAGGGTCCAACTCTCTGAGCAAATTTGCGCCAATGTGCGCTTGTATTGCCTCACACACACACACACACATACAGAGGCACATACTCACACACAGGCGTATATACATGTACATGTACATGTACAGCCGTGACAAGAAAATGCAATTATGGAGCGAAATAAAACAATCAGTGGCAATCGCTTTGCTGAGCCTCTGGCCACTACTCCACTGCTCCACTGCTCCACTGCTCCACTGCTCCACTACTCCACTGCTCCACTACTCCACTTGTCCAGTGGTCCAGTGGTCCAGTAGTCCAGTGGTGCTGTGCGAATTTGAGTGGAATAGAGCTGTGGAGCCCGAGGTCCAGAGACCTTCGTTCGGAGTTCAAACAGCGAAAGTCCGTTGCGAATGTCCTGCGGCCACGTTTTGGCTGCTCCCAAAATATTAATCACTTCAATGGCAATGGGGCATCAATAATTAAAAGGCAGCGCACGAGGGAAAGGAAAAGCAAAAGCAAATGGCAAGAGGCAAGAGGCAAGAGGCAACAGCTGCTGCCACATCACACATACGCCGTGTGGACCGTGGGAAAATGGAAACTTTTGAGCTGGCATTCACCTTTGTCAGCCATTTGCAGGTGCACGAACACGAAAAGTTATTAATGGTTTTTGGCGGCTTACGCAATTTGTGCTGTTATTAAAGTTGCACTTTGTGTGGGCGGTGGATGAGCTGTGCGGCAAGGACACTCGACACTCGCAACATAATGTGCACTGTGAATGTGAATGCGAATCCGAATGTGCAGCATCTGTGCATCGCTGCATGTGTGTGTGTGTGTGTGTGTGTGTGTCTGCCAAGCAGGCTTAACTTTTCCAATGGCAAACAGACCGCACGGCCAAGGACTCGCCACACACACACACACATACAGCTGTAGAGACAGAGAGAAAAAGTAGAGAGAGAGGGAGAGGAAGAGCGCAGAGAAAGCGGTCACCACAGACATGTCCTTAATGAGAATTCCTCGTTCCAATCAGGCGTGTATTCGAAAACAATGCAATTCTCGGCAAAGAAACAGTGCGATGGAAATGTTCAGTAAATAATTAAGTACACGGCCTGCACTGAAAACCGTGCTAACTCACATGCAAATTGATAGCATTCGAAAATATTTTGAAGCCCCTAAAATGCACAAGAAACTCACTTAATCAAGCCACAAACTGCACAAGTTTTGAATCAATGAAGCCACTGATATTTCCCATTTTTAATCAAAAAAATGCAGAATTAATAGAGTTTTGGCTAAAAAAGTAACCAACAACATGAGAAGCTAAGTAAAGAGTTATATGAAAAAAACCATTTTGCTCACTGTTTACACTGACTGGATTCAAGTGAATTCAATGAAGTTTTGATTTCTGACAGACTGGCAGCCGGAAAACGGAAAGCATGCGGGAAATGTGGCATTTTTGCGTTTCTGCCGGGCCAAACCAACTGCACATATCTTTTGGCATTCCGATGTCGGTTCGAGCATAGATGGATATGTACATATATGTATGTGTACATATGTATTGGCATTATTCAGTTTTCAGTATTTGGCCTTATCTTGCCTTGCTGTTAACGCATTATTCACTTCAAACGCTATAATTCGCCTATTGTCGGATGTGCCAGGGATTTGCATACATATATATGTGTTTACCTTTAAGTTGATGGTGGCATGTGTGTGTGTGTGTGTGTGTGTGTTTGCTCCCATTGATAAGGGCTTATGGCATTTTCCCATAACACAACTCCCCATTCACTGCACGCCAGCATTGTTAACAGTTTTGAATGGCAATCACATCAAAACTGACGTATTAAGTGAGCTAAGTGCATTACAGCAGCTTACAGTTCAGTGCGTTATTAAGTAATTATGAGCCGATTTTAGGACAAAAGATATTTCCCAGGGCACAAAGTCTTTTAAAGACACATTTAGTATTTTCACGGAAACACACACACACAGAGACAGGCCAAAAAATATGTAAGCTCATGTCATAATTGAATTTTCATTTTGGGCTTCCCAAATTTGGCCCCAGAGAATCGAGAGCCAAAGCCAAGCGCCCGAGCTGAAAAATTAAAATAAAACCTAATTTTGTCACCCAAAAATGAGGTTGAGATGGAGTCTGCTGTGGCTTACGACTTAAGCTGCCCGAATTTACTTTATTGAAAACTCATTAAAAAGTTGTAAAAATAAAACACCACAGAAACAACCTCCGCAGCCACTCAAAAGCTCATCAGTGTGGCCTTCAACTTCTTGGATTCGATTGGGAAATCGAAATGAGGGGAGAGCTCTCTCCTTCAAACCAAATTAATATTACAATAGATTAATCAACCTTGGTATATTGTAATCAAATGATTTTTTGAAAATCTACAAACTTTGTGAGGAACAGTTGTATAATCTTTGTTAGTAACAGTTGTATAATCTTTGTTAGTAACAGTTGTGTAATCTTATAAGCCCTTCATATTCGGTCAAATTTTGAAAATTTTCCATTTTTTTTTTTTTTAAACAGAGCAGGGGGAGCAGAGACTCAAAACAAAAAGTACATCAAAATGGAGGGCAGTCGAAAGTCCGGTAAGAAGAACATCACGGAAAAGCAGGAAGCGAAAATGCTGGCCGAGGAAGGTGGAAAATCGGCTAGCGATAGCGATTTGAGCGATACCGATTTTACATTGGTTAAATTTATAGACGATCCGAATATCCTGCGAATTGCTGTCATGGCTTCTCCTGTGGGTTAGCCACTTATTGCTTTGTGATCACTCATTTTCACTGTATACTAATTATTAGGAGGTAACATTGGGTTTTCTGCTCGCTGGCGTTGGCTATCAGAAGGATCGATTTCGCAACTATATGATGGTGGAAAGCGGTGCGTTTTGAACTCAAATCTGTCACTAACTTATGCAATACAATATATATATATGTTCCACAGAAACGCAACAGGAGGATGTGGAGCAGTTCTTTCTCACGGTTTACAGGAGATCCAATATCGGCATTGTCATCCTCGATTACGATACGGTGAAAAGGCTGCGCAATGTGATGCAACGATGTAATCAACTGCTGCCAGTCCTGGTCACAGTGCCCAACAAATCCTCACTGACCACCTATCTGGACAAAAAGGAACGCAATCGTCGACTTCGCCAGCGGGATGCCTATTAGGATTTCGATTTCGATTTCGATTTGGAGGTGTTTTTTCCTTTTCACCGCCCCCTGTTTCTGTGACAAATTCGAAGCGATAGGTTTAAAAACTTTCCATTTATACATTTGCATTGTTATAGTGCTTAAATACCAAACGAATTTCACATGATCCATTTAAAACTAATGTGTTTATTTGATTAATGAACAAATGCACAAAGTTCCAAAGCGCCAAAGTGCCGAAATTGGGAATGTTAACTAAGTTTGAAAGCGTAGTTTCCAAACTCGCATTTAGTTTTAACCAAATGAAAACCAAATAGACTTTGTCCAAATCGATTGGCACTCCAACAATCTCGGCACATCAATGCACACATCAATGTGGCGTTTGGTTTACGGCTTTGTTGCCATTTTCGGTTTCAGTTTATCAGTTTCAGTTGCTCTAGCAAATTAATTACAATTACCTTTTCGATCCATTCGATTGCAGTTGGCGAATGTTTTTGACACGGCCGCAAAGCATTTTCAATGCGAATGGTTTTTCGGCTTTTTCGGTTTCGGTTTCGGTTTCCGACTTTTCGCCCAAAAAACTTTTCGTGTGTAGCCTGTCAATGGCAGAGTGTGGAAAAGTTTGCCATAAATTCGAAGCAAATTGAAACCAGCTGTAGTTGTCCACTTCAAAGGGGATTTCATCTGAGCACCGTGACTCCCAATCCCGATCCCGATCCCGGATGCCAAATGGCTCAATGTCGGCGGAATCGTTTCACCTGTCCTCCGCAGACAGCAAAAGTGACTCGGGGTTCGCTGGGTCAGGACATCGCATCTCATCTCATATCATCATCCTAAACGAAGTCAATCGCAATGGGCGATTAGCCATCGGGGCCATATAATTGAATCGTTGGGCAGCCAGGCAGCCAAGCAGCCGGAATCCCACAGTTCGTAATTTATGCGCATATATATTCTTGCCACTGCCACTACTGTTGCCTTTGGCTTTGGCTTTTCCTCCATCCGGGAAATAAATATGAGGCACATCGAAATCACGTATTGGCAGCAGGGCTCGGCGAAAACTGTCAGCAATTAATTTGGTTAGTCGCGCCAAAGTGAATTAGCGCAAAATCTGTGAAGCAGGACAACTGCCAGACCCTCGTCCTTGTTCCAGAATCGATCCGAATCGAAATCGCACCCTTAATCCCTAAATCTTGCTGTCTGTCTTGCGAGCCTTTGATTTTATCGGCGTGTGAAAATCAAAGCGCTCTTTGAGGCCTCTTCAAGAAAAAAATTAAATAAAAATGTGCTGCCAGACTGAAGAAGACACTGGAGAAGAAGAAAAAATCTAGGCACAAACAGCAACAACTGACATTTAACTTGTTGAAAAGCAAAGACTAGATATAGAAAAAAAATAAAAAAATACTATTCTGCATATATTTCAAATATTAAAACATTTTAATGTGAATATATAAATGATTTGTTCGCAATCTCGTTTGCAGCCTAGTGGTTGAGCCTATTTTTCCGGTGTACGAGACTCCGGAGGCAGGTGCTCAAGATGAGTATGGAGCGGTGGCAGGGGATGCGTAAATTTAATTACACTTATGCTCCTGGGCGAAGTTTGCTTGGCAGCCAACTCATGTCCTGATTTGGCAAAGTTTCCACCTCAAAGCCACCTTCGGGCGACAGGCGACAGGCGCCAACGGAGTTGGGACTTTATTAAAAAGGAATTCCGATGATTGGGTTGCCAACTGGCTGAGGAGCGGAGAGTCTTTGTCAAATAGCAGTGATTTGCTCAGGTTCAAACAGGTATGACAGGCAAATGGGACGGGAAAAGGGAAAATAATGATAATAATGTTGCTGGAAATAATATGGCAAATATATATATCGATTCACAATCAGCTGCATTCTTTGAAAACGCCACCTTGTTATTTGCATTTCCATTGCCATTCGTTATTGGCATACCTTTTGCAGCACTATCTCTATTATACATACATAGTATATATTCCTTGCCTCGTATTTATGTTTATTAATTTTGTATATTTTTCATTTTGCCCGTGCCTGTGTAGAAAGGTTTTCCCGTAGGCCATACTCAGATAAAACTGCACAAAGCTTCAACTTCAATTTCATCCAACAAAGGACTCGGGCTGGCAAACAAAGCTGCGTCAAAAAAATGTCGGGCGAAATGAGGGGCGGTGGTAAGGGGAAGTCCCAGAGCAAACAATTACAGCCTTGAAATGTATATTTCAGCCACCTTTTTTTCCCTCTGCCACGGCCATATTTCATATTTACTTGATACAAGGGAATGCAAGAATGGTATGTACTAAAAATGAAAAGGCAAAAAAAAAACTGCACAGTAATAATTTGATTTTTGAAGAGCGTTCAGTCGGTGGTTCAACATTGTATTTTGTGGATCGAAACTACGTTGAGTTTAATATGCTCGAGCGTACGAACGTAGAATTGCGTATACGCCGTGGTATCCGTGGAAAAATGAAAACCCAAATCCAGGCAGTCAAAAAAGGGGCGAAGTTGCGTGTGTGTGTGTGCTCTGTTTCAGCTTTTTGGGCTTAGATTTTCAGCTCACGAGTTCTTCCTGGAAATTGAAATTCTTAAACCCACACCAGCCTATATAAACACACACACACACACGCAGACACTCACACTTGCCATTGATACTGAATGCGGCTTAAGTGGCTGGTATTGTTTTTACATTAAAATATCATTAATTTTCATGCCTGCCCGTGTTTGCTGTGGCTCCATTTTCCCTCTCGGGTTTTTGTGCTCCCCAAAACTCCTCCCCCCCCCTTGTTATCTGGCACCCCGCATCATAAGTGCCTGTATAAAGCCATTAACACGAGGCGTGAAATGAGCGCATATGTATGCATGATGGGGCAGGACGAAAGCCACAATTCCTTTCGACTGAGCAGGACCAAAATTCCATGCTATACCTAAAACCAAGCAGTACTAGAGTGCTGATTGAACTTGTTAGAATCGTGCGGTTAATGTGCTCAAAATAATTAAGTAACCCTCATAATTGGCTTTATCCAATAACTTTTATCCTACTGACCTATAATACCAATTTAACCTGCCGCTGGTTTCTATGGCACTCTATGCCATTTTCTTCGATTGCATTACGCATTTGTGCCCTTGAGTGACAAATATACTTTGCTCCCAAAGTCGCCCCAAAAAAAAAAGAAGAAAAAAAAATAAAGAAGATTCCAGTCAGCTTCTAATGGAGCTGACCGGATAACGTGTGCTGGTCCAGTAGCCATTTCAAGCCAGTCCGCAAAAAAAGTGGAAAAAAACAGTGAAATTGAGAGCCTTTAAATGCCACACAGATAAGCTGATACACACACAAATACAGCCTGACACGCACACATACCGACTCCAGCTGAATAAGCGTGGCAACAGCCCATGGCCCAATAAAAAATCAAAAGGAATAAGTTGTTAATATTTTTTCGATTTGTTTTTCGCTCTGGCGGTGTGTTATTTGGTGTGTGCGTGTGCTGCCTAAGCTGCCAATAATGACAAGTACACATACAGACACACATACCAGAATGAACAGGACAAACAGGACGTCACCAATACACTCGCACACACAAGCACACTGGCAGCTGACACAATTGGCTCTAAAGCTGTGCGACATCTGAGTGCCTGGATACAGTGTCATGCGTGGGAGGTCCTTTGCCCCGCGCCCTTAGTCCTTTTTATCGCCTCCTCCTCGCCTGGCTTATACGCTCGGTTGCCTGCCGCACCAACACACACCAACACACACACACACACACTCGCACATATGCCGCTTACCTGTCAATGTTGGCATTAAAATTTGCCTTTCGTATGACAACCCACAGGCGGAACAGCCGAGGGCAAAGGGTGCATGCAGAGAGAAAAAAATAAAACAGCATATAGCTTCTTGATCTATCACATCGAACACAACCCTAGTCTTATCTGCAACATATTTATCTTAGATTTTTTCTGAAACCCTTTGAAACTGCACTATATCTACTATATATTTCATCTCTCAAGAAACAACCATTTCTTTCGATTCAGCTGTAAATCCTTCGATTTAACTGTGGCTTAAATACTTTTATTTTCAAGATTTGACCATTAATGTATCTGATGAGTATATATTTTGTTTTTGGAAATATTTGGTTTAACAAAGTCCTGCGAGTTTCCAATATGTTGACACTGCCAGTGTTTCTTGCCGTGTGGTGAGCACCCTTCAGTGGCCCGTAGAGAAACATGTTAACAAGCGGGGTCAGGTGAGGTGGGGGGGATTTCTACGTGGGGGTACTTCACTGACAACCTCGCATTTTGGACCACTCTTTGCGTTCCACTTCCTGTTTTTCGCTCGGTGTCCTTTTTTTTTCTTTGGAGGAGTCCTGTTGGTACTGTTTTTGCGTTGACGCGATTTTCAACATGAGTTGAGGCGAATTGAATCAGCGAAGTAGGAGGAGGTTGGGCATGAGGGCATGTGGGCATGTGGGAGTGGGTGGCCCTCGATCAATCACCGAAGAAGAGCCATCTGAATCACCTGAACCACCCGAAAACCCATCCAGGTAACCACTGTGCGGACCCGGTAAAGTGACGCAATTTGTGTGAGCTTAATTTGCCGCTCACCTCGCACTTTTCCCCATTTTCACAGACCGTCATTTGTGTGTGTTGACCTTTTTAATTAGCGAACAAAACAGCATTTTTTTTTCTCTTTCGTATTTACAGCCGGTTGGCCGCAAGGAAAAACATTGTTCAAGTCGAACAAAGCGGTGGCAACAATTTAAAACAAACTGCAAGTTTCATAATTAAGTTGAGCAAAAAAATGAGAAATGTGGCTAAAAAGGCAATCGCATTCCGCTGCACAGTATGCAACACTTTCGTCAAATCAAATAATCCTGTGAGCCACGCACACGAAAAGGTCCTTCAAGTGGAACATTAAGTAATCTGCGATTCACTTGACACATTGCCAATCTAGGTGAGTAAACAGTTGCGAACAGCCACTTGTTATCGATGGCATTTTAAATGTAAGAAAGTTAATAGCCGTGCAAATAATTCAATTTCGGGACTGGCATATAACAAACTTATTCATTGAAGTTGACTTCTGCATATTTTTAATCGCGGTTTTCGCCATAACTTGGCCAAAAACAGTGGTAGAGCTAAAATGAAGACCGTTTTGTACTGCCAATAAACATTGCTAACTATGTCTATCCCTACTTTTTCAATATTTGGAAAAAAAAAATTTGGCAAATTTTTGCATTTTTGATAAGGGGTACCATCATCAAAATTTGCGAAAAATGGCAAGAAATTAGCATTTCAAAGTATGCACATGGATCGATAGGGAATTTTATTACGAATTCAACGAGGTATAGCATTCCACTTTTGGACAAATACTTCTATTGCTATCGAAAAAAAATTTATTATTTTTTATCAAAAAATTGAGAAAAAAATGTTTGTAAAAAAAGGGATATTTTCAATTGGCGTTTTTGCCATAACTTGGACAAAAATAGCCGCACAGCTAAAATAAAGACTGTTTTGTGCTGCTAATAAACATAGCTAATGAAGTCTAACCCTACTTTTTCAATTTTGGGAAAAAAAAAATTTACAAATTTTTGCATTTTCGATAAGGGGTACCATCATCAAAATTTGCGAAAAATGGCAAACAATTAGAATTTCAAAGTATGTACATGGATCGATAGGGAATTTTATTACGAATTCAACGAGGTACGGCATTCCTCTTTTGGACAAATACTTCTATTGCTATCGAAAAAAAATTGATTATTTTTTATCAAAAAATCGAAAAATAAATGTTTCTAAAAAAATCGGATATTTTTAATTGCGGTTTTCGCCATAACTTGGCCAAAAATGGTCACACAGCTAAAATAAAGACGGTTTTGTGCTGCCAATAAACATAGCTAACGAAGTCTATCCCTACTTTTTCGATTTTGGCATAAAAAAAAATTGACAAATTTTTGCATTTTCGATAAGGTGGTACCCCTTATCAAAATTTGCGAAAAATGGCAATAAATTAGCATTTCAAAGTATGTACATGGATCGATAGGGAATTTTGTCACGAATTCAACGAGGTATGGCATTCCACTTTTGGACAACTACTTTTATTGCTATCGAAAAAAAATGGGCAAAAAGGTGGAATAGCTAATATACAGCTCACTACCCGTGTCATTTTTGATGACTTTCGGAAATCCAATTTTCGCATATCAGATCGAAATATGCCTTATTTTGCCTTACAGTGCGGAGATATTGCATATCCGTTTGCAACTTCCCCTTGATGAACCACTAACTGTTGGCCCTGTTTTTGATGTCAGTAAACAGATCCGAGAAGCCACTTTGTTTCTTTTTATCGTTGGCATTCGATCCTGGGCTGGTATTCGGTGCGGCGCATAGGACACGACACTCTGACACCGACACCGACCCCGACCTCTGAACTGTGAACTCTGAACTCTCGGCTCGGCATCGTTTCATATTGCTGTCACAATTTCTGCCATGGCATGGCAACGTTATGCAAATATCAGAGAAGAAGCCACTTGATGGAGGCCAGAAAAGAGCAACTATACAGCCATACAGCCATATAGCCAGCGACAACAAAAGCAAAAAGAGAAACATACATATATACCACCGAACTGAAACTGAAACTGAAACTGATCCATCAATTTCACATGCATGTATGCATGTTTGCCTCAGGCGCCAGGATATGACATGAATGATATTGGAATACACCATATACCATATACCATATATGTATGTAGGTATGTAGGTATATGTACCACTGCCCACTTTCAACGAAAGGCAAACAATTTGGCTCAAAGTGGGCTGCATATTCCCATACGCATCGTTATTTGTTTTTACCAATAGAGCTGTAGGTTCACGGAATTTACTAAACGACAATTTGAGCAGCACGATTTGTGGTTTTTGCCAATGGTTTATAGTGAAATGAACACAGTACTGAACACAAATGAAAAATATTTCTCAAATTAAAATCAGTAGTTCCTTTTCATAAATCAATTACGTGTCTGGTACATTTGGGTTTTTTATGCGTACAGGCAAAAATGTCGGAAAAATTCGTTCAACCAGAAAAATATTCAAATATGAATTTAATTTCACGAAAATGTGAAATGAATTTCAGACATAAATGATTCGCCGCAGTTCATATTAAAAATCATAGCCAACTAAGTGTATTGTGTATTGATATAAAACATATTGCTTTACTGGTATGGTAAATGATGTTATGGCAAACAAAAAAAAAAGTGAGAAATATAATAGCGATGTCAAGCGAATGCCAAACAACGACTGAAAAAAAAAAACACGCTGGCAAAAGTATTTAAATCAAAATATTTTGTCACAAAGTCGGGCGGACAAGCCGCTGCCATGGAAATATTTCCACGACGGATTGGCATTTTGCATTTTGCGGCATTTTAACCATGAGAGGCGAAGACCACCCATCTGACCCATCTGACATGCCGGGGATTTATAATAAAGAAAAATGTGAGCCACCGATTACTCCGGCCTCGTTAGTCGCATATTTAAAATGCCCTGTATTCGCAACAGTAAAGCGAAATTACCCAAATATTTTTAAATGCAGTGGCGGCCAGCTTGGGGCAGTAAAAATGTATAATTGGGCGCAGGATCACGCACAAAGTCCTGATTTTTGCCTTTCAGGCGCTCGTATGACCTCCCATCAAGCTCCCCTTTCACTGTTGATTGGTGGCGCTTTGTTCTGCTGATTGAAATCACGGCATCCCTGCATCGCAGCATTTCCCTTTCGAATTGACCATCTCATTGCTGAACCACCTCGTCGCAAATTAAATTTGCGCCCAACTGCCCCTTCACTTCACTCACCAAGGCAACGCAGTGCAAACTTTGTACACCTTTGCACTGCCCACACTCTTTAACTTTGTAACTTTCATTTAATTAGAAATGCAAAGATAAGGTGTTAGAAAAGGTGACATGGTAAATATTGAATGTTTCACAAGCAGGGAGTACAGCACATATGGCCATTGGAAACGGAAATTAACTAATCACTTTAAAATACCAACTTTTCATTTAAAGATTTTAGGAGATCAGTAAGTTCTGTTTATATTCAACTGCATAACTTGAAACTTGCATGCCAAATAATTGACAGCACAAATTCTTTGCTTAATTGATTTCCATACTTAAATCGAGTTAATAAGCCGAATTGCGGCTTACGTTCGTGTGTTCAAGTGTGGCACTCAAGTGAGTGACTCAATGCAAATGGGGCAGGCTTATTGTAAACCGCTTTTCCACATACGGGAAAAGCCCGACTAAATGCGGACAGGTGGCGGTGGGCAGTGAGCACAGGGAACACACGTAAAATGAGATGTTTTAACGTTTGACATGTCACCTGTGACCTGTGACCTGTGACCCAGCTCATCTGGCTCATCTGGCAGTGTCGCAGATGTTTTGTCTCCATTTTGTAATTATCTCAAGTGCCAGACACAGCATCTAAATTAACATCAGGAGCCCGAATACAAACACCCATGTTTACACACACGCACACACACACACATGCACACTAGCTGGCTATTCGAATTTTTGTTTACACAATGTCCTGTGTGAGTTGAGTAAGTCCTGTGGCATAATAGCCAATACAGCAGCATTGCAACACCGAACGAGTGCACGATGACCAACCCACCGGATGCTTGTTGTTCCACCTGAGGATTATCGGGGAATTTGCGACAGGGCAATATTATAATTTGCTGCTGGCCACAGAAAATGCATTCTGAACGCGACGAGCTTCATGCTCAGGAATTAAACGTTACTAGCTCCTTGTTCCTTGCTCCTTGCTCCTCTGCAAATTTCTTTTCAGAAGTTCTATGCATAAACATTATTCGATGCGCAGTGCAACGTGGAATGAAGCTTTGCAATGGAATTTGCTGCATTTGCAATGGAATTTACAGCATTTTGCATTTAAATAAATTTCTTGTTAAACATTTTACTCTTCAAGAATGTGCATGATTCGAAATACATTTGCAGTAAGTATTTTTTCGTATAACATTTTCATTGCGAAGCTAATTAATTTGTTGCAACTGTGAATGGACATTTTGATTGAGATGTCAAGAAAATGTGTTGAAATGTGTAAATCCTTGAATGGACAGAGATCAAAACGAACACCAATCGGTGTGTCGGTGTCCTTTCCTTCAGTTTCAGTTGAATGAAATTCAACAACACATATTGCGCGATTTAAGTTTACGTCCGTCAAGCTGGGATTTCATATGTAATTAGCCTTGGCGTTGGTCCTGTCATCGCTGGCATTGCTATTATTAAGCTGCCATTGATGACGGTGACCTTGGGCCTGTTGTGTTGCCCGGGGGGCGGAGGGGCGGAGGGGCGGAGGGGTGGTTGGGTGGCAATGGAACGCAGTGGGGGCGTGGCAGGTGTGACGTTTGCAAAAGCCTTTACAATTCTTGACATGCATTCAGCCTGGCAATTCTATGCCACACACTTGAATACACCTTTTGTGAATGGCAAGGTGGCGGGTGAAAGCTGGTGAAAGCTGGTGAAAGCGGGGTAGCGGGACTCTGCTCACCAGGCAGCTTTTCGGGTAATTTCTCTACGGTTCTATGCGGTTCTCTGGGCTCTGCGACACCACCACCAACACCACCACCAACACCACCTGCGAAATGCCTTCGGGCATGGCCTTTGTGCCACCGCGCCCCACTGCGGTTTGCAAGTGGGCAACAATTTATGGACGAATGATTCGGCGCCAAAAGCGTGTCCTTACTTGCTGGAAATTAAATGTTCATTAAAGGCGCAAGGATACAACTTGATTTGCTTGGCATACCAACAATTCATATAAACATATTGTTCAAGATAGTCCGCTTATTTTAACTGGTACTATAGATTCTGCGCCCTAAACGTTAAAAGTCATTAACCGATCTTTTCCTGGGCATTTGTGTATTCACATTGGCTGCTCCCATTTCGAGTTTAACCCCATATGCATACGTGTGTCTCCCTGGTCGTTTATTTTCAGCATCCAATCGATAGGATTGTAACGCTTGAGTGCATTTTGTAGCATGTTTCTAGGATGTCGAGGATGTCGAGGATGCCACGGATGTTGAGCACGCCGAGTGAACAGGGTGGATTGATGGGACTGCTGCCTCATTTATTTATTTATTTATACCAGGAAAGGACCGCGAACATTACAGGGCACTTTGGCACTTTCTTTTTTTTTGAGTTTTGGGCAAGCGCGAGAAAAGGATTCAGAGTTTTCTATGGGGAATACCAAATGAAATTACCAAGACAGCAAACGGTAGATGCCAATCAGATTTCAAATCAAAGTCAGGTAGTCAAGTGAATGGATTCAAATGCCATAAAATCTGCACAGAATTGGAAACAACATCTTCAAGTGTTTTCGACAAGGAAAAGATTGGTATTTTTTTGGAGAACCAAAGCTGCCGAGTGTCATTTTTCTAGGCACTCTACTTCAACTGTTTCACTGAAATAATATAGTGAAAATCACATTAATTTATGCTCTTTTCTGGCACAGAAAGAGATTTTAAATGTTTGCTCTCTGATTTTAAGTTGAAAGTTTCTTTCAAGCCCGACAGCCTGTTGTATTTCAGCTAATGTGCTGCAGAGCTTACAATGCGGCTAATCCTTCTGTTGTTAGGGATTACTTTGCCCTGCTCCTCCTGGGCTTCCACCATCTTCAATATAAGTCCCGATCATAACTTACTTACAAACCTCTCAGTGCCCTGCCACCTCTCCACCCCCTGCTCCCGCCCATTTGCAAATCGAATGGGAAACCATTGTGTGAGATCTGGACTTTGGCCTTGTCCTCTGACTGCTACATATCTGTGTGCCAGTGTGTGCCAGTGTGTGCCAGTGTGTGTAAGTGTGTGTATGTGAGTGTCCTGCTCCCCTATGGCAATAATAACTTGTAAGTGCTGCTTGTGTGTGTGTGTGTGTGTGTGTGGAAATCTATTATGCACGACTGTCGGTAGATGTGTGCTTTAATGGGAATTGTTGAGCCCAGGTCTGTCAGTTGGGGATAAATGTAGTTCTTGGCCAGCTGTTGAATAAGCCAAAAGTGCGCCAAACTCTAAGAGATTAAAAGTAAACGAAAAATCCCCAAACGAATCGAGATCAATGTACATGTTCTGCAAGAACATATCTACAAAAAAGTAAACATTCAAGCAACTTTCCACATTCAATCATGAGACGCACTGAAGTACACACTCATTATAAGCTCTAATTATAAATGCGGCATGCCGCAGATCCATTAAATGTATGCCCATGGAAACGAAATGCCTGCTGCGGTTGTATTTAATTCAATATGTTGACAAACCAGGAAAAGCAATCAAGAAGTGATTTATGAGACGCCGAAATGCCGAAATTCGATTAGAATCGATGGCTGTGCCACACCTGACAGAGATATATGTATGTATATGTATATTATTAAATGGCGAACTAATACCTATTTTGTGAACCGCAACATTGCGGCTTTCGCAACCAGTGTTCCACAATTAACCATAATTAGTTTTTGACATTTTTTGGTCGAGTTCTTTGCCTTATGCACTGTTGAACAGAACGCGTGTGTTGATGCTCCTGTGGGCAAAATGAAAACCACTGCATTGCATGGCGCAAATACAGACACAACGTAGTGGCACTCACACAGACTCAGTCACACAGACAGCGGTGAAAGTGGGAGAAAGCGGTAGAGAAAGGCAGTGCATCAGGAAGCCACGATAAAGAATATGTTTGTTTAGTTGGTGCCTGTGTGTGTGTGTGTTTGTCTGGTAGTCTCTGAACATGAGTGTGTGTGTGTGGGCTTGTCTGTGAGTGTGTGCGAGTTAGCTGACTGACTGGCCCACTTCCGTTGAAGACATTTGCTTCAATTTAGAGTATTAAGTCTTAAAGCGTAATTGAGTGAAAATTTCATTGAACCATAAGTGTAGCACGTTAGGTGCGTGTTTTTTTTCCTTTTTTTTTGGTTTTTTTTTGGTTTTTTTTTTGGTTTTATTTGCCCTTTTTCGTGTGTGACCAGCGGAAGGAAGGGACTGTGTAAACCTACTTTTCGCCTTGCTCTTTCTGCACCGGAAACTCTGCCATGTACCGGAAATGTGACAGCCATTGATCAGTTTGCCAGCATGTCTGTGTGTGTGTGTGTGTGTGTGTGTTTAAGCCATTCTTGTAGAAGTGCCTTGCCACTTATCGATGGCAGTTAACTGGCGGCAAAGGAATGCCCTCGCCTGAATGGAGACCCAAAAAGATACTGTCACTCGAAACACAATGCGAAGCTCCTTTTTGCTCGGTTATGGGCAAGGATTCTTTCTCGTCGTCCTTGCAAAAGGTGCGCCGTTTAAGTTGGGAAGTTTTAAGTGTAGCAAGTTAAATGTTCATCCAAAAAATATATATATTTATTGAATAATTAAACTTTAAGGCCAACAATTTCTACTCACTTATGAAATATGATTACTGCATTCGGCAGTGAATTGCGGACCGCTGGAGAGTAAGAAAGCAGCCACTTCCACTTTTGCCAGTTACCTCTTCCGCTTTCCCATTTCCCATTTCCACATTTCCCTGCGACTGCATCGCATCCGAAATGCAAATGTGTGTACGAATTCCCCATCGTACACATGTCGTATGCCAAGAATCCGGAGATGGGATGCCAAGGGAGACTTGGTATAGGACACACACACACACACACACATACATACATATAGTAGGGGTGATCCAGGGCAGGGATCAAGGGGGCTATAACAAGTATGAGCAACAGTTATCATTATGCTACGGCGACTCAGTTTCGTCAGTCATTCGGACCGACGGTCCTTTGCACATTTGCAGCTAAATCACGTACTCGGTAAATGTGCTACTAATGAGCGTCGCAGAGAAGCTACAGCAAGGAGTGTCTACACTGAGAGAAATGCTTCAAGCCTAAGCAGATTTCAAATGAAACCAATCGAATGAACTGCCTTCGCTAAGCAGCTTTAACTTTTACATTATGACCATGGCAATGAATCTCTGATGAATAACATTTAAACCATATAAATTAGCTTAGATTTAAATAGATTTAGAATAGATCTAAAGGCAGTTTTTGGATTTCTTTTCCATTTAATCTATGAAACTTATATTATTTCAGCCAAAGAGAAATAAATCTCGGAATATTGTTAGCAGTGGCGAAGCGTCGCCAGTCAGGCATCATGGAGCCTCCTAATGTCCCTGATTTTACAAATGCTTGTCGAACAAATGCCTACCCCCATCCCCCACTCTTTAACCCATGTGTGCCCACCTTGGCACTCGGCGTCGACACACAAAAACACACACCCACACACACACATACACACACATTGAGAAAGTCGATTCAATCATTGCGGGGCGGTGTGTCTGTGTAAACAGGTTCTATAAATAAATGCTCATTTCTTTGGGGGCAGGAACAATGCCCAATGCCCCCGTTGAGGTGGACTCATTGGGGGTAATGGTGGAGCTGTGCCCAAAAGACCCCCCAAAGTTTTTAACAATTGGTTACAGCCCAAAAGCGGGCAGCAGAAAGCAGAAAGCAGAAAGCTAGCACAATAGTCGTAGGCCCACGTTAAATCTGTGATGTACAGAGAAGTAGCAGAGCTCGTCAAAATAACTAGACGTATGCCATCTAATCAGTTGAAACCAATCAGTTGATTGCGTAAGAAAATATATTTTTTAAAGATATTTGATTTATATACTGCCGCTGTACATTAAATAAATATTGGTATGCCTAGGAATGTTTAAAACAAATTGAAAACCCTTGCCCTGATGAAAGATGAAAATAAACATAAACTACTCCTCACATTTTTGAAATAGCCTCAAATTCCTGTGCACAAAGCAAACCATTTAATCTTAGGCCATTCAATGGCCGTAATTTGAGGCTAGAAATACAATATTAAATGTACTTACCTGGGCAAAGGTGATGGCAATTTGAACGAAGAAACCAATAAATGACAAATGGAGTTGAGGCAATTGGAATCTGAACTTCGCAGACAAGTCGAAACTATCTAAGCGAAATGTCGGAGACGTGTTTCCGTTTCCGATGAGTTGGTAAATTGTTGCCAATTCGAAACAAAGTTACCTCAACTGGCAAGTAAACATTAACCGGAAAATTGGCTCAACTTTAAGCAGAACTCACTGTATTTTGTGTGTGCTTTTTTTTTTTCTGTTTTATTCGGATTATTGCGATTAAGCATCAGCAACAGCTATTCCCCTAACCAAACAAAAATTTCCAGGAAATGTTTCGCAAAAATACCCTGGAGAGCAGAAAGTTTACATCAGCTTTGGCTTTGAAGTAAAAATCACTTGGGGAGTTGAATTTGAGTTGAAGGTCTTTATCTTTATTAAGATAACTCATCAAAATTACAGAGAGCATGTTCTCTGCTGTCTTAGTTTTGTGTAAGTCAATTAGGACAAATTACTCTATGCGAATGTAATGGGAACTATGTAACATTTACTTTATTTTTTTGAATTTGGATGTTGCATATTTTATTTTTTTTTATTCTGCAGAGCTTCACATTTGCGCTCAGTTAATTAAAGTGACATAAACAAATGTAATTGAATGGTTCAATTGTGTTTTTTTTTTTTTTGGTTTGTGCGTCTGAACATAAACAAATATGTCCTTGCACGGGAAACCTAATTTATTTAATGCATTTGCATAACAATTGCCATATAATGAATGCTTCGCCTGCGGCTAAAACTTCAAATGTTAATTGCCAAGAACAATTGCGGCATTTGGATTTATCGGCGGCCAAACAATTTGCTAAATAGCTTGGCGATTTAGCAATTAGCAATTAATGCAATGCTGATGCATCGGGCCAAACAACAAAAAACAAACAAAAAGCTGTAAGTAAATGAAACAAATAAATGCAAAATAATTTATATAATTTGATAAAAATAAGCAAAATGTTTAAGACCTTACAACCGAAATATATACGAGTATATGGTGTCTTTTATAGAGTGCTCTCTCAACTTACATGGTAAATTTGTCTTCTTTGCTGTCTGCAGCCTCGTTTGAGATTTGATTCCTCTGTTTTGGTTACCTTGCTGGCTTATGATTTCTCTTCCCTCCGCTTTCGCATTTAAAATCACCCTGGCATCAGAGTTTATTTCCCTTTGTATTTCTGTATTTCTGTATTCTTGTATTTCAGTATTTTAATCTTTGATTCTTTGATTTTTTGATCAATGTTAAAGCGTCTGTTGCTAGTCAGGTCCTCAGTGAATGGCTCAATGGTAGAATGTGCTATACATTATAGGTATGATGAGTAGATCAGGTATGTGGTATCCTGATTTGTTTGTTGTACTTCCGTGAGTGTAATCAGGTAATTTGAGTGATTCGATGGGGGTGCTCGGATAACTATTGCATTGCTTTCAAATTCACAAAAAAAATAAATACTCTGATACTCTGGTATATTGTAAACTCGACACACAGAAAACACACTTCATATGTATACTTTTTTTTTTTTGGCACTTTGAAAAAAAATGATATTGTCCTGTGACTTGTTGCACGTTTCCCAGTTGCTTCTTCTTTCTCTCTTGTTGAATGGTTCAACTGTAAAACGTTTGCTGTTGCTGCCGTGCTGTTGCTTCAGTTGCTTCAGTTGCTCCTGTTGCTGTCGCTGTTGCTGTTGCTGTTGCGAGGCACACAACCGTTTGGCTTGGATGTTGAACAGCATCTGTTGCTCCGCAGTTGGCCAACTGACGAGGCCACCTCGTGTGGCGGGTCCTTACTTCGGCACTTCGGCTAAAAACCCACCCCGCCCCGCAGCAGCAGCAGCAGTCCAAAGATATCCACCCAGACCGCCCAGAGCGCCCAGTCCGCCCCCCGGGAACAACAAGTGGAAAGTGTGTAACTGTAACGACGACCATGACGACGACGGCGGCAGCAGCAGCAGCAGCAACAGTCGAAACAGCAGCAGCAGCAACAGCAGCAACAGCAGCAACATCAGCAGCAGCAGCAACATCAGCAGCTGCGACAGCAACAGGCTTATGTGGCGACCAGGTGATACGATGGAGTGGCACTAACAATACTTGTACTTTTCGTTTCTTTTTTTTTTTTGATTTTTTTTTCTCTTTTTGGGGTTGCTGCCACTTGAGGGGAAATGAGAGCTCAGCTCGCTGAATCGCTGATAAACGGGGAAAAAGGCGAGCCACGAGAAACGGCTTCTTGTGATGTTGCAACCGCCGTTGGTGGCACTTCTGTGGGGCGCCACTCTTTTCAAACACGACCAATCCTTTCAAAACGCCTTCGCAAATGTCATGGAAAAGCCAGTTTGTGCGAGCGATTAAATATAGATCTCTAAGCCTTTGCCTTTAAATGCTTATCTCTTGTTGCCGTCGCGTCTTCTGCGAAGAAGTATTAAATACAAATTAACTGAATCAGATCACAAACTCATCATCTTTATTTAAACAAGTACATAAATGTACAATAACTATAAGTAATTTTATTTTTATTAATTTTGTATTTAATTCATACACAAAGTTTGTTGTTAAGTTCAATCTACG
The DNA here is from genome assembly GCF_016746365.2 of Drosophila yakuba. Classification (NCBI taxonomy): domain Eukaryota; kingdom Metazoa; phylum Arthropoda; class Insecta; order Diptera; family Drosophilidae; genus Drosophila; species Drosophila yakuba. Next base: position 7,326,168 of record NC_052526.2, on the reverse strand, counting down.
AAAGTTTCCTAATTTATGTAACCATTTTATAATGAAAATCTGTAAAATAAGTGATAAGTGGTTGTTTGTTGTTGCACTGCCATTAATGACCATTGACTGCAGTTGCTGAATGGGGCAATGCAATTGTGTCCAGTGCGAATGGGGCTGGCAGTAATTCTGGTAACTTGATTTACGCAGATCAATGCTATTGGCGCCCTGTTAGCCTTGATAGGTCCGACTGCCAACGGCAAGGTTGTGTGTGTGTGTATGTCTGTGTGTGTCTGTGTGTGCGTTTATGTGTGTGGGCGACGCTTGGCAATGACTGTGTGTGGATGGATGTGCAACGCCTACGCCAGCGGCTTACCTGTTGGACTTGTGCGCCGTACGGGGCGTATGCGCAATATGCACTTTGTCAACAGGTTAGCCTTGAGTCGAGTCGAGGCGAGTCGAGTCGAGTCGTATTCCCCAGCCAAGGACACCGATTACTCCGCTCGTCGGCCTTGCCCCGTCCCGCTCGCACCATGGCTGCCATCTCGCTCGCACCCGGGGCACATTCAGCGCATGCCCCAGACGCGAAGGCGTCTAAAATCTGGCGGAGAATCCTCGAATCCACCAGGATTGGCCCTAACGATTCAGCACTTTCAGTGGGGTTGTTTTTTTGAGAATCAACGCTTTGCTATTTACGTGCTAGTCTCGTAACTGGTTATCACTGTATTCAAAATGTTTTTAAAACTGATTCATATATATATCATATATTTTATTTAATATATTATATATAATATTATTTTATATATTAATATATGCTTCAGGATCAATAGCCGACTCGATCGGCCATGTTCGTTTTCAGAAACTACGAGTATAATAGCATAGCTAGAGGGCTTAAATGAATATTGTTCCTTGAATTAAGATAAACTTATTCATTTTGCATCAATCTTATTAAATTCACAAGTCTTTAGCGAATCACTGGCAGTAAAAGCCCATTTTTTGTAAAGTTTCTTTGGAGTTTTGTACATCAGAAAGTGTTTCATGGTTCTACGTGGAAAACTCAATCAATATGAGATTTTTGGGCACTCATTGAAAACGAGACGACAAAGTAATCCAGATCCCAGATACATTCACGCCCAAAAATCATATGTAACCCATCCAATTAGGCCGGCTAATGGTTAATGGTATTCAGCTGAGTTGACTCCATTGGGGGCTCAGGTGTTTACTTATGGACAAATTGGCTTCCATGGCAATGAAACTGAATTCTTTGATTTTTTTTTTTTAACAATTCTCAAGGCTTTAAGTGCGGTGCAGGCTGTGCCATTCCAGTCCAGTTATCCAGTTATCAAGATATTCTGGCACGACCTTCTTAGGGCCCTTTGACCAGTTGCCATAGCGAACACACACACACACACATCAAATTTAACATAATACCCGTCCATTCAGATCCTAAAACGGGGGCATCCAGTAGCAATGCAGACATGAATTGAACTGTGGCAACGGGTCGAATACACAATACTTGTGCAAGCTCAATTATCCGAATTTGCATGAGGGTCGAGAACGGCATTAACAGGGACATGCGAATTCAACTGCCCACGAATGTGTTGGTAAATATTGTGTAATTATTTTCTATATTTCCAGCGGAATATTTATTGATGCACACACCTCTTAAATTAGTTACGTGGTTTACAAAACCTACATTTAAAATAAACTGTTTCGATGTGAGTAACAACTGAGTATACATAGTTATTAAAACTATAATTTAATTATTGATGATTTACAGATATCGACTGCTAGCCAATTCCATTTAGTTTATTCAGTTCTTTAAACAGGACTTTACACATTTCTAGTGTGAATCGGTAACATATTAAATCCCCCGGCCATAAAAACCCCATTATGCAATGAAGTAGCTCACGCAAATACCTGCAGATACGGATTCATTTTCAGGTGCAGATGCGAATGCAGATGCAGATGCAGATGCAAACACCGATACAGATCCCATCTGCATGCCCGACACATGCCGATGAAAATGTAATTCGTTTTCCACATTTCATTCTTCAACCGAAAAAATAATACCAAATGAAAAAATTGCATTTATCAGAAATTGTGACCAGAAAGTAAATACAAATATTTTTATCTACCATTCCTGTGAGTCAGAAAGGGGAAAAATTCGTTGAAGTGACTCATCTGTTGTGCAAATATGTACGCTGCGAAATGCGGTACATAGCAAATAGCTCGCCAGAGTCCAAAGTGGAAAAATAACTTTTACAAAAATTCCAAAAGTATCGAAAAACATACCGTTTAGTCGACATACAAGCAGACTAATTGATAATGTCATCTATAAGTGATAAATGATTTTAATAAACCCATGGCTTTCATGAAAAGACTTAATTCGTTGAATCAAATCTGAAAACTGCCTATATTTTATATGTAAGCATGTTTCATCATTACCAAACACCGCGGGAAATACAGCGAATTTGTACCTGGTTTTCCGGCCATCGAGCATCGATGAAGTGCTCTAATTGAAACAGTTAATTTATTTGTTGTGTGCACTGGTATGTTTCTTCGTTCGGCTGTTCACGATTCAATGGGAAATCCTGATGGTGAGTATCCTGGTGGTCAAGGACATTCGTGGTTAGGGCCTCACGCAGTGCCATCCGGTAATCGTTCCCGTAGTAACGTATATGCTCCAACAGCCGTCCCTGGCCATCGATTACGTAGAGAAAGTGCGCGTCCCGCTCATCGAGGACATCCTCAAGGACCTCCGTGGTGGTCTTGGGCAACTCAATGCGATCCTGCAGTCCATAGCCGCCCAGCAAACTGTCCTCCGGAAAACTACTGATCGGTGGCACATACACATTGATTTGTTTCTGGTGGCTGGACATGATTCGTAGAGGGAATTTGGAAACACTACGTCGATGTCAATCGAAATGGAATCGCACAGCACACTTCATAGGAATTATTTAGTTACCTCAATTTTTATTAGGCAATATTGTTATTGATGTGTTCTTCTTCAGTTTTAGCTGAAATTAATTAACTGACAAATTTCGTTTGCAATTTCACTTTGCAATTTCTGTTTTTTTTTTCTACGCTCAGCATTTGCAATTTTAATTAAAACTCCAAATAATTTATAGCCACAATTTGATGCGCTTTTTCTTCCCTTTTTTTTTGCTTACATTTTTGAACCTTTTCATGCGTGCATATTTGATGCTTATTACAAAAATGTTGTTTCATAAATTAATTGTGTCGTTAATTAACGAGATATCATATTCTTTTGCCATTACATTTGATTAAATAATATCCAAATTGATTGTTGCTGACATAAGGCGCAGTCATCATTTGAAATCATTGTATTTCGATAGCTCGTATTTGTTTATTTCAAATTCTGACGATTATTAAACATTAAACAGCGAGGGGTGTATGAAAAGTTGATGTATTTGATAACGATTTAATACTTCAAGTAAGATTTAAACCTATACTTTTCAGCTAACCGAACTAATAAAGCCTGAAAAGCCTACAAATATTGCAGGAAAAATAGTAGCTTTAACTACGTTGGCATTTTGGACTAATTTCAGAGAATGTGAAGCTCGTCGGAATCTCCTGGCAGCACTAATCAAATTAAAGGCCGCATTGTGATGCACCTGAATGGAGAACGCACAATGGAAATTGAATGCTCTTTTGACTCGCATGAGAACAATGGGGAAATTCAGCATGTGATGCGGTTATGACCCACGCAAGACAAATAATTAATTGTTGATCAAATTCCAGTGGCTGGTAGTGAAAACTGAGTGAAAATCCGGCGCCCCTTAAACGCCAGCCGATTAGAGGAGGAGAGTGCACCTGGCATTTTGGAATTCCTCGGAAAATTACCGTCTAATAATGTTGAATTTAACCGGCGTGCACAAATTACACGGCAGTTTGCAGCCAGTGATGCGCTGATATCAACTGAAACTAATAACACCGATTCTCCAAAACTTAGCAGAAGTATAAGTCAAAACTTACTAAGTATATATACATAGTTCCTTGAATAACATCGGGTAAAAACCAAGCACTGAGTGGAAACTCTGACAGGGACAAAAACGCAAAGTCGCCGCCAAAAACAACTGCATAAAAAGCCACGGTGGGGTTCATAATTAATTGGATTTTGTAAACAATTTGTGCAGTTTCATTTTCGGGCTAAACTTCGTTAGCCAGTTGCCAGAATGCTGAAAAGAACACAAGAGCAGATAGCCACATCACTCTACTATCTGCATTTCCTTGAAAAATAGGTACCAAACTAGTCAACTTTAAAATTTCCATACATCGTGTACGTTTTCGTGGGGGCACTTGGCTGGAATTCGCATTTGGTTGCTAACTGAGGAAAATGCAAAGGATCTCGGCATGAGTTTGCTGCGGTGCATCTGGCCACGCTTGTGCTGCATTACGGGCGTTTACAGCTCAATTCCTGGCTTCGATTTTGAAATTTGAGATGGATTTCTCATTTGCCGGAGGCTGAAAATTCGGTAATGAAGTGGGCACGACCAAAAGGCGTTGCAGTGCCTTGACGGAAGGATAATTGCAGGATATTGGCTTCAGCCTTCGGCAGGCTTAAAACTGAAGCGCAGTAGCAGGCAGCGATAAATTGGATGATAACTGCCTATTGATTAAATAGCGTCTTGGTCCACTGACGATTAATAAGTTGCCTTTATTATGAACCAGCGGAACAATGGAATCCTTTGTGCCAGGATGCCAGGTTGCCAGGATGCCAGGTTGCCAGGTTGCCAGGATGCAGTCAAGAACTGACAGCTGGCCGCAGATAAGCTGCAGCAGCAGCTGTGAAAATTGCAATTGAGCAGCTCTCAACTCAATCTAATTCAATCGGATGCAAGCTAGCTTTCAAAGGAATAGTTTGTAGTTGTTGGGCTTAGAATTTAATATTTTTCTATTAATTTTCTAGGTAATAAGTAATTGTATTAACAACAGTATTTATTTAATAATTACATTCACTGTATATTTCCGCTAGAGAATGGAGTACATTAGTTCCACTTCATAAAGAGCACTTTATGAATGCCGCAATCCGGCCTCGAATGTGCCACAAACAATATACGAATACGATTATTGGCAGTCGTTACTTTAATTCAACATTCATTTAAAGCATTTAATTGCTCCGACCGACTGTCTGTCCGTCTGATTACCAAGGTGTGCGTTGGCTCACATGAGCTTTGTGCTGTGGACAATAAAAAGAAAAATAATAAAAAATATATGCGAATAAATTGTGACTCCTCATTGTCGCTGTGGCCCACCATTTTCCAGCTTTTTTTCAGCTTTTCCCCCGCACACACAAACACAATGTCGAGCACATTGTGGCGTTTTAAGCGGAAAATATGCCGCACTTCCGTTTCCCACAAACACAAACACACACAGCGCACACATATACACACAGCGCACACACACAGCGCACACACACAGCGCACACATATACACACAGCGCACACAGAGGACGTGGTTACCGTTATAAGAAAGCAGGCAAGATGGCTGCTGTTGTGTCCGTGGGAGTGGGGAATTTACTGCCATTATATTTATATATTATTATAATGCCAGGATGGCAAACAAAGTGTTGACAGAGCGACTGACTGCGCGCAAAAGAACGAAGGGTGCCGGAAACAAATACGTTTACGTACCGTTCCACATTTAATTGCCTAATCGCACTTAAGACCGCCAAAATCCGATTCCGATTCCGATTCCGTTTCCGATTCCCCAGCTACGTTTTAAGTCCGCCCTTTGAGCCCAAAATCTCCGAGTTTCCACCGACACTTTTAAAGTGAATTTCAATGCGTCGAGTCTTTGCCGCCAATTCCACTGAGATAGCTGGCTATTTTCGTGTTCAGCTAATTGAATAAATTGCCTTCTATTGGGTAAACTCATTTGCCAATCTAATGATGCCAACTTTGGTAACACAATCGATAGAAATAAATCCGTTCTTAGAAGTATAAAATCGTTTCTATAAGCTAAAGCCCTTTTAGAAAACGCTCGATGTACTTAAAGTTCTAACAAATGATTTTCACTCAATGTAATAAACAAATAAAAACGTTAAAATATTTTTCAAAGCTGAGCTTAGAGAAAATTCTGCAATTGAACTTCTACCGAATTATTAAGTTAACACGAATTCGTACATTAAACCAAACACTTGCAAACATCGATGTCCCATCACATCGAAGACATCGAATTGTTAGCTAAATTGATTTGATTTTAGACATTTCCTCTGAGTAATCGCCAAAGGATTCTTTATTTGATTTTTGTTCTTAATTACAAAACTGAGTTTTGTTTACACACCTGGCCGCAGTTTTTTGGGGTCTTTAATTGGATACCGAGGGTTTTTTGGGGCCAATACGTATGTATTTAAGGGATATATTTATAGTATTGCGTTCATTATCATTCACCGCAATCGGAAGGACACAACAACGACACGACATGGACAAGAGAAAACTTTCAAAAGAAAATTGTAACAACTGGGGATGGGTTTTCCCAAGAACAGAAAAAGGGCGAAGAAACTCACCGCCAACTCAGGACCAAAGTTTTGGTGTGAAATTAAAATTGGAATTAAAAGGACAATGAAGCCAACAGCATTCAGACATCCAGACATCCAAACAGCCAGCCGTCCAGCCGCAGAAAGAGACAGGACAAGCAGCATTAGAAAGAGATGGTTGTGAGTTTGCAAGGGGGAATAGAGGGAATAGGGGGAGGCGGAAAAAAAGAGACGGCGACAGTCCAGGGGTCTTAGTGCTAAATGATTTATGGCTGTTTTGCATGCCCCCCGTTCCTATGCAAATTGTTTTCGAGAATCTGACAAAACGATGAAGTTTTCATTAGGGTGCCATTAGAAACTCCGTTTAAGTTATGGCAAGATGTCCGGCTGCCTCCCTCGTCCTTCGTCCCCTTCATACATTCATTTGACATACATAAGCTGGATACATCGTTTCTGGTTCAAAGTTTCTGGCTAAGGCCTTTGGTTTGCACTTGAAAATTTGGTCCGCCTTTAAAAGCAGGCCATAGAAATATAGTAGCATACTTGTATATAGCTAACAACCAAAACTTGGGAACTTAATATTAACTAAATGTTAATGGCAAAGCAACTAGAGTTAAATTGGAATATGCAATAATTTGAAATTATAAATGTAATTACCAGCTATACAACGTAACAAAAACTTGTCATTTCAAATAAGTTATGACAAATATTTGTTGCATTTGCCATAAAAATACAACTTTCACTTATTCATTCGGATTGTTGAATAGTCATGAATGGCCGAAACATTATTAATAAAGTTTCCCAGAAAACTTGTTTGCATAAACTGGCGAAATGTCAACAGTTTTTACTCACAAATGAGGGATTCTCCTTTGAATTGCTCATCAACTCCAACTCGTTTCGTCGCACCTGTGGAAACTAATTTGAAAGTAATTTGTTTTCGCATAGAGTGCATATTCCCCTGTCAGCCAACCTACCGCACATCATAATCATAATCACATAAAATCCCCAAAAAAAAATAAAACAAAAAAAAAACCAAGCAATCAGTCGCCCAAATTTTGAGAACAACCCCCAAAAATCCAGCGAACCCCCTCAAAAAATAAAGTAATCGATCATAATATGGGGGGAGGTAAAAACTCGGGAACATACGCAATTTGTATAAATTATTAAAATATTGATTTATTAGTTGAAAATTTAACGTCTAATTTAAGGCGAACGGCTGCAACTTAAATTGAATTTATGCGACTAAGCTAACGAATTTATCATTATCGTTGGGTGAATAAATTGGAAAATAAATGCGGCTGTCGTTTCTATTTATTATGTTTTTTCTTTTTTGCCCTTCCGATAACCCTTTGGTAAAATCTGAATACTGTTTGCACTTGTATTTGTGTAAATGAAATATGTGCGTGCGTGTGCGTATCTGTGTGAGCTTGTTTGTTTACTTGTGTGAGTGCCTTTTGCGAAAAGGGGCGCTCGTAACTCAAAGCAAACTCCCCCCGATTTTCCATTTCCCCCGCATTTTCTCTCACGGTCAGCCTGTGGGCGGCTTAGCCACGCCTACCGTCAGCTTTTCCAGCACACAAACAAACAAACACACTCACACTCACACTTGCACACAAACACGACACATTCAAAGTTTATCCAGCGCCTGTTTTGCACATTAATTTACTGACCTTTTTGCACTTTTTCCATAGTTTTGCAACCGCACCATCCCCGCGCGACCACGCCCACTCGTCCTGTTACGCCCATCGGAATGCACTGAAAGAAAGCACGCACTACGAGTACTCCTCCCTTGAAGTAAATGTAACACATTCACAATAATTTTCTAACAAAAAATAAATATATAGTGTATTATTCATAAATTCAGTTTGTTCCTTATAATCTTTAAACATTTGTTCAGTGCACTGTAGGAAACATAAATATATATTGTTTTTCTTAGTGTGCCTCTGGTTTTTTGCCCGCGATTGCCGGCCTTTGTCTGTTTGCCTACAACGCGCCATCTCTTTCGAGTTCCAAACTCCAGAAACCGGGCAAGAAAAAATACAATGGCCACTAACCAGTGACAGGTTACCAGTGAGCAGTGAGCAGTGACCAGTGAACAGCAGCCCGTGACGGTGACAGTAACCAGTGATCAAGTGGACAAGTGGCGAAGTGGCGATGTGTGGCAGGAGGCGTGGGACTAAGGAAGGAAGTTCTGGCCCGGTCCAGAGGCATATTACAATGTATGATGAATGTGTGACACTTTTGCAGCTTGTTTGTTTGTTTATTGTTTGGCCCACAGCCACCCTAATCCCCCCCTCCATACCCTCCCTCCCTCAGCACCACTGTGCTTTGTGCGCGACCAAAACAGAAGGCAAACTGAATGGCAAAATCAACAGTCAACGGAGTTTGGCATCGAATGAGGAACTCTCTACACAAATACCAATTTCTAATTATTTGAATTTGGAAAATTTTTGTATATTTATATTTATATAAATAGATTTTATACTAGCTTTATACGAGTTTTAATCACTTTAATCACATAAGCTATAGATTTGTTTTCTTTATTCCAAAATTTTCACATGGCTTTCGACTGGCGATTTGGGTTTCCACTCTGCAATCCGCAGTGCTTCCAGCTTCTATGACTTCCGTGTTTTGGTTTATTTCCGTGCCACAGCAATTCATTGTTCGGGCGCATAATGGATTTGAATGTCTCAGGACCCTTCGTCCTGCAAGGAAATGGGAAACTTTTGTTGTTTACTTTGGCCATTTTTAGCAGGGTGTGCATGAGGAGAGTTTAATAAATTGTATCTTCTGGTTCCCCCCACATAAGCATATGCAGATTACTCCTCGCTTGTGTGTGCGTGTGTGTGTGCGTGTGGGTGCGCGTGTGTGGGTAAAAGTGTGGAAAAGGATGTTGCAGGACACTCAAAGCAGACGCCCTTGCTCTTTCATTTTCAATAACGGCAAAGCAATAAACTGGCCCAAAAATAAGTTGGCTCTTCAAAAGTTTGCACCACATCTGAAACTGTGCGCATATTCGGGTTGAAACCAAGCAAAGGACTCGATCCCAAGGACATTCTAAAACATTTGTTTGCACAAGGATATTTTGTATATATGCATGTGTATTTTACTTCACACATTTGGGGTACACAGATTTACTTACGCCCAAATGCACTTTATGTTTTCCAGTTCTCACTGATATGAATTACAGAGGTACATTACTTTAATGCATTTAATTTAGCTTTTTTGAATTCATTTTATTTCATATTAGGAAGATTTCGTTAGAAAATGCAATTCAATACGGAAGCTTGGTTTGCTTAATAATTTTTTCTTATTTATTTTTGTTTCTTTAACATTTCAAAAAATAAACACTTAAGAAGCTATCTTTAAAATAAACTTTAAGCTAACTGCCTTCTTTACTCATTGTAAAAGTTGTATATTGAAAGTGCTGTTAAAATGAAAAATTAAGCTTCTACATTCTTTGCACAGCATATTGCTTTTGAGCTTAAAAGCGTATCCTTTTTCAGGATACTCAAAAGCGAACTTTAAAAGCTTACCTTTTAAAGCTATATTTGAAATGTATGACTAGAGTTGAGAACTACATAAGTGCAGCTACTTAAAAGGCAAAAACTTATAATTGAACTTATTATTATCAAAAATATTTACAGCATGTTTAATTGGCAAATGAGTCTTGTCATTTGATAAATCTACTTGGCCAGTACATGACCTCTGATTTGCCAAAGAGTCAAGCACGTGAATGACCCACAGTTGAAAGTGCGATAAACAATTATGAATGGCTCTGCCGAGAGCCACCTGCTGCCGTGGGTGTTTATCAAAATAAAATGATGGTTATTGCAAAAGAAAATATGCGATAAGTGCAGTGTCAGTGCAAAAATGCAGAGAACTCGTGTGATAAGCCGCTCGAGAGCCACTATAAAGCTCTGGATGCGATCCACGGAGGTCACAAACCACTCGAGATTCAAACAGAGCTGAAAGTCAGCCACAGTCGAGCTTTTACCATGATTCTAATCCTGCTGCAAGTTCTTGCCATCCTTGGTCATGGAGTAGTGGCCCAGAAAAGCTCGCCCATTGCCAACTGGCAAATGGGTGATCCGCATTACACAAGTGACCAGTACGCCAAGATCCTGGGCGAAGCGGGCCTGGGCCAGGATGCGGATGACAAGGAGCACAAGGGTCTGGGTCCCATGCAAATTCAGTACGTGGACTATCAGCCAAATTGCCAGCCAGGCGGCGTGCCAGTGTGTGCCACCAATGGCACCGATAGCTTCTACTTCGAGAACAACTGCCGCTTGGAGGCGGCCAACATGAAGATGCTCTTCCAGCACGGCACAGGTGAGTGCACTGATTGTGGATTGATGTCACATTGCCCTGAGTGTTTTGCCCATGCAGAACTGGAGCCCACGGAGATAGAGCGCTGCCTGCCCACCTGCCAGACGATGAAGTGCACCCAGGTGGCGCGTCCAGTTTGCGCGCTGGCGGAGATTGCAGGCGCTGTGCCCCAAACTTTTGCCAACGAGTGCGAGATGCGACGACGCGAGTGCCACACCAAACAGGGTCTGTACAAATGTATGCCTTTGCTTATGCTTTTTTATATGTACTGTGTATATTTAGTCCTGCGAATCCTGCACACGGGTCCTTGTCAGACGCCAACCAAAAGTGGGCACAAAAAGAAACTGCGTCGCAACAAGAAAAAGCGACCCCTAAAGAACGCCTCCATTTCCAAGTTCGCCACCATCCCGAAGAAGGTATACGTAATGCTGGCCACTCCTGCTCCTCGGCGCAGCAGCACCACACCCAGGAGGACCGCCGTCACCACGACCACCACCAGGATTACGACGACGCCCAGGATGAGGCCCACCAAACAGACCAGCACAAGTCCCTCGCCCATGCAATTCCAGCAGCTGATGAACCTGGCCAATCCCATGGTCTCCGTTTCCCAGGCCGTGGATGCCTACAATGTGTACAATATACCCGATGTGGGTCACGATTACGGCGAGATAACCGACTCCTCGCTCTCCATGTTTTTGCCCGAAGTTGGTCGTGTCACGGAACCGCATCCCATGCCCAGTAGAACCACTAGCACCACTAGCACCAGCACCACTACCTCCACCACCTCCACCACAACACCCAAGCCCGTTTTAGCCGCAACCAGGATCATCAATCCTTGGAGCACCAGCACTGTTCAATCCTTTCTGTCTGTTCGGATGCCCAGCACCACCGAGATGGGCGAAGAAACCACCATGGAAAACTCGGAGGCGATTACACAGGCAATGAGCACCACTCAAAAATCCACGGCAGTTGTACAAACCAAAGTACTTTAGAAACTATGTAAAAATAAACATAATATTTATTACAAATATTTATTCAGCTGTTTCGGTTATACTTTAAATCATAAAAAATCAACAATATTATAACTTTACTAAATAGCATTGGTTTTTCTTCCAATTTAAAGTATGCTTTGATTTTATAATTCAAACCTTTGGTGTTTGGTCATCAAAGTAGGCTCTTTCTGCTTCGACAGTCAAAACTCATAACTCAGAGAATTTCGGTTGCCTTACTGCTGATCAATAACAAGCCAGAAAAATAAGAAAAAACTGGAAAAAACATGGATTTCATGGTAAGAGCACTTGTGAAAAACGAAGCAAAGATAGCATTTCCTCTAATTACAACGCACTGTAGCCGATCTTTATATTTGTAATACTTGTACTATACTATGGAATGATGGAAGTTACCCAACCGCAATGCGTGTGGAACGGGACGCGACCAGAGATTTCAGAGGAAATCGATTTGAATAGAAATCCGATTCTATACGATGAAGAGCGCGTTTGGAGAAAGGAAATGGCGATGATTAGTTGGATACTGGGAATGCCCTATAACGCCATGCAAAAGATAGAGTATATACTGAACAATATAACAGCACCCAGGAACTTGGACGGTGATACCATCATGATAGAAAAGTTCAACGAAACATTGGCAAACTACTACGTCACTACTATACTAAATGGCAGGCTACTTAACGATAGTTCCATAGTGATCAACGACACAAACCACACTGGTAACTTCACTTTAAGTACGGAGATATACAACTATTTGGACTACCGTATACTTTCCAACGAAACCATAATCGCCATGGGCTAGTTCCAAGAAAAATCAGCTCAGTTTCAAACGCAATCATTTATTGTTATATTAGCTTCTTAACTTTCAACTTTCAACTTTCAACATTAAACTTTAAACGTTAAACATTAAACATTAAACATTAAACATTAAACATTAAACATTAAACATTAAACATTAAACATTAAACATTAAACATTAAACATTAAACATTAAACATTAAACATTAAACATTAAACATTAAACATTAAACATTAAACATTAAACATTAAACATTAAACATTAAACATTAAACTTTCAACATTAAACATTAAACATTAAACATTAAACATGGACAGCAGCATTGCACTATAATAACACAACATACAATTACACTAGAACACAATATACAACTTGTTTAGCAGCCCAAAAATATGAAATAAATGTTGCTTCGATCGGAGCTCGATGTGTCCAGCTTTAGTTTTTTGGATTCTCGTTTGCAGGTCACCTCCAAATTAACCTGCGTTCCGTTCTTACTAACGCTTTCTGTCTTGACAATTTCTGGAATTTCTGCAGATTCAGTCTTCGCACTCTCAGCCACAGTATCTACATTAATCTCAGGTTCCTTTTCCACATCTGAGATAGATTCGTTGATGGTTTCTGGCAATGGTGTCGTTGCAAACGTTGTGTTCTGAATGGTTTTTGGATCGGAGACAGCGTTGATCTTTATGGCTTTGTCCAATGGACTTATTTTGGCTTCCTCGTCCTGTTCGTCCTCGTCCTCGTCTGGCGTCTCAGAGGAGCTGTAAGTTTTATACACACTCGAGGCTGGATAAGTCGGATACGATGGGTAAGTAGTTGGCGCTTTAGTTGTTGTAATAGCTTCTGTCGCAGGCTCTTCAGTACTTATCTGCACTTCATTTACTTTCACCAACTTGTCTATGGGCACTTTAGCAGCTTCTTCAACTTTAGGTTCTTCAGTGGCGGTATAGGTTGAATAAGTTTCATATGCATTTGAGGCTGGATATGTTGGATAAGATGGGTAGGTAGGCTGCGATTTAGGTGTGGAAGATTCCGAATCGGGATCTGCCGTTGTGGTCTCTTCATCATCCTTTTTAGTACTCTCCTCTTGAACTCTATTTATTTTGACTATATCGTCGAGAGATTTCTTGGTAGTTTCCTCATCCTTGGAAGCTTCTGTGGAACCATAGACTGGATAAGTTTCATATGAGTTTGAGGATGCATAAGTTGGATATGATGGGTAAGTGGGGGCCGCTTTACGAGTGGTTGGCTGCGTTGTCTCATCAGCCTTTTTGGTTGTCTTCTCAGTACTTATCTGGACTTCATTTACTTTGAAGACATTGTCTAAGGGCAACTTTGTAACCTCTTCGGGCTCAGGAGTTTTAGTGCTGGTGTCGGCTGCATATGAATTATAAGCATTGAAAGACTTGTAAGTTGCAGTCGATTCAGTCTGCGGAGCCTCCTGTTTGGGTTTTTGAACAGCGTTTATCGTTAGAGGAGGTCTCGAAGGTCGTGCAGTGGTTGTAGCAAATCTGGGAGCGGCAGTAGTTGTGTATTTCTTCAAAGGCGGAGTGGTGGCAACGTACTCCGTGGAACTGGGCTCTGTAGATTCTTCAGGCTGACCAGTTGTGGGCTCTTGGTCGGTTTCGAACGCAGCATTCACCTTTATATTCTGCCTGGGATTTAGAGTTGCACTTGAGGCCGCGGTGGTCTCATCTGGTTGAGGTGTAGTTGTGACTTTAGCGGTAGTTGGTGAGGGAGTAGTTGTAGTAGTAGTTGTAGTAGTGGTTGTGGGGGCAGTTGTAGTAGTGGTTGTGGGGGCAGTTGTAGTAGTAGTTGTAGGGGCAGTTGTAGTAGTGGTTGTGGAAGTAGTTGTAGAAGCAGTTGTGGCTGTAGTAGTTGGTGTCGTCTCATAGGCTGGATTCGGATAAGGTTTGGAGGTTTCGGCATACTCGGTGGGCAGATTTTCCCAGGATATCTGATAGGGCTGATAGATAGGCGCATCGTGGGTGGGTTTCGGGGACACAAATGAACTTAGCGGATAGGGCTGAGGTGGAGATTGTGGCCCATATGGACCGTAGGCTCCAGGAGATCCTTGAGATCCTTGAGATCCATAAGGTCCTTGAGAGCCGTAAGGTCCTTGGGCGCCATAGGGTCCACGAGCTTGGATGTTCGGTTGGTAGGGATTAATCGCATAGGGATTGTAGTTCTGAACGCGAGGCGACTGAGGAACAGGATACCTGCTTTCACAGGGGCCATCGTGCTGCTTCCGCCAAGCTGCAATAAGAAATATATCATTTGAGTATTTATTTGCATAACTAACAGTACAGTTACTTAGTATAATGCCAAGCTTATTACGTGGATATCTTTTAAAAATATAAAAAATCATGCCTCGACGTACACAGTAACAGAAGGTTGGCTAGACGTGCCACTAAAACTTAACGTTCTGCGACTTGAAAACATTGTTTGGGTAAATTTAGTTACTGACGTTATTTAAATTATATAAAAGCTTTTTTGCATTAAAATCAAAATAAATATGTTGTAGGTAATCAATGGGCTTTCCATAAGCTTAGTTACTTAACGAAAATGTTACTTATATCATTGTGGAGTACTCACGATGTCCTGTGCGGCACTTGACCAGCTGCAGTTCGCACTCGCTCCTGAAGTTGCGCCTGGTATCCTTGTACTTGCCGCACACCGGACTGTACTGATCCTGGCAGTTGTCCGGGCAGACCTCCAATGTTTCGCATCTGTTCTCGTGGATGATCTCCCAGTCTGCAGAGAGAGAGAGTGATTGAGTGACCCTTTTTTTTTGGATGGTTTTGCATCCCAGTTGAGCACTTACTTATGCCAGTTAGGGCACGGAAACGTTGGACCTCGCAGGGACTGGGAAAGGTGGATGGCTGGGCGCCCGGAGCTCCGGCACAGACCAGACTTTCGGGACCCGTCGGCGGACACCGCAGATCATATGGCTGCTGCTGTTCGAAATAGTGCGGTGCCGGATAGTAGGGAACTCCGTAATCCCATGCCTGAACGGCGGCGAGGAGAGCGATTGCAATGGAAACTAGGAAAGCTGTCATTTTCAGAACGATTCGAAAGCGACTATGCCGTGACCTCCGCGGCATCCAGTTTATATACGTCCTCACACTCGGTGTTCTCATACACTGGCAATGTGGATGTACGTGTCGGGGACTCTATTTCAGTCACAATTATTATAATATTATTTTCATAATTTCGTATCAATCGGCAGACACCGCAGACGCCTCTTCGCCCACTTTCATTTTCTCTTGCACTTTATTATGAAATTTATTGACCATTATCGCCGTGTTGAGCTCAGCTCAACCTTGAGTCATGTGAATTTGTCTGCGAACTGCAGTTCTTCGTAATGGAAATGAGCTAAGACATGAGTCAGCAGTATGTTAATAGCATTTTATAGCCGGGCACTTGAACTTGATTTCGGCTTGATGGGTTGAAGGGCGATTCGCAGTTCACGTGTGGCATTCGCCAACCATCAAAGATCACGTTTCCTATGATATAAATTGAAGTCTAACGCCGTTTATTTGTATTCGCATTTCAAATAAAATAGAAAAACGTGATGCATTGGTATAAGTGGCGTTCCAATCAGCGAAATACAAATTACCTGCATTTCGCATTTTTAGACAGAGAAAGTGTAGCTTTCTTTCTTGTACTTGAGTTTATTAAAATTATATTCTGATTCAGAGTTTAGTTATTCATTTAATGGCTTTTATTGAGTTCTTAATGAACAAAATATTTATATAAAATGGGATCGGGTTTCTAAATATTAAAATCTCTTCATTCGATTCTATACATATATTATTATTGATCTAATATGCATAAAGAAATTGGGACTGTGCGTAGGCCGATGAACCGCCATACCACTGATAGTACGGAGTACTTTGCGTTGTTGTTGATACCGTGGTGCTAGTCGAGATTGTTGGTTCAGTGACAACTCTGGTGGCAACCCTCGCCACAATGCACCCAGTGAACTGGAATACGATTCTTGATCCTGTGGTTATCAGCACATTGGTGACCTCCGCACAGTTTGGCTCTCCTGTTTCCGGATTCACGGCCAGGGCTGCCAATTCGAAATCGACTATTTGTCCATCCTCGTTGGTAACCTCCACAGTTACTGGTTTCACCTATAAGAAAAAGGGTTTTATTAATATATGCTGTTATAACTTTACATATATTACTTACAGCCGCCGGGTTAGTTGTTGTAGAAGCTACAGTGGTTGTTGTTGTCGTCGCTGGAGTATCCGTAGTTGTTGTGCTTGTTGAAGAATCTGTTGAAGAAGTTGTTGAAGAATCTGTTGAAGAATCTGTTGAAGATGTTGTGGAGGGTGTCGAAGTCGTTGTTGTGGAAATCGGGGTTGTTGTTTCTGTAGACGATTCGGCAGATGTAGTTGGATCATTTGTTGTCGTTGTAGAAGTAACTGCCGTAGTTGTTGTGAAAGATTCTGTTGTTGCTGGATCTTTTGTAGTGGTTGTGGAAGAAACCGTCGTGGTTGTTGTAGATGAAGAGCTCGGGTCGGTTGTCGTTGAAGATTCGGTTGTAGTCGTTGCAGGATTTGCTGTTGATGGTTCCGTGGATGTTGGTGACCCAGTAGTTGTTGTTGATGGTTCCGTTGATGTTGATGATCCAGTAGTTGTTGTTGGCAAAGTCGTTGTTGTCGTCAGATCTGTAGTTGTAGCAAGTTCTGTGGTTGTGGCTGACTCTGTGGTTGTTATTGGCTCTGTGGTTGTTTTGGGTTCTGTGATTGTTGTTGGCTCATTGGTTGTTGTGGACTCTGTGGTCGTAGTAGGCTCCGTGGTTGTTGTTTGCTCGGTCGTTGTAATAGGCTCTGTGGTTGTTGCAGGCTCTGTGGGATTACGTTGTTCTGTGGTTGTAGTTGGTTCTGTAGTACTAGCTTGTTGTGTGGTTGTTGTTGGCTCTGTGGTTGTGCTTTTAGCTGGATCTGCAGTTGTGCTTGTAGTAGGTTCTGTGGTTGTAATATCCTGTGTTGTTGATGCTGGTTGCTTGCTTGTTGCTGGTTCCGTTGCTGTTGTGAGTTCGGTGGTTGTTGTTATTATTTCTGTAGATGTTGATGCAGATTCAGTAGTTGTTGTTTTGGGTTTGCTTGTTGTTGTGGTTGTAAATGTCGCAGTTGTTGATGTTGAAGGTTCAGTTGTAGTCGTCGTTGTAGATGCCTCCGTTGTTGTGGTGGTGGTTGTAGTTATTTCGTAGCACGGCTTGGTGGTTGTAGTTTTTTCGTAGCATGGCTTGGTTGTTTCGGGCCGCCGTGTTGGATAGGACCAATAAGGAGGTCTATAACTGACTGGGGGATTCCTTGGTGGTGCTTGGGGCCGCTTAAATGCCCACACTGGATAAGGAAGCACATAATCTTGAACTGGCCCATACGATTCTGATGTCGGATATGCCTCGTAACGATCACTATTTTCGGGATTTCGGGGAATATTGGGTCGTGGAATAGGCGATGAATAAGTCGAAGGCTGCGATTGAGCAACTAAATAACTCCGGTGATTGAAATAGTAGCCGACATCAATAAGCTTTGTCCGTGGAGGCGACGTTTGGCAATAGTTGGGCTCCGTCAATTCAAATACTATGTAAAAGGAAAAACAGCACATTATTTAACAATTTTATAAGAATCCTAGGTAAAAAGTAAAATGTATGATTCTTACATTCTTGGCCACTGAATATCATCTTCAGATTGTAATCGTTAAAGTCACAAATGCTCTCAAAGCTGCGAAAACAATGTCCACTTTTTCCACAAACTCGGGGGCCACAGGGTCGTTGGTTATAGCTCGGAATATTACCGGGATCTGGAAATCTCAGATAATCGTCCCTATGTCCTTGGGACGAGCTCAATGCTGTAAGCAGGAAAGTAGTAATAGCAAACGCTCTAAACATTTTAATGGTCGGCGTGTAACTGATGACTTCACCCTACCCTTCGACAACTATTTATACGACCGACTTGTTCTTTCCAAAAGTTAAATCTCTGCAGAAACAACAATGACTACAAACAAGACCCGCAGACGGCGTCTGTCTATCGTAATTATACGTGCCAGAGCAACATTTCCATTGTAAGTACCGCTAGAAATCCAAAAAAAAAAGGTGCATTTATAAAAAACACCTTCTCGAATTTTCTTTCTTTGGTCTCGTCTCAGTTGCCTGGCCGTGGCTCAGATATTGAGTCCCCCCTATTTTTTGCATCGCAGTACAATGAAGCATTTGTAAATCGAAAACCCAGCAATCTTCAGTACAAAACACTGCTTAGCATGAACCACATTTGCAGAGCGTATGATGCTTTAGCAACGTGCACTGCTTGTGCCAAAAGCTCTGTAAGCAGTGAAGCAGTGGAATCAACGTTTTTGGTGGAAAAACTCGATGAGACCATACAGCATGGTTTTTTGGCAAAATGCTTTTGTTTGTTATTCTGATTTTTGGCCGACACAATAAGTTCTGCTAACTGTTGTTACTAAAACAAGCACTTATTTCATAAAAAATAACTTAAAAGTTTCTTTCCAAACTACAAAAAGAGCTAGATTTTGAATTTTGTTCAACAAAAGACTTTAAAAATATGTAGTTTATTGCCGCTGTTTTTTTTTTTCATGAAATATTTAAAAGAAATGTAATTTTACCAAGCACCCCTGTATAACAGTTTTCGGCAAGCAGTGCGGCGTGAACTGCTTAACCATTTGAATCCTTCGCGTCGGTTTTCCTAGCATCGTTCTCGATTTTTGTATTCACTTGCCAACCGGTTGCTGTGGCGAACACAACGGTCGCGGGTTCCGAAGTCCGCCCTCAATTTTTTTTTGTTTCAAGTGTTGCGATTTTTGGCGCGTAATTCGGCAATTCGTTTGTGTTTGGGAGGCGCCTACAACGGAGTCGTAAACTTCGATCGCAAAAAAACATAGTCGAGGTAAAGAGAGAGAACATTAAATTACATTTAATTGCGCGCCTTATTCGGCAAATTTGCTTAATTCGTGCGGCTTTTCGTTGTGTGAATATTGTTTATTTTACGCGCCACGCATATTGCCCATACGCCATGGGTTCCGTTGGAAAAACAGGCATCCTGTCATGTCCGAAAATCTCACGCAAATACCAATGCTCAAACACACACACACAACACACAACTTAGGAGCGTATTTATTTTGGGGGCTGAAATGAAAACGGAATATAAAAAGGAGAACGTCACTGCAAGTAAATGATTTATTCAGGAATCGCATAAATGTATACCCCACTCGTTTGCGTTTCTTTTTTTTTTTTGTATGTCAAAGGCATTCCGCCTGGGGATTTATCAATCTGGTCGGCAATCCTTTGGCTATGCTCTAAAATAGTCCCTTTTTCCCATTCGCATTTCACATTGCGCATCCGCCGCGTTGGCCGTTTCGTTTGCTTGCGATTTTATGGTGCGGTTTCTGATTCAATTAGCAATGCGCTGAATACCATCCTTGTGTCACACACATATGAATGTATGTGTATCTGTTTGTTTTGTTACTACCAGGCTTAAGGCTTAAGGCTTAAGGCCAAGAGCCAAGACAAATTCGCCCATGACTGTGCGCAATGTGTGGCAGCAAACAATTGCAATATAGCTGCCCCAAAGTGTGCAATAAGTTATGCACGAAGCGAAGCCAGCTGATTTATGTGCTGCCATTGCGAGAACTTCGACGGTCTTCAGTTCAGTTCAGTTCAGTTCAGTTCGGTTAAGTTCCGTTTCCATTTCAATTTCCACCCCACAACAGCCAAGTTTCAAGACTCATTCAAAGCCGGCTTTCCGGCAAATGTCCCCCGTCTGTCTGCGTAAATTGTGTCGAATTTAACATGTTCATCATGGGCATTGCAACCATCGCACAATGCAATCGCAATGTTGGGATATTTGGATTAATCTACTAGCTTTCAAAATTATTGGTATTATTTGCAAAATTAAATTAAATGCATAAGTAAAATCTTAGTAAAACATTAAAATTTAGTGGTATTATTTGCAAAATTAAATTGCATAAGTAAAATCTTAGTAAAACTTTAAAAATTAGTGGCATTATTTACAAAATTGAATTGCATAAGTAAATAAGTAAAAACTTAGTGAAACTCTAAAAATTAGTGGTATTATTTGCAAAATTAAATTGCATAAGTAGGAATTGCATAAAATGTTCACCATGTCTTATTACATGTTATTTTTAAATTTCTTAAATTCCGGCACTCTTTAATTCCGTAGTGCACGTGGCTTCCCTTTATTTGACCTCATTTTTAACCTCCATTTTCTCGTTGTTATTTAAATATTCCTCTTGAAGGATCGGCGCCGATTGCAATACCAAATGCTGCTAAACGAGGGCTCATTAGTTGGTGGCCATGTTGACACGCCGACATGTGCGGGGGCTTTGCAAAGGGGTCAAAGGGCATTTGGATGGAGGCATGAAAATGGGGGGGGGGGGCACTTGTGTACATGACAGCTGACTACGCAGAGCCAAAGGAGTCGCGTCCAACCGCAAATACATTGATGACAGGTGCTTCATTAAAGTGTGTAAAGTGTCGACACGGACCGCTAAAATGTGAGCTGATGTTTTGGCTTAACCAGTGTAAAACACCGCATTGGACAGGCCAATTAAAACGGGAGACTCATAGTTAATTAAAAAATGTCAAAAGGTTAGCAAATGTACCTGCTCAATTAAGGCTGCAATGGGAAAACATAATTAAATATATACATTTGCAGGAATTATTCACTTTGGACTTTTCAACTTAGAAATAAATGTTTTACATAAACTGCGTGCTACTTTCCTTCTCAACATGGCCACAAAGAGCAAGTTGAATCAATAGCTTATTGTAAAATTAGAATAAAGGACTGTCTTGTAGGTCAAGGTCTGGACTAAATATGGTTACTTTTGTTATCCCACACAAAGATTTTGCATCTGAATTCCACTCGGAGCTTGTCATTCGATGAGCCTGCAAATAAGTTATGACTGATTCTGGCCAAGCACAAGCCCCAAAACCAGTTTGCATATGCTTTGTTCAGTTGCGGTCCGTTTCGAAATAGGACCTCTATAACTCACCCACTCTACAAACCAATTTTCCAGCCTTTTTTTCCGACTTTTCCCCGCTCCACTCGATACTCGGTATTCGGTACCAGTAGCTCTTAAAGTGGCCCACTGACCGTTCGTCTAATGAGGCGTCTGTCTGGTTCCCAGTTTCTGTTTCTCTGTCTGTTTTCCCGTTTTTGGGGGGGAGGTTGGAAAATGAGAGTGCTGGGGAAATGGGATCTCAAGTGTCGCCATTTGCTTGTTTTTCGCCACTTTTACAACATAATTTGGGGGGTCAGCGACGTCCGGATCATGGTTTATGATTCCACATTGAAGTTACTTGCGCCACTATATTCTCTTGAGCATTTTATTGCAGCCGACTTCTGGGCGAATATTAAATTTTTATATTGCCCCCGGAACAGTAGGCAACTGAAACCAACAGTATAAAGATATCAAGAAAAAAGAAACACGGAAAAGTGGCAGTGGCAGTGGCCGAAAAAAAAAAAAAGTACATGGAAATTGGATTCCATTTTCATGGGCAGTGAAACTGCGTTTGGCCACTGTGTTTCTATGGCCTTTTTTTTGGACTTGTCTTTTTTTTTTCTTGTTTTGGGGCTTGCAAATGCTTGCTTACAAATTAAATGTACCAAATTTCGTAATTGAGCGCCTTATGTATTTTTAATTTATTTTCCTTGTGACGCTCCTTGTGCTGTCAGTTGTGCTTTTGATTAATTTTGCAAACAAACATATTCAATGGAAACTGGCTCTGTCCTTGTTTTCTCTCTCCTCTTTTTTCCACGTCCATTAGCCGTGGACAGTCAAATAAGTTAATACCGTGTGCCATGAGCATTGACTGATTCCCCCATCAACGCCTATTAATAACCAATATTCGCTGAGCTGGATAAACAAAGCCATTCGCATTCGCTTTCGGCTAATGTTACAGCGGGCAGTTGAAAATTTAAACTAACAACTGACGAAATGTTATCAGCGATCTATTTATATGAGCGCCAATTTTGTGTAACAGATTAAATTGTTTAGCTTAATTTAAATAGAAATCTGTGATATGAAATGTCATAAAAATAACTTGTTAAATACCAAAAGATATATATTGATGAAGTGATTGATTCATAACTAATAATTAAAACATACTCTAAAATGAAAAAATAATAAAACAAGAGAGAACGCTATAGTCGAGTTCCCCGACTATCTGATACCCGTTACTCAGCTAGTGTAAGTGCGAAGGACAGTTTTTGGCGGTTTGTGGGCGTTAGAGTGGGCGTGGCAAAAAGTTTTTTGGCGAAAAATTAGAAATTTACAAGACTAATACAAAAATGAAAAAATATCAAAACATTTTTCAAAAGTGTGGGCGTGGCAGCTTTGGGCGGTTTGTGGGCGTAAGAGTGGGCGTGGCAAAAAGATTTTTTGCAAGTCGATAGAAATTTTCAAGACCAATACAAAAATGAAAAAATATTAAAACATTTTTCAAAAGTGTGGGCGTGGCAGTTTTGGGCGGTTTGTGGGCGTTAGAGTGGGCGTGGCAAAAAATTTTTTTTGCAAATCGATAGAAATTTACCATACCAATACAAAAATGAAAAAATATCAAAACATTTTTCAAAAGTGTGGGCGTCGCAGTTATGGGCGGTTTGTGGGCGTTAGAGTGGGCGTGGCAACATGAATCGACAAACTTGCGCTGCGTCTATGTCTCTGGAGTCTGTGTGCTTAGTCTCAACTTTCTAGCTTTTGTAGTTCCTGAGATCTCGACGTTCATACGGACAGACAGACGGACAGACGGACAGACGGACAGACGGACAGACGGACAGACGGACGGACAGACGGACATGGCCAAATCGACTCGGCTATTGATCCTGATCAAGAATATATATACTTTATATGGTCGGAAACGCTTCCTTCTGCCTGTTACATACTTTTCAACGAATCTAGTATACCCTTTTACTCTACGAGTAACGGGTATAATCAATTAAATTCAAATTATTCAAACACTAGCGCACTTATAACTGATAGCTGTTGAATTAATACATATTTATTGATAAACATTTACATGAACATTTAACAATAAATTATCTTTCTTTCTAATCCACACTCTTGCATAAAAATACTTGGTTATTCCATAGACATATAAAAGTTATTTAAAAGGCAAATAGCTCGTTGGTTTTATTAATGCTTCATTTGTCTTTCTCTCATTTCCCTTGTGTTGCTATCTAAAAATACTCAAAAGAAAAAAAAGTTTGAGTAAAGAAAGCCCAGTAGACAGAAAATAAACTTAAAACAGTCTGAATAAACTTAAGAGTTTCCTAACTTGAGGTACAACAGCATATAAGCCTTTTAAACGGAATAACTTTTGTTTTCAAAAGTTAAAAGGTAAAATACAGAACATAATTAAAGAAATGGAAACCTGTATAAATATCTCTCCAGCGGGCCATTAATAAAAACGTGTGCTTAACGCAGCTTAATTCTCATTAATCGTCAGGTGGCTAATTAATTGAAATCTATGAATATTGGATGCGAGCTGTCAGTAAAGTGGAAAAGCTGGTCGAGATTCCCGCAATAAATTAAACCGCAAAATAGGGAGCCTGTTTACACCCATTTGATAGAATCCAAATTTATACCGTATCGCTTATTTCAATCAATATTTGATTGAATTTGCCCAGTTTGTTTGGCTTCCGGCAGAGACCTTAATACCACCAGATTTCTGGGCCAAGTTCAGGTACTCGCAAATGAAATCCAATAAAAATAACCAACACATTTTTCTCATCCCGTTAAGTGTGATCTGATTTTGGCGCGATTTTCGGTTGAATTATAAACAACTCTGCTGGCTAAGCGTTGTATATATGGCCAATATATGTATGTTCGATTGTAAATTGGGGATGGGTTGGTGGGCATGGGTAATGTTGTAAGCCGATTTCACGGCCATAAATATCAATTCGAGCAGCGCGGCGGCCAGAAAGAATTATTCGAAAAAAATGGTATGAAAATAAAAATAAAAAAAGAGATGAAATTCAAGAGGGGCGATATTTGATTTATGCGGCAGTGGGCGTGGCAGCGCGGCATCTAAGTAAAATATTTGCTCGCTACTAAACCACCACAAATCTTGTTTCGATTTAAACTTATTAGAAGCGAAGCTGTGATTTATTGGACTCAGGCGACCATCAAATACTTTGCACTCGATTTGCCACAAATTCAAAGCAAACTGGCAAAAAAAACCTGAGCTACAATGGCATATTTGGCATACCAAATTTTATAATTAGAAAAATGAGTGTAAGAAAAGCACTCTTCCTTAAACCAAACACTTAATATGGCACAAAGATTTAGTATTAATAGATTTATGATTAATATCAATACGAATGAGTATCATTTTCGATGGACTCACCACCAACTTAGACCTGCTAGTATGTAAATCCGCTCAAGTGCTGCCATTGCGTAGCAGCTTCTTCGACTTAATCTCCTTCCTGCGATTTCCTTTATATTTTCCCTTATTTTTCCGCCGCTGCCAAGTATCTTCGTGGGCTCTGTGCAAATTTTGATTTATGCGAGCTGCCAGGGAATGTCAATAATTGGCTTAGGATGCTGTGACTGCCATCTGCTATCGGCCATCAAAACTTCGGACGCCTTTCGATTTTCTGGGCAGCTGTCTTTCAAGTTTCACTTCAGCGTTTTTCTGCGGCAATGGCGCCGCAATTGAACCAAAAAACAAAAAAAAAATGAAAAATAATAATAAAAACTGAAAAAAAAGAGTTCATTCAATTGTGCTGGATATTTTCGCCTGCTCAGCACTTTTCGCACTCTCCCCATCGGCGGTGCAAAGTTTTAATGAGCAAAGCAAAAACACGAGCTGCCTGCGAAAATCCAAAAAAAAAAAAAAAAACAACATCGCTGGCTAGGTAAATCAAATCAAATAAATGAAATTTTACAAATTATTTTACACAAAATATGCGCAAGTTGTGAAATGTTTATGCCTTGACTTGAGGTGGGGAGGTGGCAAAATTATCATTCTGCACAACGACAGCATTAATATATACAAAAAGCAGCAAAGCAAAAAAAAAAAAAACATTTATGTTGAACTGATAAGTCCAGCAATTTATCGTTGAAGAAAGAAACACCTGTAAATTTTCTTGCACACGTACATATAAGCTAAACAGACCACAGTAAAGTGCATTTGATATACGATAACAATATATAATCTTCATGCCAGTCTGTCATTTTTTTATAATTTAGCCTCTAATAGCTAATAACATCTTTAATTTAATGACCAATTCTTAAATCATTAAATAGCAAATTGCAAAAATAAACAAAGTGTTGACAGGCTGGGCGACCCAAATTAAATGTTTAACATTTAATTAAACAGATTTGCCCCACCAAACTTTTGCCTGCCCTCGAAGGCAGAAAAATAACAAAAATAAAATACAAATAATGTCAAAAAATAAAATGCTAGCTGTTGGGCACAAAAATCTGAGCCAAGTTAAGACAATTTGAATATAAATGGCTGTTTTAGCCGGGGCGGTTGTCCTTGTTGTTTGGCATGCCAAGTGCTGCCTGGGGCATTTGTTAATTTCCGTTTCCGTTTTCCCGCCAAAAGTGGGGGATCCTTCCATGAACAGCCCCAGAATCCAGACCCTCACCTACACCCATTGTGGCCCCTATTGTTTCGACCCTTCCGCCAACGATTTCCGACCCGCTTTTAATGCCGCTTTATTGTCAAAAGATAAGAACGGGCACAAAAGCGGGAAAAACTGCTTAAAAAATTCTATTAAGCCGCAGCGCAAAATTATACGGCCAGCAAACAATGGCAAACACCTGTTCGCGTGTGTGGGGCAAGAGGCGCTGATAACTGCCGCCCACATTGCAGCACCAAAAAAAAATAGCAGCAAACCAACCGCACTTCACATGGAAAAAATCTAATGATAATACTTGAAAGAGTCACTAAAAAGATTATCACTAAACTCATTTATGGCTACATCATTTTGGTTGCATTCGACTTTTGTCTCTGGGAAAGCAGGAAACACTCTTGAATTTATTTTATTAAAAAGAGCAGAAACTTGAATTTATGCTATTAAGAAGTGCAGAAACTTTTCTTTTAAAGTTCCTTAAGTTTCTTTTCCTTAGCTGATGATCATCTCGATCTTGGAGGTACTACTTTTTTTCAGTGCCTTTGAAAAATCAAGATCCAGATGCGATCGACTCAATTTGTTTATGTGCTGTACTGATTGCTTTATTGTGGCTAAATTGAACACTCTACATATTGCTGTGGTCAAAATGATTATTTCGTTTGCTGTTGTCTTCGGTTGTCTGCAGTTGTTCTGTTGTAGTTTTTCTAGACTTTCTAGTGGGTTGTTCATTGCTGTTGGCGATCGATAGTTGTCCTCTTTTAATTAGGGGCTCTAAAAAAGGGAGTTATATATTAATATATATAAAATCTTTAGATTTTAAGAGTTTTTAGATTCTAATATTGGTTGGCATTCTACTTACAGGAGTTGCGGTTGTTGCTGCTGCGGTTGTTGCTGCTGCAGTTGTTGCTGCTGCGGTTGTTGCTGCAGTTGTTGTTGCTGCAGTTGTTGTTGCTGCTTTGGTTGTTGCTGCAGTGGTTGTTGCTGCAGTGGTTGTTGCTGCGGTGGTTGTTGCTGCAGTGGTTGTTGCTGCGGTGGTTGTTGCTGCGGTGGTTGTTGCTGCGGTGGTTGTTGCTGCGGTGGTTGTTGCTGCGGTGGTTGTTGCTGCTGTAGTAGTTGCCGCTGTGGTTGTTGTCGCTGTGGTGGGGTATGCAGGATATCTACTAGTTGTTGTGGTGCCTGTAGTGGCCGACGTCGTAGTCGAGCCGGTAGATGGCGCACTGGTGGTGCCAGCGTAGTTATAAACGGCGGCATAGGCTGGCACAGGCTTGGCATAAACGGGATAGGACGAGAGCGGCGAGGGATACTTGGCAGGGGGCGGGGCATAAGCAGCCGGCGCGGCGGGATACGAGACGGAATAGGAGGGAGAAGCGACTGGATACGGACCCGGAGCCTCAGCCACCGCCTTGGCGCCATAAGGTCCACTGGCAGCGGCATAGGCGAACGAGTTCTGGCCAGACGATGAGGAATACCGAACGGGGGCATAATCCTGAACCGGCTTGGGCTGATAGCCAGGAGCAGGGGCTGGGGAACCGTACGATTGGCCAGGATACGAGGGACAGTAGCTCAGGTCGGTTTGGATAAGTTCTGCAAAAGGATAAGAGAAGAGAAGGTAAAGAGAATCAATTAAATGAAATTATGGATTATGGATTGAGAAGCGTACCCTTCTTGCCGGCGAACAGCAGTTTCAAGTTCTGCGCATCCAGGCGGCACTTGCTCGAGAATGGATGGTAGCTGTAGCCATCGGTGGCGCAGACAGCATAGCCACCTGGCGGGCACACAGCATCGTAGTTCACATCCGCAAAGATGTAGTCCAGTTCAGAGCCCGAATATTCGCCATACCAATCGTAGTCGCCTTGAACACCGACGACGGCAGCCAGGACGAAAGTCAGGAGCAGAGCCAAGGAGCTGGACTGAGAACTTGGGTGTTGCATGTTGCCGATTGAACTGATGTCGCTGACCATGGAGATTCCCGCTTTTATGGGTCAGCGACTCGACTCGAGAAATGGAGTCTAGAACGTGCATGTGATTACGGTCTTTACATCACTTTCGAGCATTTTTTTTTTTTTTTTGTAGTTTTATGTTTAAGACCCCGTCTCCCCGGCGTTTATCACTGCGGAACGTGCGAGCGAAGAGCGGTGACATTATGACATAGTAATATGGCATTACCTAACAAAAAAATCGTTGTCTTTGCCGCAGCTTAAACTCTCCAACTAGCACTTTAAACTCGACCAACTGGCGCCAGATTGTGGGTAAAGTGGGTAACTGGATTAATGTCGATAGAACCTGACCCAACTAATCAAGTGGCATTTCTCCACCACTACAACGTTGTAGTAGATACACAAAAACATAAATACTTTTTTAAATATATCTTACATTATCCCTTTTCTTTTAATCAAAAAGTTCCTTATGTTTCCTTATTTTTTCCACAAGCCAAATGACTTACAAACAAACTAAGCCAGCAGCATTAAATCAGTTTTCTGGTAAAATTCTATGTAATAAACTAATATAATTACAGTTATTCAACTTTAAATACGAGTGGGGTAACCATGTGATACTATTTTATACGCAAAACAAATAACAAGTGTAAGCCCTGGTGTAAACTTGCACCCAATCTCGTACTTTGCTCCTGACCATTCATAAAAGTTAAGTGCACTTGCATATAGTTGCGGACATGTGCAGAAAATTATATTGCAAAGGCGGTTTGCCTTAAATTCACTTTTATGTGCCATGCCTTTTTACGAGCTGAGAAGCCAGAAATTTTCACACCACACCGTGTGCGGCTAATTGTAAAATGCATTTTATATGAAATATAAATTCTCTTACACTTTGTAAAGAATTTCATATCAATCCTAAGTCGATGCCAATTTCGTCTAAAGAAACGGCAGAGAAACCGCATCAAATATTTATACTTTTTATACTCGCTTGCCATGCAGGACATCAGCTATGCAGGAATAAATTTTATGAAAGTTTGCGGAGATAGATATTTTACATGAATCTAGAATTGAAGTGAAGCGAAGTGTTCGCCAAAGTTGAATCTTAAAGGTTACTGCGTAGTAATAATAAAGTTGCATTGCAATCGCATCAAATGCTTTTAACTACACTTTCAAAGTGAAACGAACACCTATGCTGAAAATTAGTTTTCAAGTCGTCTCATAGTAAACATTGTTTGAAATTGATGATACGAGTTTAAAGTTAAATGGATCAGTTTTAGGTGAAATACACTTTTATAGGACCTCAATTAGAAGTTGTTAACATTATTTATCTTATATTATATACATTTTCTTTATTAATAAAATACAATTAAAATTTTTGAAACACCCAGTTGTGTTAAAATCCGTTTACAAAGTTTGAAATTCTTAAGAATTTGTGGCTCCCTTCTGTGCGCGCCACGCCCTCCTGCAAAACTGTTATACACGCCCACGACAAGCAATTCACAAAGGCATTGAAGCAGTGCGCCGACAACTTGTTGATGGCAAGCAGTGTTTTGGAAAGCAGTATTTCTGCACGCAAAAAAAAGCCTTACATTAGGCAAATATTATTAATTACAATTTAGTGCTTTTTTTCCTGCATATGTATGCGTTCTCAAAAATTGTTTTGTTTTCTTGATTACTTAAATATAAGTTAATATATAATTTTCAATGCATTGTACAAAGAGTCCTATTTTTCTCGTATTTTTTCATAAATTTTCGTTCAGTGTGCAGTGGGTGGATGGGCGGGAAAATGGGGAAAATATGAGGGCATCGCCAGCAACATCGGCTGGTGATTTTTGCCGGATGCCGTACCATTTGCCTGCGGTACGCGGAGCAGAGCGGTGCGAAAATCGCAGTGAAGCGGCCAATTTTGAATACCGATAACAGAAGGCCGTGTTTTTTGTCCGTGTTTCTAAAATATATATATTTTTTTTTGTGTTTTGTTGCTGTACGTGACGAGCGGTGAACTGAAACAGAATCAATTGTTTAAGTTTGCAATGAATGAATGGCTGTGGCAAACAATTGAATGAATTCAATTGCCACAAGAGCTCCATGTAAGTGATCTGTTGGCATCTGTTTTTTGCGTAAATTCTCGACAATTATTATGCGAGTATTAGGTGCAAATATTTTCGAAACATATTTCAACAAATATACTCGTACATAGTTCAGTAAATCATTTGCATAATTTGTGCGCCGCATGAGACTTAATTTTCGACCGTTTAATTAAGTAAACAATTGAATTAAATATTTGCGCACACAGTGCAAATAAATAATTCGATTTCGAGCCCCTAAATGCGAAAAGTTTTTTTGCGCTACACAGGGCAAATAAGGCAGTGATTGGCAGGAAATAAGGAAATAAGGAAATGAGTGTTATAATTCGCAAGGTTGGCAACTTTTATGCTCAGTAGATTGAAATTCCGGATGATTCGTGGCCAGTGTGGCGTGTGTAATTGCATTTGGTGACCCAGACGATGTGGATGAAGTAATTTGTTATTATAATTGATCCGACTAGAATGGCCGAATAATGTGGCATTATTTCGCATGTCCGCTTTCATTTCGTTTGTGTGTGTATTTGTGTGTGTGTGTGGGTGTTGGTTTGCGTGGCATTTCCGTTTCCGGCCTGCAAATGGCGCTAGCATCATTAACCGCATTGACGGCTTTTGTCCTCCGCCTCTATTAATTTCATTTTTCTTCTTTTTTTTGTGTTTTTTTTTTTGCTAGCCTGCTAGACAAAACAATTCATCATCAATATTCAGCATGTGTACATATAATTATTGCTCTGGCAGCTTTTAGCGACCACCCCCATTGATTGGCCATTTGTATCTTTTGCAGCGGGCGGTCTTGTCGCCAAAAAAACAAAAGAAAAGAAACACAAGTCCTTTTTCTTACCCCCACCCATTGTTGACAATAAATTTCAATTTCGTGCATAATTTATGCAAGCAAACGTTTTCCAATTATTTGTGTTTTATGAATGCTTCAAAATGAGCGCCATCCCCATTCCTATGGCTTCTCTTCATCCCCAAGTATTCAGCATCAAAAAACTATGCAAAACAAAACAATTTGCCAAAAATGTTGCAGATGCTTGCGTATTTCTTGGAGGGCTTCCTCAGTTTTGTGGGGTGAATATCTTGGTTACACAGTGCGCTCCAGATTTTCTTGTTACTTCGCTGTTAAAACAAAAGGGCAGAGGAATAATTTGCAGCTGAGCAAAGCAGTTTATTTAATGCAATATTGATTTTAACTGGCTGTAGCAAAAGCGTAGTAAAAATACTAGTAAACAAGAAAACGTTGTCTAGTTCTTAGTGGCACATTTTTGGCACACTTGCTTTCAAAAGTCTTATTTTGGTAATAGCGAAAAATAATTGAAAAAAAGTGTCATATATTTTACGGCTTCTAAGCAATAAATAAATAAATATTTGATTACGACTTCTAAGCACAATATAAAAGAATATTTAATTACTACTTCTAGGCAACAAATAAAAGAATACCTAATTACTTATGCCAGTAGAAGAAGAAAGCCATAATTATTTTACTAAAAGCCTGTTACATAGAGCATTTTTGTTTTGCCGCTATTATGTTGCTACTATTTTTCTATATGTAACCAGCATGACAAACAGAATATGTTGAATAGGCACAGAGTTCTGTGCCACTTCAAGTGTATTTTGCCTCAAAGCGTACACTGCAATACATTTAATTCAAAGCAGGGCGACTGTTGTAAATGCAATTAATGTTCATTAGTGCTTCAAGACGGCCATTTGAATTGATGGCCAACAAAGGGCGCTCCTGTCCTTGGTCCTGCCAACGTCCTGGTCCTAGTCCTAGTCCTGGTTCCGCTTACCTGCCGCTAATTGCCTGGCCAAGACACTTGCAAAAATAAATAACATGCAAGAATGTTTAGCCAGGTATGGCGATATCCATCATGGCAAACTGTCCCAGTTTGGTGCAGTAAATTAATGGCGCAAATTAAAGTTTCGTCCTAAGAGCGTGGAAAATCATCTTACTCTGTATATATGTATACTCGTATACACGTATCCTGCATGCCAGCTTTTCCACTGCTTGAGCAGGCTTCTGTGGAAACTCAATCAAGTGAAATGAGTTTTGATTAAAAATATAACCAGGTTAGGCTAGAACTTTGCAGCTCATCTCGCCTTTTGGGCCACGTCTGAGTGTGCGAGTGTGTGAGTGAGAGTGTGTGAGTGTGTGAGTGTGCGAGTGTGCGTGCGATCGAAGTGCATTTCATTTGAGTTTTTGCCCCGTGGCATTTGCTTTGTCTCTCTGTGCGACGAAATGCAATTAAGTTTGCCCAACCACGGTTGCAGAAATAGCGACACAGTTAAGCAACGCCATTAATTAGACAATAAACTGATTTACAGCATATGTGCTCACAGCAGCACACAGGTGGCTTGTTGGTGTGCGTGTGGGTGTGGGTCACAGGACCTAAGGGAGCTCATGCCCCATGTGGATATGCCATTTCCTTGGGCACCAGTTCCCCGCGGAAAGGACCCCCTCACAAATTTCAAACCCAACTTGGGCAACTCTTTGAAGCCTAACCAAAATTAGAAATGCACACACGAATGGACAGCCGCCAGCGACTCGAATTCCCTTCGCTATGGCTAAAAACAGCAAAAAAATAATATTTTAATATATCTTAACATAAAATAGTTAACAACTAACTCATATGTAACTCTTAACGTGTGCAATACTTTTATTAAAGTTTTTAAATTACCTCTGATTGATTTTTAGCACGTATTACAACGTTTCAAAAGTTATTGCAACTTCAAACCAATACTTCTGTTATATTTTTTCAGTGCATTCAGTCCATGCTAAGAGTTAACCACATTGAACAGCACACGATGGCGACATCCTCTTCAGATTCGGATAATTTGGATGCGGGATCGCAGGCCCAAACGCAGGATAATCTGCGCATATTCTTAAAGCATTTGTATGCCGAGTGCGTGTTTCGATACCAGAATGTCACATACGATACGGACGACCCATCATTCTCACTTGGCCCAGCAACAGGTGAGTGGCGGCCAACAGGCGTATACGTGATTTGCCACATGGCCTCGTGCACACAGCAAAAGCGAATAAATACAAGAGGCATAAAGAGAAGAGGAGAATTAAATTAAATTACAGCTCAACTGATTTCATTTCAAAGAGATGTATTTAGATATATACAAAATTATTGGCTTACTTCTTGAGGATGCTAATTTAAGCATGGGTTTTCGTTTCCATGCAAATCATTGAAATTTCAAGACAAATTGATAAATTTCAAGACAAATTGATAAATTTCAAGACAAATTGATAAATTTCAAGACAACTTGATAAATTTCTAAACAAATTCCATTATTCCATTCCATATTTTTACTACATAAAGTGCCCAACGTTTATAAATTATGAGATAAATAATAAGTAACTTTAGTTTAAAGTGCCATATTAACATACCTTATAAAGTAAATCCATTTTAATGGCACTTGTCGCCGTGCACAGACTACGATTCCGATTTGCCGGAGAACTTCAGTCCGGTGCCGCGATATCTGGAGAATGCCGCGATGAACGAGGGCGTTATTGACATGCGGAACGTGGACGAGGAGCTGGCGGAGAAGGAGGAGCTGATGGCCACCGTCGTCAGTGCCACGATGGCCACAAATCAGAATGAGAACCGACTCTTTTGCCCCCTGAACTTTGACGGATATCTCTGCTGGCCAAGGACTCCGGCCGGCACCGTACTAAGTCAATATTGTCCCGATTTCGTCGAAGGATTCAACAGAAAATTTCTGGCCCACAAGACGTGAGTTAAATGCCCAATATTATGCACGAATATTACGCCCTCAAGGATTGGATAGATTTTCATTCCGCTCAGAGTTTCGCATGGTCAAATAAATTTCGCAATTCGCAGTATTCACTTGAACATAAACGTGGACATAGCCAGCTTTATTTAACATTTACTTTAATGTGTACTGTGTGTCATAAACGACAATGTTTATTTACGAGTGATACAAACAGAGAAACTCTTATAAAATTTACATTAGAGTTTATTGTACAAACAGGGAAACACTTATTGAATTTACATTAGAGTTTATTATACAAAAACTCTTATAAAATTTACATTACAGTTTATTGTACAAACAGGGAAACACTTATTGAATTTACATTAGAGTTTATTATACAAAAACTCTTATAAAATTTACATTAGAGTGTATTACATAAATGCGCAGCACATTTATGCACATAAGCAAACAAAAAAAGTTAGTAATGTAAGGAAATTAAAATCCTTCTTCAGCGTTTCTTTAGCAGAGATAATCTTCCTAAGTGTACTGCAGCTGCACTTTGAAACTTGCACTATATGTTTCTTTTATGTTATTTAATGGATAGTATTCATACCACTTTACGCACCAGCTGAGCTCAGCTGCCTCTAGCTAAAGTTGGCTAACTTGTGCCATTGTCAGGCGTGTTTTCTTTCCTTTCTTTTTTTTGGGTATAAAAAAAACAACACAATTGGGACACAATTATCGTAGTAAGCATTTCGCATTCATAGATGTCTGGAGAACGGCTCGTGGTACCGCCATCCGGTGAGCAATCAGACCTGGTCCAATTACACCAACTGCGTGGACTACGAGGACCTGGAGGTAAGTGCTCCGGCGGGTGGGGTGCTGGCATGGGCATTAATCAAGAAAGTTGCCACTGCAGTTTCGCCAGTTCATCAACGAGCTGTACGTGAAGGGGTACGCCCTCTCTCTGCTGGCCCTGCTCATATCGATTATTATTTTCTTGGGCTTCAAGTAAGTGTTTGTCGTCGCCTTACCTTTGGGAAACTAATGTGCGGATATCCCTTTCCGTTCCCATCCAGATCCTTGCGCTGCACCCGCATCCGCATCCATGTGCACCTGTTCGCCTCGCTGGCCTGCACCTGTGTGGCCTGGATATTGTGGTACCGTCTGGTGGTGGAGCGTTCCGAAACCATAGCCGAGAATCCGGTAAGATGCACTGCAAACAAATTTATAAGCCAGTACACATTGGCTTAACACTTTTTAGCTCTGGTGCATTGGCCTGCATCTGGTGGTGCACTACTTCATGCTGGTCAACTATTTCTGGATGTTTTGCGAGGGTCTGCACCTGCACCTGGTGCTCGTTGTGGTAAGTTATATTCGCATCTGGCATTGCCATGCAAATCTGTGTAATTGCCCAGCAGCAGCAGCAAGTCTGCATTCTTTATGAGCGACTTCTGTGCATGACAGTTGTGGATATCCTGACTATCCGCTGACTTGGCAATGCGCTGCAACCCCCAGCAATTTGTCTGAGAGCAAAATTGCGGCGTTTGGCCAACTGCTTGCCGTCTGCGTCAAGTTGAGATGTCAGGAATGTCCGTCCAAGTACTGACTTATCCCCACACATCCTTCCATCTACTTGCCAGGTCTTTGTGAAGGATACGATTGTGATGCGCTGGTTTATCGTCATCAGCTGGTTCCTGCCGATTCCCATAGCCATCGTCTATGGACTGGCCAGGCACTTCAGCAGTCCGGACAATAAACAGTGAGTCCACCATTGCCAATGGCTACCACATTTTTGCCCAATCACTTTCGAGTCATAAACATTTGATTTAATGTTGCAATGCCGTTAACTACACTTGCATTTTTGCATAGTTACATTTGATTTCACATTCTTGCAGCTGCTGGATAACGGACAGTCTCTACTTGTGGATCTTCTCGGTGCCCATAACTCTGTCGCTGCTGGCCAGTTTCAGTAATATTCACCATTTCATTCCAAGCACACATATATATTGTTGTTAAACTGTATGCATTTCATTAAAACAGTTTTTCTGATCAACGTGCTGCGTGTGATCGTGAGGAAGCTACATCCGCAGTCCGCGCAACCGGCACCGCTGGCCATCCGGAAGGCGGTACGGGCCACCATTATCCTGGTGCCGCTCTTCGGACTCCAGCACTTCCTGCTGCCCTACCGTCCGGATGCCGGCACCCAGCTGGATCACTTCTATCAGATGCTATCCGTGGTGCTGGTCAGCCTGCAGGGCTTTGTGGTCTCCTTTCTGTTTTGCTTTGCCAACCACGATGTCACCTTCGCCATTCGCACGCTGCTGAACAAGTGGCTGCCCAGTTTGGTGACTCCGCCGCCGGCCGGGAGTAATACTGGACAGATGGCCACGACCACGCCCAGCCGAGAGTTGGGCGTTTAAGGCGTATCGCACGAGGGTCGATCGAAACATTGACCGCATCGCCGAGCAAAGATTTTGATGCGCTGTCTCTGCTATACTCGTATCTGTGCTCCTTATTCCCTGATGATAACATATTTGTTTTGAACACTTTTTTTTTTTATTTATTAGCCAGGGTTATTCAGCCCGAAATGCATTTACAAAATGAAAGTTCTAGTCATATGAATTATCCATTAAAGAGAAATAGTTTGCTTTAAAAAGTGCTTACCAGAGAACTGCAAGAGTGACATTTTTCGCCACCATAATCACACTTAACAAATGTATATATTATATTATTTGCTTTGTTAAGCAGGGTACTCACCCCTTTCCTCAAGCTCTTTCCACGTCAGAGCTGAGAGATGGTTGTAGCTCCTGGAAAATAAACAGCTAGCTCAGGCACTTCTTCCAGTAGGTCGAAATCACATTGTAGATAGCCTCTGCTGCCACAAAAAATCACTGCACCACTCACTCACATTTAGTATTTTTTTTTTGAAAAACATCGAAAAAGTGGTTTGCTTATGTAGGACTTTTGAGAAGCGCAGAGAAGGGCACCTATATTTTGGTATTTTTTAGTATTAAGTATTTAGTATTATTTAGTATTTAGTATTATTTAGTTTTTATTACTTATTATTATTCATTATTTCCTTTTAATGTAACGTAATACTTTCAACTATCTTAGTTATAATTGTTTAGCGGTGTGCCGGTGGCTTGCTGCAGTTCTCTGGTGCTTACTCCCTAGGAAAAATCTTCTGAGCGCTTAATTTCAAACTTTTTACTCTTTTGAGAAATTATATAAAGCATATTCTTAAGCATTAACAAACCAAAATATATATAAAATCTAAGCTTGAACCTGGAAAAAAAGAAACTATGTATGCCATATATATTGTTATTTAAATTTATATCTCGGGATTTGCCATCCACACATTTAGGTTTCACAGCTATCCCTAGCAAACTAACTATGTCATATCCAGAGAAATTGCGGGAAACAAATGCCAAGAATTTACACAGAAATTTCCCCCGATGATTTTAGTGCAAAATCATATGCGTTTCATTTTATGATACAAAATATATTCAAATCCTGAAAGGATTTGAAAAGATACGCAGAATTTAGCATACGTACCCTTGTACCTAAGGAACCTAATGCCCTTAATAATAATATTTAATAATGTTAAGAAAACAAAAATATATATGTGCATTGTTTGGACGTTTAATGTAGCTGACAGATATTAATAATATTTATTCAACTTAACCAAGCA
Source organism: Drosophila yakuba (assembly GCF_016746365.2). NCBI lineage: Eukaryota > Metazoa > Arthropoda > Insecta > Diptera > Drosophilidae > Drosophila > Drosophila yakuba. The sequence goes on along the minus strand of NC_052526.2, from coordinate 7,288,492 downwards.
CACTTACATACGTAGCGAATAAATCATGTTAACTGCAAAGAAATCGTTTGATTGCCAAATATAATACTTGGAATAAAAACAACTTGGTTTTTTGGTAAATTTTTCATTCAATTTTATTTCATTTTTTTGCGGATTTTCTCTTGTCATATTTTTTTATTTTTATTTTGTATACCATTGCTTGCCGGCTTTTTGTTGTTTGGTTTTAGTTTTTGTTATCAAGTTTCGTTTGGATTTCGTTTTAAAATTGTTGTTTTTGTTTTTGGTTTTTTGTTTATGAAAGAGCAAAAGAGCGTAGAACAAAACTAATACATACAATAAAATACAAATATAATAATAATTTACATACATTCATATAATTTATATGTACGAGTATAGTAAAATTTACGTTTTCATCTTATCGCTTTGGTTTTTCAATATAAGTTATATAATAATATGCATCTAAATTTGTGTCACCTCGTTATCATTTCCTTCACTGTGTGAGTGTAAGTGTGAGTGTGTGTAAGTGTGATGGGTTCGTTTTGTTTCTGTGTTAGTTAGATATATTTGTGGTAAATACATACAAATATGCGCCTATCCATTTAGATGTATTAGAGGCCTGCAGGAATCCACTGCGAATTAAATCACTAAGATTTATGAGAAAATTATACAATAATTACGAAAATTTGTTGGGCTGAAGAATTCGCGTTTGCTTTATGAATTCTTGATCGAAAAAACTTTATTATGATGCAGGCCTCCAATATATTTTACGTTTGTTGTATGCATGACATTAAGTTAGAGCATTTCGTTAGCTGATGGGCGGTTTTCGGGTTTTTGGGTTTTCGGGTTTGGATTGTGTGACTTGGAGGGTGTACAAATCAATTGAAATAGTTCTACTCAGGGTCTACGAATACAATATCGAAATGTGAGTAAGTAAGCATATTTAAAAGTAAGGTAAGTACATGGGTATGCGGTATATGGTTAACTAATTGGATAAGTACGATCGCAGGGTAATGCATAAATAGGTGCTGGCCCATGGATTTGCACGAAAAAGTATATTAATATTTTGTACGATACGCTATAGACAATAATAATTAGCATACACAATCAAATGGATAATAATTAATTAAGTTTGAAGTTGAGTTATGACTTTTTAATTGCATTTTTATAATTATTTTGATTTGTGATCTTCTCTTCTTGCTCACACACACACACATATGTAGTTGGCTTACATATATGTATATAACGGTTATCGATTTTTCTTATGCACAAAATTGATTTAAATATTCTTGCGATTTTTGTTTTTTTTTTTTTTACTTATTTACTTAGTTTGGTTTGGGCGCGTTCCGTCTGACAAAGCGGCTACGTATATTTTCTTGTCTTCTCCTTATTGTTTTTCTTCTTATTTGTTTAAACTAACTGTTTGAATGTTGCAAGCAATTCAACATTCAACACTGATTACCGTGTTTTCTGCCTCAGGCGACCATTGAATTTTATTGAAATTTCTGGCATATTAACGCTCTTTGGCTTTTTCGCTTACTTCTGTAGTTTTGCATAATCTGTCGCACGTTTTATCATTGCTTACACACTAAATTGAAGTTTCATATTTGCTAACTTGCATGCTGAATCTCGTCTTAGATTAGATTTTGGTATCGATGAAATCGCCTTAAGTGTCTAGATTTTAGTGTATATCAATAAAAATGTTGGAAGTTGATTTTCGGGTGTAGCTTCGGGAGGCGTTTCAAAATCGCTTTACATTCATTCACTTTCGGGTATTTGTTTGGAATTTTTGTTTGTTACCTTTGGAGTTGCCGTTCTATACGATATTCTAGGCTCAAATTCATTTTCATTTTGGTGTTGCTCTGTTACGGTTTTCGATTCTGTTTTCGGGGGCTAAATATTTCATATTTCATATTTTCGCTATCCTGGCCATACAAGTAGACGACATGTACATCTATATATATATATATATATAAATAAATATGTATTTGTTGTGTTTAATTTTTAAATTAAATATGTATTTGTTGTGTTTAATTTTTAAATGCATTTCATGCTTAGTTGATGATTTTCATTGTTGGGTTCAGTTATAGTTTTTGCATTCTGCTGTTTTTATTTTATTTTATTACTTGCTAAAATGAATATCGAAGAACTGTCGCCAACTGATCGGTGTGTGGTTTTATGTGTATTTTCTTTTATCTTCGGCTTTTATTTAGCTGAATTTTAAACTTATACGCTTCGGTTAATATGGATGATTTTATTCATTTATGTTTTTTTTCGGGTAAATTGTAAGTGGCGGCGTATGAGCCGTGTATGAATGTGACCGAGTCGCTGAGTTGCGATTTGTACAACTGCGTCATATAGTCGCCTTCCGTATACTATATATATATATGTATATATATATATATAGTAAGTCAGCGTGGGCCAAAACAGCCAACTCGTGCCACATCTCCATATTGCTTTTGTGAATGACACACGCGCCTGCGCAGCAGCGTTGCGGCGGTTATTTTGCGGATATTACTTGATTACTTGATTATTCCATATGTCATATTGAGTATTGAGTAGTTTAACTAGTCGCCGGGAAGTGGGAAACGAATCAGCAATCGGAGACCTGTTCATTTTTAATCTCTGTTCTCGGTCCCAATGGTAAAACTGCTTGCATTGTCTAGCCCGGATATGGACCGCACTGCTTGCAAGCAGTTGTCCATCGATGACTTCCGGTCTCTTGCTGATGTCGCGTTTCTAGGTAATTTTAGGTATTTTTTTAATGTATTTCACATTTCAATTTGCTCATATTCCATTGAATTTCGCGTTTCCGCAGTGGTTTCTCTTGATTTTCTTATCCTTGTGTACTTTGTATATATCGTTATACATACTTAATACCTTAATAAATTTTACTATAAATCTTTGTTTAAAAAATTTTACATCATTTATGTTATATACTTAAAAATTTGGTGTTTTCAATTTGCTTTCGCAACTTCTTCTTTGCTTGAGTTCTTTTCTTTTGGATTTTCTTCGTTTTTCTAGCTTAAGATTTGTTTTTTTCTTTTTTCTTGTATTTATTATTTTTTAGGGTTTTCCGCCTTATGGCCCATTGCCATGTAGATGTGGCCTGACCTTTCAGCCCTAAATACACAAAAAAAAAATTGTATGCTTCCTAAGAATGTCATAAGTTAAACTACAGACACACACATTGATTGTTGGTAGACTCTACTAAATGATCTCGGATTTGAAAACTAGATTATTGAAGTGAAAAATCGAATAAACAATCTTTAATTGAATTAATATAGTTGCGCGTACATATAGTTCGTATTTGATATTATATATTTATTTATATAGGCGTAAAACTTAGTTAAAAACTTAGTTATACGTTAGAGAGCTTTGAAACTTAATCTGTATTTTAAATATATATTTGTATAAATGCGAGTGCTGTTGTTGTGTATTTGTGGTGTGGATCGATTTACACGGCTGAAGTTGCGGTTTTAGCTGGCCAAATTACTATTTATCTCCAATCCAATTCCGATCCAATTATTTACTGATCACTTCAACTGCGAAAGCGTTCTGCCTGCTGTATTGCCAATTTTCAGGTGGGTACAGATAAGAGCTGGCAAGCCATCGCTAGTAAATTCATGGTGTCATCGAAACGATCAAGACTATTCTTATTATTGTAAGAAGATGGTATAGAATAAACGAACTTTTACTGTGGCCTCCAAGAAATCCAATCGATTCTAACTTAAGATCGATCGAAGTCTTGCCAGCTCTAGTTTAGGTGTGCGTGTGTGTGTGTGTAGATATTTGGGGGGAAAAAAGAAAACAAATTTTGTGTTTTAGTTTTTTGTGTTTTTTCATTTTTTTTTTTTGCATAGTTTTTGGAATAAGTCACACATTTATTTAATAATAAATATATATTTTTAGTTGTAGTTATGTTTTTTTGTTTGCCTTTTGTTTGGTTTCGCTTGGTTGCATTCAATAAGTTATAATAATTATAAAAATGGAATAATAAGTAGGCGTAATAATATATAATGTAATATAATATAATAAGTTTGCTTGGTTTCATTTACTTTGGTTTGCACTTGACGAATACGAATACGAATCTTAGACGACGAAAAAAAGATATTTAAATCTGGTTACATATATAATATATATAATAATGGTTACAAGTGAGTGTGTTTTGGGTGCTTTGGGGACTTTTGTTGTTGTTGTTACGTTTGGAGGATATATCGCGGCTTTATCTTTGATTTCCGTTTCGTCTTCGAGTGTAAATCAAGGCGAATCGAATTAAATATAAGAGCTGAATAGCACTAGAATTAATGTAATGTAATGTAAGTTAGGTTTTGCAAAACGAACACAAAATACAATACAATACAATACAATATATTTATGCGTATCCATTATAATAAGTACTTAGGTAAGCTGAGAGAGTTATGTTGGTAATTCCTAAATCAATAGACATTAAATCATTTGGTTAGCTTGTTTAAATACTTTGTTTAATTGAATATAATCGAATTGAATTACATATACATAAGTTTCAAAAAAAAAATAGTTACTATATATTGCGACTTAGATCATTTTCATTCATATTTTTCCGGTTTTCTATTTTTTATTTTTCGTTTTTTGTTTTTTATCTTTTGACCCTATTACCTTCTCATATTTCTTTCCCATTTGTCAATTTATAGACAGTTGTCTGGCTCACCTCACTTTTTTTCTAAACTTCTCCTTAGTTTCTGTGTTGTGTTTTTTGGATGCCTCATTCAAGCTTTATTTGTTTGTTTGTTTTTTTTTTCTTTTTTGATATTTTTTTGTATTTTTTTCGTTTCTTGGATTAGTTAATAAAATTAAATTATAGAGAGGGAAATAAATCAATTTTCACTAAGATTTCATTAGAATTACAATCATAATAATTTCGTTTAGCGTACAAATCAAATGATAGGCATATCATAAACTCGCGCTAAATTTCGCAATTTCGACTACACTGTCTTTGTCATATATCATATCATATCATATCATATCATATCATATATCTTATCAGATCAGATCAGATGAATCTATAGTCTAGGTGTTGTTAAATCAAACAGATCGTGGAGTATTGGAAAGGTCTAGTCCAGATTGGCTGGTTCGCCTAAGTGGTTTTGGTCTTGTTAGTCTTAAAGCTGACCTGCAGCACCCGATTGCCGAGGGTATATCCGTTCAGCGACTGAATGGCCACCACGGCCTCATCGTAGTTGGTCATGGTCACGAATCCGAATCCCTTGCACTTGCTGGTCTGCAGATCCCGGATCACCTTCACCGACTGTACGGCTCCGAATGGACCGAACAGCTGCCACAGCACATTCTCCTCGGTTTCCGGTGCCAGATTATAGACGAATATGCACCATCCGGATCCAGTCATTGCGTTTCCCGGCAAAATCGAGTTGGCCAATAGATCGCCAGCCAGCGGTGAGTACCTAAAGTGCAGTTGCGATTCAAGCCGGTGGTGAGATAAGAGAAATAAAATTAGTTATGTGCCAATCGTGCAGTGTTTCGACATCAATGTGAATTTTGGTACTTTCTAGACCCCTGTTTACACCCAACTAATCGATCGCTTGGTCGCAGAATTTCCAAAGTACATGCTAATTTAGTTTACAAAATCCATTATAACTGGGTACTCATACAAGTGCCTACACTTTAATTAAGCTACTTGCACAGACCTATTGCTCAAAACTGTTTTTAGTCTATCAGTTTAAAGTTTTTAATATTAAAATAAATCGTCAACTAGAATCGTAGCTTATTAATTTTTATCCATGTACTTGTAAGACAATTTCATTTGAACTCTGAGCTTTCAAGGTGCATGCACATAAACTCATATTATAGGTTTTTGATTTATCTTGTAGGTCCAACAATGATTAAAGATTGGTAAATTGACTTCGCGTTGTTTGAGTTTCATGCTATGTACAAATATATATTTTATTCAATTTCATATATTACCCCTTCCTTTATCAAATATTTATGTATTTTAACTTTTATATAAAAAACTGCGCTACATTATTGAGTTATTGCCATTGTTTTCCGAATATTAAAAAAAGGATTCAAATCATAACAACAAACATCATACTGGAATCAAGGGTAACGGTCATGCAAACGAAAAAATCAAATTGGTGTAAGCAAATGAAAATAAATTATAGATGGTTATTACAGAACTTAAATGTATGTACAACCACCGTATAAGGATATTCAAATTATAGCTAGACATTTATATATATTTTGTGAATATATTTCTATGTATATTTTCAGCAAAATAAATAATGAAACAAAGTGAAACAGCTCGCACAGATAAAATGAACAAGATCAATAAATTCACCTTCGTAGGCCCTTGTTAATCGCTAACATGGGACTCTTTCCAATGCTAAAAATGATGATAAAATGTATTTTGAAAAGACAAAGAAAGAAAAAGGAGAAATAACAAAATGGTTTGGATAATAAATACAAATTAGTTAGTCAACGAAATGCTAAAATATATGTATATACGAACACAAATAAATAACGCGTTTCCAGTTAAACTTAGAAGTTTATACTTAAGGATAATAACAAATATTTTTGGTTCCAATTCATACAGCTTAGTTGCTAAAAAAAAAGTGCTCGTTGATATGCGGTGATTGCATTTACCAAGATCATTACTGTGGCCTTAGTATTCAGTATTTATTCAGTGAAATATTTTACGTAATAAAAATGTCAACTTCTTTAGAGGCTTGCTTTCCAAAAATGTTAAATTCAAGCCCATCTTAAGTTTCACATAAATAACGAAGTCGTTTGTTTAAAATTTTTGAATTTGAATTGTGCATTATTTTCGCCTGCAGCTGAATGAATACCAAGTCTAGGGATACGATTTTCCCCAACAGAGATAAATGAGTTTTTTTTTTTTTGATTATCTGGGGTTTTAATACGAACCTAATGCGACCGGCGGAGGGCAGAGCTCCGGCCAAACGACGAGTGGCCGCTGCCGCCTGGGGAGTCAAGTAGGCGGTTAGGGGCGGGGCAATCTGGGCCTTGGCACTATTGCTCGGATTATTGGCGAACTTGACGGTGATCGGCTCGGCATATCCCTTTGGGGTCTTGCCATTCAGCTCCTGGATGGCCCGCTCGGCTTCGTTGCGCTGATCGAAGCGTATAAAGCCGACGCCCTTCGATAGACCTGCGTAAAATTATAAATAATTATTGGGATAGAAATAGATGGAGATTAGGTGGTGGTAGAAGGGGACGGACTCACCAGAAATATTATCACAGAGTATACGAGATGTAATTATTTTGCCGAACGATGCAAACATCCCCTCCAAGTCTGGTTGTGATAGATTTTTCGGAAGACCCGATACATATAAATTAGCACCCTTAATAGATTCTGAGCTTGGACGGGCGTATGATACTTTAATAACCTTATTCTGCAAACGCAGACCGTTCAGGGTGTTCACAGCCTTCTCAGCATCCTCGGCCCTGACGTAATTAACAAAGCCATAGCCCAGACTCTGACCTAATAATAATCACATGATAATAATATTATTAATAATAATTATAACAATTATGATAATGGTTTTCGCGATTTATTTTGCACTACTTACCTTGCTGCAGTGCCGGGTTGAGAGCGGTCAACGATGCTGGCAAGACTGAAATGAATGTATAAATAAATTAGTTTAGATAACTAACGTAGGAGGAGCAATGAACAATGGGAAAGAGCTAACGATTTTGAAAAGAATTAAATTAAACGAAATATCAGATTTACTCTTTTAAGAGCTGGCTGTTAGCGTTGCTATCAAGATGTTGCAGCTTCAGCTGATTCAACGTTTACAGCCAGCACTTGCTGGTAAGAAAATATATTGAGGATGGGGAAAATAGGGAAGTATTCGTAGAAGCATTGGTTAATATTTACCCAAATTACCTGAGACTTTATCACGCACCAGTTTGCAACTCTCGAGCTCACCGATGCTGGAGAAGAGCGATCGCATCTCCTCCTGCGTCATGGTTTGCGGCAGATAGTTGACAATCAAATTGGTGCGCGACTCATCATTGCTGCCATCCACGGATCCGTTGGCACTGCCGTTCTTCACTATGTCCATGGCGTTGGTCATTGTGATTGTGGTTCTGATCCTGTCCTGATTTAGTCCTTCTTTTTTTTTTTGTTTGGTTAGTAGCTAATCTCACTGCTTGGTTGGTTTTCGCTTACAAGTTAGAGCTGCTCCTTATTCGTTTGTTTTGGAGGGGGGATTTTTAGCGCTTTGCACAAGTCCCGCGTAAAGTTACTTTTTTTTCGCAGATTTTATTTCGGCTTTTTTGGGGGGTTTTAGATCAACTACGATCGCGAAAAAAATGTATTTGCTTTATAAGTTATGTTTAGAGCGTTCTCTGTCTAAAACGTTTAAAATTTATTTATGTCTGACTTGAATTATGTCTTACTTTGATTTGTGTTTTTGTATTTGTTTATTTTGATGGTATTCTTTTGTTTTCGTTTAGATAAAAGAGTAAATTTTGCTAAATGTGTTTACTTCCTATTTTTGCTTCTCCGAATGTTAAAGATTATTATGATCTTTAGTTGTAGGTCTTTTGGTTTTGTTTTTCGTTTTCTTTGTTTTTGGTTTTATATAAAATTGCAAAAATGCAAAAAGATAGCAATAATTTGGTTTTTTTCCGTTTTATTATACTTTTACTAAATTTGCGCTGGTTTTTGGTTTTATCTTTGACTGGAACTTAGCTTTGGTTTTCAAATATACATTCATATACCATATATATATATGTATATATTTAGTTAGTTGTGTTATCTTTTATCCTCTGTATATATATGTATATACCGCTTGAATATGATTATTCGTTAATGTTTGCTTTAAATTAATAGTAGTTGGTTTTATTTGGTGGTGTTTGGTTTTTTGTTGACTTTTCCTTCCTATTTCTTTTTGCCTCGTCTGTTTGCTGTTCCCCCTGCGGTTAAAAAATCCCTCTTTTTCGGTGATCCGTTTCTTTTCTCTGATAAATGATGGCTGTTCGATTGCTCGCTCGTTTTCACTCAATCTGCAAAGAAGATTTAAAAAACAATGTTAGTAAAATATAGTTTTGAAAGGCTAAGAACCCTTAACTAGTTTCTATGTAACACAAATTCAGTTAAATTAAAGATGGGAATAACCCATCTTTATCGTAAATTACTTTCGGTGGACTGCGCACACACAATGCTCCAATTTAGCAGCTCACTTTGATAATATCTTTCAGGGTTGATAACACTAGTGCTTTAGCACTTTTAAGTTTAGAAAATTCTCTTCACGGACTATGCAATTTGGCAATATGGTTGCTATCACGATGAAAAGTGCCCGATAAGCGTGTTTCACACACGGCTTGCCAAGGACATCGAGTGACTACTGTCACCAATACCACCACCACCATCATCATCACCATGGCCATCACCACCACCTTTGCCACTACAGTGAACACCATCCACTCCCACCCCGAATTTCCACAGACAAGGGTAAGTCAAAGCCGAAATCTGTTTATCAAACAACAATGCGACTCCAATGGATTTTTTTTATGCTCTCCCACTTTTTTGTCAGCAGCACAAAATGCTCGCCTAATGGCTTGGAATTTAATTAAATCGCTGTAGGTTGCATGTGATATGAAATCCCATGTGTAATGTCCTGATATATGATATGAATCGAAGTACGCTTACCCTGCATAATGAACATTTAAATGCTCCCTCCATAGCGCACTTTCACAACATTCACATTCGACTGCGAACAATGGGCAAATGGTTACCAAGTGGCATTCAAAAAAAATACGTGTCAAATGGTAACTTCTGTTTATTAGAAAAAAAGGGGGGAAAATGTAATAACATTGATAGCATGAACTTTGCGGAAATTAAATTGGTAATACAGAAAGAAGGCCGATTCGTTGAGATAAAAATGTGTCACATAAACTGAGGAGCGTAGTTTTTAATTTTTAGAAATATTTCTCAAATGCCCTAACATTTTTGTAAATATATTTAAATTATAGAGAGATTATTACTATTGTTAAAAAGAATTTTACCATATGATTTATTCACTTGAAGAGCAACTTATTTTGTTTTATTAAAAAAAAAAACCGAGACAAAGTGCATTTCCCAGTTCGTATTAGAATAGTCAAATATCCTTCTGATTTGTATACTTTTGTATCCAATAGGAATTTCGTTAGGGGTTGAAAGGGCGTAAAGAAGGACTTCCTAGATCCTGGCCGCCTCCGGCATTAGTGTGAGTGAGTGAGCGTCAGTGTATGTGTGTGTGAGTTCGTGAAGGGACTGCATTGAAAATAGGGTAAAAACCTGACGCGAAAAACAAACAAACGGGCCGCATGTCCTGCCATAATGTCCTGTTTGGGCCGGGGTCATTGAACCGGGGCCGGGTTTCGGTTTCGGTTTTTCACTTTTCCGCCTGCGTCTTTGCACCACATTGCCCACACCCGTTTGTTTGCCTTTTTTCGCTCTGTGCAGGGATCGCGGCATATCTAATGGGGTTTGGCTCCCAACAGCTGTTACTGCGTTCGTTGAACCCGATTAAAAGGTGCAATGCTGGGTGAGAATGCAAATGCACTGAGCGAAAAGCTTTTGAAACGCCGAATAAACGGAATTCAATAATCAACAAGAGCAGCATGACTTAAACTTATGTAGATTGTTGCATTTGAAGATCGCAATAACAATTCCTGTAAGCAACTTTTGGCATCTTTTTCGCGCAGTGTGCGTAGAAGTTGAGGACCGAGATAAAAAGAAAATTGCACAAAAGGCATGGCGAACAAAAGGAAGTGCAGTGGGGGAGGCTGCTTCTCGTCCGCAAGGATGCAGGATTCAAGCCGGGGACATCCGTTAATTGTGCAGCATGGCGTGACACAGGATAATGCACACGACCCCCATAACAGCCCCCCCCCCCCTCGCCCACAACCAACCACCCCCCCGCCGCACAGCCCACGGAAAAGAAGCCGGCGAAGGAGAAGCGAAAAAATGTGTAATTGACACTTTTGCGCCGATATCTGTGACCTCATTTGCGAATGTGTGTCGGCTGACATTCGTCGAGGGCCTTGAGGAGGGTCAGGATACACATATGACTCCTCAAGTCCCTGAAAAGAATGGAAGAATGGAAGAATGGCAGAATGCGAGAGTCCTTAAAGGCGATATGCACAGGACACGCAATGCGGAAGGCAGAATTGCTTGGAAGCTTAAAGTATTGCTAAGCTTCTGCTTCAATTACTCAAGTGCCTTATTATTGTTCAAGATCAAACGAATTGCAAGCCATTTTTTAAATATTTAAACTAAACATTTCAGAAATATTAATCTATTTAGGGTAGTCACATTGAACTTGTGAGCTGCAATAGGGTTTTTATACATGCAAGTTTATAGCCCTTCTGTTTGACAATATTAAAAATAAAATGTTAAATACAATTATAGGTATTATAGAAGCATTTAATTTAGCTATTATTATTTCGGTTGTTTAGGACGCAAGGAAAACAAAGAATAGATGTCATGGAAATTTTCAATGGCGCCCCCAACTTATCGATTTATTTTGGCAGGCACATTTGGCTAAGAATAAATACATTGATGGCTAAATAAAGTTGATTAGATCATGGGCATAACCACTTACGTGCTTCGCTGGCGAGACGAAATCGAAAACAGTTTTTGGGGAGCGAGGTGCGGTTGAGAAGTTACACTGTCATACAGTGTGTTCTATTTTTTTGGAGGGGAACGGGGAATTGAGACCGACTGACTATATAATAGATGTATATTGATTGCACAAAAAAAAATAAGTTCTTTCGCGTCGACTCGCTCTCTCACTCGCTTGCTCTCTTTTTGGTCTGCACACTCCTTTGTCCAACGATTTCCTGGCTATATAGTATATATATCATATATATATATATCGCAGATTGGGCATCCGGCGTAGTAGTTTATAGACAGACACTCGTAGCACACACTCGAAAAAAATGCGAAAGAAAATGGGATTCGGAATCGGAATTTGACTAGGGTCTGTGAGATAACAATTGCAACTCTTTTAGTGCCCAGCGGCGACTTTTGCCAAGTGTTCTATAATACAGAATTATATATTGCACGATGATCGATGTCGAGTCCCGGGAATTGCACGGTTTTATTGCTTGGTTTGGTTTCTAGTTTTCTAGGTTTTCTAGTATTCTAGTTTTTTATTTGTTTTAGGTAAAAAACCGAGAACACAACAAATTCGTAACTGAACATACATATATAGAAGTATATATACAACACAAAAACCGGTGCAGAGGAGTAAAAAATTATAAATGAATGTTCTCGAACGAGAAACACAACCGAATGGAATCAAACCGAACGAAAGCAACGGACGAACACGTACGACTGAATCGAATAGAGGAATACGGCGTCAGGACTTGCCTTTCAGACCGAAACATCTATATCCATACATATATATTTATGTACATATATCCTAGCTAGCCGTATCCTTGCATCCTTGTCGCCGGCCCCCAAAGCAGCGATGGGTGCAACAGAGACGCAGCGATCCGGCGGAATGAAAGAGAGCGAAAGGCACCACCACCACCAACGAATATCCTTGCACCAGTCCCGCTCTCTCTCTCTCTCTCTCTTTCTATCTCTCTGGCTATCGCTGTCTCCCTCAAAGGTCCTGCCGGTACACACCCTTTTTGGGAGAGCGGCAAGAGAGCACAGGACACGCACACCGGCAGCCAAAAATGGGGGTACGGCAAGCAAGTGAGGTGGGGCAGCAGAATCCTTGCACAAGAAGAAAGCGTGCCATTTTTGAATATATTATTATTAATAATTTTGTATATCTTTATTTCAGATTGGGAATTTTGACAGATTATATTATTTTGATGTGTTATATTACATCACATTCCTTTTTAACGCATCCTTTTCACATATCTAATCATACTAAGTATTAGTTCCTTGTTTAAAAAATTAAGATCTTAAATTGCAATATGTATTACATATGTATTAAATATCTAGAAAAAGTTTTAAGTGTACATTTGGCGGGGGTACAAAAACTTGACTCAATGTGAATGATGCAAATTATATCAGGCTGAGATAATGGAACAGGACTCTCCCCCCACAAAAACAAAAAAAAAACTCGACCAATGTTTTTGTCTGAACATCGGGGAAAACATGAAGAAATCAAGGGATTTAATGGTCACATATACTATGTATGTTAATATGCTTGGCTTGGTATATTCTACAGATTAGCTTTAGATAAACGTTACATCGAATGCGAGTTATCTTTATAGTTTTAACATATATAGCTAAAATAATATATTTTTTAATAAGTTAAATAAGTTAAAAATACTGTTTTATTTGGTATTAAAGCTCTTTGAAGCACAACGACCCGTTTGAAAATCCATGGAAATCATTTTTCAAATAGTTTGATAAATAAATTCCGGAAAATCCAACTCAGACAGGCGAAAAAGTTTTTCTCCCCCTGCTGTGCTTTTCTTTTTTTTCCTTTTTAATTCAGAGAGATGCAGCGGGGAAGAAGGACGAGAGATGAAGGGAAAGAGAAAGAGGAAGAGGAAGGTGAGAGCAAACTTTTTCGGGGGTTGAGGTGGAGTGGAAAAAAGTTGAGGGAGCACCTTGCAGCCGAGGAATATTAATCAGACATACACTTGCTGCTCACACACACAGACACACACACACAACGGCAGAGAGTCCTTTGCACACGCATACACACAGCATCGCTCTCTTGCACCAGCACACATGAAAATTCCTCTCACACAGACAGCTTCCGTGTTATAAATAATGAAATTTCAACATTTCGCTTGACAACAGTAAGGGAAATTCTCGTGTGTGGGAAGGGGGGCGGTTTCTTCTCGCAAAGGGTGGGTGTATTTTGGGTGGTGAGTGGGTGGCTAGTGGGTGGTTGGGTGCTTGAGCTGCTGCGGGGTTCTCCTTTCGCTCGAGTGGCAACCGTTTGCTTCGCTCTTTTTTAAGGACACTGTGTACTTTTTTGCCTGATTCCTTATTTTCTTTGAATTTCCTTGCATGGCGCTTCTTTTCATTCTATTTTTTTTTTTTTTTTTTTTTTGCATAGGCTCTTGAAGATAATTCTGTTTATCCTTTGACCCAATTCGTTTAATTTGATGGGAGTTGATGATGATGTTGCTTTACTTTTTCGTTCGTTATTTTTATTTTTTCGCAAGCCAGATAAACGGTTACTGCGTTGAGTTGGGAAAATTATGACTGGGCGTTGGGGCGTGGCTCAGATTTAATTATTTTTTTACCTTTTTAAAAGTGAGTTTTTGCAACAGCATTTTCCCCATTTTCAGCCTTAACTATTATTATGTGGGCCACAACAGTGGAGAAATAGTGCAAAGATAGAATTTTAGGCATTTTAATCATAAAAAAATCGGTTTTTTGGCCAAAACTTTAAAAATAGTTGTGCAAATATGGAATGTCATACCTCGTTGAGTTCGTAATTAAATTTCCAATCGAACTGTGTTTTCAAAAAAAAATTCTATGTCTTTCCAATTTTTTTTGCAAATTTTGATGATGGTACCCTTACAAAAAATGCGAAAAAATGGCCAAAAATTATTTTAACACAGTCGGTTAAAAAGTGATTTGGTTGGTTAGTATTGGTAATTAGGAGTAAAAAACTGTAATTCTTTTCGCTCTCTGACCATTTTCAGCCAAGTTATACGGAAAATACCAATCGTAAATATTGAAATTTTGGCGAAAATAGTTTTTCTGTTTTTTTGCGTAAATTATTATCAGTATTTTGATTACAGCATTCGAAATAGTGGTCCAAATATTGAATGTCATACCTCATTGAGTTCGTAATTAAATTTCCAATCTGTGTTTTTAAAAAAAAATTCTTTTTTTTCATATTTTTTGCAATTTTTGATTATGTCACCGCTTACAAAAAGTGCAAAAAATGAAAAAAATATTTTTTTTCCCAAATTCGCCAAAGAGTGAAAGCGATCGTTAGCGTTAGTAATTAGCTGTTAAAAACTGTCAATCGTTCATATATATGTTAAGCCAAGCTATGATAAAAATCCTCGAGTAAATATAGAATTTTTGGCACAAGTCCTTTGGCGCAACTTTTTAAATAATTGACAGAATATGGAATGCCATATATGTATTTTCAGTGTTTTTCCTGCCCGTAACTAAAGTTGAACTGCAACGCAGGTCAACCCTTTGTTATGAAAATGTGGCCATATGTCTTAATTTTCGTAAAACATTTTCCAAACCGAAAGTGGACAAGGATGTGTCAAAATGTTGGAAAACTTTTGGACAGCTAGCCAAACCTGAAGAACCCGTTTGAAAAGTACAAAAGTAAAGCTAACCCGTTCGATGGAACAATAGGAAAGTAACAAAAAACCGAAACAGGACCAGAACCAATCGATTTGCATTTCCCTGTTACCCAAGTTATGCAACACTTTCGTAAAGGGAAAACGGGAAAAGGGGGAGGTCCAATACAACCACCACAGCTTTGCACCACCACCAATGCGATCGAGCAGCGGCATTATCCTTGCAGCTGCTGTTCGCCAGGATCTTGAACTTTGCATCAGTCCGCTGCAATTTATGACGCTTGCGACTTATTGACATCAATGTGATTTCGCCTAGGTATATCCGTCTAGAATTTCGCACAATCGGGCATTTGGAAAATCAGTTTCTGTTTTGGCACACACACACACGCAACGAGATATTGGGAAAATCGTTGTGTAATCCTGGTGTGCCAGAATCAGAAAAAGGGTGGGTTTGATTCTCCAAGCCGGGGAAAAACGTTTTCCGCGCCCCGGGGGACATGAATATACAAGAATTCGGGCTTAAGGGGAGATGTAGAATTTTATAATTAGCAAGGAAAAGGGAATTAAAAAAATATACAGCAAATAAATAAATATTTTCAAGGTATTTCAAATGTATATACAAATTAGTTACATGTTAATGTGTTCCCAGGAAACTTGCAGTTTTGTTTGAGTTTTTGATTTAAATATAATAATTATATAAATGCAATAAAAATCAATAGAGAATTTCAAATATTTAACACATAGTTTAAACAAAATAAAATATCCCTGAGACACACACCATTACTATTTTGATGTTTTGATTCCTCGAGTTGCAACACTCATTAGTCCCTTTTGTGTGGGTTTTCCCGATTATGTGGAATATAAGAAATGGGCGTTAGGGTTGCCGGTGGGCGTTGCATTTTCGAATGCCATCAAATTAATTTGCACCCCGAACTCGCAACAAATGAACCGCATTGTATGTTGGGTTCATTGCACCCAGGCACTCAATCGCAATTGAGATTTTATTTTAATTGGTTTGCAATTTCGATGTTGCTTGCAGCCAGGTAAAGTAGTTTCCGATTTGTAAATATGATATATACACAGTTGGTATATCCGCTCTCTTTTAATTTGATATAAGTTTTGTCGAGTAGTAAAAACGCGTAAGCTACTTGTAATGATTATAAGCTGCGTTGATGCAGTTGTATTATTATAAATTTTTAATTTGGCCAGGCCTTGTAATTAGTTGGCAGCCTATTTACCATACCCCATATCCTATATCCTTTATATCCTTTTCAACCATATCCCGACGATAAGGGTGGCCGGCAAATGAGACGTTACGAACGCCGCCAGTCTCATAATTGGACAAACGGCCAGTCTGGGGTTAATTAATGCAGCTAACGAGTTTAAACGTGGAAAATTCTCCAACCAGAAACGGTGTGCAGTCGATGGAAATTGGATATGTAGATGATGAAATAATAATTGAATTTTTGAATAATTATCTTGCTGGTGCTGTGTTTGCAGCTGTTTTAATGCGTATTTCCATGCAATAAATGCAGTTTGCTGCTAAAACCGAGATAACTTAATAATAATTCTAGTACTAAGAACATTTCTAAATTGATTGGTTTATTATTTGTTATTTGATATTGCTGACCACATTTGGTATATATCATTCACCTATCCGATCTCAAATCGTTTTTGCAGCCATACATACATATATGTATGTGGTGCGTTTCGTCACCTGACCATAAAGCGATAGAAGGAGCAGGAAAAGCGCAGCAGCCCACCACCACCAACACATTAGCACACGTACGGGCACCACCTGCATGCTGGCTCTCTCTTTCTCCCTCTCTCTCTCCTTCTCTCCTTCTCTCCCACACACACACTCGTGCATCTCTCTCGCACTGCATCTCACGTCCTCGCTGCCTATCCCTCTCTAACCCGCGCGTGTCTGCCAAGGATATTGAACTCTGACACAATGCTATATATACACGCAGAACAATTGCCGGCCGGTGGCCAAGTGGTCCTGCATCCTGCACCACCTAAGCGTACACTTGGCGAAAAAGTGCGCACTTAGTTTAAGTCTAAATTCGCTAGAAAATATTTTTGAAGCTACATTGAAATTTAAGCACACCCTGAACCCTTTTCAAATTTATTTAACAATATATTTAAATTCATAAATTTACTATCTATTAAATGGAATGGATTTTAAGAAAGCCAAATATTTTTCACTGCATCTAGAGCACCGTGTGCTTTTCTCTCTTCCAAATACTCCCCATACTTATTAGCTCGCTTTTTGCAACCGTTATTCTCGCGCTCTCTCTTCCATTGTATGTGTGACTGGCCGTTTGTGTGTATTTGTGGGGCGTTGTTTTGATTTTCCTAGATTGCGCAATCTATGAACTCAGCATTTCTTCTAGCACCAGGAAATGCGTCCCTCTCTCAAAGAGAGAGACAGAGAGAGAGATGGCGCTCTCTACTGCGCATGTATGTGTGACTGCGAGTGTATGTGTATGTAGCGGCAAAGTGGGTGGCCAAGTGGGTGGTTGTGTGGGTGGCATAGTCCTGCGCACAAAGCGCGGAAATTGAATTTGCGGCAGAAAGGACCAGAAAATGAAGCAAAAAGTGAGAAAAAAGCTGCTCCATTGCATTTGATGTGCGTGTGTGTGTGTATTCTTGTGTGACTCTCTGCGAGTGTGTGTGCGAGTGTGTGTGTGTAGCATAACGACCGGCTTTTGCTTTGGCTTTGTTATTCCGTTAGCACATAAAATGGTTTTTGATGTTTTTCCCCCTTGCCATTTTCCTTGTTTTTTGCCATAAATTGCAACAGATATGTTTTTTTGTGTATGTACGTGTTGTTGTTCTTGTTTGTGCTGTTCTTGTTTGTGTTGTTGTTGCTTGTGTTGTTGTTGCTTGTGTAGGTGCTCACATACCATAACAAATGGCATATCTATGTAACTCGCGAAACAAGAAAAGAAAAAAAAATAACCACAAAAATGGGAAACAGCAAAATCAGCTGAAAAGAAACGAAACGAATTTAACTGTCGTCCAGGCGGCAGACATTAACAGCAAAGGGAGATTTGAATGAGAGGTAAGATGCGAATTAGAAAGAGACGGACGGCATGGGAATGGAAATGGGAATGTGAATGATAAAGAGGATGCCTGACATTAATGCAACAAAAGCAAGAGAAATTAAAGCTTAATTTGCATAATTGAGTCTGATAACGAGTCACCCTGCAAAAATTGCGGGTGGCATTACACTTCAAGGAAGTTGCCTAAAGTAGATATCCTGCTGCTGTATATGATAAAATTGTTCACAATTCATTCAAAAATATGTGCAGAATTTTATATTTGATGATGCAAGAAGCGAAGATTTAAGCACTTTTAGGTAAGGAAAATCAACTGCAAAAGCATCAAATGAAGTAAGAGTACTTAGTACTTATACTTGATACTTAAATAAAAAAGTACTACTACTTAATAAAAAGCTACTACTACTTAATAAAAAACTACTACTACTTAATAAGAAAATACTACTACTTAATAACACACTTCTTAATAATACACTATGCTTAGATAATTTCTTAGATTTGTTGCTCCAGCTGCATTAACTAATTTGAATTTCTCATCTGCAGCTGTGCACAAAATAAATAAAATGCGTTTCCGCTATGAAACTTGATCTCCCTAAAAGCATTTATTGCTGTTTTTTTTATGTCACGGGAATAAAACTGCTGTTGCAGCAATATTTCGCAGGAGATTACTTAAAGTAAACGTTAAATTCGAGTATTCTCAACCACCCTCTAGTCTGGTGAAAAAAAAAAGAAATAAATAGACACGGAAGTTCCTTCAACCGCCACCCAAAGCAAATAAATGATTTTGGGTGGTGGTGGCTTTTGTTTTTCTGTTGATGCTTGCCAACTTTAAAATTGCTTTTTACACAGCAAGTAAACGAGAGCAAAGGACGGCGCACAAAGAAAGCAAAAATAAAAAAAACTTTTCTAATTAATTGTTTAGCACTTCATCTGTTCGGGAAAAGTGCCTCTGTCTAAATAAGTGTTGCTATACATACCTACTGCTTCTTATATACATACATGTATATGTATATGCGGTACGTATTGTTTTTCTTTGGTTTTTTTTTTTTCTAGCCATTTGCCTAGGTAACAAAAAACTGGTGCCGCCAGTATATATGTACATATGTATGTGTGTACACATCGTCTGATGTCAAAAGCCCCCAAAAAATACCCCGCCCCTGGAAAATACTACCCCTTTTTTTGCACTGCAACCGGATGCTGTCCATTTCAATTATCGTACGCGAAGCCCTCTGGAGTGGTGCTTGAATTTTTGAATTTTTGAATTTTTACATCCATTGTGTAGTCAGTCCGCTGGCTGTTTTTGTTGTTTGTCAGTTTGTGAATATTTGATGCTCCCGAAAGGCATCACGAAAATGCAGCGGCTGCGGCGGCCAAGAAAATGCGCTACCTGAAAATTGAAAAGGCCAGCCACTTTTCACTCTAAAAGCGATCGACTCTGCTTTACATCAAATTAAATTTAAAAATATATATTTATTTATATATTAATATATAATATATTAATGTGTAATTTATGTGATTAACTTGATATTTTTCCATGTGTAGCGAATTGCCGCTGGCCGCTGGCCGAAGCTTAGCGGCAAATGAAGTATTTGTTTATGGATATCCATGTGGTCGGTTGGATTTTAGCAACTTTTTCGGCATTCTGGTGGTGGTTCACTGCACTCTGTTTTTTAGCTAGCCGCCAGCTGCACAGCGAGAAATCAGCGCACATTCTGCTCGATTTTTAGTGTTAACGAACTATTGAGATTTTCTTAGCTATTTTAGTTATCATTCAACTAAATAAGAAACACACCATTGATAATGGGAAATGTACATATTTTTTTTGCTGTGTAGTAACTGGACAGCGGTGTTTTGGTTTTTTTTTTTTTTGCGGTGGTTGCTGTGATGATGGTGACGATGGTTCGAGGGTGGAAACCACGCTTTTCCAAAGTGCACTTCAATTGCATTAATTAAAGAAAAGCAAAAGCGGCTGGCAAATCAACTTTTATTCCCTTGCATACTTTTTAGGGCGGGCCAAACTGCCAACCAATGCTCAATTTCATTTGCAGACTTCGCTTTTCTGTGATGCGGAAATCCCCTCTGTTTGATGTCAACGTTGGATTAGTTATGTATTTTCTGTTTTGCGGATAATGCCTTTGGATAGGTGAAACAACACTCAAGTACTTGAGTTTTTCAACAGCTTTTGTGTCTCAAAAAGTTGGGTCCTGTCCAATTTGTAAACTTCTTTATGTTTGTCATTTTAGGCTTTGTAACTTGAATCCTTAATTTTATGCTGATGAAACGAGTTCTTCTTAATATTTATTTATTTGATCTATGTTACTTTATTTTCTATTGATTCTTCTTCGTTTTTAAAGCGATTTTCAGCACATATCTTAAGTTAACCTTAAACTATACCTACTGGTAATTACTTTTCCATATGACCATGTGGCGGAAATTCATTTCAGTCCCTGGCCAATGCAATATGTGCGCGAGAATTAATCATTTTCCGGAAAGTTTTTGCCCGCCTGCATTTCCCTGCCAGCTGTGTGTAATCTGTGCCATTTTGCCCTGGCTGCATTTCGCTTTTCTCCGACTTTTCCTGGCAATTTCAGGCTGCTTTTTTCCCCACAGGGCGTGTGGGGCTAGTGGGGATATGGCAAAAGTGGTTGCGGAAAAGCGGGAAAAACGCAGCGCATGCGTCATATTGATTTTGCTTCCACTGGCGATTGCTGATTGCCGTTTCCGGCTCGAAACTTCAAAGGGAAGCCTCCAATTTGCCAAAATGCAATATCCGAAATGGCCATAGCCATTTTGCCCACACATCAAGCCGTTTTCCTTTAATTTCCCTTAACTTTTCACCTGCCCAAATGGGCCGTGAAATTGAATACGCTAGGCGGACATTGCTCATACGACCCGTTGTTGTGCCCATCCATCAAATTATCCAACCAACTTAATTACGATTCACCGCTCGTTGAAGCCATTGCATTGAAAATTAGGCAATCATTCAGTAAAATTTCCCAATTAACGTTGCACACAAAGAGAGATTAATGAAAATGGCTTCGAAAGGCCTTTCTCTTCATGATGGGAATGCAATTTGGCTTGGGAATTGCACACACATTTAATTGACAAAGGAACTCAACAATAAGCCCTAAAAAGAGCTCAAGAAAAATTACAAACAGGAAAACATCAAGTCAAGAAAAAATGCTGAAAAAAAAAGGGGAAACAAAGGAATATTAAGGAGAAATACAAAGAGCAAACGGGGGATTCTGGGATGACAGAGAAGACGGGAAAATAACTCTTTGGAAATTGAATTTCTTTCGCTGAAAGCCTTAATTTTCTTGGACGTCGACGCGTTTTGTTCGACGCAAAAGTTCTAATAGAATTTCACTTTAGTGCAGTGCTAGTGGGCGGTGGGCGTTGGGTGCGTGGGCGTGGCAACGCGTTTTAATTTACAGAATCCGCAAAAGAAAAATGGCCAGAGAATAGGGCGCACCAGATGGGAAAAAGGAAAAGGAAAACGAAAAAGGAAAACTCATCTCATCTCAAGACTTTTCCCAAGAAATGTGAGCGTCGAATGGCATTTCTCTCTATTTTCACTATGGAAGCAACAAAGTGGAAAGCGGCATTCAATTTCTGACAAGAAAGAAAATCTCTACGACTGCAGATGTGTGTACATAGAACTCCAAACGCAGTTGCAGCTGAAAACCGAAGAAAAACCTTTGATAATGCAAAGTAATACAATGGAAATCAAGTGAAAACTATAGCAACGATCTTAGAGAAAATTCTTAGCAATTTGTAGGTACATTTAATACATTTAGATACAATTCTCTATCAGCAATGTTTCTTAATAAATTGTAAGCTATCTATGCTTGAATTGAGTTACTGTGTAGGCTCTTCACCAATCTGGAAAACTTATCTTAAAGCCCATTTCGTCTGCAGGAGTCAGTCAGCTGAGAGATATCCGATGGGTGGCGGGGATGCAGATGCTGGTATACATGGACAATACTGGTGGGGCAGTGGTGCTGGGTTGGTGGTTCCAAGCCACTGGTGGTGGCGGTAGTGGTGGTGGTGGCTGCCTGGCCAGTTCCATCTGGTTTTTGGGGTGGATGGATGGGCAAGAAAAGTGCAGGCACTCGTCCAAAGTTCAGTTCTGCCAGCATTTACATGTTCTATATGCCATACATATAATAAATGCTATATATGCCTTGCGATGGATGATAAACATAGATAGACAGACAGAGCGAGATGGAGAATGGGGAGTGAATGGAAGAGGTGATGAGCGCATGGAGGCTGCATTTTCAATTATATATACACGTATAAAATATGGATACTGCAATATATGCATTGTCAGTTGCCATTTGTGATATAATCCAGCAACGCCAACCCAACAGAATACCCAATTTATTTTCATTTAATGTCATCGCAAATACCAAATGCAATTTACCCCTTACCGATCTATCCCTGCAATGTCCTTTGACATCGAACTCTGAACTTTCAGCAAAAGTTGCATTTAAATAATTGATTTTCAAGCTGGAAAGGGAAGCGAGTAATCACCACACTTACTTGTTCGTTGTTATAAAATCCCCAACACCTCTAACCCAGTTACATCGACTTGTATTGTAATCAAATATAATGCTCTAGTGTTGAAATTATGATATAAAACTCTTATGTTAATTTGTATGGAATCTTTTCCCTAAAATATATAAATAAAATTCTTAATACCGATAAAAAGTATATACTTCTTCCTATGTTTTATTTACACAAAAAGAATACACTGATTCCAGTTTCCCTTCAATTGGGAATTATTATACTAGCTAATATAGTGTATGCAATTTTCCAACGTAACTGCCAATCGCGACTGCACAAATGCGATTTTCCCGATTAATTTGTGCCAATTTAAAAATCGATAAAATTGCCATGAAATTCGCGAGCTCACGCGGAGCGGGAAAAATGGCTGCACGGCCATTATGTGATTGTGTCCCTGTCAGGATATCGAGTGTGTGCGAGTGTATTTGTGTCTGTGTGAATGCAATCATGGCAACGAGCGATGGACAAGGGAGGGGGGATGGGCGGTGTGGGGGGGAGCAATGATTGATTGAGTGGGGAGATGGGTGGTGGGAGGTGGGGGGCAATCATCATCAATGAAACAACGAACACAATTAATGCACAAATTGCTTGTCGAAGAGCTCAAGTGCAAACAGCGATTGGCGAACGGCCGCGAAATGTGGAAATTTCTATTGCGAATTTCGCAAATTTCTACATTTTTGCCATTTTAATTATTTTGGTTCTATTGTTGCAAGCGAAAATTAAATAATATCCCTGATTACATTGTCAATTAGCTTTTACAGAGGCCTACGTGGGCATGAATAGCAACTCGAAATCCCCAACAAAGCTGTCAAAAAGTATGCAATACTTCGATTTATGAATCTAAATCCATATTTTTGGCATATTCTGAATATGAATATTTATATTTAGTATATATACAATTATTTTAAACGAAGCTTACCTTATAAGTCGTTGTCCTTAACTGATATTTTCTGTTTTTATAAAATATCACTTTACAGCTGATCTCCGTTGATCTCGATTTTCCCCTTCAGCTTTTCCAATAAATCCGCTTTTGCACTTTTCCTGCTCCGCAATTTCTTGTGATGCCTTTTATTTTCCGTATAAATTCTTGGTAGCTCGACGTTCAATTTGTCATTAAGTATGCGGTTTTTTATCCGTTTTATTGTTTTTTTTTTTGGTTTTTGATTCAATACATACGTTAGATTTGGCAAATATATTGTTAACCGATTTGCGTAGATTTAGTCATAGTCATAACCACATACTTTTTGCTCTAAAAATATTTCATATTTCGTATTTTTCGTCGTATTTTGAAATCGTTGGAAGTCCGTTTTTCTTGTTGTTGTTCTTATTCTTCGCTTGTTCTTGTATAAATATTTATTTCTTTGAGAAATTCAAGTCTTTATTTTAATATTACTTTTGCATTAACTTTTCGTCACGTATGTGTAAATATGTAAATTTATTTATATGCGACAAAAAAACACTTGCTTATGTTATTTTTTATTAGTTCATATTGAGTTTTGGTGTTGATGCTTTTTTTCTTGATGGGGCCATTCGATGCGCACTGCGCCCTTACCCAAAATTTAATAAATTCAGTATAAAACCTTGTGGTATATATATGGTTCCTATAGGCTATAGATTGATTGGCTAGACACTCACCGACGAAGGTAATCAAATGTTATCCGTTTATATATATGATTCTATCTAGCGCACACTTATTGAAATCAAATGTATGTTTTAATCATAATTAATTTCTTTCTTCTTTTTTATTATTGTTATTATTATTTTTATTATTATTATATACTCTGTTGTGTGGGAGAATTGCTTTGCCTTATCGAATTTGGTCTTTTATCTTTGATCTCAGCATCAGTCAACAACACAAAATGAAACAGTGGAAAATCCTGATAATAGTTGAATGCAATTTCTTTTCTATTAACGATTTCGTTCAAGATTTGAGATAAGTTTGGCTTAAAGTTGATTGCTGCCAGCAGACTTTTGTGTTAAAACGCTTTGAATTGGCTGTAACGAAAATGGAAGTGCATAAAGTATTAAAATCGTATTAAGCCACATCGGGGTACCTAATTTTTTAAGTATCTGAAAGTTGGTTACTGGTAATTAGGTCGCTGCCACACCCATTCCACACGTACATACAAAATGGGTACACTATAAGGGCATATTTTTTTTACATTTTATTTAATTGAACCGCAGCCATATTTTACTACATCGCTTCTTTTACGATACGAGAAACCAAATATGATCAGATTCTTGCAAGTTTTCATGTACTCCTTTTTAAGCAGTAAAAGAAAAGGTAAATTTTATTGACAAAATTAAGGAAAAGGGTAAATATCTACAAGAAAAGCCAATACTATAAGTGCTACCAGATAACCTTTTTTTTTAAATTATTTTACATCTTAAATAGTTGCATTAAAAGTAAAGGGGTCATTTTAAAATGGTTTCTAATTATATTCAACCGAGCAGATTCATTTTTATTTTTTTAAATATTTTTTACACGATTCTCTGTAAGATATTTACTATAAATAATTTTATAAATATTACTATAAATATAAATAATTTTATAAATATTACTATAACCGATATTTTTATACAGTGAGTACTTTTTTAGCATTTTAAGATGGTGAAGATTGTGATTACTTTTGTAGCTTCTCAAGTTTGTGAGTACTTTTTTAGCTTTCTAAGAAAATGATTCTACTCACTTTTTGATCGACACTGAACATACTTTTCGCTATACCATTTTAGGGGTCTATCTTGAGCTGCAAATCTCTCTGCCTCGGCTTGAGCTTATCAATGGTCTTAGAAGGAGTTTCGAAATCGGAGATTTCTGGCTTTCATGTACTTGCGATCACTCATACACTCACACACATATACAAAAAGATATAAAAAAGTTTCGTTTTTTCGGGGACGTACTGACTGAGTGAAAAGGAAGGACAGCGGCGGTCCTTGTTTGCCGGTATATTCCCCAGGAATATATCCGCTGTCTCACGATTTTTAGGCCAGCAAGGATGTGTGTTTTTGGAGCTCCTCCGCCTTCTGCTGCTGCTGTTTCTTCGCCGATCTCGAAACGTGTGCCTAATATTGGTTGTTGTTTATTTTTTATTTGGTTGTTTGTTGGTTTTTTTTTTGGTTTTTTATTTTTAGTAGTAGTGGCTTGTCATACTACGGAAACAAGGAGAAATCATATAGCGACGCAAATGATAAATCATATGAGTAGAATAATACGAAAACGCGCTTAAAAAAGAACCGCGTTTGCTGGATGCGCCGAAGACTGCTTGACTCGTACTGAATTTTTCCAGGAAAATGAGAGAGAGAGTGGCGCTTTTCCGCAGCCACTGCGACGCCGGCAGAGACGCCAACGCATCCTGTTTCGAGGAGACTTTTCACGAAAAACGCAGCAGCAGCAGCAGCACCTACAATTTGAACACGAGCAGAGCTTTTTCGGCACAGCTTTTCCGCACCGATTTTCCCCCCATCCCGTGCGGCTTCAACTCTCCAGGCTAGCGGGAAATTCTCTCCAAAAGCGCGCTTACCAAATAATTTCAAAATGCATTTTCCTCAACGAGAAAAACCGGGGGCGTGGCAAGTAGCAAGTAGCAAGTGGCAAGGCGATGTGGCAGAATGTGTGCCAACAGCTCGTCGTCTATATCCCTTGTAATCTGTGTAATTTCAGCTGCTCGCAACTCTCAAAAACAACAGGAAGCGGCACACTCGGAAAATATGTGTTATCCTTGCAATAAGGACAAACTAGATCGAAAATGATATCAATTAGTTAGTCAAAATGTGATATGTACTTAAAAATGATGTCTAGATAAGGAATTGCATTTTTAGGCACAATACCAGATATAAATACATACATCTTAGTATATGTTTATACCCTTGACAATTATGGAAAATATTTTCTCCCTGTGTACGATAATGCTAGGGACACAGGGGAGGAAGGGGGGTGGGTTGGAAAAACAGTGGGTGGGAAATAAAGCAGAGCAATAGCAGTAGAAGCGGCAAAAGCGATTTGAAGTTGTGCAAATGTTTGCATTGAGCTTCGGTGCATTCCCATTTGAAATTAATTGAAAGACTTTGTCTCGGGATGCGGGCCTTGCACAGACAGAGACAGAGAGAGAGGGAGAGAGACAGAAAGAGAGAGAGAGAGAGAGAGGGAGTGAGATGGGTGCATAAAGTTGGAAAGAGACGATGCAGTGTGTTTGCACTGCGATTCACATCAACTGAGGACTCAATTTGCCAAAATAGAAGCTGATCAAATATTAATATTCACAGATGAATTTATAATGAGCTGCATTTTAACAGCCTCGCCGCCCAAAATCCCCAAAATTGCAATTCAACATGAATTTGATATGCCACAGAGCAAATGCAAATAATTATATGTCTGTTGGCTGCAAATGAACCACAAAATCAAAAATAATAATTGTGCAAGTGGATACTTTGTGTGTTTTAATGAGAAATGTAATGGGAATATAAAATATAATTTAAATTGTATCCTATATTCGAGTAACTGATATTGTAGTAGTGCTATCTTTTTACAAATTATTACAAATAATATTATATTACATTGAAATATATATTAAAATATATTGCATACCCAGGCAGCTCACTTGCATTCACTTTGAAGTCAATTGCAATTAGCGAGCGCACTTAGCATTTGGGGCTTTGCAACAATTTCAATTAATTAAAATGAGTAATGAAATTATGTATGCAGCCCCACAAATCCTGGTGATTATCTAAGCCAAATCCAAAGCACTGGATACATGTCCTGCCATATATATATATATATATGTATGTACGTATGTATGTCCTTACAGGACGATGGATGTGCAATTGCCGCCGCCGATGGGAAAGCTCTGCGCGCTATGCCGCGCTGGAAAAGCTCTCGTAGGGGCGCTGTCCCGCTGGAGAATTTTCCGGTGCCGTGTAGACTCTGTCGCCACAGCCACTGCGAAAATGGAGCAATTTCTGCATTTGGGCGGCGGCATTCGAAATTGTGTCAAACCGGGCGCCGAACACGCCCCAAAAGCACGAGGCACGAAGTACGAAGCACCGGCCGGCCGGCAGATGGTCCGCACTTTTGCCACGTACACTCACCCGGAGATTGGGAGACAGATTTTCAGATATATGGCCACAAATGGACGGACGGGCAGTTGGAGTTCAAGTTGGATACTTGCACCTTAAGACGACTGCCTTGAAGCGAAAGCAAAGGGGATTTCTGGTGAAGAAAATCACCAACTTTTTGTATTTTTGCAAGGAAAATCACCAACTTCTTGTATTTTTGCAAGAAGGAAAATCACCAACTT
Source organism: Drosophila yakuba (assembly GCF_016746365.2). Taxonomy (NCBI): domain Eukaryota; kingdom Metazoa; phylum Arthropoda; class Insecta; order Diptera; family Drosophilidae; genus Drosophila; species Drosophila yakuba. The sequence goes on along the minus strand of NC_052526.2, from coordinate 7,260,333 downwards.
CTTGTATTTTTTCAGGAAGAAAAATCACCAACTTCTTGTATTTTTTCAGAAAGAAAAATCAATAACTTCTTTTATTTTTCAAAAAGGAAAATCACCAACTTCTTGTATATTTTCAGGAAGAAAAATCAAAATATTTTTGTATTATTTCAAGAAGAAAAATCACCTTCTTCTTGTATTCTTTCAATAACATTTATTTATTTCTTGTTATTTAATTTAATTTTATTTTTATTTAACAAAAAACTATCATTTTAAGTTCGGTAATGAGACTCCCTTGATTTGTATCACAACTAAGTCTTCTAGCAGTGCAGGAAATAATGTTCTGCGCTTTTCGACACATTAATGCACATGTTTTTCTCTGCGTGTGTCGCGCTGGGTAAACACAGAGCCTTTGAGGGTAAACAAGGAGGTCCCAAGTAGCAGCAGGAGGTGGTGGGGCACTTGCAACCTCTGTCACGTAGCCGGGCAACTCGTACGCAAAAGTTGTGCCAAGTTCTCAAGTCAACACAGGACTCTCCCTCCGCCACTTAATTGAGTGCATGTGGGGTGGCGGGGGGGCGGGTGGGGCACATCCTGCTGGGTTGCATACGTGTGTGGTGGTGTGGCCGCAGGATATTCACGAAATAGATGGAACTAAGAACGAGCAGTCACACAGGCACACACACAGAGAAGGAGGAAAAGGATTGCAGAATTAACCCAATAACAGCCGGTAAACTATTTAACCAATACCCCTCCACCTTCCCCTTCCCCTTCCCCTCCCCCACCTTACCCTCTTAAAGGTCCTTGCTGCACACTAAGCCGCCTTAAGACGAACGCGAAGAAAATAAATCAATATTCTTATGGGATTCAAAGGAGTCGTTGGTCTTTGGCCCGTGTGGCAATCTTTTCAAAGTCAAGTCAAGTCTTCTATCAATATTATACAATTTTTGATATATTTATATACTAGATTAATACATTTTTTAGCTTGATTTATATGATTTAAAGGGAATGAAAATGTATTAAAGTATGTAACATTTAACGCTTTTTGTAAGTTAGGTGCATATTAGTTAAGCGAATGCTGTGATGAAAATACTGATATTAATAATCGCAAAAAAGAAAACGATTTTTAGCAAAAATGCAATATTTACGATTGATATTATCGGTATAACTTGGCTAAAAATGGTCAGAAAGTTAAAAGAATTACATTTTTGTACTCCTTATTACCAATACTAACCAACCAAATCACTTTTTAAACGACTTTGTTAAAATAATTTTTGGCCATTTTTTCACATTTTTTGTAAGGGCCATCATCAAAATTTGCAAAAAGTTGGAACGACATAAAATTTTTTTCTGAAAACACAGTTCGATTGGAAATTTAATTACGAACTCAACGAGGTATGACATTCCATTTTCGGACCAATATTTCGAATGCTGTAATCAAAATACTGATATTTATAGTCGCAAAAACCAGAAAAACGATTTTCGGCCAATATTCGAAGATCATCATCAAAAATGACAAAAAATGTGAAAATAATATTATTTTTTTTGAAAACACAGTTCGATTGGAAATTGAATTACGAGCTCAGCGAGGTATGACCACTATTTCGAATGCTGTGATCAAATTACTGATAAGAACTTCTTTTTTGTCTTAATTTTACAAAAATTAACACAACACGAAGTAGACATTTCTTTTTATATATCATTTTATTTGCTTTGTTGAAATTTGTAATATTTGATTCCCATATTTTTTATAAATGTACAATTTTTCTTTTTTTAAATGATAAGCAAAATGCAGCCACAGAAGCCGCAGCCAAAATTCTGAGAGTTAAGCGTTCCTCTCCATTTCCCTCAGGTACTCACCCCCTTCCTCAAGCTCTCCTCTCTTCCACGTCAGAGCAGACAGCTGGTTGTAGCTCCTAGAAAATAGCCAGCTCAGGCACTTCCTCCAGTAGGTCGCAATCACATTATTGATATCCTCTGCTGCCACTTAAAATCACTGCACCACTCACTCACATTTAGTATTTTTTTTTTGAAAAACATCGAAAAAGTGGTTTGCTTATGTAGGACTTTTGAGAAGCGCAGAGGAGGGCACTAATATTTTGGTATTATTTAGTATTATTTGGTATTAAGTATTTAGTATTATTTAGTATTTAGTACTTAGTATTATTCATTATTTCCTTTTATTTTAACGTATTACTTCAGCTATTGTACAGGAAAACAATTTTCGGGCAATATTCAAAAAATGTAATTCGATAGCACACTAATTTAATACATTTAATTCTATAGTTAACTTGTTTAATACATTTTATTCTATAGCACACTAATTTAATACATTTAATTCTATAGTTAACTTGTTTAATACATTTTATTCTATAGCACACTAATTTAATACATTTAATTCTATATTTAACTTGTTTAATACATTTAATTCTATAGTAAATTAGTTTAATACATTTAAAAGACCTTTCTAAATTATCTATTGTGCTAAGCTTGTTTGTGTTTTATTTTAAGACGCTGACGAAGCAAACTTTTACAGCACTAAAATGGATTCAACTCCACTTCAAAATGGCTTCAGACAACTTTTAATTAAATATATTTACTTGCAAGAGAAGTTCTCTGAACTGGGAAATGTACATACATACATATATGTACAAACGAATGTTTGTATGTAAACACATGTATGTACAGCTTTCCAAGTCGGCATCCGATCCAGAAATTCTCAAGGAACGAGATGCTGACTTCAACAGGTGCTCGTTGAGCCGTGCACTTACCAATTAGCATATGCACTTCTGCCAGCAGCCCCTTAAGCCCCGCCCCCTTGACCCCAGGCCTCCTGCTCCTGCCCCTTCCCCTCTCCACCCCTTTGACAGGATTCAAAAAGGGTGCAGTTCCTTGCCGGGGCCAAACATCCTTACTCAAGTGGCGTTTTAACGCTTCAAATGCATTACGAGGCGGCTCAAAGGGGTTAAGTCACTCACACACACACACACACACACTGAAACTGGCATACGCATGCACTGAACGAATAATTTGTTGAATATTACGGCTGCATTATTTGCACATTTAAGAAAGTGCATTCCTATGCAAAGTGCATGTATTCTAGCAATCTAACATCTTGAAATAACTTCTCTTGCATATGAATTTAAATATTTTGCTCTAAATATAAAGGTATAATTGCTGCGTACGTATTTTTCCAGTGTACATATGTATCTGCATGGGAAAAGTACGAGAAAAGCAGTAGGGATGCAGAGCTAAAGGGATGGCGTAATTGCTTTAAGAGCCAACAAAAAAGGAATCACACAAGTCGCTGAACATCAGCTAATTTCACTCCTTCCCCAAAAATGGAGAGAAAAAGGGAAAAAGCCATCATAAAGGACTGAGAACGAGGCAAAAAAGAAAAAACTTTTAACAGCCATCGAGTGACTTCCGTTTCCGGCGCCCACAGCCACCCACTTGAATGCTAATCAGCTGAATGGCAAATCAGTTAATCTATATGCCACCACAAATCGATCGAATCAGTGGCCATATATAATGCGGCACACAGAAATTTATGCGTTTCACAGACACTGCGAGAAACTACCACTACAATGTAGTGCACATTAGTAAAGCTTGTAAAAATAGATCAAATATATATTTATCTATCTATCAAATAAATCTGTATACGTTTGTTTCATGCATTTTGCAAATTATGCCATTCACAAATCAAACTGCGAATTTGCATTTGAGCAACGAAAATCGGACAAATTTGTCTCCAAAGCTGACATAAAGTATACGCCACGTACACCCAACTATGCAGCACATATGTGTATGTAGTAAATGGATTTTTGTTTCAGCAGCGAAAAATCAGCGAAAGGTTTGAGTTTGCAATGCGATGCGATGATGTACATACATACACCCAACTCACATGCATGGAAAAGAATAAATGAAACGACAAATCTAACGATGCGTTATGCGAATATTTGCATTTGAAATTGAGAAATTTTCTCTCCATAAACGTGCGTGGGTGCAAGTCAGCTGAATACATACATGTACGCACACATTCTCACACACACACACACACGCGCATGCACACGCACACATAGAAATGTGTAAAAGAGTCCTATGTACGTGAGTCACATACCAAACTTTATAATGGGTGCCCTACTGCACAAATAATATTTTTTTTTTTAATATTAACATGTATTTAATCCTGTTTAACTATTTGTATGTGTTTTATTTTGATGTGTTTGGATCTAGAAATTTTTGAACATTTTTTAAAGTATTATTAATTTATAATACCATCTGATCTAGTAATTGTGGATAGCTAAATAAAATGATTACTTTAATAAGTTATTTGTAACTGCCCAGGAAAAAAGAACACCCTGTTTTTGACATCGTCCTTTGCGAATAATTCCCACATTGCTCGAATAAATACGCCAAGCCCATGAAATTCAGCAAAAGCATGCCCGAAACATGAACAACAGCAGCAAAAACGTTGAAAATCCCTCGAGTTGCCCGATATCGTCCATACAGTACTGTGTATATGTGTGTGTGTGTGTTTGAGTGTGTGTGTGTGTGTGTGTGTGTGTGTGTGTGTGAGTGGGTGTGTGGGTGGACGACACTACCACCAAAGAAGCTGGCCATGCATGCGCCCAAAAAGGCAAGTCGAAAAACAACCCAACCGAAAAGAAACCATAACCAAATCCAGCATCCTCATTCCTTGCCATTTTTTTCTATGCCACTTTCTTTTCTCTCAAAGGACATTCTCCATATGGCCGTTGATGGGAAATGTATAATGTGAGTAAAGAAAGTACCGGCAAATTATGCAAATCTTTGAATTTACAAATTATAATCAAATAGCCAACGAATTCCCAAGTAAAAACTCATTTTTGATTTTTTTGATTATATTTACAATTTTTAATGATGGCATGACTAACATATGTCTTTCGTAAAACTTTGACAAATTTGTTTAACTTTTTTACTACTCCAGCGAAAAGTTCTAGCGATTTCTTTTATTTCTGTGTTGATATTTTCTTGTTTTTGTTTTTGGTATTACACATACTTCTACCTCTAATTTAATATAAATATACAGTCGCCAAAAGTTATAGAAAGTCAATACAAAGCACAAAGATGCAACCAATGCGATCAGCTCTTTAGCGAATATAAAAATAAGAACAACTTAATTTACAGCAAAGGTCAGCGACGTTGACGAACTGGTTATTGCGGAATGCTTTCTAGTGGGTCTGATTGCCGGGCACTGCGTTGACAACCGCCTGGGTCACGGCTTTCAGGGCAGCCGGAACAGCAGGTGCAGCTGGCGCAGCTGGTGCTGGAGCAGCTGCATCCAGCGGCAAGACTGTGGGATTGTGAAAGAAGTAAAGTAGAAATCCGGCGGCCAGCACTACATGGGCACTCAGGATTCCCACGATGAGGAACAACGAGAACTGCGAGTTTCGCAGAGCTGGCGTTAGCACGGCAATCAAAACCGTGCCAGAAAGCAAGGCGGCGGTGATCACTAGGAGCCACTGCAGCAAAGAGATCTGCAAGAGATTGGAGTAACAAATGACATTAATAAGTTCAGAAAATAAAAATAAACTATAAGAAATATCTGCTCTAGTTTCACATCTGAGATGTCAAACCAGATTAATATTTAAAACTTTAAAGTATCCCAGAATCTAGGATTAAGGAATATTTTATGCACAAACGTTAGCAGCAAAGTGAGCAGTACAGATATAGACTAGATTCGGAATACACAAGTAATAGCACAAGTAAGTACAACCCAATTACAATATGTATGCAAAAATAACTCACATTGATCACCCAGAGAATGGAGACTGGTATATAGATGGCCAGGCTGTATCCATAGATGCACATCAGCGACAAGAGACTCGGCGTATAGCTGGCCTGTAATCAAAACCGAATATGAGCGAGATAGATGGATGGTAATGACAAGTTAACTTACGCTGTCCGTTTCGACGGCATCGGCGGAATCCACGGGCTTTAGGCTGTACTTGAAGAGGGCCCACAGAACGGCCGGCAGGATGTTGGCGTACAAGAAGATGGAGGTAGCCGCATAGGAGACCAGATGGAAGTTGTAGTGCCATTTGTAGCTGTCAGTGGCTTGCTGCAAATAGCTGGCAATGTTACCACTTATGGCTATGGAGAAGATCTGAAATAAAAATGGCACAAGTTATTGATAAATATGAGTTTTTTCAACTTGAATCTACCAACCAGGGTGACGGTAATCCAGAATGGTCCATACAGATCCGGATTCTCGCCGATGTTCATGCGCAGATAGTTGCCAGCGGCGCGTTTGGGTATCATGGAGTTGGCGATACGCTCGAGCACCATATAGGTGTCCACGTTGAAGAACTGCTGGTAGTACTCGATCGTAAACAGTGACAGTTTCGCACCACCGCCAGCACCACCACCGGATCCGTCCAGCGATGAGTTCTGCGGCTGGGAGCTGTCCGGAGATGCAGCACCGCCAAATCCCTGAGCCGAGGAGGTCATGTCGTAGATGAGATCCGCCAGGGGATCGCCGCGTTGTCGCTGTGCGTTGGCACCACCGCCACCGGAACCACCGGAGCCACCAGAGCCGCCCGATCCGCCGTGCGTTGGGGAATTGACATTGATTTGGGCCGGGGCACCGCCGCTGTAGTCGCGGAACTGCAACAGATCATCGGCCGTGGGCGTTTCCATTTGGATTTCGGCTCGACTAGATTGTTTTCGATTTGCTTATTGTAAATATTACACGTATTTTCCTCTTGGCCCCAAAAAATATTTGCTGGCAGCGATGGCTTATCGGTTATCGATAGGCCCCCACACATCAGCTGGCTGTTGCGTTCGTCAGCTAGAGATGGCAGACTGCATTAAGTTGGGCTAGGCAGCCAAAAATGGCCAGATTTGGCTATTTTATATATATGGCCGGAATTAAATCTTCTTTATAGCTAAGAAATTAATGTAATGACTCTTTCCCTTAGCTTACGATATTTTTTTTTTATTTTTAACTTTTTATTACTTTTTATCATGATGAATAGTTTGAACAATGTTAACACAATAACCATTAAAAAAAAAAAAACTACATTCAATTGACGACTAAAAAGTCTTCCTTATTTTTATTTGATTTAGTAATGAAGTTAATTTACAATTAAAGGAATTTTAATAGTAAACTTATAAGTGATTGTGTAAAACCTTAAGAGCAATATTTTGCAAAGAGCTCCAGAAGATTTAGCTATTTTGTAGCGACTCAACTTGGTGCTCCACATGCGTTTACCAACACTAAACTGTCAAACACCTTTGCGTACGGTCATACTTTTTTGCTACAGCTCGCAGTTTAGTGTTTTTCCACAAAGTTTTCCACAATTTAGACACTCCTCGATTGTCGAAAACAAACAAAAAACGCATCGCGATAATCTCGGCGCCCAGCTGCAGTGAATCGCCGTATCGGAATCCGCCGAGTACAAGGAGCACCGCTAAATCCAGTCTGAAATGCCCGTGAAGAATGGAGAATCCGATGGCGAAGGCGACGTTTCTGGCGGAGAATCGGAGCACTCGAATTCCAGCCAGGCACACGACACCTCCGACGAGGAGGAGGCCAACGAATGCGATTCGGATGACTCCTCCGAGCTGGATGCCAGCGAAATAGAGCGCCGGCGGTCCGAACACATCGAGGATTTGGGTAAGAATCTACAGGCATCTAAACAAAAGCCTTGCTTATCGAGTTTCTTATCCGTTTTTTCGCAGTGAGCTTGGAGCGGCAGTTTAACACGTTGCGGGAACAGTACTACTTTGAGCGCATCAATCTCATCGAACGACAATTGGCCGAGGTGCGTTCGGGGCGTTCCGAGGAGTTTGTCCAGCCGCAAAAGGAACTGGACAAGGTGTACCGCACCAGGATCGAGGTGGCGGATGTCCTGCGCAAGTACCGCCTGCAGAACATTGAGCACAAATTCCAGTCCGAGGAACAAGCGGCCGTCCAGCACTTTGAGGTGAGCACACTCCCAGCTTTTTGGCGCCAAAAATCACAAGAGCTTATTGGCCATTATATGTCGTCACAATCAGTTTATGCTTTGCGTTGATAAGAAACTGGGCGCCACTGCCAGGGTTAATTAACACAAAATAGCACACATTTATGGGGCATTTATTGGTAAACAATAGTTTTCCGTTAACGATATCATTCAAATTATGGCAGAGTTCTTTTGAAACGTAGAAGTAGTAGCAATGTTATCTTCACTTCACTAACAACTACTTCGTTGCAGAGCGAGAAACACATGGCGGTGGACAACCTGCGCGAGGAGTTCGTGGAGCGCATCCGTCGCCTGGAGGAGGATCGCCACAATGTGGACATCTCGTGGGCCGACTGGGGCACCGACAAGCGGCAGAGCAAGGTGCGCGGACCGGGTCGCAAGAAGGCCGTCACCGTCACTGGTCCGTACGTCGTGTACATGCTGCGCGAAGAGGACATCATGGAGGACTGGACGATTATACGCAAGGCCCTCAAGCGATCTTCCTCGTCGGCCACCGCCGGCACAGTAACGCCCACTTCCGGCGTGAGCGTCAGCTTGTCGGGATTACCGGCAATGGCGGGGGCCAGCGGATAGCGGTGGGGCGTGGCAGCTGCCGCCTACGCCCACCTGACGCGTACCTGACGGCCTCGGCCGAGGAAGCAGCAGCCGTAGACGTAGATGTAGCTGCAGCTGCAGCAAACTAGCAGCAGCCGTAGCAGAGCTCCCCTCGAGCCCGAACCAGACTTATAATGCGTGCTAAGTTCGTCAAGATAACTAAGCTCGCGCACCCCCCACACCCATCCTCAGCTCCTTTCCCCTAGATTTTAGTCGTAGCGCCTTACGAGCACCACTCTCAGAATATTATGTCCCCCATCCAGACGATGTGTGTAATTTATGCTAAACGTTAAGTGCAAATAAAAGCGAACTGCAGCCAAGTGAGCGTGCGGTCGACAGAAATGAATTCGATTCCCTGCGTATGATTCAATCTGCAGAAGGCCAGCAATTTTGTTATCCACTTTTGGATAATGGACGTCACAATGTAGGTTAACAAATCACATCATTTAAATCAACAGGAAAGCGTTTATTGCGGCACAGACAGGGGGTTTTGTGGATCTTCAGAAGCCCTTCTCCTTGAGATAGTCGCGCAGGACGTCCACATAATCGCCATGGAAGTGAATCTGACCGCTCAGCTCGTTGATTCTTGTAGCGCAGAGCTTCCCGTTCCGCGACTGCTCAACCACCGCTCGCAGATCCTTTTCCAGCGACCAGATGTCTCCTTGAACTCGACGCACCACCGTGATCCTGCGCTGGCCACGGAACCTGGTATGCAGATACACGGGCACCATGTGATTCTTGGTCCGGGCCACAAAGTAACCCAGTTCCGAGCCATCCTCCTTTTGTGGCCGCCAGCCGGAAGGATATTTTGGCTTTGTCAACGGCTGTGGTACTGTTTCCACTGGCAGCAAACGCTCCACAAATCGCCACTCGGGCGGATTGGCCACCACCTCCACTTCAGGATACTTGTCCAACTCCTGAACTTCGCGGGATGAACGAAAACTGGACAAAAGTGCCGGTTGCATGTGAATCTGCCTGGTGAACTGTGTGGAATATAAAACGATTTAGGCGATTTTTCACTGGAATCTTATGGTTTAACTACTCACCTGGCTAAGCTTTTGGCAGAGGCCGCTGCCCAGCATTAACTTTGCGCAGGTTGCCATGTTTTTTGGGTACAAATTAACAGATTTACCCAAAAATAAAAATAAGAGTTGTTACATATGCACAGGCTGGTTAGTGATGCGCAAGTGGCATCGATAATTGTTTCGATTACTAACTTGACTTGGTTACAGGCTATCGATTTAGGAAACACCGATTTTCAAGCTAAAATTTTTTTTAAATTTGTAATTAGTTAATTCATTAACAGCAATAACAACATTTGACAATTTTATTTAATTTTTAAACATAGCTTTAATTACCTTTTGCTTATCGAACTTATCTATTTCATTTCTAGATATACAAAAAGTTAATAATTTCCGGCCAATTTTGAGTAAATTAAATTAAATAAACACTTTAGTGAATAATCACGCTCTAAGCGATCTAATAATTCAGCTACACGGACACCGTTTAGTATAATTTCCACAAACTCAAATAATTTGTAGCCTAATTTGCGTTTTGTCTTTGTCTTTGATTGTTTTTGCCTTCATTTCTTTGCATCGCATGCAACAAATGCAGCGCGTGACGTCATCGGCAAAGCTTTTATCACACGCACACACAAAAGCGCCTTCACACACACACACACACACACAAGCGTTGCAAGTGCCGCATTTGAATTGCATTGCTTATACAATTTTATTGCAGCTGTTGTTCGCCGTTGAGTTTTTCGATATGCGGTAATCGGGGAGTCATCGGGGTATATCAAAATAGTCGAACATTTGTCGATATATTTTTTGAGTACCAGTTTAAATGTGCCAAAATTTAATTGAATGAGTTTATAATATGGGGAAATAAATTTAAACTTTGTTTTTTCAGTGCAGGGTATTTGCCATTCGTTAGACTTAGCGATTGCCACTTGTTGTTGCTGCTGCTGTTTTGTGCCAGCATAAAGTGTTTGCGCTGCAGCTTTTGTTGCTATTTGCTATTTGCAATTTGCAATTTGCGCGCAGTTTTCGTTGCGCGTTTGCTGCGAGCAGTTGCAGTTGCAATTGTTGCTGAGCCCCCCCCTCTCTCTTCTTCTGTACGCCACCCCACACACACACGTTTTGTTTTGCCTTTTTTTCGGTCGCCTCACCACCTTACCACCCCCCCACCGCCCCTGACGCACAGCGTGCCTGGAATAACTGCATGTGCGATTCACCGTTCTAGCGGGCAGCGTGCGAGCGAGACGGAGGCATGTGCTGGTTGACAATGGCGCGCAAGGACGATCCCGTTTTCAATGTGCGATTCGTGCAGTTCGTGGAGAATCAGCCGTGCTTGTGGAACTACACGCATCCGGGCTACAGCAAGAAGGAGGAGGTGCAGAGGGCGTGGCAGCAGGTGGCCAACGAGATCAAGGACACGGGTAAATCGGCGGTGAAATGCGGCGAAAACCAACGGCGATTTTCCACAGCAAGAGCCTGCTTCTTCCCTTCTTCCTCTTCTTATTCGCCGCCAATTGCGTGCTCATTTCCCTGTCCGTGCGCGTGTGTCTCTATGTGTGTGTGTGTTACTATGATGCAAGCTTTTGCGCTTTGGTGTGCGAAACTAATGCAATTGTTGTTGCTTTTCATTTGCCCGCTGTTGCATTGGTGTAGGTGTGTCACTGTGTCGCGCAGTTTTTACTTGCACTTTGTTGCTGCTTTTGCGTTTCGCTTTTCGCTCACTGTTGCGTTGCTGCATTCTGGCATGGAGCACGGGAAAAAAAGAAGATCTTTACTTTTTACTATTCGTTTTCCTTCGTAAATAAACACAAATTGTTATAAACGCCCTAAGCTTAGTTCTTGAGAGAAAACCTAGGACTCTGCATGTTTTCAACAAACAAATTGAAACACACTTCAGAAAAATATCTTTTTTTTTATTTCCTTAGTTCGCAACTGCCGCGAGAGATGGCGCACCATAAGGAGCAGCTTCCTGCGATCCCTGAAGCTGGCACGCACACAAACGGGCCGCGGCAAGCGCAAATACTACCTGTCCAAGTACCTGCAGTTCCTCGTACCCTACACCAAGTCCCGATCCTGCCACAAGCAGCTGCCCGCGCCGCCGCCCACTGGTACTCCCACTCCCGGCATGGTGCTCCGAAAACCCGGCCATGCTGCCAGCGGTGGTATGGCCGCATTTGCGGAACCAAGTCAGCGAGAGGACGAGGAGGAGGGCAAGGAGAGCGATGGCGAAATGCCGCTGGATGTGCAGGTGTCCGAGGAGGAGGAGGATGAGAATAATCATGTGCGACGCAATCAGGCACCGCAGCAGCAGCAGCAGCATAATCAGGATCGGGATCAGGAACAGGAGCTGGAGCCACCCACCGCCTGCTTGCCGCTCCGCCTGCAAGCCATCAAAGTGGAGCAGCCCTCGTCGAATGCCCACCAGCTGCAGCTGGAGCGGATGGTGAGCCACCAACATCCATCGCTGGTCTCGGTGCCCGCTGCCGCGCTGGGCAACCACCTGGACTGGACGGATCTGACGCAGTGGTTCAAGGGCAACGGCAGCGCTCACCATCTGAGTCACCTGAATCACAAGTTAGCCACAGCACCAACACCACCACCACCACCGCCACCGCCGCCGGCTACACCAGCCCCAAGTGCCTTATCCGGCGGATTGGTGGCCGCACCAGGAGGTGGCATTCCCGCGCCTCCGGATGCCGACTACTCGTTTCTGATCAGCCTGCATCCGTATCTCAAGGAGATGAGCGGCAAGCAGAATCGTAGGTTTCGACAGAAGGTCGTTGGCCTCATCGACGACATTCTGGATAACAAGGATGTCTAATTTGCACATTTATGTTTGTTTCTTTGAGTAATGTTTCTATTTTGAAACAGTTTAATATCCAAATTAACAATGAAAATATGCAATATTTTGATGATTATTCGGAAATATTTCACATACCAAATGCAACATTATTTCGCAATATACATTTTCACCAGTTTCAGATTTTATTCTGGCCATTATATTATTTGCTAACGTTTAGACAATGAACTTAGTTTTTAAATATTTATGTCTAAGTTAAGTGAACGTAAATGAAATTTATATTGTATGCACTGCAGCTAAAGTGAAACTACATCGAAATTTGTAAAGCCCAGTTGAACAGGATTAAATCATCAGTCTTGTGATATTTTTCTCGCCGTGTAGGAAAAACACAAAAATCGAGGACGAAATGAAGAAAACACACCCAGTTGATAGAACGCCAACAGTGCCCATTTATTAGATGTGTAGAGCGTACTTTAATTACGCTTTTTATTGTTGTTGTTGCTAAGCACACACAAACACAAATTTGTTATTGTCAAATAAAACTTTTAAAAAATTATGTTTTGGAACATTTTATTTTACTCCAGTCTAAGCAGATCTATTATTTGCATATTGTAGTTGTCACATTTGCAAAATTACGGCTTGAAATAAAAAAAAAACATTTTTTCAAAGAACTTTTTTTCAAAATTTTTGAATAGATTATTGCCTAGCTATTTTTTTGAATTTCTAGCTACTAACCGCCCTAATCGAGTGCTATCGATAGATTTTGCGCACAGCTGATGTACCGATAGCCCGCGAAGCTTCGAGCATTTGTTGTTGTCGTCGCCGTTCGCTTGTTGTTGCACGCAGAAGGCGAAAAAAGGAGAGACAATCACTGGCGCGGAATAACAATTAACAAAATGGAATAATTGAATTATTGTCGCTTTGGCAAATCAGTTAAATGCGCCAGTAATAGCCGATGCAGCAATAAAACACATGAGCTATTGGGTGAGTGCGCGCGTCTGTGTGTGTGCGCCATGTGTTTGGCTTGCATGTGCGCGCGTGTGTGTGTGTGTGTAAGTGCCTGAGGTTTTGGCTTTATTTCATTTTTGTTTTTGGTTTTTGCTGATTTTCCGATACGAATGTGATGTAATTTTTGGCTAGCTGATATACCAACTCATTTGTACGTCAACCGCCGAAGCATTTACCACGCTCGTTTCAGAGCTTAAGTTAGTTTATTCGCCTAGAAAATTACATAAAACAAATACTCACACACACACACGCACACACACACTGAGGTATTTTTCGGTGAAAGTTGTCTATGTTTTTGTTTGTTTTATTGAGTGTTAATAATTCCACTTCTGCATGACCCTAACAGCGTGTGACGTCATCGTTTCTGCTAGCCAGGGCACGGCCACGCCTCCTACAAACACTACGCCCACCGAGCACCATGAACGAATGCCGGAAAAACACAAACATCACAGCGAACAACAACACCATTCTATGCGACAAAACCATCAGCAAAAAGCATTTGTTTCTGGAGAAGAGGAGCATGTCGAGCCACACGGATGACACCAAGGACTCCAAGGCAACGCAGGATTTGCCAAATCCACTGGAGCTAACGCCCCAGGATCGATTGGCGATTGAGGAGAGGCAAAATAAGGCATTCGCCTTCTTTGCCGAAACACTACAAATCTACGGCGTGGAGGAGTTAATCTTCTGTTTCAATGGCGGCAAGGACTGCACCGTGCTGCTCGATCTCCTCATGCGTTTCCTACGTCAGCAGAACATCTCCAGCGGTGACATTCCCATGCTGTACATCAAATCCGGCGATTCCTTTGCGGAAATCGATGATTTCGTCAAGCGCTGCGTCCGCAACTATCGCGTGGAGCTGGTCCAGTACGAGGGTTCGCTCAAGGAGGCACTCACCCACATGTCCGCGGACATGCCGCGCATCCGGGCCGTCTTCGTGGGCAGCCGCAACACGGATCCCTACTGCCAGCACTTGGCGCCCATGCAGGTGAAGCCGCAAAAAGTCACATTTCGTCCCCAAGCAAAGCTGCTCCAGCTGGTTGGGTATATTATGTGATATGTACCTGATTAGTAGCACAGTTTTACCATAATTAATCTAGAAATGTATGCGCCCTTTGCAAATATCACAGTGACAAGATATTTTCGAATGCCATGGTTCCAGTCCGCAGATAAGAACGTACTTATAACCGAGTTCGGTGGCTAACCACCTATCATATCTGGCACGTAGATTTTACTTAGCAAAACTACTTGTAGCACGCGTTTAAATCGTTATGTTCGTAGTTTTTCAGAACCAATTGTTTTTAGAAAACCTCTGAAGGTCAATTGTATTTTGTGGTTAATAATTAAGCAAGCTTATGGAAAGTTCTAATTTGCTGATTTCAAATACCCCAAGTGCCTGGTTTATTAATGCTGATTTCGCTTTTTATTTTTTTTTAGCCCACGGACAACGACTGGCCGCCGATGATGCGTCTGAATCCCTTGCTGGAGTGGAGCTACCACGACGTCTGGCACTACATCCACATGAACTCGGTGCCCTACTGCAGTCTGTACGATCGCGGCTACACCTCGATCGGCAATCGTTCCAACACAATTCCCAATCCGCATCTTAGACGCACCGATGCCCAGTGCGCATGTGATACCGATACAGCAAACACCGATACCGTCTGCTCCTGCGATCCGAGTGGCTATCGACCCGCCTGGGAGCTGCAGGATGCCACCATGGAGCGAGCTGGTCGTCTGCCCAGGAAGTAGGATTCCTGATTCTAGATTCTATATTCTAGTAGACTCTAGATTCCAACGCAAATCGTAGTGCCTATCGCATGCAGGCGTGGCTGTAGTGCAATTTAATAGCTTAAACTCTAGTTTGTGACTTATTGTATATATAGTTGTGTATATTAACTTGTGATTTGGTTTTCGGCAAACAAACTTAATCTAGTAATATTTTGTACGACCTTAGGTGCTAAGGCTGCCGAATAAATGTGGCCTCGTGCAGCAGGCCACTTAAGCGAGGTTCGTTGTTCTTGAGGGGGAGTATTTACGCGTTAAATGTTGTGTATTTTAAAAAATTTAGATATTGTTTAATTCTTTTTAATTTTGGAAAAAAAGCTAAAATAAGCTTGAATAGCTAAAGGCACAGCACTGGTTTCAATGCAAAATTCAGCACTGCAGCGATCTGGCTTTTAAAAGCTAAAAAAGCTTAGAAGTTATGACATGATAGCACTGCGGCTGTTAAAAAAGCGCCAGCATGGCAGCACTAGATGGCCAGTCAGCTGATTTGCCAGCTGATTTTCGCCGCATTTTCACAACATTACGCGATTCTTTCGACCTTTTTCTCTGTGATATTTTTACGAGATTTACGTAATCCTACGCGCAGATCACGCAGCCGACTCACCCACGCGAGAGCAGTGCATAGAAACCAGTATTCCCTCGCTCGGCGATGTCGCGATCCGCACAAGAAGTTGCGGCACTGCTGCGGGGACTGCGGATTTTGGTGGAGGCGTGTGGGCGCGAGCATCTCGCCCACGGTCGTCATCTTTGGAGCAATTCAAGCATACGTGAGCTAATCGCCGAGAATGTCGCGCACACACAGCAGCTGGTGAGGCATTCCAGTCAAAATCCCGTCGAGGAGCTGAAAAAACTGCAGCAATCCCTGCAAGAAACCGGTGAAAGGGGCTACGTGGTGGCCAAAGGTATTTGCTCGCTGCTGGAGACCAAAATACAAATGTCCCGCAAGGAATCTGGCATCTCCGAACCTGCACAAGCCGACGCCACAAGAAAATCCCCAACGACGGCACAAAAACAAGCGAGTTGGGACGCCGCCAACTTGGATATATCCTCCATAACGCTTCAGGAGTTCGAGGAGATACTCTCGCGCAGAAACAAAGATCGCAGTGTTAGCTTGCGCACCCCGGCAACCAAGAGCAGCCAGACCATGCCCAATAAAGCTGATGCAAGCGATCCGGGAATCATTAACCAGGACACGGAGTATGTGAACAATGTTCTGCGCTTCGTGGCGGGCGCCAAGGTTGAGGAGCAGGAAGCAGATGCGCAGCTAAAGAAGAAGTCCGACCAGCCGGCCATAGAAGTGCCCGAACTGAGCAAGGTGGCCAAACAGCGCAAGGTTCCCTCCTCGCGGATAGGCAGAATGGCCTCCTTTGGTGGCCTGTTCGCCGGCCTGGGCATTGGAACACTCAACGAGCTGACCAAGGGTGCTCTCGGCCTTGGCGGTTCGACCAGCATGCGCGAGGCCCTGCTCAGTCCCGCCAATGCCGAACGCATTGTGGACACGCTGTGCAAAGTGAGAGGTGCTGCATTGAAGATCGGACAAATCCTGAGCATACAAGATTCCAGCGTGGTGTCGCCGCAACTGGCCAAGGCATTCGAGAGGGTGCGTCAGGCGGCGGATTATATGCCCGATTGGCAGGTGGAACGCGTGATGAACACCCAGTTGGGAGCCGATTGGCGCCAGCGGTTACGAAGTTTCGAGGACAAACCCTTTGCGGCCGCCTCCATTGGCCAGGTGCATCGGGCAACTCTGAGCGATGGCACGGATGTGGCCATTAAGATCCAATATCCCGGTGTCGCCCAGAGCATTGAGAGCGACATTGACAATCTGGTGGGCATGCTCAAGGTGTGGGATGTCTTCCCCCAAGGTTTCTTCATTGACAATGTGGTGCGCGTGGCCAAGCGCGAGTTGCAATGGGAGGTGGACTACGATCGCGAGGCGGAGTACACGGAAAAGTTCCGCGAGATGATCTCGCCCTATCCGGAGTACTATGTGCCGCGTGTGGTGCGCGACTTGACCACGTCCAGTGTCCTGACCACCGAACTGGTGCCGGGTGTGCCGCTCGACAAGTGTTTCGATTTGAGGTGAGCTAATCGATCATTCCCATGATTATAATTACCAGCGTTGGTTAATCAACATCTCGCTTTCAGCTACGAGCATCGTGCCCACATAGCCGCATCCGTGCTGAAGCTCTGTCTGCGGGAGCTCTTCGAGATTGAGTGCATGCAAACGGATCCCAATTGGTCCAACTTTCTGTACGATGCGCCCAGTCGCCGTCTAATGCTGATCGACTTTGGTTCCACGCGCTTCTACCGACACGAATTCATCCGGAACTATCGCCAGGTGATCATGAGCGCCGCTGCCAACAATCGACAGGGCGTCCTCGAGATGTCTCGCGAAATGGGCTTCCTCACCGGCTACGAGACCAAGCAAATGGAGCAGGCGCACGTGGATGCGGTAATGATACTGGGCGAGATCTTCCGCTACGATGGTGATTTCGATTTTGGAAAGCAGAACACCACCGAACGATTGGCCGCCCTGGTGCCCACAATGGTGGCGCATCGTTTGTGTCCACCGCCCGAGGAGATTTACTCCATTCATCGCAAGCTCTCGGGCATTTTCCTGCTGTGCGCGAGACTGAATGTGCGCATGAATTGCGTTCCCTTCTACAAGGACATCGTTCTGGGGAAGTTCAAGGACTAGCGAGCGAGGCTCCCTCCCACTTCCCACTTCCTCTTTTTTTTTGTGTCCCACCCAATCCCAGTAGTAAACCTTAAGTGCGCTTAATTTGTAAATGGCATTCGCTACAAGATTACATGTGGCAAGTTCCTAGCCAACTTGGTAATCTTTGTCTTTGGCAGGAACTTGAAACAAGTAGGTTTTGAAAAACACCTGCTGTTTAACACACATTTCAGTTAAAACCCAAAATACAACACACTACAAAAAACATATAGTCTCTAATGCCAAAAATATGAAGACATTCATGCATACCCATGGCATGAAGAGGAGGAAGGTTGAGGTGTTTCACCACGATTGCATCTCGGATTTGAATGGATCTGTGTCCGATGGGGGGGATGAGGAGTTGGAGGAGCAGTCGCCGGCGGGAATCGAGGAGATACCCTGGCTGCAAATGAAGCGAGAGATGGGCGCCATGAATCGAACGCTGGACGAGATACAGGCCCACTTGGCCATCGATTCCCAGGAGCGGGCATCCAAAGTGGATGGTGGCAGGGGGCAGGAGGAGGAGGCGGAGGTGGAGGCGTCCAAGGGTCTGGAGCCGGAGGACTCGCGCTGGATGATTATGCATGGCAGCAGAGATTCGATCGTGCGTGATCTGCAATGGAATAACCTGCGCATTCGCAGACAACTGGAGGCTCTAGTTCGCTGCTCGGAGCTGGGTAGAGCACGCATCTCGGCACTGGATCGTCTGTTCCAGCGACAAAAGAAGGACCTATTCGAGGGTCGCCAGGAGCACGAGCGCGTCCTCTCCTTTCACCTAACGAAGCAACTGGAGGCGGGCAAGTGCCTGCAGCGCTATCGCTACGCCCGCGACTTGTACGCCAGCTGGCGGGAGCTCTTCAAGATGGGACGCCATCTGAAGGAGGCATACAAGAAGATACTCGAGCGCACCCAGACCCGCTTGGAGTATGCGGAGATCAAGCGGCAGGCACTCGAGGAGATGACGGTGGCCCACGAGATGTGCTTGGGTTCGACGCGAACTCTGCTCGCCCACGTCCGAGAATTGGAACTTGGACTGGCACCACTGGGCTTCACCAGGGCATCGGTCATGTCCCGGAAGATGGGTAGTCTCTGTGCGTCTGGCACCGGTCACGCTCACAGCGAGAGCAATCGCGTCGAGGAGTATCCCGGCAAAGCGGTCTGGGTGAAGGCCAAAACCTGGCAGCGTCGTTCCTACCGCACCGTCAAGTTCTCCCGCGGCGAGGTGCTCGAGCTGCCGGTGGTTGTGCCGCCCGTGGCGAAGACTTGGTACGGCAAAATGCTGCACATGCTGCACAATCCACCCAAAATCTATTAGTGTGTTTGCCAATGTTTCGCTAATTTGAAAAATACACGAAATACTTCATTCAAAATATATAACAGTTACAGTTTTTTTTAAGCGCACTGTTAGTTAACATGCCATTTGCGTAAGCTACTTAACAGGCACTTAGCAGCGCGCTGAATGGTCACACCAAAAGCGTGCCTGCATTTCGCGCTGATCGCCCAGCCGGTCACACTGCAAACTTACGCGTTTCATTTCGCGAAGGCTGCGCGCGCGGATTACGGTTAATTTTCAGTTGGTTTACAAACTTTACAAACGGCGTACGCTTATCGCGATCGCTTTTAATCAACAAACCACAATAGTTGCCTAAATAACGGGTATGACACAGGAAAAGTGCTGCCGGTCTCCAATTAGCTAATTGAATGAGAAAGTGCAAGTGACCGAACTGCAACGGTTAAAAAAACGGTTGTTTTTTTTCATAAGCCAAACTAATGAATTGTTTCATAAACTGTTTTTATTTGAATATTTGTTAACTCGCGTTTAATTTAATGTAATTGTGCGCGTCTCCCTACTTTTAGTTAATATTTTATTACAATCGGCATGATAATAAGTCTACGAAATTCGTTCTTTTTTTTTTGTTTTTGTTGAGAGTGCAAGATCGTGCGCGTGTGTGTGTTTATGTGTTTGTGAGGAAGTTATAGTTTAATGTTGGTTAGCTTCAATTGTCGAGCAACACAGAAAAATGAAATAAATAAATAAAACAGCGGCAGCAGCAGCAGCAACAATACCAAAAACAACAAAGTGATGCTGATTGATGTCACACACACCACGGAACAAAAAAAATAAATAAAAAAATAAAGTAAGTAGCAGACAATTGGATTTGCATGGGGGAAGAAGCAGAGCGAAGAGCCGAGTTTATCAATGAAAGTGAACTGTGGGAGTTGCTCGCTTTCAGTGTGTGTGTGCGTGTGTGTGCCCAGTGGCGCAGCCAGACGGGGACTTCAGGGGTTAATAACCCCCAGCATACCGGGCACTGTTATCGAACTGGGGTGGTCCATACATCTATCGAAAAGATCACTCTATCGATCACATCGCAATTCGGGTATTGAAATCTTGTTCGGTAATTATCTATAATCTATCTGAGATTAATCTATCACTGATCTGAAAAAAAAGATGTTCAAATCGAAGTCTATCAACAGGATCATTTTTATCTTGTCATTAACTTTTAATGCCATTTAATGATGCTGCAGGGAAATTGTAGATATTTCACATGGACAAATCGAAAAACTCTAGGAAAAATAGAAAAAGTGCTAAGATAACAAATTTCTTAGGAGCTGAGATCGCTTATTAATTAAAGAAGACACCATATAAGAAATTACATCCATTTATAATACATGTCGCCATCCTAGCTTACTTTTAACGAAACTAAACAATAGACAGTTGACCACTATGGGTCATGGGATTTGCTTTTAATAATCATCAATTAGTTAGTTCTAGTTACTTCTACATTTTCTCTTTGACATTTATTTAGCATAAATTTCAGTTAGCATTCTCCATCACCAGGTGTTTACATATTTCTTGAAAAATGTGTTGTTTGTTGTCTGTTTTTTTTTTTGGCGCTATCAAAGCACGTTGAAAACGTCTTAATTATATATGGATTGGATGAATAAACTGTTCCAAGTTTGCATGTATTCGAATGTGCGTTTGTTGGCTATATACCTATATAAATCTATATATTTCTTGGTACATATATATGTATGTACATACATATATGCTGAGAAATGCCGTTGCCAGCAGCCGCTGCAGCAACAACAGCAATGGGGAACCTTTTGATAATCATATCACGCAGTCCACTGATAATTCGCATTGTATTTGTTTGCTATTGTTGTTGCTCCTGCTGCTTTATCAGCCCGCTCTCCCTCCCTCTCTTTATCAACGTCTCTTTCGTCTCCTCTCTTTCGCGATCACTAGACTCTCTTTTCTTGGGGGGCACAATAATACAAAAAAAATATAATACAGAACAGGCAGCACAAAAAATGTCCAATAATTGTTTAATAAATTTAGACTACAGTAGAAGCTCATCCAAACTTTCAAACCAAAAAAAAAAAAAAAACAAACGATAAATAAATAAATCTAAATCGCTATTATATTTCCAATTTTCTGCGATCTCTGCGCATTATTTCGCTGTTATCTCCGATCCCCCGGACTAATGGAAAGTTTCCACACTGTGTTTACATCGGGCGGGATTATGGAGGGGAAATTATGGGTTTAGACCTTCGGGGAAATTTAAGATCACTAGACAAATAAATTTGGAACCTCTTCGCATTTCGTTTACTTGTTGCTTTTCATACATACAATACGTACTTATATATTCTTTGTAAGCAAAATTAGCGAGGTGTTCACCGGTTTCGGTTTCTGGGGAAATTTGATGTTATCGTTATTGCTTATGTCTAGCGAAATTTAAATGTTTATGGGTAATTCGACATCCTGTTGATCTAATTATTTATGTCTACCCTTTTTCAGTCTAGTCTCTTAGGTTTACCACAATTTGACATCAAATTCTACTATCTTATGCACAAATAGAAAGGAGAAACGATAATCTTCGATAATTTCGATGTTGAAAATATTTATTTATCGATGTCATGGGTTTTCTCGCAAACAATTAGCTGAAGAAAAATGGAATAAAAAATTAAGTGCAGACCAAAAAAAAAAAAGAAAAAGAATGATTCGAAACTATTGTGTAATTTACATTAACGAGCGGATGTCGTTGGCTTCTACTACATAATGAACCAATTACCCAGTTTGTCTCTTGATTCGATTGCTCTGCAGGCACACAGTTACAGATACAGATACAGATGCTGATGCGAAGATACATCCACATTTGTATCTGCATTTGTGTCGGTGCTGTTCTGCTCTGTTTTGTGCTTTTCGCAAAGTGACTAAACGAGATTTTTTGTGGCCCCACTGTGCTGCTCTTCCACTTCCAATTTCAATTCCAATTCCATTTCATTCATGTTGAAGACACCCACTTGAATGATTATGAGGCACTGAAGATGCGCACCGCAAGATACAGATACTGATCCACATTCAGATCCAGATTGGGATTGAGATTGAGAATCTGATTCAGATTCAGATTGAGATTCAGTTTCAGATATTTTTACGCACGCATATATGTACATATGGCCATCGTCAAGTGTCGCTTCCGCATTTGCCGGTCACCCACGTGCCGAATGCTTCACATATCCGAAATCTTAGTTCCCAGTTCTTAAGTCTCAAGTCTTTTGCCTCCCCAAAAAAAGCGATCGTTCGCCAAGTGGCTGTGAGGAATGCGATGGCAGATAAGATACTCCAAATTTGGCCAGATTTGTTGGGGAAGTAGTCAGCAATCTCAGCACCTGTTTCTTTGTAGACCCTAACTAATTAAACATTGTTCTTTGTTCATGAAATATAGTTAACACATAAAAATATATTGTGAAGACAGTAAGAAGCTCTAAAATTTTTTTTTCTTTTTAGTAAATTTGTTCGTTTCTTTAAGGAGATAAGAGAAACCTTTTGGAAACTTTTAGCCCCATCCACCGAATTTTCCACGCTGTCGGATCTTTGTTTATTTAATCCGTATCTTTTAAACAAAAAAAAAAAGAAAAAAAACCTACCGATCGTATTGAGATGTGCTATTTGATTGTTGTTCGCATTCGGACACAAATTGCCCATCGATAATTGCTGGGTCTTCAGACGGGAGATCTGTAATTGTGAAATTCTTTGGCTTGTGCAATGGCACCCATATATGTAATTGTGGCTCTGGATCCTCCAGACTGGTATTAGTTAGTGATTGGTAAGACTATCGCTGCAGCTTCCTCTACTTCATGCATATTCATAAGACTGCAAAATGATACCATCGTACATGAAATCTTACATACAAAGTCTGCGCTGACGACGAGGCTTGTAATTTTTTAATAACACTTAACAAACGCCTTGGACTTGGCATGTAAATTGTTGATAAATTATGTTTTTAATAGTGCCTTGCCGCTATCGTTGTTCTTGTTATTATTATTATTGTTGTTGGTTATGTGGTCAGATAGCTGGCGCCAAAGATACGCAAAATAAATCTATGAAGTTGACTGGCTTGCAAAGCGACATTTAGATACCTCTTAAATGTTGGAAAACTACAAAGAGTATATTTTTAAAATTTCAAAGTGTTTTAATAAGTTTCGTATTTTCAAGACAATTTTTTTAATTATATTTATTTTGTATGCTGAGCAATTATCGACAAAAATGAATACTTTTGATAAACCAATCCATCCTTGCCATAACTTTACCATCCGTTGGCACTTATCATATGCTGTCAAAAATTTAACAATTAAATTCGCATAAATGGCAGTGTGTGTATGCTATTATGTATACAAATATATCTGCTGATCTTTGCTGGTTAAATGGTAAATAAAATTTCATGTTTTGTTTGCATTTAAGAGCACCAAGAAAAGCAAACAAGCAAACCGGAGCTGAAACAAAACAAAATGCGAAATGATTCCCAAAATATTACTTAGTAATACTAATAACAATAAATTGTTTTTTGTTCTGGTTTGTTTTGTTTCTGCCAATACGTATTAGATTTTCATATTTCGGCTTGTTTTTTTTTATTATACTCGTATTTTGTTAACTGCAAAAAATGTTTAAACAATGAGGCACTCAAGTCTCTTGCAAAATGCTGATTTTTTTGCACTGCCAAATATTGGGCAAATATTAAAGAATTCGCCACAGTCACGTAGGCTAAATCATCTGTTTCATCGAGTTTCGTTCGACTAGATTGTATTTTTGTATATTTAGTCACCGGAAAAACTCTGGGAATCATTCTTATTCAATGGTTAAAAAATGGCTTTGTGGACCTGTATTTTTTGTACTCAGCTGATCATGCTTGAAAATGTATCATTTTTTTTTGTTGCTTATATTTAAAGTCTGGATTCGAAATCACTGCTGCATGGGCGATTCGAACCTAAACCTGATTGCCCGCCTATGTACCACATAATTGACTGCATTAGCCTGCGAGCAGCCAACAGATGGCACATCACATGCAATCCACATACCCCCAATACCATACCATTCCATATTATACCATCCTCCAATCCTCCGATCCTCCGATCTTGCAATCTTGGTGAACTTGAGCGCATTGCGATGTGCTCATATATTTCTTGCTGGTCGTTGAGGATGATGGGAAAACTCGTTTTTCGTTGCATTCTTCGACCGGCGTCATCGATGATGCTGATAATGATAATGATAATGATAATAATGATGATCATATTAAAGGGGTTCCATTGGCATAAGCCCGGCTCGATGATGATCGCGATTTGCCTTGGCATAACGCAATGCCAAAGTTGTTGTGCCGGTTGTTGCCTTCCAGCTCTCTTATATATACTCACATACATATCAATGTATACTATATGTGTTTTCTTTTATTTTCTTTGTCCGGGGACTCTTGTCTCCGGGGTTCCGTTCTACAGACGACCTTAAGAGGGGGTCTTGGGAGGCCAGTTGGGAGACTGGAGCAAACCACATTTCGCATTCCTTACACCTGGCAAAACTTTCAATCAAATACATTTTTACCAAGCTGAGATATTGTTTCTAAAAAAATATAATAAAAGAAATATATATGTAACGGTTTAGTACTCATATAGTTTTAATGATTGTTTTTGTAACAAAGGAAATTTCTTGAGTTATTAAAATGAAAGACAACGAGGTTTTTTGTTTTTCATATGACTCACTTCACTATCTAAAGTTTTTAATAAATGCTTGCCCACTTGCAAGAACTACAAATAATCATATTAATGTATTTGCAAAGCTCGTTTAAGTTTTTGAATGCTCTGTTCTCGGTTTGCTTTATTTAATTGCGTGCATTTCTCTCTGTGTACTTTATGCTTTTCGATCGGACCTGTTGC
Source organism: Drosophila yakuba (assembly GCF_016746365.2). NCBI lineage: Eukaryota > Metazoa > Arthropoda > Insecta > Diptera > Drosophilidae > Drosophila > Drosophila yakuba. The sequence continues at coordinate 7,235,211 of NC_052526.2, read as the reverse complement.
CGCATAGTTTTTGGTTTTTTTCGCCTTTTTTCTTAACCGGTTCGGTTTGGTCTGTTGCTATTTTCGTGACTCTGGATCGGTGCAGTCTCCACTGGAAACGCGACTTACATAAAGCGAATTCAGATTTACACGTTTCTAAGATTTTCAACATTTCGTCTCTGATTGTTTGCAATTAATCGCGCCACTAATTCGCTATAATTCCGACAAAAGTTCACTTGTCGCTTGTTAAGGTCGTTCAAAAAAGGGCAGTGGGTGGGCGGTGGTCGGTGGGCGGTGTTTGTCAGTTGTGGGGGACTGGCTTTGACTCTTGATTACGACCTGTCGTCTCATATCAGTGTGCTACGTAATGCAAACAAAAAATCCAACAAATACAAAAAAAAGTTGTATAAAAAGTCAACCAGAAAAACGTAATAAATTGATAAGACTGCTGGGCGGAGAGTTCAAAAAAATGTTTCAAAAGAGAGAGCGATGAAAAAGTGGAGAGTATTTATTCTTGAAATATTTAAAACACTCACCCTTGGTAGATTAAAAACCCGAGTTCACTCCAATTAATGTAAACAGTTTTTGTGAAACATGGGAAAGTACTATGATGTTACTGTAAACGAAAAAAGGGTTTTATATGAAATATAAGGATTATTTTCAGATGAATTTACAATTGAAAGCGTTTAGTAAGTGTTTCAAGCAAAAACCATTCAAGTAAAGATATTCCAAATAACTATGTAAATATGGATTTACAATGTTTTTTTTTATAATTAAACGAAAATGTAATAAAAAAGTAAATTAAGTGTACCGCTCACATTTTGTAATTTAAAGTAAAATAATAGTTACATTTATATATTATAGTAAATATAGTAAAAATAGCCGATGAACTTTGGCATCACTTGGTGGACTTTGCCCCGCCAGCGAGAATAACAAACAAGTCTGCTGGTTATGCCCATAAAAGAGAGTTGCCAAGAGAAAGAGCCGCAGAGAGGATCGGGGAAAGAGATTGCCAAGTGCAACTTGCACGTGCTGTGCCTTAAAATCGAAGAGAAAAGTCACCAAGAAGTTCCCACTGCCAGCAGAAAAACCTGCCAACCCAAAAATATCAAAATAAACGTACAAACAATACGAAAAAAAGCGTAGACAATTGTATTATTAACGACGGACTGTCGAAAAGTCGGTTCTAAATTTATACCAACTCCATTGCCGTTTTCCCTTTCCAAACTTCAACATCGTAGTCATTTTATTCGGGTGTCAGAGACCCCCATGGCCGATAACGTTTTATCAAACAAATGTTTTGTCGCCGACCTGTTTGCGAATTGAATTTGAACTAGATATATATGTTCGGTACACAGAGGGTATATCTACGCCGTATAATCTGCCTGAAAAGCGTCAGTGGTCGGGTAAATCTGGTGATAAATAGGGAAATGTATACTGCACAGGTCTCAATTCAATTTAGGTGTCAATTTAATCAGATTCAATTACTAATAACTTATTTTAATAACAGTAGTTTGAGTTATATCATATAACCAACAAAGCACTGAGCAACATCGGGTTAGGTTTTTTTATCACACTTTTACTATACGCCATCAAATGTAAATAAAAAGGCTATAAACCTTAATGAAATTGTAGATATTTGACTAAAAAGTATCAATAAAGTTCATCTTATGGGCAAATAAATATTAATTACCCATTTTATAGTCGATAGCCGTATTTCTTCACATTTCATTCGATTTAATAAAAAGACAAAATATAGACAAGATTTTTACGAGATATTCGGGATATTTGATCCATAATATGAACCATTAGATTCTTGGGATTGCGTTTTATTGTCTTTTGAGTACATGAATTATAAAACAAACGTATTTCGGGGCTCGTTGGCTGGCCGAATAAGGGTGTAAATATTTGTGGAATGTCACGAATTGTCAAAGTTGAGATAGATGGGATTGTTTGTTTGTTTGATCAATGCTTTTGTTTGCCTCTTCGCTTCAAAGCGGCCGACTCTGCCCCAAAGAATATCCCCAATAAAAATATTATGCCCAGATAAAGATATGGATAATAATAACGAAGTGTGTGTGTGTGTGGGAGGTGGCAACAGGTGATCTCGCATTCTTGGGAAATGTTAGCGCTGTTTGTCCGCTGGCAACAAGTTGTCAACAGCTTTTAAATAACAGGTTCGTGAACGGTGTTTGAACAGAACTTAATTTGGGCCAAATGCTGGAGATCTTATTTCGTTTTTTTTCTTTTTTTTTTCCATTTAATATTTCTCCATTGTTTGCCCCACACAAACAGGCCGGAAAGATAATGGATTCGGCTCAGAGATCCGTGGTCTATTAGTAGTTACCCAATGTATCGAATCTTTAACCAACCAATTAGCGCCACAAAACGATAATGTCGCCAAAAAAAACACACACACACCCATACACAAAATAATCCAAATAATCATAAAAAAATAAAACCCAGAAGTCTGGATCACACATGCGGACATTGAATTTATTGTGATCATTAACAAATTGGAATTCGTCTGAGAGCCAAAAAAAAAAGAAGCTAACACCTCTACGCTTGCTTTATCATTTTGGCTTAATTTGTCAGCGGCTACAGAAAATACGGTACGAATAAAATAAACAAATATAATACTGACGTCGCTACATGACTAGCATGATTTTCGACCAAATATTTCGCTCGACTTTTGTTGCCTCTGTTCATTTCAATCGAATGCGCAGGCGCAAAGTCGCGTGCCGCTCTGGAATCGAAGTTGTATAAAACCCCCATCTCCATATCTTTTGCATGCACATCATGTGGCGCCTTGGCATTAATTCGAAACGAAAAAAAAAAACCAAAATCGCAAACTAAATTATAAACTCAATTGTCATTGCCAATAAAATGGAATAGTTGCCAAATAAAATGTAAGCTTGAGGAAGTTCTTATTTGAAACTACTGAAACTAAAAAAAACTACAGAAACTACATTTTTCTCATACTTTCAAATATTTAAACTATACTGCAAACTCGTTCCTTATTACCAAATATTTTGGTGTAATAGACACAGTTTTCATTAAATGAATTGCCAGAGAAATGCGTCTTTAAATAATTATCACATTCCGTTTATGCTACTAGAGTAGCAAACTAAACACATAATCTTACATTCCCATAAATACGAATGTCGAATGAAAGCGCTTGCCATTCATTTAGCTATGAATTAATTTAATATCCCACAATTCGACCTACCTTTTCACCCTTTTATGCGATAAGTCCTCCAATAACAACCAGATGATGATGGTAATTATGGTAACGCATACGCATACGAATGCGAATGCGAGTACGCATGCCATTCGACTGGGCCTGGCTTGGTTTCTCTGTTGGCCACAACAGGATTCATCGGAACAATGCCATGTCCTTCCTAAATTTTCATTTCTCCCCAGTGCGAGAGTGTTGGTTTGCATGGCTGAACGATGTGGGTGTGTGCCAGTGTGTGCTGCTAGTGTGTGTTTCCCTGTGTGTGGGCTTGCGGTTTGTTGTTGCAGCCCGGAAATGGCAAGTGAAAACATCTAGCTCAATTTGCTAGCCTCGGGGATGCGACTGAGTTCTGAGGTCAGGCCAAAGACAAGGCTACTAATGTTCCTCTCTTTATGGAACACTGGAAAGTAAGTTCAAAACAATATGATACCAATAAAGGAAAAGTGAATACAAATTCAAGTTCCATTTCAGTTCCATTAGCAGGATAGAAAACTATACTAAGTTGCAAGGCAGGAAACTTATTAATTCCAATTGTATCTTTTGCTGGCAGTGTTTCAATTATCAAAATTATATATTAAATATAGTAATAATAGTTATTACAATTCCTTTTCAAGAAACTTGTACTTATTTTTGCATGTGTAGTTTCCAGCCATGTGCTTTGCGTGTGTAGGCTACTTTACCTGCGAAAAGTGAGACGAGCATTATGATTTTGATTTGCGTTTTGGGAGCAGGTATTCCAAATCCTAATTGTCTGTGTTTCTTGAAAACTGCGTAAATAGTTTAAGCGATGGCAGGGTTATGGAATGTAATTTAGTGGAAGCTATTAATCCATGTTGTCTATAAGAACGTGGTCTAACTAATCTGTGGTCACTTTAGGTTTCTATATAAGATGTATTGTATTCAATTGTTGGAACTACATTGCAAAGTAAAAATTATATTCAGCAAGTGTCATAATATATTTATATGCCAGGTCATTTCGGTATTAGGGGGATTTTTTTTTGGCTTTATCGATCTATCCTCGCATATTCCGCACTTAGACCAATAAAGCATGGTAAATGTATGAGCGTCCATATAAATTTATGTACAATAGATATAGATACCTGAACACGGTACTTACTGTGTGTAGAATAAGCCACAACAATTAACAATTGAAATTGATAAGAAATTTTTAATTACGCCGGCATCGTCGAATTCGCCAAATGGCAAATGGGTTTTTTTTTCTCAATTTTTTTTTTGCTTCTATATTTTATGTTTTATTTCAAACTGGGTATTTTTATTTTTGCTGCTGCTGTTTTGTGTGGTTTTATCTGTACTACTGAAATGTTGGTCTAATTACCGCGGGAATTATAGAGGTCTCACCGGAATTGCCACCCCCAAATAGCCCACATATCGGAATGTGTGCGATAATCAAGCTGTTAACATATTGTTTACATTTTCGATTGTCTGTAACAATTAATCAAATAGAATCAATACCTATTTGCACACTTGTTGGGCATTGTAATCACACACACACACCCACACACACACACACAATGTACTTATTTGCGTTCTTTATTTCAGTTATCACCTTGAAGGGGTTTATCAATTTCGCCAGTTCATAAAGATGTTATCTTGGAAAACCGTTTAGAGGTTTAGAGGTGAGTCAACCGTATAAATGTGATTTAGGTCTTTATATACTTGAACTTAATTTAGGGTTAATTATTTTTTTTTTAATCGATTGTTCGTTGAATAAATTGATTAAAATACCTTATTTGATTTTGCCCAAGCCAATCGCTCTCAATATAAACTTTCCGCTTAAGTTGTCGTCAGTTTTGGTGCACCACCACCTTCGCTCAACAGTTCAATTGAGTTTTGTGGTTAGACACCCCTCTTAACTGACTTTGTAATTACGCGCGGACAAAGTAATTAATTAAGTTTGGCTAATGCATACGTTGAGCGAGTAAAACCCGCCGATTGACATAGTTGCGCCCACAATAACAGCAAATACATCGAGTTGTCGTTGGGTGGTAATGCACCTTAATACACACATTTATCAAGGGCGTTTTGAAATTCGCTTTGAATACGTCTGATTAAGTCTTTGCGCGTGACATTGAGAGATGATGGCTCACCGATCACCCTGTGGTGATAATAAAAGGTGAGCAAAACAGCAACCAATCATCTAATTAAACAAGTAAACAAATATTTTAACATTTTATCTTGTTTTAAATGCTTGACAATACTCGAAAGTATGTAAAAATCTTTAAATCTTATTGTAAACAAATTTCGAACTTGACATTAGTTGCGTTGTATTTTTCCTAAAAAGTTTAAATATTATTTTCGGGTCTGATATTTAATAATTTGTCACGGCATTAACAAGTTTACCTTAAGTTTTGGCCATTGTCTTTATCTTTTGTTGCTCTGTTGCAATTTCTTTTGGGTGTTGTCGGTTGTGTCTGTTGCATTGTTGTCAGCGTAGGGTTGCGTGTTCATAGACGGGGGATGGCGGTGGTGTTGCATGTTGCACGAACACACAGCCAGTATGGGTCCCACTTTGTGTCCAGCACTCAAGTAAGCAGGTCAGCGGTTCTTGCGGTTTAACTCACTTCGAAAGCACCACCACCGCCTAAACAGCACTGAACCACCCATCTGCACCACCCACACTTCAACTCGGCTGGCTTGTGGTTTTGTTCAAGTTTTTCCAACCCAAACCCAAACTCAAACTCAAACCCAAACACAAAACCTTAAACCCAATCTCACAAAACACAAAAAAACACCCCGCGATTGTGCAATTTTATTCGCATATTTTGTTGTTGCTTGTTAACTAAAACCCGAAATTGATTTTGATGAGAATCTCCAGGTGAGTCCAGGTGTTGGTCACACAGAAAGTGGGAGATGGGAGATCGATTGCAATCAACCAAATACATACATACATACATATGTATGCCAGCAGTCAGCAAAGGCAGACAAACCATAAAATAAATAAATATGCATGAAACGCAAAAGCTGCGGATGAAACCAGAGCATTTGCAATCGAATCCTTGGGCGGCAGTCCATAAATTTATCAACGGTTTTACTTGTTCCCAATTTGATCAATCAAATTGAAATTAAATTCAAATTTTAATAAATGTATAAAAGTTAATTTTCTAACAATTAGCATTCCATGTTGGCCTCAATTCAGTTATATTAAGTTTAGGTACTATAATTCTTTCAATACCCTTAAAGTTGCTGTTTATTTTAATTACATGCTTATTTCCATTAATTTATTTATAACAATAAGCTCACAGGTAATCATAATCTATTATTCTATTAATTTAAAGATTTTATATATATATATTCGCCTGAACATTTTGAGAAATAAAAGCCGGAATATATTTTGTTTTCCCGTTTTTCATCTATCAAAGCAAAACCAGTAAATTGGGAATTTCCTCTATTCGCTCGCTTATTGATATTAAAAGGGGTTTTCGTTATGGAAATGGGGATGCCCCTCCCGACATTTTATTTTCTTTTTTGCGGCTTGTTGACTTGCCCCGCTAATAATTGCCAAGAACGCGCGAGGAAAGGCAAACAAATTTACAAAACTGGCTGCCTCTTCGTCCGTCTGTCTGTCTGGAAGTCGGAAAGACGGAAAGACGGGAAGCCGGAAAGTCTAAAGTCTGTCCCGCCGTAGTCAGCAAGTCTGGCAGTTAGCGCCTCAGTCGACGGGTCCGGGAAAAGTCACGTTTTGCATTTCGGTTTTTGAGCCACCTCTCTCTGTGATGTGGACCCCCTCATCCCCTCACTCACTCCTCATTTCTGTTTGCCTTGATTCGCTGCAAATGACAGATGATAATACCCCGGGGAATATGGTTGGGCCAATAAAGCACTTCATACGAATCGAGAACACTTTATTAAAATATATTTTAAATTCTTTGATGAATTTCTGTGCTTTTGCTGTGCAGCTTTTTATTCTGCAAAACTGGATATCATATTTGTTTGCTGCCTTTATGAGTTCTATGTATATTAATATTTGGCGGAAAATCCATAGCATATCCAATATGTAATATATGCCATGCAAAAAATCCTTTTCGCTGCGAATAAATATGCATTAAAAATACGTATTATTGCTAGTAGTTAATCCAAATCGAAGTAAAGGGTAATTTGTTTGCCGATCAGATTCGCAGAAATTCCTTAGCTTGTTTACCTTTATGAAATGTTGTGAGCGGCAACGCGAATAAATTTTAACGTTGGCGTTCATTTCGGAAATCTTTTATTGTCTGCATGTGTGTGTGTGTGCTCATCATGGAACAATTGAATGGCATAAATGTATACTACGGTTTGCTGATAGCTATCTTTGCGGAAAAATGCCAGTGACAACATTGCGTATGCGCAATTTCTGTGCCACAAGAGATGCAATCTCTCTATCCGGCCATTTGATTGTGACTGCTGCAAAAAGGATATTGCAGGATGGCAGTGTTTGAGTGTGTGCGTATGTGGGGGGTGTTGGTGTGTGAAAAGCTCAGAAACTATACTAGTTCAAAAGTGGGTGGAAAAATGGAAGGAAAGTGGTAAAAGAAATGCACACAGAACTCGAGAACAGAAACCAGAATGCCATCCTCAAAAATGTTGGGATCCAAAAATGTTTGGCCTTTTGTTTACTTTAATGAAACATGGTGTGTCTGTGTGTGCCACCAACATTCGTATATGAGTGCGTGAGTGTGGGAGTGGGTGGGTGGATGCTACAAAAATAAACCAAAGTCAAAGAGCGTTTAATTTGGCATTTTTTCAAAAAAATTCGATTCCATTCGTCTTGTTTTGATCGGATTGCAAATAACGGAACATGAAAATTAATAGCCAGTTCATTTCGATTATTTTTTGCAAGGATATTTCTTTTTGGCTCAGTTTTTGATTTATCCTGGAATTCATATTGTATAGTATGAATCCATGAAATTTAAGAAGGTATATAATATTTTATGCAGAACTTCAGACTTTAACGTCTATTCCTTAGTTGTATTTAATTGCTTTGAATTCTTAGTTATTTATTTTCAGTATTATTTTGTTTACCTTTTTTAAGGTTCTGCTTATATTTTGAGAATCCGCTTCTGGTTAAATTGGCATTTTGTGACTGCACGCAAAGCAGGTAAAATATTGTGCCAACAATGACAGCATTAATTGCCGACACTCACACAAGCAAAGATCACACAAACACACATCCAGAAACACACTCACACACTGATTCACTCACAATCACATTCACATTTAAGGAACCGAGCCGTGACGTTGTTTCGGTTAATTTTTGCTGCCTGTCACAGGACATGCAAAAAGGTATTTTAATACATGTCAATGTTTGGGGTGCTTTTCTCTGCGAGTGTGTGTATGCGTGTGTGTGGAGCCTATGTGTGTGTTAATTGAGTTTATGTTATCAAAGATTTGCTTTGTTGTGGTTTTGACAGCGATTTTTTCGATACTTCCCCTACTTCCTGACTCAAAAAAAATTCATCTAAAATCGTCGAATAAAAGTGCTCTTGTGTGAACAAAAAACCAGTTTGCATAAACATAATTGCTTCCTTGTTTTCCCATCGAAAATTTAACAGCAATGGGTGCAAATTTTACTGAATTAAATTGACAATATTTTACAGAGAATGCTGCCTTTAATCTCGGTTTGTATTAAGAAAAAGATGGTTTCAATTTTTCAAAAGTTTATTGTTATGAAATTAATGAGAAATAATCCTATTATATTAGTCCCTTTTTAATACTTTTAAACCTTTTTAGTTGAAAATTGTTTAGTGTTGGAATTATTGTACCTTAATTGTGCTTTTTGCATTTAATTTTTTGTCTGCCTGAAATTTTGTCAATTAATTTTACATTCTTGGCAGAGTTCTCGTTTATTTAAAAAGTTCTCTGAGGGATTTCCACTTTTATACCACTGGTGAAATTTTTGGCTCACATGCAGTAAATTTTTCGTTTTCGGACATTTTCATAATGAATAATATTTTGTTGTTTAGGTTTCGTTTGGCTTTGACATGGGTAAATATTTGGCCAAGTCAAACATTTGTGTGGGGTTTAAAGTTCATTGCATTGTGTCAGGGTTGTTTTCGGCCGTCTCTTCCCACTTTTCCCGTTTTTCCGGCACTTTTCGTCACACACACACACACATGAGAAAACCCTTTTTATTTGCCTGACCCATGAAGACACACAGAAAGTGGCCTTGTTGTTTTTCTCCTCTCTTACCCTCATATGTGCTTTTTTTTTTTCGTAGTCTTCCAGCGGGCTCCTTTCTCACTTTCGCCGTGAGACTTGTGTATATATATTGCCACTATCTGACCTCTGACCCACCAAACACAGCACCCACACACCACCTTCAACCCCTCTGGAAACACTCACATGTAATGCATTTTTAAATTTGCATGTGCTTCACCAGGCCCGGCTACAATGGCAGCTGTTAGTGTCTAACTAGTTAGTTAGTGCCACATTGAAGATGGTTGCCTCGCCGCACGCGACTCGCAAAATGAGAACCGAAGAAAACAGTGGACTTCGTCCGGAAGTTTAGTGCGAAAATCCTTATCAAAGCTGGACACCCTACATGAATAATTCATAAAATTGATGGCCACTTAAAACACTTTATTTAATATCAATGTAAGAAAACAATAGAAGTTTTTAAATAATTTAGTTGATTTCGTTGAGGAGATAATTTGTGGCTCATGGAACATTGCTGAAGGTAATTACTTTCTTTTCACTCTCCTTTGCCTCTACCGAAAGTAAATATTTAATGCGTCTTAACCATTCTTCTTGACACACTTATTTTAAATTTAAAAAAGCATCTGTGGTTAATATCGAATGAGATACTTTAAACCTAATCTTACTAAAACATCTTATAAAATGCAATGAAATATTTCGTCAATTCAAATAGAAAATAGTATCTTTAAATGGTTGTAAGCATTTTCCCTGAAATATTAACGCAATTACTAAGGTGAGCCATTTGCCTTAGTAATTTTGTATTTGTGGCTTAAAGTGGCAACAATTTTACGTGTGGTTGCATACTTTTCTGACCATTTTTCTTCGCCTTTAAGTTGAAGTTTTTCCCGTTTTCACTTAACCTGATTTTGGCAAGTCCTTAGTCACATTATGCATATCAAACGGAGAGTGGGAATTCCCTTTGTCTGCTTTATGCATTTGCTGTCATTTGCTACCACTGTGTGTGGGTGTGTGTGTTTGTGTGTGTTTGTGTGTGTTTGTGTGTGTTTGCGCGTGTGAGCGTAAATATGGTGGTTTGGGTGGTTGAATGTGGGTGGTGCAGATGGCAGTGAGGATTGCATTTGTTATGGGCAGCAACAACATTGCACTTTGACTTGAACGCTGTTGCATTTTACTAGGTCAAAAGCAACGTCACCGCGTGCCAGGGCTAGCCCTCTCCCTTTCGCACCTGGGCCACCTGTCCCTTTCGCGCGCGCCACTTGTTTGTGTGTACGCCCGTGTGTGCGCCCGTGTATGCGCCCGTGTTTGTGTGTGTGTGTGTGCGGTGCCAAACATAAATATGGCGCAAAGGTGAAACTGTTGCACCTTTCTCCTTTTCGCTCCTTTGGCTCCTTGCTAACGGCCAGGCATAAATCGGTATCTCCCCATGTGTTTGTGTGGCGTGCTAAATTTCACACAATCCCTTACACGTACGCGCACACATGCACCGCACACACATGCACACACATACAGGCACACACACACATGCAGCATAATAGCTAACTATTTCTAATTGGAGGTCCTTGCAACTTGACTTGTTGACTCCGCTTGGTATCGCATTGCACTGCTGCAATCTATTCTATTTGCTGTGTAGTAAAACAAAGAATGGGTTTTAAAATCACCCATAAAAGTGTAGAAAAGTATTTTTTTTAATTGCTGAATTCAGTGGGTCTTCGTTGCATACTTTAGGACTCTGTTTATATTATTTTGGTTTGTTTTGAATGTAGAAGGCGTATTTAATGACATGCCCAGTTTTATTGCCCTCACCTTTGCGCATTTTCCGCCGCCTGTAAATCCTCTGGCCTGTATCTTCGCTATGGATTCCACAATCAAGGGCAGCAAACTGGCAAAGTTCGCCCCACGGATTAGCATTTCGCATTCCGCATTTCAAATTCGAAAGATCGCAGACAGAGATTGGAATCGCGGGCATCGGCAGTCGGGTTGCTGATGAATTCCAGTTCCATTTTGGTAAGATGCCGATTGGGTGATTCAGTTGCATTTGGATCGGGGGCTAAAATCTGGTAATGCGATTTTTCCGTTGCCACGAACGCGTCCATTAACAGATTATTCGTGGTTCTACGCTTGGGAACGTGCAGTTTTTCAGTTGTGAACACCGAAAGGTAGCCAGTTCAAACCTTAATATAAACTTCAAATAAAGCTTGACATTTTAGAAATTATTCGTTCACATACATAGATGTTATGAGAAGAATATTTTTGTAAACATTAACAAAGGTATTTTGTAATATTTATGTTTATAAATATGCTTAAAAAAGGGACTTATCTGGACTTTAAACATTACAGATGGTCAGATCCTGGCAAATCCTTTTGGAAATGCACTAAAAGTTGAGCGCCATTCAATTATTGCATCTTTCGCGGCCGAAATCGATTTTATTTTTGTCGCAATGCGTATCTGGCCTTTCCTCCTCCATTTAATGAAATCGAAAATGCACTCATGTAAAATTCAATAATTTCCGCCGGCTAACTTAATTAAACCGCCTTTAATGTTGCAATAGTAGCCAGTATCTGTGCAGCAATATCATTTCAGAGAAGAAGCTGACAACAACAAAAATTGAAATGAAAAAGTGAAATAAAAATGCAAGTGACCCGACGACCCATAGGTGAAGTGCGCGGCATTCATTTGGTCCTGGCAAGTGACACTAAAGGCACGGTGAGGGGTACAAAAGTCAAAGGTGGTCGCACAGGATATGGAAAAATAAAAGCTTCCTTCGCATGCATCTTCCCTGTTTTCCCGTTTTCAGTGCAAGCTGCAAGCTGCATGTGATGTGAGAGAAACTAAAGAAATTGCTAGTTATATGCGAAATGCGATTTCTTTTGAGTTGACTTTTTTCCGACTTCAGATGACATCCAATATATGTATGCAGATTCAATGTGTGGCACTGTGTGGCATTTCTTTGAGACTCATAAAATACGATTAATTAATGTGTCAGAATCATTCAAGGCAAATAAATAAACTTGTTCGATGCATCGCTACGAATTATGTTTAAAAAAAAAAACAGTTTTAATTGCCAAAGGTGCTTGGGTAAAAATGAATAAAAATAAATAAAAAAGTTAGTTTGTATGTCGGTTTAATGTACATATATTATTATAATATGTACCCTTCTAGGCAATAATAAATGGTGCATAATCTAACAACTTTTTCCATTTTCCTGCTACCCGTTTCAACTTTTTTATACTTGCCATTTGGCCACTAATCCGATATCTGTTTAAATCTGCAACTCGGCTGGTTTGTTGTTTGTTTTTTAGGCGTGTGGGAAACAGTCCGGAGAAATGGAAAATGTGAAAAAAGAGCGGGGGGAGGTGTGCGAAATGGGAGAAAGTTGGAAGCGAGAGCGGGAAAGACACGATGTGTCACCAATCATTTGTCATATAAAACTGCCACATATGTGAGGGTGTGAGTGAGCGAGAGTGTGAGTGTGTGTGTGTGCTGAAAGGAAGACATGATAAAATGGCCGCTTAGGCACTGTCAGCGGTACAAATGCAAATACACAGACACATACACTCGCACACACACACTCACACATACTAACATACTCACACACACACACAATGGCACACTGACAAATGGGACAGTGACGAGCAACAATGTTGTCATGTAAATGTCTTCATTTTTTCAGCTCCATGGGTTTATTTTCCGCACATTTCCCTTTCCCCCCCTCTCCCCTCGCATATCGATGCCTATCAATCATATGCAAATAAACGATTTAAGCCAGCCCCGTCTAATTGCCATCGATTAGAGAGAGGATGGAGGGGGGAAATTAGAAGGGGGAGTGGGTCGCGTATTTTTACACCCCAAACGATTTGCGCTGAATCAACATCACTCAACTGACTTGTTAATTGTCCGGCATTGCCATCAATTTAATTTACAATCTCTAATTATGCTACATCAATTTGTATTTGCCACTGCTCCGGTCGAGAATTTAATTGAAATGCTCTTTGATAAATATTGCATATATTTCAGGAGTGAAACATGTTTACCTCTTACACGTATTCATTCTACTTTGCAAAATTCCAAGTAAATGAAATCTAAGCTGGCATTTTAAATTGAATGTGAAGTGAACAAATAGGTCATTAATGGATGTCAGAATTGATTCATTTTAATTTTTCACATTTTTTGTGCAATATGACTGGGTAAAATAATATTTACAATGATCGTAGTCAAATTTCAATGCTTAAATTGTGTTTTAGTAAATACGCAACTCTTTAAATGTTTATTTATTATATGATTTAATGTATATTTTATTTTTTAGATTTAGCATCTGCTTGCTGTTTTGGTTTTTGTTATTTTCCGAGCTCATTAAGTCAACTTGAGCTTAATTGTTATTTGCCATTATTGACTTTGATTTGATTTGATTGATTTATCGGCGATAAGACCTCTCCGCCTTAAGTTTTGTATTTTGCTCGATTTCGATTTGATTGCATTTGCGATAAGCCGATTGACAATTGACGTGATTGACACTGCCTACACTTTTCCTTTGCTCTAAAGTCTTATTGACTCTTTTTTTTGTCCAGTATTTTCGCCCTCAATATCGGAATATTTTTTTTTTTTAATGTACATATTGCTACCGTTGATAGTTGATAGCACGTTTGATGGAGTGCCCGACTTGGGTGAGACATTTATTGATGACACTATTTAGATGGCTACTTGTCGCCGCGACGAGACATTGCGTAATGTTCGCAGTCGTCGTTTGATTGCCTTTGATTAATTGCCGGTTGATATTGGCCGAAAATTTCTGTAGGTTTCCTGTAATTTCGGGTTTAAATTCCAGCTGGAAAACGGAGTCGCTCTAATTGCCAAACGTCCCAGCATGTCGGCCATCCAAGGCATTCATCTTGCCACAATTTCCACATTTTCCGCAGTTTTCCTCGTGCTCCCTTTGCCGCCCTCTTGTTTTCTTCTCCGCTTTATTGACATTGGCAGCGCAAATATTTGGGATGAACCGGAAAGGTGTCGACCACAAAACACTTGGCTAACTTGGGCAAAGACATGGCAAATCGAATAGGCAGTGGTAGCACCTCTTAATTGGATTTAACAGAATTTTGTGTGCAAGAATACAGACCCAATTTTTAAATTTATTCTTAAAAATGATAAAGATGCATATATATATTAATATTTAATTCCGTTTTTAAATAATACTTAGATTGCAAGCAAAAACTTAGTTTACAAAGTCGAAATTGTGCTGAAAAAGTTATTTAATAAATTTTAAATTGAAGTTGTTTTCACTAAAAAGACATTTAAATAATAAACCATAAATAAGTGTAAATGCCAGGGTACTATTATAAATATTTCTAAAGTGACAAAGGGTTCACTTCGCGTGATCAATTTGGAAATATAACAAACACAATCCTGAATCACACTTCACCCTCACAGTTGCCGCGTCTTTTACGGTCTAATTTGAAGTGATATACCCCTTTTTATTTGATGTACTTATATATATTTGACAAAGAACGCCCCTCGCAGGCGTAGAATGTGTTAAGTATTTGCCAAATATACATATTCGCGCACAACCCCACATATGTATATGTATGTAAACGTAACTTGCATACATACATCTGTATATATGTATAAGGGTATACCTGTGTAAGGGAATCCAGTCAATGAAGATTACGGCGACTTTTTTACGGTTTCATAATCCAAAGGGAAACGCTTGAAGTTGTAACTAGACCGCGGTATTTCGTGATAGGTTTGGGGCTCGAAGAAGGGAAGGTTTTTTTTTTTGGTAGGGGTTGTTGTTGTTTTTTTTTTTTGGCGCCCTTTGGGGCAAATGCCATTTGACATTTTCTGCCACCCCCTCAAAATGCGTTTCGCGTTTCGTTTTTCGTCTGCCAACTGTGATTTGCCTTTTTGTCACATTAAATCTTGTTTATGATGCTTAAGAACTTTATTTCCGCTCGATTAAATTGTCATAATGGCAGGCTGGGTATGCTCTCTTTCCTTTTTCTTCGTGTTTTTCGTGTTTAGTTGCTGAAGCTTTTGCTTTTCCACACTTTTGTTTTTGGCCTTTTGCCATTCACCTTTCTTTTTCATGTAACTCCTGTTGCTTCAAGATATTTCAATATTTCGAATGCTGTGATGAAAATACTGATTTTATTAATCGCAAAAAACAGAAAATCGATTTTCGCCAAAATTTCAATATTTCCGATTGGTATTTTAGGTATAACTTGACTAAAAATGGTCACAAAGCGAAAAGAATAACAGTTTTTTACTCCTAATTACCAATACTAATTAACCAAATCACTTTTCAACCGACTGTGTTAAAATAATTTTTGGCCATTTTTTCGCTTTTTTTGTAAGGGGTACCATCATCAAAATTTGCAAAAAATGTGAAAGAAATATTATTTTTTTCTGAAAACACAGTTCGATTGGAAATTTAATTACGAACTCAGCGAGGTATGACATTCCATATTTGGACCACTATTTCAAATGCTGTGATAAAAATACTGAAAATTATTTACGCAGAAACCAGAAAAACGATTTTCGGCCAATATTCGAAAATCATCATCAAAGTAAAATAGTAAAATAATATGTTTGTATAATACGGTGAAGGGCTAAAAAAAAACCAAGGATTAATTCGCTTCAAGAAAATCTCATATTGACCGTAATGAGAATGGGAAAAAGCTGTCTCTTTCGATTTATCCCTTCAATTTTCGATTTTACTTGATGCTTGAGGTGCTGTTCTCGTTTTCTCGGTAGCTCAGGGATGCTCAATTTGCTGCAAATCGTGCATAAAATTTGAGTGTGCATTTGGCACACAGGCTTGCTCAACTCTTCTATATGTTTTCTCGATCCAGTTGGCTTTTTTGGATGGCCATTGCCAAAGTCATCGCAAAGTACCCGTCGTCATAATCATTGGTCGGCAATGTGTGTGTATTGGCATGTTTTAATTAAACGAAATTGCTTGTATCCCATTGATGGCTTAATACGGGTCACATGTACGCCTATCGGTGTACACGAGAGTGTGTGAGTGCCAGAGTGGCCGTGTGTGCGAACTGTGTGAGCTCTGCCTCTGGAATACTCACTTAGACGAACAGCAAGAGGGACATGAGCAGGACACCAGGAGCAGCCAATTAATTTGGTAACAATACGAAACAGCAGCAGCAAATTAACGAATTGGAAAAATAAATAAACAAAACAACTGGCTAACATACGATATAACATCAAGCTGAATGGACACACAGATGCACCAGCAGACACTCAACTAAATTAGTCAATCATAATGGAGTCACATATATTTCAATGTGAGCTAAGCACAAAATTCTGACTACTCTACACCAGCAGAAAAAAGTATCAAATTAAATTATAGTTTTAGTTTAAGCGATCGTTGTTTTAATATCCATTACGCATACTTCAGTTCGAGTGAGTCAAGGAAATAGCTTTAATAACTATTTTCTTGTACAAAGAAAATATAAATAACATTGCGTTCTTTTCGCTTATGTTTCAGGCGCGCCCGTGAAATTGTCGGTACTGCAGGTGAGTTTTGGCCACATAAAATATTAGCAAAGCGTTTTTCAAAAGCTACAAAATCAACAAAATGCCATGGCCTAGCCATTCATAATTTATGCATATGCACCCCGCATTTTCCGCCCTCCAAAAATGTTGGAATTTTCCCAAGAGCGCGGAGCCTGCGATGATAAGATAAACTTGCACACTCCTCGCCGCCTTTTGTTGTGCGTGTGTATTGTACTTGGGGCATTGTTGTAATGCCATAACAATCAAGTGAAATTACGCTAAATGACACGCTCATTACGGCCCTTCGTTTTTGGGGTGGCTTCTGGTGGGTGGCTAGTGGGTGGTTAGTGGGTGGTTGTTGGGCAGCTGGGCAAAAATCATTGCCTACTTATGAGCGCCTCGCTATGGGGGCGGCTGCCCATTTATTATTTAAATATAAAACATACAAATAAGCGCTTGAAAAACGCGTTATAACACTTTCTCGCACACACTTATTTGCATATAAGAATGTTCATTATGTTGTCAAGTGAACAATAAATGTCAATGCCGGCTCTCATCTGCATTTCTTTATTTTTGCCATTGTTTGGTTGCCAAAAAAAAAAAAAAAACAAAAAATTGAAGATGAAGATAAATCTGTGACAACGCTTTAAACGGTTTTATTGGCTCTTCAAATTGGTCAAAGGCCAGGAATATTATACATCGACCGGCAGCAAAATGTATTTTACGCAAAATATGCCAAGGCGGACAAACTTTGCTTTGACCAGAAGCTTTTGAAGTTTTTCTCACCAAAGTCCCTAGCACCGCCCTTTCCCTTCCGCCACGACTTTCTCCTGTTGCTGGCAGAGAAAGTGAAAGTAAAGTGTAATTAGGTTTGTTTTGCGTGGCTGTCTGCAAATGAAATGCCTGATGGACAAGGCGGGCCAGGATATCCAATGATTATAATTATTAATAATATTATTATTATTAGTATTATAACCAGCCCATCATTCAAATTTAAATTTGGTTGGCATTGGCCAATGATCTTAAATAATTAATTCAAGTAGCAAACACCTAAATCAACACGGCAAAAGAATAAAATGTATTTCAAGAGGCAGGAGATTTTATAGCTTTAATAATTTGCTATAAACTCGTTCGTGCGTGCCAAAAAATAATGAATTTAATTTTTAATGGTGTCATACTTTTCTTAACTAAACAACAACTGCAAGCCGTTGTCATGATGATTTCAAAGAACACTATTGAATAACACACCTGAATGGGGAGCCTTGAGTAAATGTGATGAAAAAGTTTGCCAGACGCTAAACACGCTTTCTAGCAAAGCAGAACAAAACGACGATGACACAAGAAAACAGCAAACTTAGTTCAAGCTGAAAGATATTCAAAGAAAATACTTAAGAATCTGCAGAGAATTATTTAGAAATTCAATACCTAATTTTAATTATAATACAAATTATATAAATTAATAAAAAATCACTGTAAAATCGGTTTTGGTACACATAAATATAGCTTACGTATATAAAATCAAAGAACGCATGCAAATGTATATAAATCAGTTGTATTCAATCGAGAAACTAAAAATAATACTTTTAAATTGATAGTGTTTTTGGGTATTAAAGTTAAGACATTACCAAATAATCGGCATAATCCAATCGAAATACTCGTTGCAAGCCCAGAGTAAATAAACATGTGTATACTCGTATTTTTCAAATATTTTCAATACCTTGAATATATAATTTAATCATCTGGGGGTGAAGCGAGGGCATTTGATCGAACCGCAAGACCGTTGATACCCTATTCCCGCTATCGTTCAGATATAGATAAAGACGCCAACAAATATTGAAATCCGTTTGTCTGTTTGCTCATGGCCAAGTGTCGACTGTCGACTGTCGGTTGTTATCGGCCATAAATATAAATAAGCGAGCCAAAGTGCTTAGCACTCATTGCGCCTCCGATACCATCAAAGGGTATTAAAATCCAAGACGAAAAACAAAGGAAGAATGCCGCCCACTTTCGCAAAATATAAATGTATTTGGCGTGGGGGAAGGGATAAGGGGGGAGAAGACTGCCATTCAAGCGACTCAGTCAGTCAGTTAATATTGAGTGAGCATATAATCTGTTAATAAGCGTTTTATATGCCAAAATAATTTGATTTGCATGTTGGGTCGCGCAATGGATGTCGATTTCTGTCGTTAGGTTCTGTCACGAAGCCTCCAAATTTAGGCGGGGATGGAAAATGGGAAATTGGGGCGTTTTGGGGAATGGAGATGGAAATGGTGGCATGCTTGAGTTCATGTAATTAACACGAAGACCGAGTTTACGGGGGGATCACAATTTTCTTATGTGACTTGACGCTGCCTTATTGCCGAATAACACTCATTTTCATGAGGTTCGACTATTATTATCGCCTTTTATGGACTGCTCGAGTGTTGAGTTCATTGGCTTTATAAGCAATAAGCAGATATCATTGGTGAATATTACACGGTCGATATGTACAATTTATTAAATAACGAAATGTAAAAAACCTGCAAAAGCAATGGGAAATCTTCATTGGTGATTTAAACAAAATCTCAATTAATTTACCTGTGCTTTGATTGATTTATTCCAAGAGGAACCCAGAAACACGATACTAAATGTTGCCAAGCGATTCAAAGGTTCATATTATTAACCAGCAAGTGAAATTGATAAAATGGACACAAAATCATAAAGAAATACTTGGAAACCGTAGACATGTGTGGGCTCACCAATTTCCGATGAAAGCTGTTTTATTATTATTCGAAAGTAAAGCCGACCCAAAAAAATACACCAGATCTGCATGCCAAAATAAAAAATTACCCAAATGACTGACCAAACTGACTGATTGACTGACTGACTGGCTGACTGACTGACTAACTGACTGACTGACTGACTGACTAACTGACTGCTTAACTAACAGACTAGCTCACCAGCTGAATAAGTACTTAAAGCAATGGCAAACATTAGCATAAAGCTGGGCTATCATTTCTAAGTGCGTTCCTTTCCTTTGCCATGTCTAGTGTTTCTCCAGCTTTTCCCTTTCGCAATTTTCCATTTTCTTGCCGTGGTTGTTCCTGTTATTTTAGCTGTCGTTGCTGGGCTGTGGCGAATAAGGTAAATATCAGGCTTACGATGAGTAGCGATGGTGAATATAATAACCATTGAATGTACAAAAATTACTAAAATATTACAAGCCAACACGAAGTTTTCAACCATTTCATAGTTATAATAAAATTGCTTGATTTCAATGAAATGAAATAGTATTTTAATACTCGCTAATACTCGTAATGACATCATAACTTTTGATATCATGTCTATATCATGCAGTTTTCCGGCCATCTGGATGGAATACTGTACCATGAATCTTGGTCCTAAAGTACAATATCGGCCAAAATTATCTTTCCAATTTTCCATTTGTTTTTATTTTTATATTATTTATGTAAGTCCAAAAGAAAGAGTAGTCTGTTGCCTAATAAATAAATACAAATCTAAAATACAAATCAGCTGGCACACGAGAACAACCAGCAGCGAGAAGCCACGAAAGCGTCCGCGTCCTCGTCCTCGGCGGTGTCCTCGCTAAATCTCAGGTGTGCAACAATGGCCACAGAAGCGCCAGCAAAAACAACAACAACGCCCGAAAAGGATATTGCCAGTAGGGTAAAATCTGGATACTCTTTTAATACATAGCGCAAAATGAAGGGCAAGTAATGAATTTTTATAGATACTTTTGATTTGACATAGATTGAATTTTCAACTTGAATATTGTTTGAATTATTTCTTTCTTCTAATTTTATCATTAATTATTAAAATTTATGAAATTTTAATAAAAATAATAAAATTTCATAAATTTTATTAAAAGAATATGAAAACAAATTATATCAAGAAATAGATTGACTTCTTGAAAGGATATCATCAGGCAAAAACAACAACATGAGCATAAGGAGCATAACGTGTGAAACAACTACTTCTCTCTTTCACTCTAACTCTCTCCCGCTTATGCTCTCTCTTTCGCGCAGGCGCCCGGAGAGCGGGAAAAGCTTTAGATTTTCCGAAGTTATTTTTTCCTGTTCTTGTTTTCCCTTTTGGCTAGTTTCTTGCATTTTTTTTTGTTGTTGTCAAGCATTTTATGTTCGTGTGCATTCAACTTCCTTTTTGCCATTCTCAGCCTTGAAAGCTCAGGATGTCACAGCTTTTCGCTCTCTCCCTCTCTCTCTTTTGAAGCGGCTCTCAGCTGACTGGATATCCGTTATACGCTGGCTATTCGCGATTTTGAAAACGCTCGGTTCGTTCAGTTGTTGCTTCACTTCAGTTCTGTTCAGTTCGATTGAGTTTTGAAGCGGTTGGTCTCGAACAGATTTCCCAGGAAGTGTTTTTCTAAAAATTGAACAGCCGTTGTGTTGGGTGTGTGTTGTGGTTTGGGTTTAATGATTTATGTTTGTGTAATTACAATTATTTTATTTTACATTTTATTGAACAAGTTTTCCCGAGTTCCTTTTTATTTTTTTAAGTTTTCTGTATTAAAACAGGTTGCTTATTTGATATACACTGATGCTTGAAGTACAATGGGTTATATCGAGTTCCGGCTAAAAAGGGGACAGAAAAGTAAAGTTGAAAGTTTCGAATGATCAAATTTCAAATAACGTTCCAAAAAACTGCCTTAGGGCTAAAAACTGTGCTACTAACAATACTTGGTATAACAGGGAATGAAACTTCAAAAGCCGGTTCTATACTCCCTAGTTTTGATTTAAAGTTTCAAACATTTTGGATGCTTTAAATATTTTAAAATATTTATTATTTAAAGTATTCAAACAGTTGTTAAATCGGCGTAGATTTTTCAAAATTCCTTCAAGCTCAACAGCCAGCCAAGTGAAAGCTTTTCGCACAGTTTGAGGTCCGCATTTAGGACACTTTCACTTGCCGCAGCTGTGAGCGAACTTTCCCACCTTAAGGCTCTCGGACTTAGATTCGGAATCGAGTTCGGCTATACCTTCGGTAGTGGAAATCGGTCTCGGTTATTGGTTAGTACGTTTTTGGGGTATGCAAACTCATTTTAGCTTTTGAACTCAGTCAGTTCAAATTTACCAGCGGATTTGTGCGGATTACAAAAACTATTCACACGCACACACGCGCGCATCTCACATATATCAGTCTCTCACACAAATACGAACCATTAAACATACACACACCTACCCACACATTAACAAAGAAGCGGACTGAAGGTCCTTAAACGAAAGGAAACAAAACAAAGCGTCGGCAACCAAAAAAAAATAGAAAAAAGAAATATATATATACAAAATATATTGTTTAATAGAGGAAATACAAATTTATATTGTCTGGCAATCGTTGTTCAAATCGCAGTCATATCGGATATTTCAATTGTTCAATTTTTTTGCGAATTATTTTCTGGTGCTACCACAGTGCGTATGTGTAATATCTGAGCGAAGAGTGCTAAAACCAAAAGTGTGCGAGACCAGCGCCATTATCATCGGCCGGAAGTCGGGCAAAAGACAGATCATAATCAGCATCGAAATCGAAATCGGAATCGAAACCTGCACCAGAATCATCGATCACAATCAGTCGAATTAACAAAAATAAACCAGGCAAGTGACCACGCTGCGTATGAGTAATATGTGCCATCTAACAATGATATCCCTAACTTACATTGCCCCTTTCGCTTAATTTTTTCGAAGTCCCCTACATTTTTTTTCGGTTTTTTGTTTTGCTCGCCTCTTTGTTGGCCCTTTGTTTGTTGGGGTTAAAGGCAAACAACAGAAATTAACAAAGGCGAGGGGTGCAAACACAAACGCAAACAAGAACGAGAACAAGAAATTCAAGTCAAGTGCTGCGGCAGTTCTAGATTGTACTTAGCATATACTATATATATATATGTGTGTATATTATGTGTGTGTAAGGGATTTAGGTCTAGAACTAGGTTTTTTGAAACTTTAAAATCGATAGGCAAGTACATTTAAAAATGCAGTCTTGGTAAAGCTAAATTCCGGTTTTTGGTATATCGTTAACAAAATTGGTTTTTACTGAGTGTGAGATTTGATATTTTAACAGTAAACGCGGTTTCGTTGTCATGTGGAAATTGTGTGGGGGTTTAATTATAAAGGTTTAATCAGCAACATCTGCTGCTGTAAAATGTTCGAAAAACTCTATTCACATTCAACCATATTTCCCGTTGTCAAAGATTAAAATCCGTAGACAAAGGCGGTGTATTTCCCAGATTATCATTCGCTTTAGCTATTCGAAGCGCAAATAATTACAAATAATTTGCATTTTGACGACGGAACCAGGTTTGCTCCTCCCTTTTTATTCGCGAACTCTCTTTATGGCTGATGAGTTCTTAAAACTTTTTCATAATATTTTTTTATGGTTTTCCACACTCTGCTGCTGTTGCTGTTGCTCTCGCTGTTGCTGACAGGTCAAATGAATAAAAAACTTTTACAAAATTGATTTAATCAGAAAAACTGAATCTATTATGTCTGCTTTCCATTCGCCGTATATTGTTCGTCATTGGTTTGAGCATGTGAAAAGTATGCAATGCACGGCATGAAAGGCTGTGATTACGTTCTTAAATCCATGGAAAAAAGGGGGACATTTTGCGTGTTCCAGTTAGTGGGTAGGTTTGTGTGTGAGAGTGCTATTAAAGGCCGCAAATTGTACATTAAAATACACATCATCATTACACACGTTTTGGTTCATAATTCTTTTTTTTTCCTTGCAGCTCTTCTATTTTTCCTCCTTTTTTTTTGGGTCAGCGCTGTCAAGAGCAATCAGAGACAGGCTGGGCTTGGCCACTAAATAATCAGAGCACACTGCGAGAAAGTTTAGATAAGTCAGATAAGAATTTCGCCACTAAAGCTAAAAACTGAACATAATCCAGTGTTCTGTTTAATGTTAAAATCCACCCGTTACACATATATTTATTCTAGTACGCATAATAACTTTTTTTCCGTGTAGGTCCTTGTAACAACCTTTCGAGGCCAATTTTATACCCTTTGCTTTTGGACAAGCCTTTGACAGGCATGTCATTTAATGTGAGCCTAAGTGTAGGCTATAAATTTTTTAACGCATTTCAAGTTATGATTTTCCGCCAGTACCACGACGAAGCGCTAAAATACTCACACACCAGAGAACTGCAAGAGTGGCATTTTTACACTCAACAAATTTGAGTGTTGTGTGCCACTCACACCGGTCATCTCGGGTACTTACATACACCCGCTCAAAATATTCGGGTGTCTGCAAGCACCCGAATCAATGCGGCACTCTACGTCGCGGGTGCTGATCACACTCGCCATTCATAACGAAGAACAGAGAAGGTACTCACCCCTTTCTTCAAGCTCTATCCACGTCAGAGCTGACAGCTGGTTGTAGCTCCTGGAAAATAGCTCAGGCACTTCCTCCAGTAGGTCGAAATCACATTGTTGATATCCTCTGCTGCCACATAAAATCACTGCACCACTCACTCACATTTAGTATTTTTTTTTTGAAAAACATCGAAAAAGTGGTTTGCTTATGTAGGACTTTTGAGAAGCGCAGAGGAGGGCACTAATATTTTGGTATTATTTAGTATTATTTGGTATTTATTATTAGTATTTATTATTAATATTTATTATTTATTATTATTATTATGGCTTGAAAAATCAGGCAACTGTAGCGGGTATAAGTCAATGATCCAACTTACGACAACCCTAAGAAAACTAATTCTTTTCAAATCATCATTCTTTAAAAACACTCTAAAAATGCTAATAGAAAACGGTTTAAAATAAGTCAGCTGATTTGAGCTCCGAACGATTTGAGACCTGAAGCTCAAACGTCATTGCAGTCTCCTTAAAATCCGTAAAAATCCAAAACCCGGAATAGAGCGCAGAGAAAACATAAAAATTTAATGAGACCAAGGCGGGGCCGTAAAGTTAAATCCCCGATTAAAGGCAGTCCGGTATAAAGTGTCACCTTAAGGTGGAATCCGATGCAATCAGCTGTTGGAATCCATCCCCCCCCCCAGTGCCCATCTGCCCATTTTGCCCATCTGCCCTCCAGTGAACACTTGCTCCTCCGGTTTCATTAACTTGACACATAAAAGCTTTCGATCCGCTGCAATGATAGTTTTATTTTTGCAACCAGCAGTGGGAACGTTGGCAGAAAAACCTAGAGGAAATTCGAGGGAATAGCTGGCGAAAAAGCCGAGAGGAGGTTGAGGTAGCTGGATGGGCGTAAAGGTGACTCAAAATACGTACTCATAAGGATTTTCGGTGGGTGTTATGGTCATATCAACATACATACCTACATATGTACATGAGTATGTATGTACTGATGCGTACCTTAGCACCTATAAATTTTTATGCATAAATATTAAAACGCAGGCGAGAAGGTCCGTGTGGTTTTCGATGTTCTTGAAAATTCCACTTTACGGGCCCAGTGTCCGTGTTTCGCTGCGAGAGCTTGTCAAGCCCATAAAATTATGGAAATTTTCTTGCCCTTTTCCGGCCATTAGAGCGAGATAGCCATGCATTGCCCCAGACAGGGACAGCATCATCGACCACTGACCATTGAAATTGAGTAACTTGTTAGGCATTTAATGTTATGGCATCGTGGTGTCACTTTTCCCAGGCTGTAAACCGAAATGGAAGGGTCTTTTGGGCATAAGGCCCCCACTCAATCGGCTCTCCCTTTTTTTTCCCCCCTTCTCAATGGGTTTTTATATTTTTGCACCTGTATAAAGTTGCGGCTTGGCAAAGTTTCTACATTTCCCGGCCAACAAACAAAGGCAACTGCCAATCAAAACTTTGGCATTTGTTTCTATTTTGCGGCTCACTTCGATTAGGCCACCTCAACTATACATGTTTTGGCACTGAGAAAAAATTTCGCAAATGTTGCGTTACAGTACATTATTATACTATTTAAATATAATTTAACATAATGATTGATAATAATTTTGATAAAGTATAGTTTTATTTATTTTCCTGTACAGCTAATAGATAGATTTCTTGATTATTGCTCGCCCAAAATTAGACATTTTCAGCAGTGCCCTGCGTTTGAGTGTTGCCAGTTTTAGACACGCCCCCTGACAGGTGGGCGTCAGCAGCTGGAATGGGGGCGTGGTCGCGAATGGGTTGTTGTTGGGTCGCATTGTCATAAACTTTCAACGCGACTGCTACAGCTGTCATTGCTGCGACTGCAGGACCTGTCAAGCGTGAATTTCCGTGCTAAAGATAATAAATGACAAAACCAATAAGCCAAAATACAGGAATACAGGAATACCAGAAACATCCGTGGCATTATGGCGACAGGTGATGGACGAGTGGGCGAGAGCAGTTAACTTTCGTGTTGAGCAGCCATACGTACAAAGTGCGCACAAAGTTTCAGCAACTGAAATAGTTATTTGTGAAAATCGCTAATGGAAAGGAGAAAGTTACCAGAATGCTGAAACGTGTGATGCAGTTGTTCCCTTCGAATTCTTCAATTGCAACCTGCCATATTTAGCTTTCATTTCCACGCATTTTTGCGTTTTCCACCCATCCGCACAAATTAATTTTCTGGTGCGCTTCAATTTAAAAACTTTTTCATAACTAATTTATTTAGTGAATTATTTAGTTATTGCTCGACGAAGCACTAAATTACAAAGTGCGTTTACGGAAACGTGGGCACTGCCTGGGAAAAAGTTATATTGAAATATGTTTAAAAAAAATGTAATGTTTCAAACTTTTAATTTTGCAATAATATAATTCATATATTTACCATAAATTACTGAGAGCAAAAAGACGCTTGACTCACCACTAAGCGAACCAAGCCAAATTGGCATATGTGATCTTTACCCCGTACCGTAACATTTTCTTTGAAAACCAAGGACATGATATACCTGCGCCCACACTCCATATACTGTATACATTATATATTGTATATATACATATATATAGGTATATACAATAGTATAGATGAACAGCTGCCCTCACCTTCTGACATCAGCATAGATCTACATAAGTAGAAGGCAAAGGCCCGCTTCAAGTTAATTACATGCATCAAAAACAACACAAAAACGGGGCCTCGACTCTGTGGGAGAAACATGCAAATTTTCTTGACAACGCCGCACACACACACAAACACATGCACACCCACATACTCGCACAAGTTCACACATACTCACGCCCACGAGTGGTATGCGTATGTGTATGTGAGGCGTCATGCTTACATTAATTTGTTGATAAATTGCGCAAAAATGGGAAAATAGGTTAAAAGCTCTCAACTGACGACAACCAAACCATAAGTTTCCCTTCTAAAAATTAAGCCACAAAAAAGAACCGACGAGAAAAATAATAAAGCGGAAGATTGAGAACGAAATCCGGGCAAAGTCGCATAAAAATATACTCTTTTTAATTTCATACAAAAAAAAACCTATCCAGTTTAAACATTATGAATAAAAATAAGGTGTCCAAATAGGCTTCAATATTTTTCCAAGCTATTCATGTTTTAATATTATTTTTAATCAGTTGTTATGAGTCCTTGCTTTGAGTGCGAACTTTTATTTGGTTTTAACCGAGCTCAAATCTTCCTTAACAGACTGATGCTTCGGTTGCTCTTATCTCTCTCTTTTTTTTTATTTATTGCTGTTGTTTTATTCTAGGGCTTAATTTTTTGTTGTTGTTTTTATAATGCGCGAAATTAGCAAAATAATAAAAGTGGCACAAAACAAGGTCGCGCATAAATAATGAGAAAACAGCGCAAGTTGTTCGCTTCGCTGGCTCTCCATGTGGAGCAAACTGCATGTGGGTTAAGAGGTGGTTTATGCCGCTTCCGGGGGCCAGTGGAGGGTTAAGGGTATGTGGATTATACACTCGCATGAATTAATGCCGATTGTGGATTAGGCGCTGGCATTTTCCGTTTATTGCCGATGCTTTTCATTCAATCGTGAGCTTGTTAAAATGCATGTTTTAAATATGAAAACAAGTTAGTAGGAGGTGAAAAATAGTTTAGCATTTATACTAATCGATAATAATGTAAGCAATTAAAATCCTTTTTATCCTTTTCCTTGAACGGCTTAAATCATTCATAATGTTCTCCGTACGTGCCCTGAAAAATATGCTACAGATGTGTTTCTGTTGAAGGCAATTATTTCATTGAAATGTGTTGATGGTGGAAAGTGGCCCTTTTGCAAATGGCGAACTGGGAAATGGAAAATGGCAAGTGTAAAAGTGGAAAATGGGTGATGGCAAATGGCATTAGGTACTTAGGTACTTAGAGGCGATCCCTGCTGTTCCATGCAATACCATTCCGTTCCATAGCATATCCTAATGCTAATAATATTTTCATATTTTACGCTGAAAGCATTTTGCAAAAAAAAGAAAAGCAGCAAGAAAAATAAAGTGAGAGAGGTGGGTGCGAAAGGGCAAGAGAGATCGGAAGTCTTTGTTTAAAATGTCATTAGCTGTGAATGGCAGCCATGTTGCCATTTTAGCCATTTTCTAAATAACGTACGGAACGTCATGCAAATGCTAAAACCGCATTTGCATTTGCCGGCTGTCAACGTTCAGGCCACACCGAAAAAAGGGAAACTACTCATAAATGCACCCAACTACACCGAGAAACAAAATGAAAAGCCCACAGATGTGTGTGAAGATAACTATTTTTAGGGTAGACCCTAGGGACTTTGCACGTATATTAAAATTATTTTTAGTATTCGAAACAATATTTAAATATTTAGCTTGTTTTTTTCTGAGTGTGGCCACTCGGACTGGTGGGCGTGGCATTGTTTATGTGACGAGTATAAAAGTTTTCCGAGAAAATGTGAAAAACCAAATGCTAGAGATGTCTCCACCTCACCTTCATTTGAGATGTGGAAAATGTAAGACTATTTGGCGTCTCGCAGGTTGCATCTGATTTCTTATGCACAGCTGCATCAAGAAGTGCATTAAATTCGCATTGCATACCGCATGGCACACACACACACACGCATAATGGCATTGATTGTATGGGTGGAGAAAGACTTTCTCTCTCGCTCCGTCTCTCTCTCCCTCTTTCGTTCACATATGTAGAGGTGAACTGCAGCTGTGTGCGCGCCTTAGGTGGGTGGTCCTAAATTATTAAGCACCTCGGACGTATGCATGACAGAGATGGCCCCAGAAACACTCAAATTGAAAGCCATAAACCCAACTCAATGAAGGCCAAATGAGCGGAGACACGAAGACACAGAGTAATGGAGCAAACAACTTCTCAGCCAGATTTTCTCCCAGGCGGAGAAAGTGCTCATTTAAGCGATCTCCGCATTTAACGCAAATATTTTTTATAATTTCTAAATGCAACTAACACGATTTTTAATAACAAGTTTCTTTTAAATGCAGATTTGTTTTGAGGATTAAAATTTTTGGGTTCAAATATTGGACTTCCATGTGCTACCGCCGTTCGATTCCACTTCGATTTGTCAATGGCTATTTCTCCTTTTTACCGCACACCCAAATCAATTAAGCCCTTTGATGAGTTTGCCCTCTGAGGACCATTATGATTAGACACCCATTCACAGTCACAATTACATTTATGGAGTGCAGTTCAACGCCTTCCGTTTATTTTTTTTCTTATTGATCCTTGAACGTGAAATCGTAACCGTATACGTAGCCGTATCCATGTCCGCCTTCATTTTGTTCAAATAAGCAATCAATGTTCATTATTTATAAATGTTTGTTTACCTTAGCATTTTACGATATTTTCCCCCCTCCGTCTTCCTTTATTTTTATTTTTATTTCCCTTTCTTGGCTTTCCTTGTGTTTCCCTGTTTTGTTTTCACACTATTAGCTGTGGCCTTTGTTTGCCTTGGGGCAATGGAATTTACTCAAAAGGATTGGCTCGAACCCTTTTGGGGGCTTAGCAACAGTTTTGCTCCTCCAACGGGATAAGTTCCCTCAAGTACTGTGTCTTACATAATTGAAGGGAGCTCCTAAATTCTATAAACAAAAGATCTACAAATATTATAAATAAAAACCCACGGGAAAACGAGTGGATACGCAATGAAAAAATAAATTTAAATGTTTTCAACAAATAATTTGGCAATCGAAAAGAAAGGTGATGAGTCAAGTTATTTATGTCTGTATAATAAAAAGTTTTCAGCTAAAAGTTTGCTACAAAATTTTATTATAATGAGTTTATCAATAGTTTTTCCAACTAATTAACGACACTCCATTTGCAATGTGTATAAAATATTTACCAGCAGCCTGCAAATGTGCCATGAAAAGTAAGCCATAATTAAATCGAAAAATTCTCTGCGTGCTTGTATTAGGCAGTTTTAATTGTTAATTAAACTTTTATTTGATGTCGATACATTCCGATTGGTTTTTCTGTTATTTGAGATGTATTTGCATGCCGCTCAATTAGTGAGTACTACAATTAAATGACAAAATGCGACAGAGACACTGAGAGAGAGTTGCAAACAAATTGCATTTTGAATGCTGTCCATGGCCAAAAAATTCCGATCCACACGCATACAAAGGTACATACATGTGCTGGCGTGTGGAAATTATGGTTTTGTAATTGGCATATCGCTATCTCTATCGCCATACATCTGGCCATCTCTCTCAGTCTTTTTGTGCTGGTGCGTGCGAGCATGTAATTTAATTAATTTTATAATAGCCATGCCAGTTACAGAGCCGAAAGCAATAAACCAGAGTCAATAATATTTATTTATTCCATTGAGAATTTAGTTTAGCTGCGTTTTAATGAGTTTTCCAGTTTATTTCAAGGGCTCGAAGGGAGTTGCATTGCAATTCCAATAAATTAAACAATTCCGCGCCGATATTTGACTTTTGTATGCCGATTTACGATTGGCATTACGCGCTATTCATGATGAAATCAAAACTATTTTGAATTTAGTTGAAAATATTTAGTCTAATAGAAATGAACAGAAATCGGTAAATGTACATATTTATCAATTTATTTTCCATTTCAATAAAACATTAGGGAGAGAATATTTAGTAGTGATCAATTTGTATAGCTTACATTAAATTTGTAGTTAAATTTCTGTACAACCATTTAAATATGGCATCTTAATATTTTCCCATTGAATGCCCTGCAAGTGACCCACAACTGCTTTGCTTTCCCATTTTGACCCAGAAGTTGATTTGCTGTCCGATTCATTAGCAAAGTTAAAGTTAATTGCTGTCGAGCAAAGTTAATCGAAGTTTCCTCCTAAGTTGATTGATTAGTGGTCGTCGGTCGAAAGCTAAACTAATTTTGAAACAATAAAAAAAGTTGGACGGCAAGCACAAGTGATAATTATTGGCCAGCTGTCTGATGTATTTATTTGCATTATTTTTCCCTTCTCTCGCGTTTAATTTGCAATTGTTGATGCAGCCGAAAATCTCTTCTCAGTCGTAATTCTTATACTTTTTCGCTTCGTTTTGTTTTTTTTTACGGTTTTTGCAACATTAACTAACCCGGCGATGTTCGTTTAAGCCGGAATGCAAATTGACTTGCTTCCGTTGCTATCCACTAGCCGTCTTTTTCGCTGCTTCTCGTGGCGTTTCTTTCTGACATTTGCCATCTCTGTTTATTACTTCCTTGGGCCATCTATTATGTAGATGGCATAAAACAAAGAATGAGCCATCTCCTTCGTCTGGTTTCGTGGTTTTGATTTTCTTCTTTTTTTCACCCACACATTACATACCTCTCCTGTGGTTTTCCTCTTTATCCACCCCTTCTTCACCCTCTTCGTGCTTTTCCTTTTCGACCGATTCCCTTTCGACTTTTTTCCCCCTTTTTCCGCGCCAGCATTTGGCTTAAGTTTTGCAATTTTGAGCTAATTCCTGCGACTACGAAGCCGCTTTTGCCACATTTCTCCACCCTTTTCCTTAGTTCTTCTTCAGTTTCTATCGTTTAGTTGGTGCTTTAGGCACTGAAAAAAATTTTAACGATTACTTAATGTGCTTAATACTTTAAGACTCAATAATAAGACTCTCAAATTTGTAATCTGTATTACTGAGTCTAAATAATAACCTTTAATTGCTTTTATAATCAAGTTGTTGTTCAGGATTTTTGTTTTGTGTACATTCAGCACACCTCTGTTTGATTTTTCCGGAAAATACAGGGGAAAAGTGCTAGATTTATGCATTGCCATGGTGCTTCGCTGGCTTCCCAGATACTGCTCCTTTCGCTGCTCCTTTCGCTGCTCCTTTCCATGCAATTTAAATCCACGCACCCGACAACGAAATGGAATTGAAACGGAACTGAACTGAATGGACGGACGGATTGGCCTATATTGAGATTTATTGTCTCATCGCTCTAATTACAATAAGGCAGTGCCTACCACTGTGCGTCGCCATGTCGCCATCCTTATTCCAATCTCAATTTCAAACCCCCATTCCTGATCCCCGTGGTGAACGCCAAGGAATTCCATTTAAATTACTTTTTAATGTGCTGCTCACACAAACACAAACACACACACACACACGCACAAGGAAAACCTACGCACACAAACGTGCAATCAAATCCCGTACGGAAGTCTGAAAAATGGTTTAAAAATGCATTTAATTGAGGTCGTCCTTTTTCAAAACTCCTGCAAAGGAATACCTGTATGGTGTATGGCCAAAGGGCAGAATGGTTTATTCAGTGATTTCGTTTGACTCTTACTCCATGCCTACCGATATGTTGGTATCCGTTCAATTCCCATGCTTATTCAATCAATAGTGATTACCTAAATGCAGAGGCTTGTTTGCTAGAAATAATAGTTTATGCCCGAAAGCCATCTAAAATCAGCAGAAAACCAATAGTCATAGTGTTTTAACTTTAAAAGCGAAGTCGCATTCGGTTTTGATTAAATAACATAATCCATGTTGGAATTTAGCTCTTGGCACTGTAGATTTTTCACCTGACTTAATTATTTTTTTCAAATGAATACACACAAATGTAATGAAGTAGGAATCGGCAACGATCGAGCTGCCATAGAGTAAAAAATCATGCCAGTCACACACTCACACTCACAAGCCGATATCAGAGCCCGAAATTAAGCCGACATATATTCAAACCGAAAGTACGAAAAACCCTTAAAAACATGTCATCAAGCTTCAAGTCGAGAATTCCGGAACGCGTTAGGCACTCGCTCACGGCACTGGATGGTCCACATTCGCGCGAGGTTGCTCCACCAAATCGCTGTTCGCTGAACCGCTCCCAGTTGCCGCTGCCGATCAGCAAAACGCTGAACGCTTTGGTGAAGCAGACGCAGACACAGACGCCGGCTAAAGTAGTGTGCAAGAAACCGGAACCGGAAGCGGAAACGGAAGCGGTGATCCGTTCGCTGGTGCGACGTTCACGACCGCCGGCAGTTCGGGGCAATCGTACATCCTTTCGGCGCATCCAGTTGGCTCACGGTTCACCAGTGGCCAGTGCCTCCTTGCTGATGAAACCCACCAGTAGTTACAGCAACGCCAATTCCCGTTTGCAAAAACCCATCAAGGTGGCAAGTCCGGTTGCTCCAAAAAAGGAAGTGAATGGGGATCATACCACCGACAATCTGCCGTCCGCAAAGGGTCTGCTCGAACTGGTGGCCGGTAAATGGCAACCGGATATGGAACAAATGCGCTTCTTGTGCAGCGATCATCGCCTGATCAATGTG
The DNA here is from genome assembly GCF_016746365.2 of Drosophila yakuba. Taxonomy (NCBI): domain Eukaryota; kingdom Metazoa; phylum Arthropoda; class Insecta; order Diptera; family Drosophilidae; genus Drosophila; species Drosophila yakuba. The sequence continues at coordinate 7,201,731 of NC_052526.2, read as the reverse complement.
CCCAGTCCCCTGATGTACTGCCATTCGGAGGTGATGAGGCAATTGGAAGTGGAGAAGCAGCCCATTGAGTTGCGGTCCATTCGATCGGTGACCCTGCTACGCGTCATCATGTGGATGCATCAAAAGACTCTAAGCAGTAATGGAACTGAGAACAGTGCGGTGGCGCCACCTACAGTTGAGGAGCTGAGTCTTTGCGCTAATCCAGAAGGAAACGGAAGTACGAAAAGCGAGAACAGTTGTCAACTCAGTGAGAACCCTCAAGATAATTCTCAAAGCATGGTAAATTCCATATGTCAGATCCACGGCGAGAAAATCAAACATAGTTGCATGAAAACACTTAACAATTCAGGAGGTGTGAAAAATCAAATAGGCAATGACTACACAACGCTCAGAAATGAAGTTAACGAGAACAGCCGTGAAAGCAATGAAAACACCAATCAAAGTAATGAAAGCTTAGACAAAAATTCAGGTAACACCTGCACTCAAACAAGCGACACCAAAAAAAGTTTCGAAAACAATGAGCAGAGTCAAGAAAATTATAAGGTAGAGTGTGCCACAGATACAATATGTAATGGATACAAACGATGCGAAAATGAAAAAACCGAAAACTGCACAATCCCAAATGATAATGTAGAAAATGGTGAAAAGGAAATCATTAATAAGGGGATCATTCAATTAAATCCAAAAAGCGAAAACACTGAAAACAAAAATAGGCACAGCTTAAAAAAAAGTGACAAGAAAGATGCAAATTTAAATGGAAGTAGTCAAGATTATTCTGTAATTAGTGAACAAAATATCAAAATTGGCAACGAGAATAGCACGGGGATCGAAACTTGTGAGGAAGGGCGAAGTATCGAAGGTGAAAGCAGTTATTTAGGCAGTGCAGATGAAAATCTATTTAGTGAACAAGCGATGCAAAATTTTGATGGTGTAAAGGAAAGCAACGAAAATAGAAGGTGTATAGGTGACAATGGCAATGACAAGGGCGATCAATGCGTAAATAACTTAAATGGAATGAAGCACTCTTCATTTCTTCTTTGCTCCTGGGAGGAGCGTTTGTTGGGCAGCGAACTGTACCAGCTGGTGGAGCTCATCCTGGCAGCCCATTACTTGGGCATCGAGTCGCTGACCCTGAACGCCATTCAACATTTCGACGAGCTAATGGCTCAAAGGACTCGATCGGAATGCTGCCTGATGCTGAGGATCAAGACACGATTGGCGGGTGAGCGCCAATTGGAAAACCATCGACCCTTAACTAGGGGGGATACGCTGTCGCAGGGACGCAGGGATCGAAATTATCAGGCAGATAGGGCTGAAACAAGGAAGCATCACTTCGATCCCAATAATCGTATAGCCAGGATGGCCAGGCAACATCGATCGAACGGAAGGCCAGCTGGAGGAGGAGGAGGCGGCAGCGGAGGAGGAGTTGGAGGAGGAATGGGAGGTAGACTGAATGCCATAGACATGCCACGACATCGCCACCATCAGTACTGTTTCCAATCTAGGATTTAAACTCAAAACTTTTGGATTGTATAGGCAATAGACCTTTTATACTTTCATTGTTGCGTTCTCAGTTATCATTTAGTGTATGGTTTATGGTTGGCCTTTTGCTTATTTACCCATGCTCGTCCCATTTATTTTCCACCTTCAATTTGATGATTTATTTAATTGCGAAATAACTGCGAGGCCTTGAGTTGGAAAATGCTTAGAAGACACACGTCAAAGTCGATTAATCCGTTGGCAAAAGGCAAACACAACTTTTTGCTCGAGCAAAGCCGCAAGAACAAGAACATTTTGATTAAATATTGCACTGAAAAAAAAACAAAACATACATATACAGAGCCTTTAGCATACTTGCGTTTTACAAGCATTAGCTGTTTCTTTTCACACAAACACTTAAATATTAATATATTTGAAATATATAAATAATTCAGAAAAACAAATTTTTTCGATGTTTCTATGCTTATTTTTTGTTGTACCGAATCGAAAGAAATTTATCTTCATTGCACTGCGCCTTTAGGAGAAATTAGCATAAATGCAGACAAAATATTGTTTAAAAATGTTCAGATCTATTCGGCGCTAAAAAGACGGAACAGTTTTGTTCTCAGTGCACCTGTGGCATAATTAACTCACCGTGAAATGGGTGGCTGGCTCGAGTGGGTGGTGAATGATGGCGAGTATCTCCACAGCCGATGTGCGGCAATTAAGCGATAAAATATGCAACAAGCCAATTATGCGCACATTAAATGGCCACGACCAACGTGGTCCCTCATATCAATGGGTCGAAGTTCAGGTAGTGCCGCATTTCCCTTGGCCAACAACACTTTCTCCCCAAATCTCACCGCACTTTCCACGCTTTTTCTCATTCACTTCTTATGGCCAGAAAAGTTTATGGTACAACTTGTTTGGCTTGCTGAAAAGGTCATGCCGCATTAATTTTAGATGGCATTGCCGCGAGTTTTCAAGTTTTTAGCGACTTTGCACATAAGCCGTTAAGCAGGAGATGCCGCAAGGACATACAAAAAAACCAACCCAAAACAGGACACTGGCTGAAGGAGATCTTTGCGCGTCTAATGTTTTCGAGAAATGTTTTAGGAAAAACAAAGTTTTTCTCACTGCCAATCGTACTTGCGAACATGTATGGCCTTCTATTGTTTATGCCAACTTATCTGCAGTTTTTCTTTGAAATTGCAATTTTACCTTTCGGTTTCATTTATAATGGCCAACTTTTGCATTTTCGCTTGGATGACTTCAAGTTTTGTTTTCAAATTCGGATTGCAAGTGAAGTATGATTTTTCTTCGGCTTTCTGGGCGATTTTACATGCCTGTTGTGTATTGTTTTAAATCTTTTTGCATGATGCCAACGTCTAGGAAAATAACAAAAGAATCCATAATCAAGAAAACAAATCATTTTGCAAAAGATCTTTTATTTGAAAATTCAGTCAAGCAAAAGGAGACTTTAAAGAATAAGAAGTAGTTTACCTATATAGCAAAAGTAAGCCTTCACTGCTAATTGCTAATGGAAAATTCCGTTTCCGAAAATACCCTCTTAATATAGATAAACGTTCGCTGTTGAGGCCGCAGTTAAATCCGACTTGTGTGAAGTTCAAGGACCCGATCCGTCTGTTTTAATACGTAACTAAAATTATGGAGAGCAATATAAAAGACGTCGGGCAATGCGACAAAGGGAAATTTAATAGACCTAACGACGCCATCATAATGAAGCTATGGCAAACACACGCCTGTACACTCGCACACACATGTGTAGGTATGTGTATCAAGTGGGTGTGTGTGTGGATGTGTATGTATGTGTGTGAAGCAGCCATTTTTATTTCTGTAACACGCATACGCCCCATGGTCTGAATGCTGTTTTTTTTTTTTTTGTGAGCTTTCTGTGCTGTAGTCTCCTTTTGTTATTGTTGCCAAATCGCGTGAGCACCTTAAATGCCTGAATTTATTCGTGACCCGCAGCAAAAGTAAAGAATGAACTTCGATTACTTTTTGTGGCAACAGGTTGATTTGAACAACAGAGCCAACAGTCTGTCCGTTTTCATTTCTATATCATTTGTTTCGTTTTTGGCCATTGCCGTTGCTAATGAAAATCCACACGAACTTTGTAGACAAGTTTTTATATACTCATTACGCTCATAAAATGTGAGGCATATGGCTTTCTGCGAAAGACTTTAAGACTAGAACACTGACGATCAAGATAGTAATTTTCGTTTTTACACCATCTTGGGTTCTTTTTAACCTTCAAAATATGGTCAAGGTAAATATGTTCCAGATTTTATACCCAGTATATTGCTGAAAAGTTATAGATCCCTTGCATTAAACCGTTCATACTAATGATTTCAATTTTGCTTACTTGAGTACTTTTGTATCCTGTTTCCAATTCCTTGTATTTCTCCATCGCTTTGTGCCATTTTCTGCAATTTAACAGTTGATACTTCTCGTTAGCGGTAATGTATAGCAAGTCGGTGCTATAACTACCTCCGATAACCCCCGGCTTATTCCCGCCACCAAATGCCCTTAAGCCGCAACTTTGATAGAGGAGAAACTTTTGTCTACCGCAAGCAAAATGAAAATCGTCCATTGAACTGTGGGCTTGGCCCAAGTCACCACCCACTCTGTCATTTAATCCATTTCAAAGTTTTCTGCTCGGCTCCGCGCTCGCCACATTCAACAATGTTCCGTCTGTCAGCGCAACGAGTTCGGTTGATTCATCAGAAGACATGGCCTCGCCTCGCCTCGGAAAATCGTGTTGGCTCCCCTGGGAAAACGCTTGTGGAAGTGGGGGCCTGGGAGGCAATGCCTTGCCGCATATCGAGCACCAAATCTAGTGGATTCCCATTAGGAATCGGCGGATTATCCATTTTAATTGATTAAACACAATGGCGAGATTTGGCAAGGGGAAATGCTTGGTTTAAATTTTAAACCCTGACCGCAACGATTCAAACTTTGCCGAATGGAAAGACACAAAACTCTGCTTAACTTTTTACTAATTGCAAATATTTGAAGGAACAGTATTGTGCAGTATTGATAGTTTTTATTTCACTTGATTTAAAAATGTGTAAATCATAAAATATATATATTATATATGTAAATGTGTAAAACACATTTATTTAATTTACTTCAATTAACATGAGGCACTGGAACTGCGCTTATAAACCTGATACGGACTGTATTGTCCCGGTGCTGTCTGTGTGATTAACGTGTGCAGCACAGCTCATTCCGAATGATTTATTGAGTGCTGTCTCCTTCCCCGCCGTTTTTCAACCTTCTTCGCCATCCTTCTTTGCTCCACTGATCATTTCCATTGAGTATACGCCCCGTGTGACCACAGCAACAATTGCATATTGTACTTAATATGATGAATATATGTATGGTGGATGTTGGGCGAAAATAATGTACATAATGAGGGCGGTCGAGTTGAGTTGTGTGTTGGGTTGTGTTGTGTTGTGTTGTGTTGTGTTGAGTTGAGTGGCGGGGAATAAAGTCGTAGTCATTGTCGAGCCTGGCCAAGTGGCACAAATGGAGGCAGTCACTCAGTCAAGGAGAAGTACGGCAATAATGAAAATAAAACAACAAACAATAAAGAGCAATAACACCAACAAAAAAACAAAAAACGAGAGAGAGAGCAAAAAGAAAAAAAAAACAAGAGAAGCCAATCAAACAGTCAGCGGTTGTCAATTAAACTTAATTATGTTGTACAGACGAACATACAGGCTTTGCAAGATGTTGGCGACTTGCCACGACAGCAGCTTTCCACCTCCCAGATTGCCACGCCCCACGAATTTCCACGCCTCCCCCCATTTTGCCAGTCAAAATTGTGTGTAAATTGAAAGCTTTAACAAAACTAATTGAGCATAGCAACGAAAATGGATGGAAAAACATACAAACTGATTTGATTTCGTGGACGTGGATTTAGCTGAAAGCACTTGATGACTTCGTTCGTTAGTCAGTCCATACGACATAAATGGCATTTAATTTTCTTGGTTTTAAAATTTTAAAGCATTACCTAGGCAATATAAATGCTGTACACAATCATTTTGGCATGTACAAAACTAGCAATCAAAACACCAAAATTAGTTACAATGGTGCACCAATTAGTAAAACTACTATTGACAAAGCGCTTCTAAATTGGCTGCCCTTTTGTATACATTTTTCAACCAATTTACTTCCCATTCCCCCGCTTAATAATGCCCAACCCTTTTAGTTCTTCCTCACTTTTCCGAACCATTCAATAGTTACCTTCGCCAACAATAATCGTCTGCCTGTCCCATGTCCAGTTTTCCACCCCCTTTTTATACACTTTATCGTCTGTGGAAAACCTGTGATGGGACTCGCATTAATTAGGTGTGGGTGGTGTGCAAACAGGACTAAAGTGCCGAGGAATGAAATGCAGGGAAGCGAATAAATAATAAATGGAACACACAAATCCAGACGCATAGCCCCATATGCATTTTACATGCGATTGGCCACTAAATAAATAAATAAATCGATTTTATTTTCAGCCTTAATTGTTACACACGTTCGTAGGATATGTTGCCAATATGTTTTTGATTTATTTATTCCACCGATACAATTGGTTGCCTTCTTTCTGGCAGAATAATTGCCGTAGCTATATTTATGTATATATATATAAATATTTATACATTTGCGTATTGTTAACTAAAGAAACTTAAATATCGTTCCGTGATGAAAAATTGTATACAATTATATGGAGATGAATATATATTATTTTCCAGCACTCTGTTTTTAGGCCAGGGCTATCTTAAAATATTTTTTTTTAATTGAACAATATTTAATAATTTTTACTTGCGCACATAAAATAATTTGTATTTTTTTATGTAATTTCCATTTAATATAATAAGTCTAATCGAGTTTTTCCGCTCGTTTCTTTTTATATAATTCACAGGTAAGCGGTGTGCGATTCGAGGAGAAGACAAATAACAGCACAAGTATGAATCGTAAGGGCTCGGGGCTGGATGAAGTGTCAACCTAGTTAAACATCCGACGCTTATCCTTCAGAGGAAAAGCACAACCTTCGCCCAAAACCCAAACCATGCGACAGATTTCCCGTGGAAGGCCACTTTGTGCTGCCCGCAGGCAGCTTCCCCTAGTTAGCTGCCAAGCAAAAATTGACGTTTATTGTTTTTAGAATTTTTATGAGCTCCTCTCAAGCGAGCAAAAAAAAAAACACAGAAATAAGGACAAAAAAAATCGTACGGCGGAGGGCGGTCTGGAAAAGGCAGAGATCAATAGCCAAAACGCTTGGCACGTTCGTCGCCAAGTGGGCACGAAAAACGTTTCACCAAATCACGCATACGACTGGTTGGCAGTACAGTGCGTTTCATGCCTATTGTTGCAAAGTGTGTCAATTTAATTGTGGGCGAAAACGAGACTGGGTAATTATGATAACATCGAGAGTCTTGTTCGACAATCAAATCCGACAATTATCTGAACTGTTTACACCACTAAATGTAATTATCTTGTACGGTATTCATTCTGTTGGTGCTCATTCCACTTTTGCTAAGCTGAAAAATGTATTATACAATTTGTTGTCCGCTATTTCCCAATAAGTTTTAGGTGATTAGCACAAGTAATGTATTTATTTAGTTTCGAACGAGATTCTCAGCCAGGTTTATACATTAACCATATGGATATGCATTTCGATGCGCACTTTATTTCCTAGAAGCTGTTTCCAGCAAAATGTTCTTAGAATAATTTTTCCTAGCAAAATATCACGCATACGCAGTGTGCGCTGCGTCAAGTGAAAATCGTTGCCTACTTTTTGGGGCCAGGCGAATGCGCGTCCTGACCTTCACTTTTCTAAGCGGCTTTATGCGGCAGCAGCAGCTTTGATTTAGTTCACTCAGATACGTAAACACATATACACACAGAGATAGAAAACACGTGGATTTGTGACCTGAAATTATATTTCATTTTTATTTGCAAGCGTTTTTGCGACTCCCACTGAGGCAAAGCCATACGAAAAAAAAATGAAGGAAACCCTTTACCGGGTCCGCTTGCCTCTGCTGTTTTTTTTTTATGATTGTCTTGAGGATTTTCGTTTTACATTTGTATGAATTTTTAATATGCCAAGGAATAAAACAACAATGCGAGCCAAGAAGCCAGGAAAGCATAAATATCAAACAGCCAAAAGCGAAAAGAAATCGGAATCGGAATCAGCATTAGAATCAGAATCAGAAACCGTCAAAGGCGAAGCAGCAAATATAAAGATAAAAAGGAATATCAAGCCAAATAAACCTTAAGGACATTGTAATATTAATTCAAACGGACATACACAAAAGTCAGGCCAACAAAAAAAAAAAACAGAAAAGGGAAGCACACATTCAGCAACTTGAAACGGTCTTAAGGCTTTCGTCCTTTTTATTTCTTTTGTGGCTTATAAATGCTACTCCCACACAAACATATACGCACACGCACACGCTCATGAAATTGGAATTGTATAGAGGTAAAAATCTGCCAGAAATTTCACAAAGTAATACGCCGACCAAAGATTATCAATGGGGAGAACTCTGTGCATTTGGAAATGAATCCAAAAATCCCAGTAAATTTACAAAAATTCACTTGCTGTCAAATGAAATGCTCCGTTTGGTTTCCTTGACAAAAGGTATCACATTCGCCATGAGCAAACAGAGATTTTAAATGCCTCGTTTATCCAAGAGAAAACGAAGGACAGAATTTAATAAGAGAGCACAGAAAATTCCTTTATTATTAGCCAAGCGAAATGTGTATTTAAACGCTTGTGTTGTACATATTTTATTCTCCACTTGATTTCATTTATATGTATTCAGCTCGCGAATCTTCAGCAAGTAAGCGAATTTTAATTGCCCCTATAAAAAGGGCAAAAGGCGGGCAAGAATGTTTTGTGGCATTCGAAAAAAGCATGGAAACTGGCTCAATTGTTGTTAGCCTCTCTTGGTTTTTTAAGCTGCAAAGAATCCAGCAAAACTTTTACGCACAATAGCTGAAGCTTTTCTACTCGAAACAATATTGCCCCATTTTATGCTGCTAACCAAGAATAGTTTTCATTTCAGCGATTATCGTTGAACTAATTGCGGGTTAAACAGGAAACGTAATGTAGCATACAATTTACCAATTTATTATCCACATTAATAATGGCTAAACGCCTTTCATTTGGACGAGTTAATATCCTACTAAAACTGCTTGGTTGCGTTTAAAATGAATACAAATTTCAGTATGATTTCGGATTATCTTTGAGCACTAGACGAGCCAACTGATATGGGGGTTTTTATTCAGTAGTCCGCTCGTATCCTTGCATAATACACACATCCTCGCAAGATGGACATTGTTGCCAAAGTATGCAATAAGAATAACCATTTCCCCAGACGCTTAAACTGACCTTACTCAAGTACCAAAGTACCAAAAACACACACACACACACACTCATAGACGCACATGGAGAGGTTGGAGAAAGTCCTTGGACTCCACTGCCAACAACTTAGTTTTCCCACCCTTTTGACAAGGTTTTCCTTTTGCTTTTCCAGCTTTTATCTATAGAATTTTCAAGCAAGAAATTCACCACCATAGCCAGATGGACTGGAAGCCATAATGTTATTTACATATCCTTGGTATTCCGATTACCATATGCTTAAAGTGTGCGTGTCCAACAATAAAAAACATTTCTCAGTGGTAATTGTCAGCCACGTTGAAGTTACGCTTAATATTTATTTTATTTAATATAATAAAAATCCTCCTATTTTATCAAAAGTGTATCCTATGTTATTGGTTTATGACCACCTTAATCAAATCTCATTTTCCATTTACATAAATTATGCTACGCTACCACGCACATTTTTTTTTTAATAATTCAATGTTACCTGTTAATCATTATTGACAACTACTTATATTCGAAATCCATCTGATATAAAGTGGAAATATATATTTTCCCATTAACATTATTAAAAAATCAAATTTAAAATCACATTGCAATGCAATCATTGAAATGTGTAATGCAATGAGCTGAGAATTGAGAATGGTAATGCCATGCAAATAATGGAAATTCTACGAAAAAATATCGAATATACAGCTTCACTTCAACGTGCTTGATGCATTTTTTGTATATTTTGCAAATCAAAATATATATAGTATAAAAATAAAATCAGTTGTTGAAATGTGTGGATTTTCACTCTAGTTTCGCTATTGCGTTAATTTTAACTGACAACCCGCTGTTGATGGTGACACATTTATGGCACACATCACGCACATTTGCGGCTCCTTTGGGTCAAAGTGGCTTGTCGTTTGCATCCAGCTGAGTTTTTCCCGTTTGCCCCCCAGCAATTTTCCGTTCCCTTTCGCCTTTAAAGTTGCGGTTTTCCCACCGAAAGGAAGTTGAAGGCGAATCGGTTGAAGTCTCCAGCTGCGTTGAGTTTTCACCATCTATTGCAAGCAGACCTTAAAGTAAACCAGACATTTTTTCAAGGACCTGAAAGTGGGAGTGCACTTAGAAAAATATTGTATTCAAGTAGTAGTATTTAATATAATTTGAAAATGTATATGTAGTGCGACATTTACAAAACATAAAATAGGTTATTTCTGTGGCAAACACTTTGCTTGCATTAATACTAAGACTTTGCGAAAATGGTTTCTTTAATAAATTGGAACTTATTTTATTACTTTAGAATATGTGGCTATTTGTACTGCAACTAGAAGTACTTTATGAGCTGATTTTACTATAACTTTTAGTGCTGCTAGTGTAGCTTGCTTTATCGCTTCTCTCCCTTTTTTTTTGCTTTTTTTTTTTGGGGGGCTCTTGACGTCTCGCAGCGAATTGATTTTCCATGTAAGCACATTAAGAGTGTTTTCGCAATTTGCCTGTGGCTCAGTTAGTCAGTTCATCAATCAGTCAATCAAGCCAGCCAGCCAGCCAGCCAGTCAGTCAGTCAGTCAACCAGTTCCCATGTCTGTTATTACAGGACAACATAAAAACTTGTGTTGCTGGGTTGCATGGGTACATGGAAAATCGTTTTTCCACCGCACAAGTGTGTGTGTGTGTGTGTGTGTGAGTCACATCAAGTTAAATGGAGGATGGTAAAAGAAGCAAAGTATTCATTTCATTTAACTTTCGGTTTCTTGTCGAACTGAAAAACTGTAAAACAATCAAAAGGACATAATTGAATTGCATAACTTTTAGCGACTGTATGTTGTTTCGGGAGGAAAATCGGGGTAGAAAAACGAGACGGAAGTGAAAAGCCGCCCTGCCTACCACTGAAAACTTTTGTCATTTCCATATCCCCAACATATCCGCGACTGTTGTCAAAGTTTGTCTCGAAACTACACGACAAGTGCCAGGGAAAACATTTAAAAATACTGCAGTTTTTAAGTTGTAATTGCTGAAAATGTTACAGATTTCAGTGCTTACTTATACCTGCCTCAAGAATTTGTTTATATTCATGTTGTTGTTGGATGCACTAAAATATCCATCTACTTTAATTTTTAACTCAGTCGGTTTTCAATATTGCTACCAATTGGTTTTTAATTGTTGGTTTAAAACAAAGGATATTCGTTAGTATGCAATAATTAAATTATTTGTTATACTATGCTATCTGCATAAATTAGTTTAAAAATGCGTAGCAGAAAACCGCTTAATCAAATAACTTAATTTGGTTGGTATTTCCAAAACCACATTTTATGTTTAATTAATTTATCCTCCTACCCTTTTATTTTTTAATTTTGTTTAAACACAATCCAATCAATTTAACGCCACCACTAAAAATCACTTAATATGGTTAAACCCCATAGTACCGTAGCTATTTGTACTCCTTTGTCGATTCTTTTGTCATCCATAATTGAATGAACAGCGAAAACTGGCAATCAGCAGCTGGAATCTGGCTATATGCAATATTTATTGGCGGCAAACAAGGTAGAATAAAGCGTGTTTTTATTGTTTCTGTTGTTGACCAAATCGATGGTATTAGGGATCTATATTGAATTTCGTGCACATGTTGTTTCAATTTCTGTTTCGTTTTCTCCGTGTAATTTTCACGCTCTTGCGCTTTTCAGTTTTTCGGTTTTCAGTTTTCGGTTTTCGTAACCTCTTCGTTTACCGCTTATCATCTCCGTTTTTAGTACTTTTTATTTCAATTTCTGTTTTGGTCTGGGTGTTTTATTTCATCGCCCTTTGCGGCACTGTCGCTGCAGGGTATTGTGCGTTAAAATCTGTCAACAGAAATTCAATTACATTTTGCACTCACTGCTGCTGTTATTATTACTCGTGTTGTTGTTGCTGTTGTTGTGCGTGCTCCGTCTACGTCGCTTTCTTTGCAGCCATCTCTTTCTGGTTCCGCGCTGCCGTCTCTCTCTCTCTCTCTCTCTCTCTCTCTCTCTCTGGCCGGCTATTGCCATCTCTGTCGTTGTCATTGTCAACTTACAACTGTTACAACATGGCGGGTTGCCTTTTTATGGCTGCAACTGCTGTTCATCTCCTGCCTCGTTATGCGCCTCCTCATCCGCCTTCATTTGCCTCGTCTATCCCCCATTATCCCTATACACGGAGAGAAAAAAGTAGTTGAATATATCAATCCGCTTTTTAAGTTTTCTATTTAAGTTGGTAAAATTATACGGATTTTTTCCAGTGCATTTTGGCCACAATGCTTAGTGCTTTTAACTGCTTTCTGTTTAAACATCGCCACAGCCGTCGACAGCAGGATTGAGTCATGGACTCCTTCACTTGCTGTCTCTGATTCTCTCCCACTCTTTCCCTGTCGCCCTTTCTCCCCGTCTCCCTTCCTCCCGGGTCCTTGGAGGCGACAGGACAAGTACGACTGCGACTACAACTACAGCTACAACTACGCGTACAAGGACAAGTAGAAGTGGCTGACACGAGCGGGCAATGAATCCGTCAAGTGCTTGGGCGGCATACAGACATTTAATCTCTCTATCGATTTACCACAGATCTCAGATACCGAGCAGAATTTCATATACGCCAAAGGAAACTTTGCAGTTCGCAGGATGTGTTATGATAATTCCACAGAGCCATTTCAGTTGCATGAGTTGTAATATTTACTTTGTAAAATATTCAAATATGTTGTTACATTTTCACAAACCATTTCTGTCCCACTTGCAGTGAGTGTGGGAATAAGCCAAATTTTTGGTCAATTGTACATACATTGTGCATCGCAACGACTTATCACTGAATTTGCTTAAATGCTAAATGCCATTTGCGAGCCAACCTTTCTTGGCCATACTTTACATTAATCCGACATTTTTAGATGGCCCCATCGCCAAGGAAGTGGGCCAAAAGGGCGAAGCTTAGTGGTTAGCAGCCTTGGGCGCCAGCCATATACCATAATGCCCTTATACGTTTATACGCACAGCCAGTTCGCCTCCGATTATTTCCGCTAATAGCGAACAATGCATTTTTTAGCGGGGATTTGGTTTTGGATTACCACAAGCCGAAGACAGCCAGGAAGTCGCCCTCCGATGATGACGATGACGATGGTGTTCCTTTTCCTGGTAGTGGATCGGTGTTTCCAGTCGATGGTCGATGGTCGATGGTCGATGGTGCGGTATATTGTGATTTCCGAGCTGCTTTGCTCTATGGCATTAATCGATTTTACTGCATTTTGCGTAGCTGGATTGCCCACTAAGAGGATTTCAGCCGGACTTCCTTCCAGAGCTCTTTCTCAATTGTCGGGCAATTCAATCACTGCCAGAGAATTTGATTTTTAATAAGCTAAAGCGCACTACATTCCTCCCTTTGACTGTTGGGTTTTGCGCCTTTCAAAAGGCGCTAAAGTTCATCACTGACAATGCCGTTTGAGATTATGAAAAAAGTATGAGGATTACGCAAGAAAATCCTTGATAAATTGATGGCATGGTATTGAAAATTAAACGATTTTAAAAAATCTCTTTAATATATGTACATCCCTTTTTGTAATCCTTGTTATAGTATTTGTAATAGGATTTAATTTATTTAAATAAAATATTAAATATATTCAAAGTCTTGGCAAAACATAAAATAAATGAAAATATATATGAATGCAATTTTCTCAGGAGAAACTTTTCTCCGTAGCATGACCTTAGATTATAATCGAGTCAGAGGGAAGTTCAGCTGCAAATTAATAATGAGTGAGTTAGCCCCCTTTTAGTTTGCTAAAGGCTTAGATTGATAGATTGAACAATGGCCAGAAAGGTGGTGAGAAGCGGAGCGAGGGGAGCAAGAGGGGGATGGCCCAGGAAAATTCAATGAAAAGTTAAATTAATAATTGAATTTCAGTTTGAGTTAGTCCCTTGGCAAAGTGCTTCAAGTTGGGCTATGGATTTATGTTCACACTTTGACTTTTCCACACCGCTTTCACCTTTGGCTCGGTGAAATGGGGGAAAGTTTTTAATCAGTTATGCAAATTTGTTCTTGTCTTCGTCACAGCTCTTGGCCAATTTAATTGGCTTTCCCCATTTTGTGAATTGTGCAAATATATACACAAGGTGTTACGTCGTTCGCCAATTCAACAATTTTTGCATTTTTCGCCTGCAAGTGGCTGGCATATTGATATTGATTTTTCATTGCCATTTTTATACCATTTCCCGTTCGCTCTTATCATATTTATGGGTAGATTAAACAAATAGCGCCAAACGAAATGCAACTTCATTCGCCCATAAAGCATTTTAATTGGAAATGTCGTTGAGCGGGCTTAAATTAAATGCAAGGACTATTATTGATCTAGTGCAGGATTTCGTCCTCGTCCGTTGCATTTTGTGCCAGCGGTACGATTATCCCAGTTATCCACCGCAATTGCCGGTTATCATCTGCAAGTGCCACAACTTGAGTTCCGATGTCCTGCCGCAGCTGCAGCTGCAGCTGTCACATCTTGCTGCTGTAGTTGTAAATAGTCCTGCGAAATGCACCCTGACATGGATATGTGTACGTGTGTGACTCGTGGAGTCCTGCACTCAGTCACTGGCACACTTGCACAAACGAACACAGAGCGAAAAAGGATTCAAGTCCATTCTTTAAACTGATCTGTAAGTTTATCCTGTACAAGTCTTGAAGTCTAGAAAGCCAATCAATTTAACTCACGATCTCTTTATTTAAGATAATAGAAATAAAACTAATCTTAAATTATCATATATTTTTAAAAATCATTGTATTTCGGGATGAATTTGGAATGCACTCACTTTTAGTTTCTAGTTATCCTTGTGCTAAGCCGCTTTTCGGAAGGGGAACGCTTTTGGTGACTTTCGTTCAGAGTGCCAGTGCACGCACACACACCAATGCGGCAATTAATTGGGGTTGCACAAACTGCAGGGGACGGCAAGGTGGGCAGAAAGGAGGCTCTATGGAAAGGACATATAGCAAGGACATTGTTTGGGACTTAGCTGGCAGCTTAACGTGTCTGAAAGCCCTGATTCGGTCAGCCAGGTAAACAGCTGCGATAACCGAAAGACATTTCATTAGACCATTAACTGTCAACTGCATGTGTCCTGTATGTCCTGCCTGCGTGCGTTGGTGTGTGTGTGTCTGTGTGTGCGTGCGTGCGTGCATGCGCATATGTGTGGGCTAGTGCGTATAGATGTGGGTCTGTTCCTTGTGGGCGACGAAACTTCCTCCGCCTGACAAATTGATAAAAAAAAAAAGAAATATTATTATTTATTGCCATATTCCCCAGCCCACACACACATTTTGTCTGTCCATCGAGCTCAGGCCCCGTTTCAATCTCTTTTGAATGAATCATTGCTTCTGCTTGCTTGTTTTTTGCTTTTTTTTTTCGTTCTTTGTTTGCGCGCCTGCCGCACAAAAAATAACAAAATTTGTTCTTTTTTACACCTGAACGATTTCAATGGAAATTCATTTTTGGCTTTTTTTTGCGCGTGGGGCCGTGTTGCATAATCAAGAAGTGCTTTTCAAATTTCAAATTTATTGGTGGGTATCCAGCATGTTTTTTTTCCATTCATGTTTGATTCCAAGAAATATTCTGCAATTAACTTTATTATGGCGAAACAAAAATCTTGTTATATTACGAATTTAAAATATCAGAAATTTATATGTTGGGACACTGGAAATTAAAATCTTCTTACCTTCCGAAATCCATTTTCCATAAGCAAGAGACGAGAGATTACTTACGCACCTGTAGAGACTCATAATTGGGTTTGAGCGATTACCAATGTAAGCCCGATATTAACAATACCATTGTCTTTGCGGACAATGGGTTCGATGGTGGACCAACTATATTCGATCTGATCCGAGAT
Organism: Drosophila yakuba; assembly: GCF_016746365.2. Classification (NCBI taxonomy): domain Eukaryota; kingdom Metazoa; phylum Arthropoda; class Insecta; order Diptera; family Drosophilidae; genus Drosophila; species Drosophila yakuba. Next base: position 7,185,996 of record NC_052526.2, on the reverse strand, counting down.
CCCATAACAATGCCTTGCATTATGGCCTACACAATAATTTAAATTGCAAGCAAATTTCACTAACACACACGCACCCACGTGTGTAAGTATGTGCACAGCACTGTGCATGTGTGCGTGGATGGATGTAACTATGTTGTAACTGCTAACTGTCAAATTGGCTGACAGGGAAAATTGGGCGGAAAATGGGAGGCAAAGTGGGTGGTTGCTGGTGGCTCCGGGTGGCACTGGTTGGTTGAAAAGCACACACACACACACACACACACACGCACACAACCAAGCACTCGCAGGCTGGCAAACAAATAGTTTGCTTTTTGTTGACTTGACTTGGTTTCTGGCCAAGACGTTGTGTGTCTGCTGCGTCTGTGTCTGCTTTCCCTTAGCCTCTGCGTGTGTGTGTGTGATTCTGTGCGTGTGTGCGTTAGTGTGTGTATTTTACTGTGTTTGTGACTTTTGATTAGGCCCACTGTTTGCTCGGCGGTTACAACGTCCGACCAACGTCCTTTGCAAATATGTTTTTAACCCCATCCGCAGGCTCGGTTTCCTCACTCCCACTTCCACTTGCCTTTTTCCCAATTTCTGACTTTTGTTCGATCCAATAAATTGCATTTTGTAAAAAAAAAAAGATGAAATAAAAAAAAAAAAACATATTTGAGATCCTGCTGATATGAAAATATGATTTTAGATGAGTTATTCATTGCAAAAGCTAGCAAATCGTGTACATGTAACTGAAAATCATCGTTTCGGTGTGCTTACATTTCGCTCAGTGCACTTTCGCCTGCATCTTAACAGTTTCACAACAATCGACGGGGTATTCGATTCAGGATTGGGTTCCATTTCCGTATCCGGTTTTCGCCACAATTTTTTTTATCGGTTTGTCGCACTCTTATTCAGCTATGTGAGTGTGTGTGTGTGTGTGTGCAAGTGGGCTTGACAAATATTGTCGTTATTTTCTGGCTGCTCGATGCCTTGCTGTTATTTTATGTTTTTTTTTTGCCTCATTTTGGTTCGTTTTTGCTGTTTTTTTTTGTTTTTGTTTTGTAGTTTTTCTCGGCTCGTGGACATTTCATTTGACTCACAGTTATCATCATTTGTTTTGTCCGTTGACAGTGTGCGATTGTGCGAGTGTGTGCGTGTGTCCTGATTATTGTTATTTGCACACGTGTACGTGTGTGCCGGCAAACAAACGCAAACTGCTTACCTGTCATCTCCGGCCATCTGTCTTGCCTGTCCCACCGACATCCCCCTTCAATATCCTTTTTTTTTTTTGCTTCACACCCCTCGGGGTCCGTTTGATTAATACTGCTTTTATTTAATTGAAAGTATGCGAGAAGATTTACTTGAATTACTCACATATGCATTCAATATTGAATGAGCATTTAACTTTCATCGAATCACGGGGATTCTAGCTTGCGGAAAAACTGTTGTTACTAATTATTTTACACATAGTGAACTTTAGATAGAACCTTTTAACACGCAAATGCTCATTAAAATCCCCGCAAATATATTTTAGTTAGTTAGTTAGAATCTACGAAATTAAAACTTTTCAGCTAACTGTGATTTCGTAGTTGTTAATTAGGATTGTTTAATGCCTGAATCTGAAATGAAAGATAAATGTCAGTGATGGCCAATCGCCATAATTGGGAATTCCACTTGATGACATTTGCATTGCTACAAAATAGTTACAAGTTGGCGGAGGGGAGCATTTGTTGTCTTCCTGTTATGCACAAATGTTGTCTTTAGTTTTTTCGGTGTACATATCCCACTCGCACATAGAAAACCCCGCATTTACATATTGGTGGCGGATGTAGATTGAAATTTTCCAACGCGCTCTTGTTGCTTGCAAACTTTATTTATAGATTGGCCCACAGAGGGCTGTGCACATGCCATCAACTTGGCCAGCTTAATAGCAATGGCAATCGTCCTGGCATCAGTGCCTCAGTCTTTCAGCCAGTTCGTCATTCAGTCAGTCTTTCAGTCAGTCAGTCAGCCAGTCGGTCATTCAGTTATTCAGCCCGCAAAAGCTGGACCACAGCAATTTGCATATTACCATCCATGGACTGGCATCTGTCCTCCGCCCAAAAACAAACAAAACGCGTTGGCCATAGGTGAGGAATATTGTCACAGAAACTGATGGGGGAAAGAACTAATAAAAGAGAAGGAATAAGGTATAAGTGGAAGGTTATGGGGAGTAAGATAAAGAAGGAAATCCGAAGGAAGGTGAGCAGGAAAATGCGGAGGAGGTTGCCTTTGATTTATCGCCATAATAATCGCCAAGAGGAATCCTTGTGGGTAACATTATTTACAACTATGTTGTCCGGGAATGATGAATGATTCCAAACTAGCACCAAGGTAACCAACACACACACACACACACACAGAGGACCCTTACACACACACACACACTTACACACAGGCACGCGCTGAATATGAATACAAATAAGGAACAAATGCCCAGAGCTGATTTGCAATACAAATGCTTAAGAGCAGTAAAAGTACTTGAAGATCCGTTGAACTGTAATGGAAAAATCCAACAAATTAAACATTTTGAGTTAGCTCTTAATTGAAAAAGTCATAGACTTGATTTTTTAAGCAAATATTGAGCTAATATTTAAGCCAAATTATTGGTTATCTGAACTAACTGAACTCGAACAAGAATATAATCAATAATGTGCGTTGAATACTAGGTTACGAGGCTTTTACAGCAATTTGCTTGTAATTTTTGATGGCGCGATCAATGTTTTATTGACGGGCCATGAAAATTAAAATCACAATGGCCCTTCACGCACACCAAAGCACTTTGGGACACACACTCACACACACACATACGGCGCACAAGCCCAAGCGGAAAATCTGAAAATCACTCGCTTAAGTAAGTTCTTGCTGCGTGCGTGTGTGTGTGTGAGTGTGTGAGGTGTCCTGGCGGCCATAACCCAACACCACGTGCTATCTCTCTCACTCATGGTGTTTCGCTCTCGCACCCGCTCAAAAATCCTCAGACTTCCCACGCTTTTGTTTATTTTCGTACGCTTCGTTGGCTTGGTTTTCCGCTCTTTCGTCCTTTCGTCCTGTTTCATATCTCTAGGCTTGTTTGCGGTTAGTTTGATTGAACGCTCGCAAGTATGTGGCTCCATATCTCTATCCTCTTCTTTTTCAGTGTATGAGTGCGTGTGTGTGTGTGAGAACTCCATTAAATCAAAGGATCAGACATTGCGTCTGCATGTTGGTCACTGGCCAGCCAGCAGATTGCTGCGATGCCAAAATAAACGCTCTCAAAAGTCATTTGTAGAAGTCACACTATTAAAGCTGCGCTTTGCTTTCAAGTTTTGACTTTTGAATTTGATTATAGATTTTAGAAAAAGGCTAGCTTAACAATATTTCGATTCTGTTAATGACTTATATTTTAATTATTTTTTTGATTTATTAGCTGTCGAAGTAAACGCATGACAAGTGAACTTCAGCAGCTCATCTCTAATCATGTATGTAATTTTCGTGCAAAATTGGCGAATGGGCCAAATAGTAAATATTGAATGTGCCTAATTAGCTTTGCTGGGGAAGAGGTAAAATACACGGAAAGATAATCAGTGGGGAAAAGTATTGCTTTGTGAGCCAGAGTCCCAGATATTAACCATTATTTAGGGCTGTTAGGCGATTTCCGCACTGGAATTGAATGTTTTCACTGCCTGGCCACGAGTGTGTGAGTGTGCCAATGTGTTTGTATGTGTGTGGCATATTTCTATTTAAAGTGCAGTCCCCCACACACATACACATACACTTCACATACATTCAAAGGACAGGAGTGTAAGGCAAAATGGAGTCAGAGAGAAAGAAGGGAAAAGGACCAGAGAACGAGCAAATAAAACGTTGCTAGCCACACGCCATTTTCATGTTGCATCCTGCCATTACACAGACACACACACACACACATACACCATCTCACAATGAAACACACACACACACAGGAGAGAGGGTCCTGGCGCTCGCCGCATGCAAAACTGCTCGTTTATTCAACAACATAAACATTGTTGTGCACATAAATTTATACAAAGTTCTAGTTTACATACCAGGGCTAAAAAGGGGTCGGTCCTGTGGAGGGCGTAAAAAGAGGGCGGGGAAGGGGGAGCGGCAAGCTGGCACAGTTAACGGGTCGAATCGATATTCATATCAACCGCAAAATGTGTGTCGCTGTCGTTGTTGCAGCCCGGTTTTTAGGATTTTTTTTTTTTTTTTTTGTTATATTGTTTTGCGGAACAGCGGGTGAAGGCCTAAAAGTAGGCAGCACGTTTTGATGCATTTAAAGGATGCGACAACCGACGAACGGCAGGCTGCAGGACATGATGGCCAGGGACAGGGACAACAACAACATCAACTCGTGCTCGCAATTTGTCGGCGACGGCGGCACATTTTCACTTTATTTATTTTCCAAACCAAGCGGCTGCATCCATTGTGATAAGTCAACGCCAACAATGGCCCACAATGGCCAGCAAATTCCCATAACAAATTCATTTTTGGCCATAAACGCAGTGTGCACACACACACACACACTCAAACTCAATGTAAATTATTAAACAGCTTTTGTATTATTAAAATTAGTTTATTTTTTAATGACTGTATTTGGCCCATTTGCAAAGAAATAATAGTGAAAATAAGCGTTTTTTTGTATGATTTGAATGTTTGATCCAAAACAATTGAGCGGTTAGAGGTAATTTGTAATTGCCCCGGAACCAGAGTATAAATATAAATAAATATAAAATTGAGTGGCAAAACTGTATAACTAGAAACAATTGGCGAAATAGAAATCCTTTCAGTACGGTTATAGATTTATTTTTAAAGTGTGACGAATATTTGAAGGGAATTTATTTATTTCTGTGTTTTAAATTGATACGCCATAATTATATTTTATATTAAATAATTAAATAGAAATTCGTTTTTAATTACACATTTATTTCATCACAAAAAGCAAATTGGAATATGGTTTTTTTGTTGCCTGAAATTAATAAACATAAATGTGCATTTTCCATTATTACAATTTAAGCGGTAGACCTCAAAACATATTCTGTATTTTCCTTAATTTCTTTTCCATAAGCATCTAATGTATGCAATCCATTTAATTAATCATCAGTCTGTTAACGAATTCCTGCAAGGCCTTGGCGTATTAAAATTATTTTATTTCGCCTGCCGTCGCTGGTGAATAAATGAAATTCAGCAAATATGGTGGCCAGAAACTGTTGCCACCATTCAACAGTTGTTGGCTGTCTTGCCTCGGTTCGCTTGGCTTCGCTTCGATTCGGTCTGGTATTTGGGTACATTTTTGGGGCAGAGAGTTGGGTGTCGGCTCCATTGCGGGGTTTTTGTTTTTTATGGGTGGCGGCTGGTGTTTTTTATTTTCTTTTTTTTTTTTTGGCGAGGGTTTTGGGACAAGGCCGCGGCGGTTTATGTTTGCGTTTGCGTTTTGTCAGCCATGACAGCGTCGGCAATTGCGCCACCTGCGGCTCCATATTGACACTTGTGAGTGTGCCCGTGTGATGGTACTCTGTATGTGTGTGTGTGTGTGTGTGTGTGTGTGTGTGTGTGTGAGTTGTGTATGTGTGTGTTTGCTGTGTATATGTGTGTGTGGCGGAAGGGGGGTTGCCTCTCACCCAAGTGTATAGGTATGTGTTGTGAGACCTTGTTTATTTATGAGCCCTAATCAAATTGCCCATAATTAGATGCAACAAAGTTGAATCTTTTGAAGCGTTCTCGACGTTTTCTTGGCCTCTTGAAAAACGGGGCCCACCCATCCAACTCCAAGAAGCCAGCAAGCCAAACACCACCCCAATTTCCCCATTTCCACTTCCTGTCGTGCCGGAATCGTCAGCATACCAGAAACGCACGAACGGATACGCCACGTTAGCTGTTCGCAATGCGTTTGGAATTTGGAAAAATCCATTTTGGGGTACGGTGTGTTTTTATGTATAGATGTGTGTGCGTGTGTGTGTCGCAGATCCTTTTTCTTTTTTTAAAGGAAACAAGGCTGCGGTGTGAAACTAGCGAAAGTACAAGTGGAAATTAGGCATTCAGCAAGCCAAAGAAATTACTAATTTATAAGTTCAGCGTGGGCAATAAAAGAAAGTTCAATTGGTGCTTTAAGGTAGGGAATACTAAGAAGGTTTAGATTTCATTTTAAGATTAAGATTTATATACTTTTTTTTATCTTTAAATACCCATAAATTTATTTAGTTGTTTGTTTTATTTTCTAAATAGCTTCGTTGCCAAGCTAATTGCAAATAAATTGCTTCATTTCTAAAATAACATTGATAAAATAATCAAACAGCTTATAATTTATTTAACTCTGAATAAGAATATTTGCAATTAATCTCATTGCTATCCCCAAGTAAACATTTCTAAGAAATTTGCAAACTGATTTTGAATATAGTCTCGGGGATGGGGGGAAAAAACTGGGATCGTCCCGTCCCATCCGCACTCTTGGCCATTTGCAATCCTTTTAAGCCTTGTCGAGTGGCCTAGTGGTCGAGTACTTGCTGGAATTCTTGCCTTCATGCCAGGACATCTCTGTCCCGGCAAACGGCACTGCCATGTTGCAGCCCTTTGTCTCGGCGGCGCATTGTGGAAGTTGCACACGAGTTGCTGCCGGACAAACAAAAGAGACAGATAAACTGATTGACAGATGAACTGAACACAAGGAGCGAGTACTGCGGCGGCACTGCACTTAATGGGGCGTTGGGCGTTGGGTGGTGGGTGGTGAATGCTGAATGGGTGGTAAATAGTGGGTGGTGAATGGGTGGTTAGTGGGTGGTTAGTGGGTGGTTAGTGGGTGGTTAGTGGGTGGTTCTTGAGAGGGCGGCAAGTGGAAAAGACTGTTTGACATTTGCTGTCATTGTCAAAGTTAGCGACAGTTGGTGATGTTCCTGCTGCTCCTGCTGCTGCTGCTGCTTCTGACCGCCTGCCGTTGCTTTGTGCAATTGCCCACTGTTTATCCAGCACCACCCACTGCACCACCCACTGCAAACACCCACTGAACCATCCAGCAACCAGTGAATCGGTCGCAAGGTTGACCGCCAGTGGGCAACGCCTTTGTCTCTGCGGTCGAGCACGTCTGCTTATTGGGATTGTCGAGTGGCCACCCACCTTGCACCACATACCACACACTCCACAACACAGCCAGCACCCAACCACCCACTTTCACCACACAAACACACACACACACAAACACTGGCTGCAAACTGCAATCGATTGTCACAACAAAATAGAACGAAGAGTGCCGAGGCAGTAGTAAAAATATTTCATAAAATATTTACATTGTTGTGCGGCTGCCAATGCTGCCAATGCTGCAGTTGCTGCTTTCCTATTTATCCATTTGTTTATTTGTGGGTCCTTGTTTTTCTCTTGCTTGGTTTTTCCTTGGCCACTCGCCTGATTGATTTTGTATTAATTAAAACCAATCTAAAGTACCGGATCCTTGATCCCAGATTTCCACAGATTATACAGATACAACGTTGGCATTTTTCATTTGATTCAATCAAAGTGCACAACAATGTTACTATTTGGTCGTTGAACCAAATCAAATTTATTGAAGCAATCAGCTTTGAAGGATTTTTGTGGCTCCAAATAACTTATGGGGCATTTATTGCCTTTTCATTTATTTCTTTTAGATCAATTTTAATCAAAAATTTATTTACGGTTATTCAAGTAATCAATTAATTTAAACAGAAACAGTTCAAAAATTGTATAGGGCTTTCGCTTAATTTTCGATATATTCGTTGTGTTTCTTATTCATAAGATGGCTAAAAAGGCTAACAAATCTAAAAGAACAACTGTTTTGAGCACCTAATTACCATTGCTAGCCATCCCAATCTATTTTTGAGGGACTTAGGAAAAATTGTTTTTGACCAATTTTTGAATTTTATCTAATCATCAAAATTTGCAAAAAAAAATTTCAAAAAAATTAAATTTTTTTGAAAACACAGATCGATTGGAAATTTAATTACGAACTCAACGAGGTATGACATTCCAAACTTGGAGCAATATTTCGAATGTTCTGATCAAAATACTGATATTTATAGTCGCAAAAAACAGAAAAACGATTTTTGGCAAAAATGCAATATTTACGATTGGTATTTTCTGTATAACTTGGCTAAAAATGGTCAGAAAGCGAAAAGAATTACAGTTTTGTACTCCTAATTACCAATACTAATTAACCAAATCACTTTTTAACCGACTGTGTTAAAATAATTTTTGGCCAAATTTTCGCATTTTTTGTAAGGGGTAACATCATCAAAATTTGCAAAAAATTGAAAAGAAATAGAATTTTTTTTTGAAAACACAGCTCGATTGGAAATTTAATTACGAGCTCAACGAGGTATGACATTCCATATTCGGACCAATATTTCGAATGTTCTGATCAAAATACTGATATTTATAGTCGCAAAAACCAGAAAAACGATTTTCGGCAAAAACTCAAAAATTGTCGTAAAAAAAATGGAAAAAAAAGTCCAAAAAATATTATTTTTTTCTGAAAACACAGTTCGATTGGAAATTTAATTACGAGTTCAAAGAGGTATGACATTCCATATTCGGACGAATATTGGACAAAATACAAATACAAATACTTCTAATTTTATGATCAAAATTAATAGTTTTAAACAGCCTTTTTTAAAGGGCTGTTTGAATACAACACAATGTTCAGATAAAGTTCAGATAAATACGATAATTAATCTAAGCGAATTCTTCTTCTCTCTCTTCTAATAGAAGCACCGCAATCTGTCGATAAGTTTTAGCAATGTCATGGGAAACACATTTCATCCGGACCATTAGATATATTTCTTGACTTAATTCCAACTGGAGACTCATAGACCTACCCTTATTGTTTTCCTTTCAGATTTGCCAGCGCTCACAAACGGAAACGGAAGTGACGCCCGAAAGGAAAAGGGGCAGAGGAATAGGAAGAGGAGAAGAAGCGCAGGACGACAGGACAAACGGCTGAATAATGCAAATTAAAACACAATAAAATGTAAAACACAAATGACAACGGAGAACACGAGCTGCAAAAGGCTAAAGGAGCTCTACAAAAAAAAATAGCAAAAGGCGAATCGGTTGACATGCCAAAAAAAATGCGAGTGGCGGCAACTTTTCCACTGAATTGATTTGATTTTCAGTCAGGAGTACAGCCGGAATACGGAGCGTATGCGCGATACGTATACGCGATATATAGGGCGCCGGGGGAGCGGCGGAAATTTGCATAACTTTGCTGGCGTGGCATAAACATCAAAAAACAAATTGCAAGTAACAAAGGAAAGCAATGGTCATAAAAACGGCGCCAGCCTCGTAAAAAAGCGTACAAAAAAATTCTCGCAATACCCCCGTTCTTTAAGTGAAAATTAATTTATGCAGCAAATCAAAAACGAATAGGGAAGAAATATAAAAGTAATCGCAGGCCGTAACAATTAAGACAGCCGGGTTTAGAAAAGAAAAGTCGGGAAAACGCTGGAAAAAGCTAAAAGAAGCTGGAAAAAGCCTGAGGGGAAAACGCTGGAAAATCAAGTGCAGCAGCAGCCGAAAAAAAGGAAACACAGAGTCGAAGAAACCGGTTAGCAAGGGTTGCTTATAAATGTACCAGGACAGCGGCTGCAGCAGCAGTAGCAGTCGACGCGGCAGCAGCAGTGCAGCAGCAGCAACATCTACAGCAGCAACTGCAGCAGAAACTGCAGCAGCAACCGCAGCAGCAACAGCAGCAGCAGCAGCAACAGCAACAACCAGCAGCAGCGACGAGGAAACACTCGAAACTCTGACGATTATAACAACCACCATCACCGATAGCGATATCCATGCGACCACAACAACAACGACGGTTATAGCCAGCGGTACGGCGACAACAGCGGCAGCGACAACAGCAACACTTGCCACACTTGCAACACTCGCCAGCAACAACAGCGACATCGAGGACAGCAGTCCGGTGGAGAGCGAGGATAGCGAGGAGTGTGAGTATATCGAGATCGATTGCCAGACGACCGCCCAGGAAGGCACTTCGCCAAGTGGCGGCAGCAGCAGCAGCGGCAATGCGGCCTTGCTGCAACGCAGCTGCAACAATCTCCAGCAGCAGCAGCAGCAGCAGCAGCAACAACATTTGCAACTGCAGCTGCAACAGGCGGACGAGCGATTGTTGCGCAAAATCGGCTATATTGCATCACGAGTGCGCTGCCTGGCCAAATACTACGGCGATTTCCGGCTGGTGAATCCGTACAGTGCCCGCCGACAGAGGCGCCAACTGCAGGAGATCCTGCTGCGGCACTCGATCTTCGATCCTGGCAAGGAGCACCAGCGGGCGATTGTCTTGGCCGCGGCAACAGCGGCAATTGCCGGTCCTCTGGCGGCCATCGATTGCGTCTGCGGCAGCAGCAGCATCAGCTTAGAGGCGGTCAGCAGCAGGAGTCGCAGCAGTGAGCTGGAGGACGATCATCACGATCATCACGAGCATCACGAGCATCCGGATCAGGGGGATCAGGGGGATCATCACGAGGAGGAGCACGAAGAGGAGCAAGAGCACCCAAGTGAAAAGCCAGAGAGAAGCGACATTGAGGAGGAGCCACCGCCGGCGATTGCAGTGACCACCACCACAACGGCCACCGTGCGCCGGAAGTCCTCGAGCAGTTCCACCATCAGCGGCACGGCCACCGTTTCCGGTTCCGTTTCGGTTTCGGCATCCGCCTCGCAATCCTTTTGCTCCAACAACATCAATCTGCTCGAGGAGCTGCTCATTCAGTTCTACGAGGAGCAGGATCATCGCAGCAACCTAACGGTGATCCGGCATCATCATCATCAGCAGCACCAGCAGCAGCAGCAGCAGCAGCAAAGGATCACCAACAATAATAACAACAATAACAATTGCAACAGCATACAGAACAACAACAATATGTCGAATCCTGCAGCAACCACAGCGGTTGCGGCAGCCACAACAACGCCATCAACAGAACAACCGGCGACCTCGAGCACCACCACCAACACCACCCACTTGCAGCCCACCTCCCTGCCCGATGGCAGCGATAATCCGCGACGCCGCCGTGCCAGCGATTGCTCAGCGGTCCAGGCCGCTCTCCAGAATCAGCTGCACTGCATCACGCTGAAGAACAACAATTGCGGCAAGGCGCTGCCCTTCCATCGCGGCAGTTGCGGCGCCGCCGGTGAGCACCTGTTGGCCGCCAATTCGATAGCAAATCGTGCCACCATTATTCTCAGCAAATCCTGTAGCAATGTGGATGGTGATGCCACTGCCACAGCGGGCACGGCACTAAGTTCAACGGTTGGCGGTGGAATTGGTGGCATTGGTGGCAGCATCAAAATGCGGGCCAGTGCCACAGATATTGAGACGAATGCATTGAACGGTGCCCGAGATGCCATCGTGGCATCGAATAACGTTAACAACGGCAATAACGGGAACAACGAGTACAGCATCCTGCAGCTGAACAACACGATCATCCAGTGCCACTTCAACGACGATGACTTTCGCGCTTTGGTCAAGGACCTCAAGCGCAAGGTCGAGTACACGGAGCGCATGAATTGGCTATGTGAGTAGATCATTTTCATATATGCATATAATGTACTTACATTTTTGGCCCTTAGCTACAGAAATCTGAAATATCTAGTTAATAGTAATATATTAGAAATATTAGGGATTTATCCAATAGAAATAGTAATATTTTGATCTTAAAACTTAGCCAAGTTGGCTTTAAAACTGTTTCATGATATTACGGGAGTTGGGTACCGACGACCATCCATTTGACCCAAGTAATTGATGGTCCGATTCCTCGCTGACAAATGGTGCAAATGGTCAAGTGCTTCCACCCACTTTCACCCAGCTCCACCTCCACTTCCGGTCCGCTTTGCGCTTTCTCCACTCTCCTCTCCACGCTCGTTCTTGTGTTGTGTGTAATCGACTCAAATGAGGCATGAGCAAATGCAACAATGGGTTGGATTCAAATGGACAAATTTAAATCCAACTACAATGGAATGGAAAAATGATTTCAAAACACTGCACAAATGCCACGGATGCGAGTTAGGAATGGAGTTAGGACTGGGGGCATTGGCTTTTCCAACCGGAAAAGTGTGCGGGTGAAAAGCGGCCGGCCGGTCGGCTGGCTGGCTGGCTGGCAATGTAAAATATTTAATTCAATGGCAGAAATGCATTCGCAATTTCCACATTTTGCACATTTTGCACATTTGCCAGCATTGACGCAGCGAATCAGGTCAGACAAATGCAATGTAAAACGTAAATGAATATGTTATGACTGCAGGTGGATTAGTATTTGAATGGTTGTTCTGCATTAAATATAAAATATGGATTGACATAAATACAGCGTACAACTAATCGTCAGCGTAAAAGAGCGAAACGAGCACGTGATGTAAATATTTTTGCAAGGACACAGATCGTGGCACTTCTATAGCTCATCAAAAGTCGCAACTTTCGACTGAGTTTCCGTACTTTCCACGGCGACTTGATTACTTCAACGCCTGTGGCCTTTGACGGCAATACGCCCTTTACGTATAGCGTGCATCCTTCAGTAGACAATAAAAAGTATATAAAACCACAAGAACAGAGAATGCTGCACTGAAACAGAGAAATTAGGGAAGCCTTTGAATATTTACACAATTTGTACTTTAAAATAGATTTTAAAAGATTTAAGAGTTCAAAGCCCATCAAGTGAAAAGTTTAACAGGAAAGACTCGATGTTCACTTAATTTATGTAACACATATTTTCCAGTGCACAAGAACTATCACAACTTTCTTGAATGGCATTACAAGTTGTCTTTGTATCGACACCACGCTCTCATTGGGTTTTTCTTCTGCTGCTGCTTCCTTGATATTTTCATCGAATTTCTTCTGCTTGGCATTCGTCCTTGCAGTTCACTTAGCATACTTATAAGCAGGCTTTCGCCGACGAATATGTATGTGTATGTGTGTGTGTGTGCAAGTGCTGGAGTTTTCTGACATTTTCCACACCGTCGCATCTTAAACATTTCAATTAAATTGAAGCCGGGCCGCCGCAATGTTTGCCCCACTTCGTGGTCGCCTGTTGATTGCCTTCCGTTCAATTGGTTGCTAGGATTTTTCCACCCACTCCTTACAAATTATTTAACAGCAAATGTTCCTTTTAATCTTTTGAGCCGGTAACAAGAAGCTTGTACTTTTCTTAAGAAATACCTTTGATCTCTTCATACTTGAAATTTATTGTCAAGTTGCTTTTTATTTGACTTTGCAACACTGATTAGGAGTTTCGTATACCTTGGCAGGCCCATTTCAACGATGACATTAGTAACTCCATGTCCATTTAACATATTTGTCTTTTGCAACACTATTTATTACCCTCGCTGCGTGCCCAACACTGACACGATGAGACAAATGGCTTGACTTTGATTTTCGGATGCCACGATTGGCTGGCATTTGGGCCCACCTTGCCTGTTTCAGAATTTGGCGTCCTATATTTGCGGATCGTAAATCAAAAGCACCGAGACACTGAGTAGTGGGTGTGCCAAAAGGCCAGGAATCATAAATTGCCCGAGCATTTGATAAGGAGCCACAAAACGCAAAATGGTCATAAATTCAAAAACCTAAATGGCTTTGGCAATACGAAATCAAAAGGCAACAAAAGGGGAACCAGGAAGAAAGGCCGCCCACAAAGTGAGAGCCAAAAGGGCAGCAAAACTGCGGGGGCGGGGTAGAATGAAAAGCGCCGAACATAATACAAATGACATACAACAGGAGTCGAAAAATATGTCGGAAATCTACTCGAGACATTTACCAAAAAAAAGAAACGCAATCGGCCCAGAGCCGTATCAGCCCTATCAGACTCAAAAGGCACTTAAGTCGTTGGATAAGGGGAAAGTCCTATGGAACGGGAAAGTCTGGAAAAACTCGGTAAAATCAGAAAAATGCCAGGGACACCGAGCTAGAGAGATGTGACAAAAGGCAAATGGCAATGGGATTGTTTGTTGGCGGTCTGGCAGCAAAAATCTAATAATAATAAAATACTTTATTGTTCAGTTAACAATTCAATTGTTTCACTTAACAAGAGCTGGGCCACCGTCGAAGCCACAAAGCCAAGGAAAAGCGACTGATTCTGCGTACAGCAGAAGGAAAAGCTGAGCACGAGTGCACTGGGCGAAAAACTTGCAGGCCGTTTAGCTAGGAATCGAAACGTTGAAGAAGCTTGAGAAAATACAAATGAATATAAACTTTAGTATATAAAGTATATAAACCTAAGAGTTGTAATACCACTTCTTTTGATTTGGCAGCGACAGCACTTGATTTTTGCTCAGTGCACCCATATCGGTGTGTAGTTAAACTGGTGTATAAAGAATAAATTGCCACAAACGAACATTAAGTGATAAAGTGTTTGTCAAATCAAAACGATTGACTGGCCAAGGAGACGACTAGCCGACGAAGACGGTGTCCTGTCCTGTTGATGGGCGGGATTCAGGAGTTGGAAATCAAATCAAAATTCGGCCAAATGGGCGAATGATGTCCTGTCAGTTGATGGACGAACTGCATCATCATCATCATCATCACCATTGCGATCCTCATCATTAGCATCCCCAACCCGTCGTCATCTGGGCTGCACTTGACATTTCGAAATGGCAGTTTTTGAATGCCGAAGGTTTTCCATTTCCATCGGTGACAAGTGAAAGTCAGGCTGTTCTCGACTTTCGGCGAGTGGATATTATTTGCCCAACAAAGCGGCTAAATTAAATGTAGTTCTATTTCAACTCGCTGCACGTGTCACTGTATTTTCTATGTCTACGTATCTAAATATACATATTTTTATATATATATATATATATGAATATTTACACGTGGATATATATCCGCCATGCTAATGAGGCGAGGTCGTTGCCTAATTGAAATTTCTGCGCCAGACTAGAGCAAAATTTTGCGGTACCCAAAACTTTTTCTTGTCTCATTAATTATAATAACTCTCTTGTCGTCAAGTGGCAAAGGCGGTGCACAAAGTTGTTGTACGGATGTGGATGGAGGGAGGGAGGAAGGGAGGGGGAGGGGCGAAACAGGAAAGGTGTAGTTATTGCAAATTAAAGTGCACGCAAGGAGACAACTTTTGTGCACGACACTGACAAAGTTGCGAAAGTTTTTCAAAATATTTGTGAAAACTGTTTTGGCTACAATACATTTTCTAGTTTTCTAGTTTTTTTCTTTCACTTAGCTTCAGTTATATTCTGTTGCTGATGGCTTCTGCAATAGAACAACTAAGTAATCCATTACAAATTCTATTATAAACTATTCAACACATTTTGCTGAAGAACTTGAAGGATTCAAATCTTACTGGATCTCAATAAGTTCAATATACATATACAAAATGAACACAATTGAATCAGTTAACAAGCAATTGTGCTTGAGTTCCGTTTGACTCGTCTATTAAGCACATTAGTCGCTTCAGTTTTTCCATCTCCTTTTCGTTCTTACAGGCGAACACATTCCGGAAAAGTGCGATGGGCGAATATTGGCGCAATATTGACAGATTGACTGAACTGGCGGACGGAGATTATTGGGCATAGGTAGATGGGAAATCAGGCAACTGATGACAGACAATATCATACGGCAATGGATATACATATCTAAGTGAAGTAGATTGACTTTAAATGCCATCAATCATGGCACAATTCGATTTGAGCTCTCTCCCCTGATTAGATCCAATAAGTCTAATCCGTTTGGGATTGCAAGGCAATTGAAACAATTGAATGCTTATCGGGAATATTTATGGCAAACTTAAGCAGTGCGTTTTTGATTCTAAAATTGCTCGAAGGTTTGTTTCCAATCGTAATCCCCACTAAATATCCAACTTATATTGTCAACCTAGAATGAAATTGCCGTTTTGAAAGGCAAAATGCAAATCAATAATTTATGTGAATGTGAAATCAGCGAGTCAAATCTGTTCGAAAATCAGTTTTTTATTTTTCGACCTACTTCCTCGTGTGGGCGTGACAAATTTTTGATATACACCCACACACGCGCGCAGACTTATCCTTCTGCGGCGTGTACGTACTCATATTTAAGCAATCATTTTAATGAGCAATAAAGTGTTGCATACTTAAGAGGGCAAACGTGGGAATTTCGGCGGCTGCGACAAAAAGCAATAACGCGGGCCGCAGGAAGGCGAGAAAAGACGGAAAAACTAGAGCACACACACACGCCTACCACTGTGTACCAGTGTGTGTGTGTGTGTGTGTGTGTGAGGATGTGTGTGCAGGTGCAAACGCGAGATGCTTAAACCTCTAAACTTGCCAAACAAAAATCAACTTTCGTGGGGTGGCAAAAGTGAGTTCCTCACCCCCAAAAAAAAATTGTTCATTGTTTGACTGTTGATAAACAGGCATTTAACTTGAATTATTCCAGAAAAATGAGCAAACTTTTTTCAACTTTTTCCTCGAGCAAGGGTTTATTCAAGGGCCCAAAGGGCAAAAAGATAACGCCAACGCCGTCAGGAGAGCGGCAAACAAAAGGAGTCGAAGGATGGGGCAAGTCACCAACAGATACGTAGCAAAATACACACAAGGACATTATTCCTGAGCCAACAACTGCATTTGCAGGGTGGGTGTAATGAAAATGGCACAGTTCATATTTCATCAACATGTAGAACAGTTTTAGAAATCTTTAAAAAAAATCTTTGCATTAAAAACAGGGTATTTCGATATTTAACTTGACAATTTACGAACTTTCGTTGCGGATTCCTTCGAGAATCCTTTGCAATCATTCGATTTTAACGCCTGAGTTTACTCACGGGTGTATTCATATCCAAAGAGCCGCCCGAAATGTGAGTTATTTTTAATATTTCTGCCGTGTAATATGCGTAAAGTGAGTATTTATGTTATGCACGCACCTTATCCCCCTCTCTTTCGCTCCCTCTGTCCTCTGTCTCTTTCTTTTATTGCCTTGTCATGTGGAGTGTGGCTCTTGCCGTCTCTTTCTCTTACCTGCCACATTTCTCATGGCTCATACAACAAATTTTATTTATTATCATTTCGCTTTATTTTTTTTCTCTTTTTTTTTCGTTCGTTCGTTCTTTCTTTTCCTGGGTTTTTGTTTTATTCATAAACACACATGACGTATTGTTGTTGGTGTTGTAATTTATACGTGTTGTTTATTTTATACCAATTTAATGCAACTATATATGCACGTGTGTGTGTGTGTGTTTGTGTGTGTGTGTGGGAGAGTGTGTGCGAGTGTGGATGTTTGGACTAAAACATTTGACATGTAGTCACGTTCAGAAGGAAGATACAAATTCAGATACATATTCGCCGGTCAGATGACGCAGCAGAGAAAGTTTTCTCGTTTTTGGCTTAAAGTAAACAATGCGCATCCAAGAATACAGCAGCTTTAAAGGAGAAAATAAAAACATGTTTAGAAAATATAAAGCAATCCTATAGGGTTTTGTTGTATATTTAGGCATATACATATATGTATATTGCTTTTTCTAAACGTAAATATTATATATGGTGGGCAAAACTTAAATTTCAGCACATGAAGCATAATTTTTATGCACTATAAAGTGCATATTTATGAGTAATTCAATTTAAATAATCACACATTTTATGTAGTAGTATTTGTTTTGCATTTGCTTTTATCTCAACCCGAAACTCAACCTTTCTCAGCAATAAATCGGAGAATTTAAGAATATACCAGCGTAGCCCTGCGCCGCACGGCAATAAATTTAAGTGAATGCCATTCCAAAGAATCCAGTAGATAAATGCAAACTTTGCCTGCACTTCAGTTCTCTGTCATGAGATCAGTCCACTTGGAAGTGGCTCAAAGCATTCCATTTATCAGCGTGGAATCCTCCAGCATTCAGCAAGGGACACTTTTTCTTTTTCTTTTTTTTTTTTCATTTTTCCCAGCATTTCAGCCACACATTTTAATTACCATTCCGGCGATGTCCTGGCAACCGGTGGCAGCAGCCCCACACTTTCAACTGAAATGGAATTCAAAACACAACAAGTAAAAAAAAACAGAGACAGGAAAAATAAAATGAAAAATAGAAGAGAAAAATAGGAGAAAGGTGGAGGAAGTGCAAAACAAATGTAAGCAATAGGGCAAAGCCGCAATAAAAGTTGAAATTCGCTTGCGTTGCCTAGGTAAATGTAAATAATTAAAAACACCCAGCCACTTATATTTATTTATCTGCACAATCCACAACCTCTTGACTCCTCACTCTTCAATTCAAATACCAAAAAAAAAGGAAAAAAACACGCTGACACAATATCTTTCATTGATATCAATCAAAAAGGATTATGAATTGGTAAAAAGAGAGCATAAAATGGATTGGTCGGGGTGCAAATTAACATATTTCCACCCAGCCTTCAAAACTTTTCGCAGCAGCTGCCAATTGCCAGTTTGCCTTTCCTTTTTCCCCCCATTATTTCCTTTTCATTTTTTGCTCAGCCAGCTGGATGGAAAGTCAAAAAAAAATATATATATAAAAGTACCCCCAAAAAAAGAAGTATATCCAGTTAGACACTTTGAAGACGTCAACGGTAAAAATTGTTTGTGGTCTCGACTTCAGGTGCTCGGTTTTGAATTTAAATTTCGCGAGTTTCCTCGTCTCTTTGCTCTTCCGCCAAAAACACAGCCAATAAAATCGTTTTAGTATATTAATTAAAAGCTCTGGGTAAATACAAAACACCCCGCTGTCCGCTCGCCACGAAGTTCACAGCTGCTGCTGGATTGAATGTCTCGCACAACAAAGTCCTTGCCAATTATTCAGACTTTGAGCAAAAAAGCCAAGGAAATGAAGGGGGAGAAACTTTGGGAATGTTGAGCAACCAAAGGGCTCAACGGGATTAATTTAGATGCAGAATGGAACCGATTCAAAGAAATGTCTCGGCAAGGCAAATTATATTTATGGTACTCCGATTTTGTTTAATAGGTAAATAATGCTCAAAACAATATTTAAGAACTGTAGCTTATGAAAATATTTCGTTTTACACCTAGACTCTATTTTGAAAGCATTATTATTTGTTTGTTATAAACTTGGTTTAGTTTATAATTTTAGGTAAAACATAATTATAATAAAATATACAAATAATACAAAACGCAAAACGAAGAGGAGTCAAATTAAATTTGTTGCCGTTTTTAAACCTTTGTGTTTTTCCGGGCATTGTATTTGTAATAATTTTTTTTTTTTGTAATTTCTGCACCAGAAGCGCAGAAAAAACGGGAAAGTCGGGAAAAGAAATGTAAACCCAACGAAATTCAAGAGTTCGGTGCGTGGCTTACGTATTTTTTTTGTTATTTGTAATTTACTGCTGCTCTGCCACGCCCTACGAGCCCCCTAACGCCCCCCTTCCGACAGCCGAAGGGCAAGTCAATACGTTGCCAATTACCGTGCATACGCAAACAGAAGCACACACACACACATACTTACACACACGTACATACACGTACAGGTGGGAGAAAGTGCCAAAGGTGAAAGGCCGCAGCAATATGCAGATGATTGTTCGCACATCGAAGTTATCGATAACATATGCTGCCAGGCGGGCCATCGCTTAGTTAAAGATGGGTTTCAAATGGAAGGTTCTTTAAAAAATATGCCATAAAAACCATTAATATATTGTGTAAATAGTAAAGAACCTTAATTTGTATATAACCAATCGTAGACAATTGGATTCGTTATGGTTAACGAACTACTCGAAAAGTGCTCAGGCTGAATACATTCACATAGCGAACATTTCTGTGTTGGAGCCAAAGAAGGGATCATAAGTATAAACCCTGTTGACGTGAGATGAGCCCAATAGTGCCAGCACTTCGGGTGACGAAAAAAGAATATCTGAGCCACTTTATCCTTGACTCCTCGCACTGGCCGAGATGCTTTGGCCGTCCAGCCGACACCTTCAGTTTGTTTTTATTAACTGCTGACGAAGGATTTACCAATCATCTGCCCTTTTGCACATACAAATTACGGAGAGGTCGAACAGGAAAAGTAATAATAATAATGCGCAAACGAAAATCAGGCGAAATTAGGGCCGTGCCACGCCCCCCATGTGTATTGATTGCTGCCGGAAGGACATTGCAAAACATTGCGATAAAAATCCATTTAGATGCGCAAATAAGCAAAAATCAACAAGGAAATTGACTTTGATGATCAGGCCGAGCGATGAGCGAGAGACGACACAACAGACACAAAAGGATATACAATATGCCAGTAACATATATGGCAGATGCCATACAACATCTACTCGTATATATGTATTTCTTTTGACTCCACCGATGTAATGGGCACAAATGTGCGCTAATTTTTTTTGTCTTTCCTCTGGCTGTATCGCGCTTTGTGAATTCGAAACAATTCAGGGATTTGGCAAACGCAGAACAGGCCAAACGAAAAGAAAGAAAGGAGAAAAAAATGTATTTAATAAAACAATTGTTTTTTCCCCCTCGAGGATGATGGCGCAACACGAAATTTTGACAGCTGTCAAAACTTGACTGCACAACCGACTTCCCAGCAGAGCGTCAATAATTCATTTACTGACAGTTAAAGCAATTAAATTGGGTCCCCACATTCCACATCCCATCTCAAAGTCTCGTTTCCCGATTGGGGACTTCTAATACGTTTATTTGCACTAAATTCGATTTGTGAATATTCTTGGAAATTAAAATTACACAATTTACAGAGTCTGCAGGGCGCACAGCGACATTAAAAGCGATTAAATAAACTAAGTTGGCCGTTGAAATTTAAATTTGTGTGCACGCCCTTCTATGCGCTTCTCATAGTTAGTACCTAACCAACGGGGTGCTCAGAAATTTTTAGTATTTTTTTGGTATTTTGTTTTAGTATTTTCTTTGCAAGTATGTGTGATGTCAGTATCTGTGTGCACGCCCTTCTATGCGCTTCTCATAGTTAGTACCTAACAAACGAGGTGCTCATCAAATTTAAGTATTTTTTTCAGTATTTTTTTTTGTTGAATTTTTAGTATTTTTCCTATAGTGATAAAAGATTAAATTTTCATTAGATGACATGTGCAGTGGGTGAAGTGAATATTTTTAAAACCCAGTGATTTAAATCGAAAGCCAAGCGCCACTTCATTTTCGCCAAGCTATTAATTTACAACAAAGATGGCGAAGGGATGGGTGCAAATCTGGGGCTAACCGGAAAATGTCAAACGTTTCAGTGTGCGTGAGTGCGTGCGTGTGTGTGTGTGTGTGTGTGTGTGTGTGTTTGTTGGAAAAACGAGAGGGAAACTGCAGGAGCTGGTCGACTGAACGCTCCCTATAAACTCATTTAATCAGCACAAAGCGTTTAATCTCACTAAATGTATAAAACACACACAAGGGCAAAGGGAGCAAGCACATATCAATCAGTGCTTGTGTGTGTGTGTGTATAGCATACCGTATATGTACATGTGGGTTCCCTGGCAACCACCGTGCAAATTTAATCAGTTATAATGCACTTCATCATGAACTTGATGGACTCTCTTTGGGGTCGAAGAGCAGCAAAGCCCTCGAAAGCACCTCCAATTTCGATTCAGATTCCTCGACTCCTTAGGCTTCTGTGTTTGTGTGTGTGTGTGTGTCTGTGTATGTGTGTGTGGCAGAGCCGAAAAGTAAATAATGACACACACATATAAAATGTATTAGCCGGGCAAGAGCAATTTACACAAGTCAATTGAATATTTACAAAGAAAAGCAACGACCGAGGCATGCAAAACATCCTGGAAAAACTCGATAGGAATGCGAAGGATGCGAGTGACACTGCGCAGTTTAAACTCAAACGATGGCATGTGAATCACAAATATTTCAAGCAAAAAATGTGTGTTGACTATGATTGAAAAAATAGCAGCTAGTAAGAAAATTTAATGAGGAAAGCCTTATCTACATACATATCTATTAAATATATTTACAAACAGTATTTTTATCAATCCTAAAAATTAATGCACTCCGAAATACGCAATATAATTTTTACTTCTAGCGTGTCCATATAATTTGTCTTTGGTTTAGCCTCGTTAATACATTTTTGATGCGCTCTGGTTACCATTTATGTTATGAGCATGTTAGCAGCGCCTTGTTTAATGTGAAGCGAACCATCCAGTGTCCCGCCCATTTTCCATTTAGAACACATTCGAGCTTGACCTGTCCCCAATTACCCGATAAATCGCCTACAATGCTCCCCTTGGCCCGTCGACCTTTTAACCAGCCATCTCCTTCTCTCCTACCCTCTTTATATATACATATACCCATTTCCATTCCCATTCCCATAGCCACATCCATATGGATACCCATGCCGTGTCGTGAACTGGCCCCGTGTCACCCATTTAATCGGCCACAAATTTTTAATTGACCTCCGTTGACGTGTAATTAATATCTGATGTTGGTGCTGCCGGCTTGTTCACTTGGTCACTTTGTTGTTTATTTGTTTGTTGGCCCAGCTAATGTCGTTCAATCCGATGATCCCCCTCCACATCATCACGATTATCATTATCATTCATCATCATCAGGATGGTAATTATCAACAAAGTGGAGAGTTTGGTTTCGAAAATGGCATGGTCTACATAAAACCCTTAGCCGTTTTGGCTATTTATAGGCCACATTTGGAACACCCACCCACCACCCAACCCATTTCGGTTGCCGGTGTATATTTGTGGTATTTATTTATAGAGACCCCCCGCCCCCCGCTCTCTTGGTTGCCATCGCCATGCATTAGCAGTTATGATTGCGCCATGAGTGTAGTGCGCGCTCTATTTGCAGTGGCATTTTCGTTGCGTGTTGCGTGGAATTGCTAGTCGCATTACGCATACGACACGTTGCATGCGACAATCCATTGCCAATCCATCGCTGCAGCCAGCAAAACCATTTCGGCTGCGGTTGGACCATTAAAACCGTTTGTGGTTCGAATAGCCAGCGGTTGGTAGTACTCCAACTGTAGTCGAAGCGTTAAATACCCTAGCCTAATGAATGCGCTCAAAATGATACATTAAGTGGAATGCATGAGGAAAGAATATATATTTAAAATACTTTGCAATACAATAAAATACTTCAATAATAATAATTTAAAATTAAATACAAATGGTATGACATAAATTCAAAAACGTTGACAATATCCGGAAAAGAAGGACTGAAAAAGCATCTCAATTGCATTGAATTTCGACCAACTCGCACACACACATACACACAGCACTCTCTTATGTGCATACATGCACATCCGTAAGACAGGTGATCCAAATTGATGGACAAACAGCAGCTGGTGATGTCGAAGGAGGCGAAGGAGGAGGAGGAGCAGGAGCAGATATGCACGTCGTCTGAAACGAGGGTAAAAAGGAAACGAATCAGCAGCCAACTACGATTGCCAATTTCATGGTTTTCCACCCCCCGCCCCCTTTCCCACAATTTCCCACAGTCTCCCATTTTCACATTTGTCCATGTGCATGTGTGTGTGTGTGTGTGTGTGTGTGTTTGAGAGAGCCCCTAATTGAAACTTGTCTTCGGCCATAACCCTGCAACACGGCCTTTAAGCTACAGTTATGCGAGCGTATATCCCACTCATGTGTCATGCGTGTGCTCTGATTTATTTCCCATACATGCTCAAGTGTTTGCTGGCAGGAAAAGCAAACATATTGATCACCATTAGTGGAAAATCAATACGTATATATATGTATATCTGTTCAATATTTATAAATACTAGAGGATGGATATTAACACAATAATGTTATCAACTTTACCAAGACTCTGCATTCAATCAAATCAGTGCATTATAAAAATGTTATATTAATAATCATCTATACTCTTCGATACTCAACTCATTTATCAACGTTTTTCAATGATAAGTTACCAGAAACGGGTCACAAAATAAGTAAATGAAAAGGCACAATCATTAATGCCTGGCGATTACACGATTAAAGGGAGCAGAGAGTAGAGAGTAGAAAGTAGAGAAAGTGTAATTCACTGGCTGCGCTGCTTGATCCTGTTGAGTTAATTATTTCGCGCTTAGTAATTCCAGGGAGTGTATATATATATATGTATACCTACGGATACATATATATAGAGAAGATACTCATTAATCTCCCACTCTTTATTTGCATCCTCCTAATCTGTTTCCTGACATTGCCCCGCCCCTTTTTTTTTTTTTTGGGCTAC